>NC_088233.1:16546381-17746381 GCF_036934945.1 Oncorhynchus masou masou | reverse complement strand
GGGTCAAGAGCCTCAGAAACAACCCAAATACATTTATACAGCACAGTATGCATCACTGTTGAATTATACACAACAACGTATAGAAGTACACACACTTATAACCAGCAGAAGTTCACAAAAAGCTCTCAAAGTGCCACAGTGCTGATAATTCTGAAATTAAAAATGTGTCTGTTTTCTCCATATCTTACATAAGATTTCTTACTCTTTCTTACTGTGAGCTTGGGTAGTGAGGTCACATGAGAACAGTGGCAACGAACCATATAGAGTATTCAAAGTAACCACCCTTTGCCTTGATGACAGCTTTGCACACTCTTGGCATTCTCTCAACCAGCAACATGAGGAATGCTTTACCAACCATTTTAAAGGAGTTCCCATATATACTGATCACTTGTTGGCGGCTTTTCCTTCACTCTGCGGTCCAACTCATCCCAAACCATCTCAATTTGGTTGAGGTCGGGTGATTGTGGAGGCCAGGTCATTTGATGCAGTAAGCTATCACTCTCCTTGGTCAAATAGCCCTTACACAGCCGGAAGGTGTGTTGGGTCATTGTCCTGTTGAAAAACAAATGATAGTCCCACTAAGCGCAAAACAGATGGGATGGTGTATCACTGCAGAATGCTGTGGTAGACATGCTGGTTAAGTGTGCCTTGAATTCGAACTAAATCACTGACAGTATCACCAGCAAAGCACCCCCAAACCATCATATCTCCTCCTCCATGGTTCACGGTGGGAACCCCACATGCGGAGATCATCCGTTCACCTAATCTGCGTCTCACAAAGGCACGGCGGTTGGAACCAAAAATCTCAAATTTGGACTCAACAGACCAACGGACAGATTTCCACTGGTCTAATGTCCATTGCTCATGTTTCTTGGCCAAAGCAAGTCTCTTCTTCTTATTGGTGTCCTTTAGTAGTGGTTTCTTTGCAGTAAGTCAACCATGAAGGCCTGATTCACGCAGTCTCCTCTGAACAGTTGATGTTGAGATGTGTCTGTTAATTGAACTCTGTGAAGCATTTATTTGGGCTGCAATTTCTGACGTGCAGTTAACTAATGAACTTATCCTCTGCAGCAGAGGTAACTCTGGGTCTTCCTTTCCTGTGACGGTCCTCATGAGAGAGTTTCATCATAGTGCTTCATGGTTTTTACGACTGCACTTGAAGAAACTTTCAAAGTTATTGAAATGTTTCAGATTGACTGACCTTCATGTCTTAAAGTAATGATGGGCTGTCATTTCTCTTTGCTTATTTGAGTTGTTCTTGCCATAATATGGACTTGGTCTTTTACCAAATAGGGCTATCTTCTGTATACCACCCCTACCTTGTCACAACACAACTGATTGGCTTAATTCCACAAACTAACTCTTAACAATACACACCTGTTAATTGAAATACATTCTAGGTGACTACCTCATGAAACTGGCTGAGAGAATGCCGAGAGTGTGTAAAGCTATCATCAAGGCAAAGGGTGGCTACTTTGAAGAATCTCAAATATAAAATAACACTTTTTTTGGTTACTACAGTCATGGCCAAAGGTTTTGAGAATGACACAAATATTAATTTTCACAAAGTTTGCTGCCTCAGTGTCTTGAGATATTTTTGTCAGATGTTACTATGGAACACTGAGTTTTAATTACAAGCATTTCATAAGTGTCAAAGGCTTTTATTGACAATTACATGAAGTTGATGCAAAGAGTCAATATTTGCAAGGTTGGCCCTTCTTTTTCAAGACCGCTGCAATCCACCCTGGCATGCTGTCAATTAACTTCTGGGCCACATCCTGACTGATGGCAGCCCATTCTTGCATAATCAATGCTTGGAGTTTGTCAGAATTTGTGGGGTTTTGTTTGCCCACCCACCTCTTGAGGATTGACCACAAGTTCTCAATGAGATTAAGGTCTGGGGAGATTCCTGGCCATGGACCCAAAATATCAATGTTTTGTTCCCCGAGCCACTTATTAATCAATTTTGCCTTATGGCAGTCCTTCTCAAATAGTGGAGCGAGCCCCCCTGGGGGGACTCGGAGCGATGCTAGGGGGGGCTCGTGTGACCCCGGGGAACATGTTTTTTTTTGCCGTGGGGATTAGTTTTTTTTTGCACCGAACAAGAGCACACAGCACAGAGCAGGAGATATGAAGTGCAGATAACAATCCCTTAAGAGACACCATGGAAAAATATTTAACAGGGATGAAAAGAAAGGCGGAGAGAGACGGAGATAATGAGACAAACGTAAGTCTCCCAAAAGCTAAAACGAGGAAATATGACGAAGCGTATGTAGCGCTTGGCTTCACTGTGACTACGGTGGGAGACGAGGAAAGACCAGTATGTTTACTGTGTCTAAAAATGTTGGCAGCGGACAGCATGAAGCCAAATAAATTAAGGCGTCACTTAAAGACATTACACCCCAATAACAGCAATAAGCCGCTTGAGTTTTTTTAGCGAAAACGTGCCGAATATGGCCAACAATCGTCCCGCTTTGTGAATGCTACTTCAGTAAACCAGCGAGCACTGTTAGCATCACATAAGGTGGCGTACCAAATTGCTCAGTGCAAAAAACCCCACTCCATAGCAGAGGAGCTGATACTGCCTGCAGCATTAGACATGGTCTCTGCCATGCTGGATGACTCAAGTGCTGCAAAAATAAAAACTACCCTTCTGTGCAATGACACTGTCGCCAGACGTATAAATGACATTGCTAACGATCTTAAAGAACAGCTGAACCTTTGACAGCTCTTTGGTCTTGTCCATAGTGGAGTTTGGAGTGTGACTGTTTGAGGTTGTGGACAGGTGTCTTTTATACTGATAACAAGTTCAAACAGGTGCCATTAATACAGGTAATGAGTGGAGGACAGTGGAGCCTCTTAAAGAAGAAGTTACAGGTCTGTGAGAGCCAGAAATCTTGCTTGTTTGTAGGTGACCAAATACTTATTTTCCACCATAATTTGCAAATTAATTAATTAAAAATCCTACAATGTGATTTTCTGGATTTTTTTCTTCTCATTTGGTCTGTCATAGTTGAAGTGTACCTATGATGAAAATTACAGGCCTCTCTCATCTTTTTAAGTGGGTGAACTTGCACAATTGGTGGCTGACTAAATACTTTTTTGCCCCACTGTATTTCAAGGTGTCGGGAGCAACTGCTTGCCTGTGCATTACCACTCCACTATGTCTCCCTGTCATGGGTTTTGCACCATCAGTACAGATACCAACATGAGCAGCAGCTACGTGACTACACATGGACCATTGTTGTAATTTCCGTGAGAGAGTAACAGTTAATGTGATTGGATGTTAATTATTTGACTCGGCTACGTGTATTTGACATTGTGGTGTTACTTCGCTGAACACGAGATGGTTTAATTTTATTTTTGGGAGTGAAACGAGGCTACTCAGATGAGAAAAAAAACTCACCCAAATGTATAGCCCTGTTGAAAAATATAAAAGGACTGTTTGAAAATAAAACAAATAAAAAATGTGAACACCATTTTTATATGGCGTACCCCGCGGCATTGCACATGCCCTGTACACAGTTTGGGAATACCTGTTATAGTGCAATTAATGTTTGTTTAGTGTTGTGGCTTTGCTGGCATGCACCTAAAACATTATTTTATTTTTTGCTCCACCAAGATTTACATGCTAAAATCACCACAGCATGAGAGCTTATCTCGTTCCCAAACACTTCTGACCAAATGTGTGAAGAGTCTGGTGGACCAACTTGTCAAACTTGGCCTTCATTAGCCAATACAGAAAGATCAAGAGAATCTCCCGGCTCATAGGCATTGGCTTAATCTACCAACCAATCATCTCCCATAACACCTTCCACCCCTAACCCTCACCATACCTCACAGTTGTGTGATTCACAGAAATGTAATTATGACAAATTCTTCACTCAGTAGGTCACTCCCATAGAATTCTATGGTCACTCCCACTAAGGCCTACTTTGAATCATTGATATCCTAGGTTTATGTGCACTGTGCGAAATAGCCTGGGGACGAGGTTACATGAGAGCAGACAGAAGAGAGGAAGAGTGAGGGAGTGTGTGTGTGAGAAACAGGGGAAGGGGGAGGGGGGAGAGTGTACAGCGCAGCTGGTGGCAGACATAAGACCATCTGCTCCCCAGTAATGGTTCACACTAGCTTTAGTTCTAAACCCCTGCCTCCCTCCTGTAGCACTCAAGGCCTCCAGCAGAGACTGACTGGTCGCATCTCTCCCTAACTTACAGCACTTTCACACTCTCACTAACTTCCAGAAACACTGTACAGTATATGTGTTCCTTCTAATAATTCTGCTAAATATAGCTCCCACATTCTCCACTTCTGTGAACAATAGTGCAGTTCTAACAGCCTTCATTGGGGTTCTTCTCTTCCTCCTTCCCTGTAGCCTACTCACCATACATCTTTCCCTCGTCTGAAAGGATGATTTTCCTGCGCCCACAGGGGGGGTAGATGGCCAGTGCCTCCTGGAAGCTCTGTTCGATGTCGGGGCTCCACACCCCCTCGGGGTCCCCGTCCATGCCCTTGTCAGCCTCGTCGCTCATCCTCTCCATGTCGTCTGCAGGGCTCTCGCTTCCGCTCCAGCTGCTATGGTCCATGGTGGCAGTGCGCTCGTCCAAGCCCAGGCCCTGAGCACACTAGGGGGAGAACATGTAGAGGAGCAGTGGAACAGACAGACAGACAGTCAGTCAGTTAGTTAAAGAGCAGAATGTAAACAAATGATTTATATATACACACTAGATGACTGTTGATGGTGCTGTGTTGAAGCCACCGTGCCTCCATCTTGGCACTCCCCCAACATTGTATTTTTTTTTGGCAAACTATAGAAATGCATTTATTAAGGTCTACATTAGTTTTTGCCACACATTATATTACAGATACCTTAATGCATACTTTTAAATGATATTATGTGAACAAAATATACAAATTTAAATATTTTCCCATGGTACTGGTTGAATCTGTGTTTGAAATTCACAGCTCGACTAAGGGACCTTACAGATAATTGTATGAGTGGGGTATAGAGATGAGGTAGTCATTCACAAATCAATATTTAATTCTATTATTGCACACAGAGTGAGTCCATGCAACTTATTATGTGACTTGTTATGCACATTGTTACTCCTGAACGTATTTAGGCTTGTCCTAACAAAGGGGTTGAATACTTACTGACTCAAGACATTTCAGCTTTTCATTTTCATTTCAATTGTTAAAATTTCAAAAAACATAATTCCACTTTGACATTAAGGGGTGTTGTGTGTAGGCCAGTGACAATCTAAGCGATTTTAAATTCAGGCTGCAGCACAACAAAACGTGGAAAAAGTCAAGGGGTGTGAATACTTTCTGAAGGCACTGTATACGTGCATACAGTGGCTTGCAAAAGTATTCACCCCCTTGGTATTTTTCCTATTTTGTTGCCTTGCAACCTGGAATTAAAATAGATTTTTTGGGGGGTTTGTATCATTTGATTTACACAACATGTCTACCACTTTGAAGATGCAAAATATTTTTTATTGTGAAACAAACAAGAAATAAGACAAAAAAACAGAAAACTTGAGCGTGCATAACTATTCACCCCCCCCCCTCCCCCCAAGTCGGTACTTTGTAGAGCTATCACAGCTGCATGTCTCTTGGGGTAGATGTCTCTAAGCTTGACACATCTAGCCACTGGGATTTCTGCCCATTCTTCAAGGCAAAACTGCTCCAGATTCTTCAAGTTGGATGGGTTCCGCTGGCGTACACAACAATCTTTAAGTCATACCACAGATTCTCAATTGGATTATGGTCTGGGCTTTGACTAGGCTATTCCAAGACATTTAAATGTTTCCCCTTAAACCACTCAAGTGTTGCTTTAGCAGTATGCTTAGGGTCATTGTCCTGCTGGAAGGTGAACCTCCATCCCAGTCTCAAATCTCTGGGAGACAAACAGGTTTCCCGCAATAATTTCCCTGTATTTAGCGCCATCCATCATTCCTTCAATTCTGACCAGTTTCCCAGTCCCTGTCAATGAAAAACACCCCCACAGCATGATGCTGCCACCACCGTTTTTCACTGTGGGATGTAGTTCTCGGGTGATGAAAGGTGTTGGTTTTGCGCCAGACATAACATTTTCCTTGATTTTAGTCTCATCTGACCAGAGTACCTTCTTACATATGTTTGGAGAGTCTCCCACATGCCTTTTGGTGAACACCAAACGTGTTTGCTTATTTTTTTCTTTAAGCAATGGCTTTTTTCTGGCCACCCTTCTGTAACTCCCAGCTCTGCGGAGTGTACGGCTAAAAGTGGTCCTATGGACATATACTCCAATCTCCGCTGTGGAGCTTTGCAGCTCCTTCGGGGTTATCTTTGGTCTCTTTGTTGCCCCTCTGATTAATGCCTTTTTTGGCAGGTTTATTGTGGTGCCATATCCTTTCCAGTTTTTAATAATATATTTAATGGTGCTCCGTGGGATATTCAAAGTTTTGGAATGTTTTTTATAACCCAACCCTGATCTGTACTTCTCCAGAACTTTGACCTGTTTGGAGTGATCCTTGGTCTTCATGGTGCCCCTTGCTTAATGGCGTTGCAGACTCTGGGGCTTTCAGAACAGGTGTAAATATACTGAGATCATGTGACAGATCATGTGACACTTAGATTACACATAGGTGGACTTTAACTAATAATGTGACTTCTGAAGGTAATTGGTTTCACCAGATCTTATTTAGGGGGCCCTGGACAAGGCAGTTAACCCACTGTTCCTAGGCTGTCATAGAAAATACGAATTTGTTCTTAACTTACTTTTTTTAAATTTAAATTTCACAGTGCAAGGCACTGTAGCTACAGTTGAAGTCAGAAGTTTACATACACCTTAGCCAAATACATTTAAACTCAGTTTTTCACAATTCCTGACATTTAATCCTAATAAAAATACCCTGTCTTGGGTCAGTTAGGATCACCACTTCATTTTAAGAATGGGAAATGTCAGAATAATAGTAGAGAGAATTATTTCAGCTTTTATTTCTTTCATCACATTCTCATTGGGTAAGAAGTTTACTTACACCAAATTAGTATTTGGTAGCATTGCCTTTAAATTGTTTAACTTGGGTCAAACGTTTCGGGTAGCCTTCTTCAAGCTTCCCACAATAAGTTGGGTGAATTTTGGCCCATTCCTCCTGACAGAGCTGGTGTTTCTGAGTCAGGTTTGTAGGCCTCCTTGCTTGCACACGCTTTTTCAGTTCTACCCACAAATTATCTATGGGATTGAGGTCAGGGCTTTGTGATGGCCACTCCAATACCTTGACTTTGTTGTCCTTAAACCATTTTGCCACAACATTGTAAGTATGCTTGGGGACATTGTCCATTTGAAAACCCATTTGCGACCAAGCTTTAACTTCCTGACTGATGTCTTGAGATGTTGTCCCCATGTGCAGTTGCAATCCGTAGTCTGGCTTTTTATGGCGGTTTTGGAGCAGTGGCTTCTTCCTTGCTGAGGTTCAGGTTATGTCGATATAGGACTCGTTTTACTGTGGATATAGATACTTTTGTACCTGTTTCCTCCAGCATCTTCACAGGGTCCTTTGCTGTTGTTCTGGGATTGATTTGAACTTTTCTTACCAAAGTAGGTTCATCTCTAGGAGACAGAACGCGTCTCCTTCCTGAGCGGTATGACGGCTGCGTGGTCCCATGGTGTTTATACTTGCTTACCATTGTTTGTAGAGATGAACGTGGTACCTTTAGGAGTTTGGAAATTGTTCCCAAGGATGAACCAGACTTGTGGAGGTCTACAATTTCTTTCTGAAGTCTTGGCTGATTACTTTTGATTTTCCCATGGTGTCAAGCAAAGAGACACTGACCTTGAAGGTAGGCCTTGAAATACATCCACAGGTACAAATGATGTCAATTAGTCTATGTTAACTTCTGACCCATTGGAATTGTGATACGGTGAATTCTAAGTGAAAAAAATCTGTCTGTAAACAATTGTTGGAAAATGACTTGTGTCATGCACAAAGTAGATGTCCTAACCGACTTGCCAAACTATAGTTTGTTAATTAACGAAAAAATTGTGGAGTGGTTGAGAAATGAGTTAATGACTCCTACCTAAGTGTATGTAAACTTCCGTATTGGACACCATACATGATCTGCATTGGCTGTGAATGACAATAAAAGAGACAACAATTGTAATATTTGCACATTGTTATTTTAGCAGAAAACTGCTACAGTATTATATGAAGGGTGGTTTATTTGACATGGAACGGTAACACCTGAAATTTATAACATAAGTTCAGAAATTGCATTCTTCTCACATTACTCTGTAGGCTACTCAGTATGAGAAGAGTGCCATCGTCCTGCATCTTACATGTGCTGTAGTTATTGAACTCTGCCTGCTGGACCCAAGAGGCAAACTCTGACTTATCTAGGATGGAGTGTCATGACCTCCATCTAACCTGCCACCTGAATGTACAGTCGTGGCCAAAAGTTTTGAGAATGACACAAATATTAATTTTCACAAAGTTTGCTGCTTCAGTGTCTTTAGATATTTTTGTCAGATTACGGTTACTACGGAATACTGAAGTATAATTACAAGCATTTGATAAGTGTCAAAGGCTTTTATTGACAATTACATGAAGTTGTTGCAAAGAGTCAATATTTGCAAGGTTAACCCTTCTTTTTCAAGACCGCTGCAATCCGCCCTTGCATGCGGTCAATTAATTTCTGGGCCACATCCTGACTGATGGCAGCCCATTCTTGCATAATCAATGCTTGGAGTTTGTCAGAATTTGTGGGTTTTTGTTTGTCCACCCGCCTCTTGAGGATTGACCACAAGTTTTCAATGGGATTAAGGTCTGGGGAGATTCCTGGCCATGGACCCAAAATATTGATGTTTTGTTCCCCGAGCCACTTAGTTATCACTTTTGTCTTATGGCAAGGTGCTCCATCATGCTGGAAAAGTCATTGTTCGTCACCAAACTGTCCCTGGATGGTTGGGAGAAGTTGCTCTCGGAGGAAGTGTTGGTACCATTCTTTATTCATGGCTGTGTTCTTAGGCAAATTGTGAGTGAGCCTACACCCTTGGCTGAAAAGGAACCCCACACATGAATGGTCTCAGGATGCGTTACTGTTGGCATGACACAGGACTGATGGTAGCGCTCACCTTGTCTTCTCCGGACAAGCTTTTTTCCGGATGCCCCAAACAATCGGAAGGGTGATTCATCAGAGAAAATGACTTTACCCCAGTCCTCAGCAGTCCAATCCCTGTACCTTTTGCAGAATATCAGTTTGTCCCTGATGTTTTTCATGGAGAGAAGTGGCTTCTTTGCTGCCCTTCTTGACACCAGGCCGTCCTCCAAAAGTCTTCGCCTCACTGTGCGTGCAGATATACTCACACCTGCCTGCTGCCATTCCTGAGAAAGCTCTGTACTGGTGGTGCACCGATCCCACAGCTGAATCAACTTTAGGAGACGGTCCTGGCGCTTGCTGGACTTTCTTGGGAGCCCTGAAGTATTCTTCACAACAATTGAACCGCTCTCCTTGAAGTTCTTGATGATCCGATAAATGGTTGATTTAGGTGCAATCTTACTGGCAGCAATATCCTTGCCTGTGAAGCCCATCCCAGAAACCCTAGACCCACTCCATTTGCATACCGCCCCAACAGATCCACAGATGATGCAATCTCTCTTGCACTCCACACTGCCCTTTCCCACCTGGACAAAAGGAACACCTATGTGAGAATGCTATTCATTGACTACAGCTCAAAGTTTAGTGCACTCAAAGCTAATCAATAAGCTAAGGACCCTGGGACTAAACACCTGCCACTGCAACTGGATCCTGGACTTCCTGACGGGCCACCCCCAGGTGGTAAGGGTAGGTAACAACACATCCGCCACGCTGATCCTCAACACAGGGGCCCCTCAGGGGTGTGTGCTCAGTCCACTCCTGTACTCCCTGTTCACTCATGACTGCACGGCCAGGCATGATTCCAACACCATCATTCAATTTGCCGATGACACAACAGTGGTAGGCTTGATCACCGACAACGACGAGACAACCTATAGGGAGGAGGTCAGAGATCTGACCATGTGGTACCAGGACAACAACCTCTCCCGCAACGTGATCAAGACAAAGGATATGATTGTGGACTACAGGAAAAGGAGGACCTAACACACCCCCATTCTCATCGACGGGGCTGCAGTGGAGCAGGTTGAGAGCTTCAAGTTCCTTGGTGTCCACATCATCAACAAACTAACATGTTCCAAGCACACCATGACAGTCGTGAAGAGGGCACGACAAAACCTTTTCCCCCTCAGGATACTGAAAAGGTTTGGCATGGTCTTCAGATCCTCAAAAAGGCTCTACAATTGCACCATCAAGAGCACTGATTGCCTCACTGCCTGGTATGGCAACTGCTCGGCCTCCGACCGCAAGGCACTACAGAGGGTAGTGCGAACGACCCAGTACATCACTGAGGCCAAGCTTCCTGCCATCCAGGACCTCTCTACCAGGCGGTGTCAGAGGAAGGCCATACAAATTGTCAAAGACTCCAGCCACGCTAGTCATAGACTGTTCTCTCTGCTACCGCACGGCAAGCGGTACCGGAGCGACAGGTCTAGGACCAAGAGGCTCCTAAACAGCTTCTCACCCAAGCCATAAGACCTGAACATCTAGTCAAATGGCTACCCAGACTATTTGCTTTTCCCCCCCACCCCCCCTCTTTACACCATTGCTACTCTCTGTTGTCATCTATGCAAAGTCACTTTAATAACTCTACCTACATGTACATAATACCTCTACTAAACGGTGCCCCCGCACATTGACTCTGTCCGGGAACCCCCTGTTTATAGTCTCGCTATTGTTAATTTACTGCTGCTCTTTAATTACTTGTTACTTTTATCTCTTATTCTTATCCATATTTTTTTTTAACTGCATTGTTGGTTAGGGGCTTGTCAGTAAGCATTTCACTGTAAGATCTACACCTGTTGTATTCGGCGCATGTGACTAATACAATTTGATTTGATTTGATCTACACTGATTGAAGTGACTTTCTGGAGATGGCCACACAGCTGCAACCCTCCCCTCATTCTCATCCAGTTGCCGAGCAGCAACGCCTTCTTCTCAAACAAGATCCTATTAATTTAGCACGCTTTGTGGTAAAGAGCAACTATAGCAGTAACATGTTTCCTCTAGAATGTCAGTACACTAGAGGATCTTGTGTGTGTGTGTGCATGCGTGAGTGTGCGTGGGTGTGTGTGATTGATAGGGGTGGAGGCTGCTGTTAAAGAATCTCACGCAGAGTAGGCGTAGCTTTGACTCAATTAGTTTGTGTGCCGAGTGCTGACACGGCACAACTAACTCCTGCTATTGGTGGGGATGGAAAACGTTCCATTCCAATCACTAAATGAGTGGTCCTTTATTTCTCTCCCCCTGACAGAATTATGAACGGAGTTAGTAAATCACTTACCGCTGATAAATAAGGGTTGTCAGATGTTGAATTAATATTTTAAAATACCTTCTCCTTTCGTTAGTTTGACATAGTAGCATTATTTGAGGAGTAAATGGCAGAGATAGTGGGAGAGGATTCAATAAGGTAAACAAAGAATAATGTTAACTTAAAGGGACTCTTTTGGCATTTCAGAATCTGTCGGCAGATATATTTATGGAAAGGACAACAGTGACACTCAGAAGCGTTTTGGAGATGCCTAGCTACCATACTCCTCACTGCCCAGCAGGATATCTGGCTGAGGTTTTCCTCCACACTCCCACAAGTGTCTTTCCCAGAACCCATCTCTCTAGGAAGTAGAAAGAGGCTTACAGCACCTAACGTGATAAAACATTAAGCTCTTTCCTGTGGCACAGCCACACGCATATGTGGTACATACTGTACATATGTGTGTGGCAACCATAGACATACATATTCACAGCCCACCAAAGTTCAAAATATAGGCATTTAGGAACACACAACGATGGCTGCCTATGTTATTCATTCTAAACCATAAAAATAATTATATGTTTTGTATAATATATGAGTAACATATGCATTTAGTACTCATTCTAAATGAGAATTAGTGTGTGACACAATTATGTTTTCTGTAATAAGTAAATCCCTACAGATCAGCATTGTGGCATTGAATTGGCAAAATACAGATTCCTATGAGAGGAGTCACGTCACTGTAATGAAAACTGCATAATTAACTATTCTGTTGGGTTTAATGTATCACTTCCTTAATCTGCATCCAGGGCCTTGATTATTTCCAGTTCGTGTGGGCCGCTGGGAAAGCCCCCCCCCCTGATTTCTAGAATACACCAACTATGATTTTTATGAGCAACAAGAGGGCAAATTTTTACAAGTCTGATGATTTGTTTCTCAATGTTAACATTTTTGTCGAGTTTTCAATATCATAGTAGAAGAGTGTATAAATGGTTGAGCTCTTCCTGTGAGAAAAAACTAAACATTAAGAAGAGAATCTGAATTTACTCATTTGGATCTGATGTTTGGACATGGTTGCTCTGTTATGTTGCGATGGTACACAATGCGGGGCAATGTCTCAGCTCAAACAGTCTTTCTGCTCCACTCTACTAATGCAGGGCAGGAGGGAGGGAGGGGGACAAGGGGAGCCAGAATGTTGTGATTGGTACAAATTGGCCGCGCTAGATGCTGGAGTGGGACTGCTTGTCCGAGGCCCCAGTGGCAGATGGGAGAGGGAGATTATTCATGCAGCAATATACTGTGGTTATACTTACACTGCACTTCATCCTCCAGACAGGGACAGCCTTCCAAACAAACGCCATGACATGAATGCGATTCCACAGAAACAGGGCATACATCCACACCGGGCAGCCGTCTCGCTCTGTCATTCTCTCCCTTGTCTGCTCTAATTCCAGCTCTTCTGGGGCTACGTCGATGTATGTGCAGGGAAATAAGGAGGTCGCCAGACAGTGTGTTGTAATGAAATGTAATGATATGTATGAGTGTTTGCATCACCAGGGGGTTGATCATGTTACCACTGTAACAGTAAACACAAGCAGCAGTGTGGTCCTGACTGAGATGTTCTCTCTCTTGGAAGCTGCATCCATCTAAAGTGAAGCCAAAACACATAACACTGCCTCCATGGCATCCAATCTTCTGCAATTTCTGGGAAGCTGTTCCCCACAAGGGCAGTGTGAAAACACTTCAACACAACATTACTAAATGGACATGGCCATGCCTGAAATGATGTATAGTGGGATATTTCCCTATTAATCTGCCCATTGAACAGGAGTTGGACTCCCGAAAGAAATGGGGCTTAAAAATATATATCCATATAAGCACACAAAGATGGCAGTTACAAAGCCTGTACATATTTCTGTGAACACCGCTGACAAGGTTATTCATAACACAATTTTGCATTTTGTAATTATGAAATGAGACGTACGTGTATAAATAGGTACAGATTTGATACAAAAGGGTTAATTATCTACAAGAGGCTACAAACAAAGGATGTTCTTAGATCTTTTCCAACATATTACAAGCAAGCGTTGAGAAAAAATGCTTTTATCCCGTGCTATTCAGTCCATTTCTACTGATAACATGAATTACTTATACACTGCTATTAGTTTATGGGTCTATCATAAGGCTGGATATTCAATTAGGAATGACCTGACAATCCCTTCTTTCATGCTTTTCTCTGTCAGATATATCTTTGCATTTCAATAGCATGATGCATCAGTGAAAGAGTGTGCCCATCTTGTTCAGTGTGCCATTACAGCACTGGGCTAAGTGAGACACGGCTCCTTTATCTCTCTGGGGAGGCCTCTGCACAATGCCATTATTTCAATATCCCTCCACCTGAACGGGTCTATTTACTACCCTACTATGCCATTACACTGTACACATCCTTTGTCGCCTTCATAATTGGAGAAATGGAGAGGAGAGGATGCAAAAGCCGGAATATTTCTGAAATGCTGACTTCTGCCTTCTCATCAAGTCCTGTGGATTGCACTGCATTTGATGCAATTGGAGTTACACTACATTCATAACAAGATGTGGGACCTAATCTTATGATTAATTTTTTTTTGAATGTCTGACTGATAGGAGCGTGCCCTCCTTCTTCCAACACCTGACAGAGAGAGACGTCCTCATTGCCAGAAGAGACTGGTTCTCAGTGAGCACAGCTGGATGAAGCTCCAGTCCATTCACAGCTCCAAATGACATGACAAATGATAACACCATCCTTAGAGGTGCAGCTCTCAGCTTCTGCCGCAACACCACAAAGACCACTGACGAACCCCCCAGTCCTAACCAGGTTGCTCTGTCCTGTAAGACAGCAGTAACAAGGTCAGTGATGTGGCAGAGGACTGTTGCAACACTTCTTAATAAGACAGACACAGGCTATTCACAGATGTTCTGAGGTTTCTACTGAATACAAAACACACTGGCTAATTATCACTGGCTGTGAGAGGAAATCAAAATGTCAGTCCATTCAACAGTTACCTAAGTCTGAGCAGATTACGACATACCACAACCCCCTGACTGCACACCATGGAAATGCTCTTATTAGTGATATAAAGAGAGGGAGACGTAGGAACATGTGCCTTCCAGGGTTTAGAAAGGACTGGAGTTATGACCCTGCATGTTATAACATAATACAAGGAGGCTGCACGACCTAATCCAGGTCACTCTAAAGACTAATCAATTTAAGTGAATTTGACCAATATTAAACGCAGTATGTAGCTTTTTTTTGGAGTCTGACGTCTATCATTGTCTATCTAGAGATAAACTGAATTCCACCACGATGAGTCATTCAGTTCAAGTTCAGTCAATACAGATTACTAGTGACACCTTCAGATACATTTATTGTATGCTGGAAAACTGGGAACAAGAACATTAAATAGAAACCTTGTCTTAATTTTGTGTTACATATTCAATGTAAAGATTGATTTAAAAAAAATCTGACTATCACACATTCCTGAACCATTTCATTCTAATAATTGAAACGGGTGTATACAAAAATATTATTATTTTCGTTCATCATACAATATTATTTGAAATCTGTAGTAGCAAACCACACAGAACTATTTCAATGTCCTTACTTATTGCTCCACCCTGACGGAAAACACCGTGGTGCTGCATTTCCTTCAAAAACAAACCTAACACACAAATGGGAAATCAATTTTGACCCCGCTAAAGCAAAAAGATGTCGCTGTTTCCAGGCAACAACTTAATTTATGAATGGTTCTTGAGAGAATTATGTAAAAACAGAACATTTTGTTGAGGGAAAATAATATTCAGTTATAAAAAGCAACTGCCATAGTTGATCCACTTGTGCTTACACGATCCATGTGTGTCATGTCTACAGTTCCGTCTACAGTTCTGAACTGTTGACAATGTCCAGCTATTGGGCTCTGAAGTGATCAGTGACCAAGCTAACCAGGCAGCATAGTAACTCTTTCAGGATTCAGGCCCAGTCAGACAGCTACAGTTGCAGGCTACTTCCCTACATGAGGAGAGGAGAGCGTGTGTCTCCCCTCCAGCAGTGTCATGTCATCCCACCCACGTGCTAATGACTTGGAGGTGAAACACAACCCTCTGGAAACTTTTGTTTGCTGTCCAACTGCCAGCCAGTGCAGATTTCCATTGGAATGGTTCAAGTGAGGTTCGTCTCTGAACTATGGAGGAGTCAATAGCAATACTATAGTACTGTACACTAAGTGTACAAAACATTTCCTCTTTCTATGACATACATAAGACTGACCAGGTGAATCCAGGTGAAAGACATGATCCCTTATTAAAATCAGTGTAGATGAAGGGAAGGAGACAGGTTAAAGACATGATCCCTTATTAAAATCAGTGTAGATGAAGGGGAGGAGACAGGTTAAAGACATGATCCCTTATTAAAATCAGTGTAGATGAAGGGGAGGAGACAGGTTAAAGACATGATCCCTTATTAAAATCAGTGTAGATGAAGGGGAGGAGACAGGTTAAAGGATTTTTAAGCCTTGAGAAAATTGAGGCTGTTCTGAGAGAAAAGGGGGTGCAATTAAATATCAGGAAGGTGTTCCTAGTGTTTTGTACACTGTGTATATTCTGAACAGTTAAGGTTCGTTCTGTCAGAGAAATCAAAACTATTTTGTGCAATGTCCAGCTTTAAACGACAGTTTGTTGTTTTAAAGGTACATTTACAGCATAGCCTATATGATAGTCTTTAAACACAATGAGACTGATGGAACAGATCAAGACATTTTGTTTAAAATGTTGCTAAACTATTATTTCTTCAAATGATAAATTAAGCAATGCGCACACAGCATTATGTGAGAATGTTCCAAAATGTAGGTAGCCGGAAAATACCATTCTAACGTACACCACGTGCCAGTGGTTTGTATGACAGAGATAGAAATAAATATCTGTTAAGCATTTTGAAAGATGAAAGATCTAAAGATGCAACAACTAGGATGTTACGCATAATGCTAATTAGGCTAATCATTCATTGATCATGCGAGACATTGATTAAGCTAAACTTTATTAAAAGACACTGACTGGTTTTCTGATCCACACCCCAAGCTTCCATGATATAGTTTGACAGTTTGTGGAGGAATTCTTTAGTTGTGCAAACCCACAGTTTCATCAGCTGTCTGGTTGGCTGGTCTCAGATGATCCTGCAGGTGAAGAAGCCGGATGTGGAGGTCCTGGGCTGGCATGGTTGCACGTGGTCTGTGGTTGTGAGGCCGGTTGGACGCACAACCAACTTCTCTAAAATGTCATTGAATGCGGCTTATGGTAGAGAAATGAACATGACAGTTTCTTGCAACAGCTCTGGTAGACATTCCTGCAGTCAGCATGCCAATTGTACGCTCCCTCAAAACTTGAGACATGGCATTTTGGCATTGTGTTGTGACAAAACTGCGCGTTTTATTGGCCCCAGCCCAAGGTGCACCTGTGTAATAATCAATGTTCCCTCTAAGCTGCGCTCGGGCACGCAATAGCCCGAGACTGCCGCGCAGAAGAAATATCACCCCATGGAGAGAAGGACAAGATTGATCTTTACTCA
This sequence comes from Oncorhynchus masou masou, assembly GCF_036934945.1. NCBI lineage: Eukaryota > Metazoa > Chordata > Actinopteri > Salmoniformes > Salmonidae > Oncorhynchus > Oncorhynchus masou. The sequence goes on along the minus strand of NC_088233.1, from coordinate 17,729,399 downwards.
ACTTTTATGTTTTCCCTGTTAGTTAATAACAAACAATTCATAAAACGACTCAATCATGGACACTCTTACTGACCGTTGTGGCTGCCTTGCATGATGTATTGTTCTCTCTACCTTCTTTCCCTTTGTGCCGTTGTCTGTGCCATGTTTTGTGCTGCTACCATGTGTTGCTACCATGTTGTTGTCATGTTGTGTTGCTACCATGCTGTGTTGTCATGTGTTGCTGCCTTGCTATGTCGTTGTCTTAGGTCTCTCTTTATGTAGTGTTGTGTTGTCTCTGTTGTCGTGATGTGTGTTTTGTCCTATATTTATATTTTATTTATGTTTTTATTTTTAATCCCGTCCCCGCAGGAGGCCTTTTGCCTTTTGGTAGGCCGTCATTGCAAATAAGAATTTGTTCTTAACTGACTTGCCTAGTTAAAGGTTAAATAAAAATCTAATGAAAAAATATACAACAAAAATCAGCTCCTCCCTCGGCTTTTCGGCCAACCACCTATGAGTCGAGAGCGCAAATGATAGGTCTTGGGGGAGCGCACAGACCAGTCGAAAGCACCAAATGTGGTGGAGTGAGCTGAGAATGGGTCCAGCAAGTGCACATGCAGCGGGGGTGCGCAAATTGAACTTTGAGTTTCAAGTGTGACTGAGTGAGCAGAACATTATTGCCGCACACAAAGTATTAATTTGAGAGCAGAGATGTTTATTTTTATGGAGATAGAGTTGAAGTCAGAAGTTTACATACACTTAGGTTGGAATCATTAAAATTTGTTTTTCAACCACTCCACAAATTTCTTGTTAACAAACTATAGTTTGTCAGTTAGGAGATCTACTTTGTGCATGACACAAATAATTTTTCTAACAATTGTTTAGACAGATTTTTTCACTGATAATAAACTGTATCACAATTCCAGTGGGTCAGAAGTTTACACACACTAAGTTGACTGTGCCTTTAAACAGCTTGGAAAATTCCAGAAAATTATGTAATGGCTTTAGAAGCTTCTAAAAGCTTCTACCTTTGTGACTCACCTTAGTAATTTGGTCTATTTTCCCCTCTTCATTTCACCTACTGTTCTGACTTGGTAGTGCACATGTAGCCTACAGCCTGTTTTCGAGAAATGTAATCATTGAATATTGTAAGAGCTTTCATTCTGCTTATATGCCCCCTTTATTTATCCTACGGTTCCTACGGTGAACAGGGAGAACACTAAGAATGGCACATGTTCTGAATTCTGTCACAGTACATTTCAAAAGTGATGAACAAATAGTTATATTGACTACGTCCATCCTAGCTCGCACATTGTCTTAAATGCCTCTTATCCGCTTGTCGTCCCTTCATGCCATAGTTTGTACATCTCAAATATCAATAGAAGCCACATTTATTTAAGACATATCTGTAAGGACAGACGCTGGGAGACGAGAAGCAAGTACAAGGAGTGAACACTTAATGGATAATAGACAAGAAACAAACAAGGACAGCGTCTGGACAGGGGAAAACATAACAGCATCAATACTGACATGGGGAACAAACTGAGGAGCAGACAGATAGATGGGCAATCAACAAAGAAAAAGAGTCCGGGTGAGTCCAATGAGCGCTGTTGCGCGTAATGATGGTGACAGATGTGCGTAATGAAGGGCAGCCTGGCGTCGAGCGCCAGAGAGGGGAAGCAGGAAAAGGCGTGACAATATCAGCTACGTTTTTTTTAAGGCAGTAAATTATTTGGAATGAACTGTTTCGCTGCCAAAAAAGGCTCCGGGGATAGCCAGGTGTAGCAGTGGTAAGGTGTTGGGACTACTGTTGGGATAACTTTATGTAAGCCTTAACAGTTTGTGGGCACCATTATAGTGCAATTAATGTATTGTTTAGTGTTGTGGCTTTGCTGGCATGCATCCCACAATGTTTTTTTTCTTCCCTCCACCAAGATTTACATGCTAAAATCGCCACTGGTGGTACCGAGAGTTTGATGCTGTATGGAGGCATTGTTATTAGGACATTTGTCATGTAGAGAGGATGACATGTTATTGACTTTGACAAACTGCCGTCTGTCTATTTGGTTAGAAAGATGGTTCTTTACAGAGGATGGTTGAATGTGTACAAGTAGGTTAGGTACAGCTCACCTCAGTGCCACATAGTATTTTATCACCTATTTGGCTAAATTATTATCCATTATAATCCAATTGATAAAGCAGCAGTCTTTAAATGGACTGTTACCTTGAATGCAACACTAAGATGTAAAAACGTTTAAACTCCAATTGAATTCTGTCTATGGCATTTCCTGACATCATATTTTACTATCTCTCTCACTGCAGTTGTTCTCAGCAGACGGGTCATTGTGTTAGTAGAGAACAAGGTGGAGTCCGACAAAGTGGAGTCAGATCAGGTTTCTACTTCATCGCCCTGGACCACTAAACCTACGAGGCAGAGGATGCAAAGTTTGGACCTGTGAGTCACCTTTGACCTTGACGTAACTTTCTTCTTAGGCTTTTGCGATCATCTAAAGCCTCACACAACTCAGCACATATGTATCCCTCCACCTTCTACAAAGTCCTGACCAGGGGTATCAAATTCCAATGTCTATGTACCTGTTGTGTTGGCGTAGTTACCGGCCCAATGAGAGGCGGTGTTGTTGACAGTGATGCGTCCCAGTGTGATCTCATCAAACAGTCGCTGTGCCAACACCATGCCTGATGACAACCAGATGATATTCCTCCACCCTGGATCACAGTAAACACACACCTAGTTTCGGTCTCTGTGTATGTATGTTGCGCGTAAAAGAGTGAGCAATGGGTGTGTATATGCAGGTGCAGTGTAGGATATACGTTGTGTATAGGAGTCTACTCTTAGCCTGTATACACCCTGGATTACAGGCCTGTGTTTTGTTTTTCACAAATTTAGTGCAGTGTTTTGTGACATCCCTCTCTCTTTCTCATCTCCTCAGATAGGTGGTGCTCAGTAGAGGCTGCTTGAGGGGAGAACTGCTCAAAATAATGGCTGGAACGGAGCAATTGGAATGGAATCATACATGAAAACCATGTGTTTGTTGTATTTGATACCATCCCACCTATTCCGCTCCAGCCATTAAGACGAGCCCATCCTCCCCAAATAAAGGTGACACAAACCTCCTGTGGTGGTGCTCACCAGACCAGTGTTTAGAGGCAGGGATTGACTGAGATTGCCCCTCTATTCTGCACTCAAGTGATGTCCAGTCCCCATAAACACTCATCGACACAGTTAGTTCCCATTCCCCCATAAACACTCAACGACACGGTTAGTTCCCATTCCCCCATAAACACTCATCGACATGGTTAGTTCCCATTCCCCCATAAACACTCATTGACACGGTTAGTTCCCATTCCCCCATAAACACTCATCAACATGGTTAGTTCCCATTCCCCCATAAACACTCATCGACATGGTTAGTTCCCATTCCCCCATAAACACTCATCGACATGGTTAGTTCCCATTCCCCCATAAACACTCAACGACACGGTTAGTTCCCATTCCCCCATAAACACTCATTGACACGGTTAGTTCCCATTCCCCCATAAACACTCATCGACATGGTTAGTTCCCATTCCCCCATAAACACTCATCGACATGGTTAGTTCCCATTCCCCCATAAACACTCAACGACACGGTTAGTTCCCATTCCCCCATAAACACTCATCGACATGGTTAGTTCCCATTCCCCCATAAACACTCATTGACACGGTTAGTTCCCATTCCCCTATAAATACTCATCGACATGGTTAGTTCCCATTCCCCCATAAACACTCATCGACACGGTTAGTTCCCATTCCCCCATAAACACTCATCGACATGGTTAGTTCCCATTCCCCTATAAACACTCATCGACATGGTTAGTTCCCATTCCCCCATAAACACTCATCGACACAGTTAGTTCCCATTCCCCCATAAACACTCATCGACACGGTTAGTTCCCATTCCCCCATAAACACTCATCGACATGGTTAGTTCACATTCCCCCATAAACACTCATTGACACGGTTAGTTCCCATTCCCCTATAAACACTCATCGACACGGTTAGTTCCCATTCCCCCATAAACACTCATCGACACGGTTAGTTCCCATTCCCCCATAAACACTCATCGACACGGTTAGTTCCCATTCTCTCACACACACCTTTATATAGATTGTGCTGATGCTACACTGTGAGAACCTGGAAATCATCAGTGGTTCTGAGGGAGGCTACGTGGCCGCCAACAGTGCCTAGGACACGTTCCAGCATTACCACTGTCTGGAGAACAGCCAGAGTGTGGTCAAGACCCCCCCCCCCCCCCACAGACATCTGCCATAACTTATCTTTAGCGTGTAAGCTCTTCTGCACCAGGGAGGTAAAGGTATGGCACCGTACTAACAACAGTCATGTATGACTGCTTAAGTATCCTTAAACATACTTACGCTCATTTATGTGTTTCTTAATTAAAGGTCTAAGGAAGGTATCTTATGGCTCAATAATACTAATGACTGGCGTAGATTGTACACCTCTGCCCAGTCCCATATTGAGGCAAACATGCAACAGCTCTGTGCATTTGATCTTTTCTCGATTTCTTGCATTCTTTTTCCGTGCCTCCTAAAACCCCATTGGAGGAGAGGACCCAAGGTTCCTCCCCTCAGACCTCCAAAGCGGTTTGAGAAGGATGCGAGTATCGAGGACGTGAGGAGTTGAGCTGAGATTAATTGGGACAGAGCTAACGTGATTGTTTTAGGTGGAATCTTATGTTGAATGATACATTTGTTATCTGTTTGCACGTATATCTTTGTTCTACTTGTGCTCTTTCCACAGATGTCTCTGGCTAGCTGATAACATGTGATCTGATCAAACTCCCTATGCGATTTGACTCCTGTGTTACTGCCTGTACTCAATAAAACTTTCAATGCCAAATTTAAATAATTTGACCATGTAATTTGATAGACAATGTTAGCTTCCAATCAGACAATTACTATTAAACAAATCTGTTTTCCTTAGTTAAATGTTTGGTGAATGCAGGGCATTGCTTTGTCCTCAGTCCTCCTTTGAATACTGTGTGTACCACGAGTCTAGCTGGTTAAATTCTAGTTAACATTCTATTTTTTGGCACTAGTTAATGTAGCAGGTTCTCCCTTTTGTGTCTCCATATACTTCAAAATCCCCATGTGCTGTGTGTGCCAATGGGATAAGAAAATACCCTTAATATCGGATCTTTCATCTTTCATCAAGGTAGGTAGCATAAACGTAACCACATGCAAATCCTTATGTTACATTAGTATACACATCAAAAGTCCCAAAACAAAGTTACCTCACTTTTCTATTTTTGGAATTATTACATAAAACCGATCAGAATTCCAAAGAATGCCGAAGTCATGTCAGAAAATGTTTTTCCAGGGTGTGATGTTATATGGAGGAACTGGCAAGCCAGCCTATTCCTTATTATGTAAACCCCAACAGAAATAACTTTAAAATATATAACTTCAAATTAAACCAAATAGTTTGCACTCATGACTACTGGTTTCAATTACATTTTCAGCCAACTTACAAGCAAATACTGTGTGCAAGGTTGCTAGCCAACTAGCCTGCTAACTTTAGCCCTACTTTCCTGCTAACGTTACGGTAGCACCGAATGAGTCGGCCAATTGCTATCCACACTAGCTTACAGCTATATTGAAGTAAACCAACGTTTTGTAAATACACAGCGCCATCTAACCAAATGTCAAAGAATGTTGGCTATATTTTTATTTATCCGTTATTTTACCAGGTAAGTTGACTGAGAACACATTCTCATTTGCAGCAACGACCTGGGGAATAGTTACAGGAGAGAGGACGGGGATGAATGAGCCAATTGTAAACTGGGGATTATTAGGTGACCGTGATGGTGAGGGCCAGATTGGGAATTTAGCCAGGACACCGGGGTTAACACCCCTACTCTTACGATAAGTGCCATGGGATCTTTAATGACCTCAGAGAGTCAGGAGACCCGTTTAACGTCCCATACGAGAGACGGCACCCTACACAATCACTGCCCTGGGGCATTGGGATATTTTTTTAGACCAGAGGAAAGAGTGCCACCTACTGGCCCTCCAACACCAGTGCAATATGCCTTAGCTATTTAGACAACTAGCTATTAGCCTAGCCAGCCACCACGGTTATGTGTCGGCAAGCTAGAGCCCAACTACTGAAGACCAGCTAGAACACCACTAAAATAAAACCGCAGATCAAAAGCAAAGAGAGAACAGAAACAGATTGATGGCCGGGGCCATCCAATGGGAAAACTTTTAAAAGACTGCAGGCTGAGTTAGCTACCAAAGCAGGGGGGGTAGATTGATTCCGTTACAAAACTCCCGTAACTACTTCACAGAGAACATGCCTAAAAGTTGACAAAACAAAAAAGGAGAACAGACGAGGTACTACACACTTAGAGCAACCAATTTGAAGGCACCAGAGCCTGCCGTGCTAACGGGTTCCCACTAGATAGCACCGCCACAAAGTGTTGAAGAGCATGCGGTGTGGCTAACCTTAGCCAGCTTGAGCATACGAACTCGGTAGCAGACTAGATCCTTCATATGACATTGAGCAATAGTGCAATGTGGGTAGTTTAGAAGATATCTGGAAATAAGTTAATAAATATGTAACAACCCAAAAACATAGCTATGTTTGCACATCTTGGTAACTGCCAGGTCGCAGTTGTAGATGAGAACTTGTTCTCTACTTGCCTACCTGGTTAAAAAAAGGTGAAATTAAATAAAAATGATCGTGACTAAAACTAAGTTACTATGTTTTTGATCACACTGGTGAGTAAAAAGTCATGCTTCCTACCCTTTAACTTGCCCACAAGTCCTTCCTTTCGTTTGACGTCGTGATCGTTACGCCATTATTATGCGTGTACCCACATGTTATTCTCAACAATGGAGTCATTATATTTAGCTGGCTTAAATTATGGCCAGGACCTAGTGTATGATGAATGAATTTCTGAGATCAGCCAAATTATGCCCATACTCCACCTATTCTTTAATACATTTGGGATTAACGCCCACATATCATGCAAACACATAACAGACACTTTGTGGAAAGGTGAAGAAAAACAAACTAGTTATGGACTATGGTGTTACTTCACTAACAGACGAATGTTGCTGGCTAACAAGTAATTAGCTAGCTAGCTAACTTTAGCAAGTAGATTCATCTCAACTCAAGGTATAGCACAGCCATTTAATTTATTTCCCAATGGCTTTGTTTGTTTCAAGTGTCCCAAGTTGTTCGGTACTTACTGTTCAAGCCGGCTAGCAAGCTAAACAGACGGCTCTGAATATCAGTTTGAGGTCATATGCACCCAAGACTCAACCAATCACACGACAACACTGGACTGGCCAAGGGCAAGCATTTGTTAGTTCCTCCATCACTCCAGTGAAAGTGACCAATGTAAGGTTTCTTGACATGCACCTACTTCTAAGGCCACCCCCCAACAGCCTGAAATCCAATCGAGAAAACCACAGCCACAAAGCCTAAATAAAAATACAAATTCAAGAGAACAAAAATGTGCTTTTTGGTCTTAATTTAAGGTTAGGCATAAGATTAGCAGTGTCATTAGGGTTAAGGTTAGGGTTAAGGTTAGGTTTAAAAATCAAATTTTAACTAGATACATTGTAGAAATAGGTGGGGATTATGAATTTGTGGCAACTAGTGACGACCAGAAAAAAGATACATTGAAACCCAAAAGGTACCAAGACTTGAGAGCGAGCAATGAAAAATTGAGAGTGTAAAGACAATTTGATGCTTTTTACATGTTTTAACCATGTTTCTTTGTTTAGGTTCAATTTTTTTTTATTCAGACATTTTTCTCTTTGATCTGCAACAATGATGTTCAGCTCGCCCAAACTCACAATTGAACATCCTCTGATCTCTCAACCATATTTCTGCGCTCTTGACTGGTCTGTGTGCTCGCGGCACTCATCCTCTAATCGCGGCACTCATCCTCTGCTTGCGGCACTCATCCTCTGCTCGCGGCATTCATCCTCTGCTCACGGCATTCATCCTCTGCTCGCGGCATTCATCCTCTGCTCACAGCACTCATCCTCTGCTCACAGCACTCATCCTCTGCTCACGGCATTCATCCTCTACTGGCAGCACTCATCCTCTGCTCACGGCATTCATCCTCTGCTCGCGGCATTCATCCTTTGCTCGCGGCATTCATCCTCTGCTCGTGGCATTCATCCTCTGCTCGTGGCATTCATCCTGGAATTTAGAGGCTGGTTTGATGTGATATAGGTTCTGCAGTTTCAAAGTTGCCGATCCTTGCCTAACATCTCTTAAAAATGACCCCTTGAGCGCTATTTCAAAATACAACTTTTACAGCATGAGAAAACCTTATGCACTGGTGACACTCAAAGCATAAATATTTCATCTCAAAATGTGCCATTCTGTTATTTTAATTCATTAGAGTTACAGTGCCTTCAGAAAATATTCGCAAACCTGGACTTTTTCCACATTTTGTTGTGTTACAGCTTCAATTTAATTGATATGTTGCTGGCTGGCTGGCTGGCGCACGCACGCACACACACACACACACATTATGTTTTCCTCCCCATTTTTTTTTATTAATAATGAAAAGCTGACATTTCTTGAGTCAATCAGTATTGAACCCCTTTGTTATAGCAAGACTAAATAAGTTCAGGAGTAAACATTTGCTAAACAAGTCACATAATACGCTGCATGGACTTTTGTATGACTACTCATCTTTGTAACCCACACATACAATTATCTGTAAGGTCACTCAGTTGAACTTCAAACACAGATTCAACCACAAAGACCAGGGAGGTTTTCCAATGCCTCGCAAAGATGGGCACCTATTGGTAGATGAGAAAAAAAAATACAAAATTGAAGCAGACACTGAATATCCCTTTAAGTATGGTTATTAATTAATTACACTTAATTACACTTTGGATGGTGTATCAATACACCCAGTCACTACAAAGATACAGGAGTCCTTCCTAACTCATTCGGGGGACAGGAAGGAAACCACTCAGGGATTTCACCATGAGGCCAATGGTGACTTTAAAACAGTTAATGGCTTTGATAGGAGAACTGAGGATGGATCAACAACATTGTAGTTACTCCACAATACTAACCGAATAGAGTGAAAAACAGGAAGCCGGTACAGAAGAAAAAAAACATTTTACAAAACATATATCCTTGTTTGCAACAAGGCACTAAAGCAATACTGCAAAGAAATTGGCAAAGCAATTCATTTTTGGTCCTGAATGCAAAGTGTTATGTTTGGGGAAAATCCAATAACATCGCACTGCTCTAAATTGCTAGTTGGGTCATTGGGTGGGGCATTCCGTTGAATTGGGTCTAGGGGTGTCTGGATTGAATCTGGTTGATTTAAATTGACCTTAAAGCAGACTCTGCTTCCCCCATGTATTGTCCTTCCTCCAGGTATTGTGTTACTGCTGTGTTTCATATAAGCACAACTCCTATTGTTCTTCAGGCGTCACTCGCCCTCCCTCAGCAATAGGGCTTTATACATTTGACTGAATAGGCTCTACCAGGAAAGACAGGCCTGGAGGTTGTAGTAATATCAACATGCTCCAAGAAGAACTCCAGAGCAGGCTGCTGAGTGTTTGAGTAGGATCCTTCCTTGACACTCCGCAGGGTTAGGAGCAGGTGGTTTCAATGAGGGCTGTGAACCCTGTGTGTCCCTGGGCTAAACACTGATACAACATCCGTTAGATAACAGTAACGGTGCTCAGGACACAACAAATAGACCTTTTCAGCACCACATAATGAAATGTCCAAACTCAATATATTCAAATAGTCAAAGACACCTTTTATTAACCGAAAGAAGTGCAACATAGAGTGATGGGGGCTTCTTTTCTTTAGACTACATCTGACCTCTCGTAAAGAAAGATCTGTCAAAAGAGCTTAGATATCCACTGAAATAGTCTGATACCATATTCCTGTGTATCATAACTGTTAGTACTGAACCAACGTTGAAGTACAGTAAAATAGTAGCATAGTGCCAATACCATTGCAGGAACCAAAAATTGTCCTCAATGTGTCTGCCATAATAAGGTATTTTTCTTTTCTTGTGGTATAAGCAGTACATGCTGTCAATACTACTGTACTGTCCTCAGTCCATGGAAAGGAAGTAGTTGAAGCCTGGATTTCCCATTTCAGAACAGGTCAAAACTCTGTTTGTTTTAGCTTCATGCTCTGACTCATGCATTGACAGAAGGTTAGCATATTGCCCTCATGACACATGGTTCGTGGGTCCCTACCATCTGTAGGCTAAACAGCTAACAGGATCTATCACTCTCTCCCCACTGGGATTCTCGGCCTCTAACCCTATTACGGGGTTGAGTCACTGGCTTACTGGTGCTCTTCCATGCCGTCCCTAGGTGGGTTGAGTCACTGACGTGATCTTTCTGTCCGGGTTCGTGCCGTGCGGGAGATCTTCGTGGGCTATACCCGGCCTCGTCTTAGGGTAGTAGGTTGGTGGTTGAAGATATCCCTCTAGTGGTGTGGGGGCTGTGCTTTGGCAAAGTGGGTGGAATTATATCCTGCCTGGTTGGCCTTGTCCGGGGGTATCGTCGGACGGGACGACAGTGTCTCCCGACCCCTCCTGTCTCAGCCTCAAGTATTTATGCTGCAATAGTTAATGTTTCGGGGTCTAGGGTCAGTCTGTTATATGTGGAGTATTTCTCCTGTCTTATCTGGTGTCCTGTGTGAATTTAAGTATGCTCCCTCTAATTCTATCTATCTTCTCTCAGAGCACCTGCGCCCTAGGACCATGCCTCAGGACTACCTGGCCTGATGGCTCCTTGCTGTCCCCAGTCCACCAGATCATGCTGCTACTCCAGCTTCAACTGTTCTGCCTGCGGCTATGGAAACCTGACCTGCTCTGTCACGACTTCCGCCGAGGTTGGCTCTCCTGCCCGTTCAGGCGGTGCTCGGCGGTCGTCGTCACCGTCCTACTAGCCACTACCGATCCCTTTTCGTGTATCTGTTTGTTTTGTCTGATTGGTTTCACCTGTGTGTTGTTTAGTTAATTAGTGTCTGTATATTATGTAGGTTGTCCCGCCCTTGTTTTGTGCGGGATTGTTTATTTGTCATCTATGTCTGTCGGTGTATCTTGTGTACTTATTCTCCAGTTCGTCTTTTATCCTGTGTTGGATTATTCACCCTGTGTGTATTGGGTTGACCGTGTTTCTTGTTCACCGGAGAATAAAACTTTCATATCGCTATCTGCTCTCTGCGCCTGATTCCACCCACCTTGATTAGACGTGACATGCTCACTGGACATGCTACCTTGTCCCGGACCTGCTGTTTTGGACTCTCTATCGCATCTGCTGTCTCTAACGCTGAATGATTGGCTATGAAAAGCCAACTGACATGTACTCCTGAGGTGCTGACCTGTTGCCCCCTCTACAACCACTGTGATTACTATTATCTGACCCTGCTGGTCATCTATGAACGTTTGAACATCTTGGCCATGTTCTGTTATAATTTACACCTGGCACAGCCAGAAGAGGACTGGCCACCCCTCAGAGCCTGGTTCTAGGTTTCTGCCTTTCTAGGGAGTTTTTCCTGTGCTTCTACATCTACATTGCTTGCTGTTTGGGGTTTTAGGCTGGGTTTCTGTATAGCACTTTGTGACATCGGCTGATGTAAAAAGTGTTTTATAAATGAATTTGATTGATCAGGATTTCTATTTTTGGAAAAGTAAGGGCCTTAAATGAAGATACATTAAAGCTGTCAGATGCTTTAAATTACACTGATGCAGTGATTTGTGTCACTTAATTGTATATCAGTAAGAATTAAAGTGGTATAATTTTTTTCAAGCTTTTGCAGCAATATATATAATCCCATTGATTAAATACAGTGCATTTGGAAAGTATTCAGACCCCTTGACTTTTTCCACATTTTGTTACGTTACAGCCTTATTCTAAAATGGATTAAAATAACTTTTTCCCATACCACTGCCTGGTATGGCAACTGCTCGGCATCTGAGAGGAGGGTAGTACGTATGGCCCAGTACATCATTTGGGCAAAGCATCCTGATATCCAGGAACTATATACTAGGTGGTGACAGAGGAAGGCCCAAAAAAATTGTCAAAACTCTGTACCGGAGCGCCAAGCGGTACCGGAGTGCCAAGTTTAGGACCAAAAGGATCCTTAACAGCTTCTACCTCAAGCCATAAGACTGCTGAACAATTAATCAAATGATCCCCCGGACTATTTATATTGACCCCCCCCCCTTGTTTGTACACTGCTGCTACTTGCTGTTTTATTATCTATGCATAGTCACTTTACCCCTACCTACATGTACAAATGACCTCGACTAACCTGTACCCCCACAAATTGACCCGGTACTGATACCCCCTGTATATAGGCTTGTTATTCTTATTTTATTGTGTTACTTTTTGTTGTGAGGGTTGTTGATACTGATGAGAAGGGATAATGAAAGCACCCTCGTCTGTCCTTACCCTTCTAACCCTGTGGTTTGGTGTGTCCTAACCCTACAGTTACAGTGGTCTCAGGGTTGCTGTACAGGTTCAAAGTGCAGCCAGAAGAAGCTGGCAGGCAGAGGTTCCCTGCAGCTGCAGCTAGAGCTGGAGCAGATGCTCAGCTGTATGTTTTTAGGTGGCACCCACCATGTACCTTGTGGAGCTAAAAGAAACTCTCCCTTTGTGACACAGGGTATACCTCAGGGCACGGAGGGAGGCCCGGGGAACAGGAGGTTAGAGTGGCCGGCCCTCCTGCAGCCAGGTCCCCGGACGACACCCATTGTACCCCTGCTCTCCAAACAAAGCCTGCCCCCATGCCCCTGCACTAGCACTGCAACACACCAGCCCAGTGCGCCACGCATTGTTGCTCTAACAAACCTCCCAAATGTATATTTCAAATTAATTTTCTCTCTTCTCTTTTACACTCCATTTACTTTCTGTTGAATTGTCTCTCCCTCCCAAAATACAGCCTTCCTCTGTGGCCACCACACATTTTATTTCCTGCAAGTACCACATAACAAGGCATCTTATCAGGCCAGAGAAATGAGACCTCTCTCTCTCAGACACTCTCTCAGCATTCATTTTCACTACTCTGCGAATAAGACAAGGAAAGGACAGAGGGACCGAATGACACATTGTTAACATTGACAGCTAATTTAGTTTCCATGACTTCTAAAAATGTTTAAAATTGCCATTTAAGACTTTAGAATAGCAGAGGAATGCCCATTTGCAATCAGATGAAATCGTGAGAGATTCTTGTTTCACACAGCAGTGCATCCTTCCCCCACTAAGAAGGTGAATCACCTGCTCACTTGTTTCATAACACTGTGACGAGACCAATGGTTCGTAAAAAGACATGGAAATAACATTTCGTTTTTGGGGATAAAGTCCAGGCATTTTACATAGAATTAATCCTGACTCCTCAATTACAGTACATTTACTGTTGAAGAAAAAGCCCTTTATAATGAAGCCATAATAATGTGGCATAGGCCAGAGTTGAGCAGAGGCATTTTTAGGAACATTTGTTAAAGGGTTCATAAAGTGCCCTTTAAAATAAAACATTTCATGCAATTCTACGTAAACCAAAACAATCTTTACAATGTTGTTTTTCAACGTAGCTCATGTTGAGATAGGCTATTGCCAATAGGAGCGCATCGGCCATCACTGTGAGTGGTAGCCTATGGCTTACAACATTAACAATGTCTACACTGTATTTCTGATCAATTTGATGTTATTTTAATGGACCAAAAATGTGCTTTTCTTTCAAAAACAAGTACATTTCTAAGTGACCCCAAACTTTTGAATGGTGGAGTATCTGTTGATTGTACAGACAGATTGGTCTTCTCTTTTCAGTATGCAAAAACACAATTGTATTTAGACATTTGTAAAAGGTAAACAGACAGCCGGAACCAACCATATAAATATAATCCATACATGGCAGTTCCCATTCAAGTCAGAACTGGCAGCCATTGCTAGTGTATCCATGAGTTTAATAGTCTAACTGCCAGGGTAATAGGTTCTAAAACCCTTCTATGGATTATAATTCTATAACCACTACTGCAAAAAGCTGTACATTTGGCACCAGCGGGCTTTCCCGACTATAGGCAACCAACTGGTAACTGCCTAAATAAAAGGAAATGTTTGAGTAAATGAGGGATACAAATAATATGTTATTGTTTGGGGTGCATTTTCCTGGCATGGTTTAGGTCCACTTGTAGAATCTATGCCAATGTGCAATGAATGTTTTCTGGCAGGTCTTGGTGGCCAAAGACCCTTTTAAGATACTATGTTGGTATGTCCTGTATTTTGGCAGTTACCTGTATGTGATTGTGATCAAATTTAATCCAGTTATTTTTTTTAGAATCTATTGATCCTCTGTGGCAAAATAATGCTCTCTGGTGTATTTTGAACATTGAGAGCTGCTGCTGGATAACAAATTCGGAATGTTTTATACTTTTTGCCCATCCCTTGACTCACACAATTTACCAGTCACATTTGATTTATTATGCAGAGTATTTTAATTGTTTTATTACTCAGTTATCCAATCAAGGCAAGGGCCCTCATTTATCCACGTGTACCCCCTACCACCTCTTCTCCCCACATCTGATGAATAGCAGAATGGCAGCAGCAGCCTGTTTATACCTCATTGAGAGCAGACTACTGAATCCTCCTGTGGTTGGCAGTTGCATAAAAAAATGTATTATTTACATATATATATACAGTTGAAGTCAGAAGTTTACATACACCTTAGCCAAGTATATTTAAACAAATGTTTCACAATTCCTGACATTTAATCCAAGTAAAAATGCCCTGTTTTAGGTCAGTTAGGATCACTACTTTATTTTAAGAATGTGAAATGTCAGAATAATAGTAAAAGGGAATGATTTATTTCAGCTTTTATTTATTTCATCACATTCCCAGTGGGTCAGAAGTTTACATACACTCAATTAGTATTTGGTAGCATTGCCTTTAAATCGTTTAACTTGGGTCAAACGTTTCGGGTAGCCTTCCACAAGCTTCCCACAATAAGTTGGGTGAATTTTGGCCCATTCCTCCTGACAGAGCTGGTGTAACTGAGTCAGGTTTGTAGGCCTCCTTGCTTGCACACGCTTTTTCAGTTCTGCCCACAACTTTTCTATAGGATTGAGGTCAGGGCTGTGTGATGGCCACTCCAAAACCTTGACTTTGTTGTCCTTAAGCCATTTTGCCACAACTTTGGAAGTATGCTTGGTGTCATTGTCCATTTGGAAGACCCATTTGCGACCAAGCTTTAACTTCCTGACTGATGTCTTGAGATGTTGCTTCAATATATCCACATAATTTTCCTTCCTCATGATGCCATCTATTTTGTGAAGTGCACCAGTCCATCCTGCATCAAAGCACCCCCATAACATGATGCTGCCACCCCGTGCTTCATGGTTGAGATGGTGTTCTTCGGCTTGCAAGCCTCCCCCTTTTCCTCCAAACATGACGATGGTCATTATGGTCAAATAGTTCTATTTTTGTTTCATCAGACCAGAGAAAATTTCTCCAAAAAGTATGATATTTGTCCCCATGTACAGTTGCAAACAGTAGTCTGGGTTTTTATGGCGGTTTTGGAGCAGTGGCTTAAACCTTGCTGAGCGGCCTTTCATGTTATGTCGATGTAGGACTCGTTTTACTGTGGATATAGATACTTTTGTACCCGTTACCTACAGCATCTTCACAAGGTCCTTTGCTGTTGTTCTGTGATTGATTTGCACTTTTTGTACCAAAGTATGTTCATCTCTAGGAGATGCGTCTCCTTCCTGAGCGGTATGACGGCGGCGTGGTCCCATGGTGTTTATACCTGCGTACTGTTGTTTGTACAGATGAACGTGGTACCTTCAGTCGTTTGGAAATTGCTCCCAAGGATGAACCAGACTTGTGGAGGTCTAAAATGTATTTTCTGAGGTCTTGGCTGATTTCATTTGATTTTCACATGATGTCAAGCAAAGAGGCACTGAGTTTGAAGGTAGGCCTTGAAATACATCCACAGGTACACCTCCAATAGACTCAAATTATGTCAATTAGCCTATCAGAAGCTTCGAAGCCATGACATAATTTTCTAGAATTTTCCAAGCTGTTTAACGGCACAGTCAACTTAGTGTATGTAAACTTCTGACCCACTGGAATTGTGATCCAGTGAGTTATAAGTGAAATATTATTTCTTTAACTACTTATAGCTGCAGGGGCAGTATTGAGTAGCTTGGATGAAAGGTGCCCATATCAAACGGCCTGCTCCTCAGTCATAGTTGCTAATATTTGCATATTATTAGTAGTATTGGATAA
Organism: Oncorhynchus masou masou; assembly: GCF_036934945.1. Classification (NCBI taxonomy): domain Eukaryota; kingdom Metazoa; phylum Chordata; class Actinopteri; order Salmoniformes; family Salmonidae; genus Oncorhynchus; species Oncorhynchus masou. Next base: position 17,713,095 of record NC_088233.1, on the reverse strand, counting down.
AAAACACTCTGAAGTTTATAAACTGTTTGAATGATGTCTGTGAGTATAACAGAACTCATATTGGCTGGCAAAATCCTGAGTTGAAATCAAAACAGGAAGTCAGAAATCTGAGCTTGTATGTATTCACCAGAGTCCCCAATGAAATCCCCTTGAGATATGAATGTTGCACTGCCTAGGGGTTCCACTAGATGTCAACCATCAATAGAAATTACAATGATGCGTTTATGTTGTTGTGGGAGTGAATGAGAGCAGAATACATCAGATGTCCATCAAGCAGCCTTTTTGTCATCGCACTTTTTCCTCATGGTAGTCACTTGCGTTCCATTGCTCACGAAGACAAGAAAGAATACTTCGGTTGGAACTTTATTGAAGCTATATGTTAAAAACATCCTAATGATTGATTCTATACTTAGTTTGAAATGTTTCTTTGACCGGTAAAATTACTTTTTGAAGTTTTTGTCCGATGTAACGCTGACCAGAATTAGCATTTGGATATGTATACCAAACGCGCTAATAAAATAAGGTATTTGGACATAAATAACGGACATTTTCGAACAAAACAAAAAATTTATTGTGGACCTGGGATTCCTGGAGTGCTTTCTGATATAGATCATCAAAGGTAAGGGAATATTTATAATGTAATTTCTTGTTTATGTTGACGCCATCTTTGCGGCTGTGGTATTTTTACTTTTGAGCGCCGTCTCAGATTATTGCATGCATTTCTTTTTCCGTAAAGGATTTTTGAAATCTGACACAGCGGTTGCATTAAGGAGAGGTATATCTATAATTATATGTGTATAACTTGTATTATCATCTACATTTATGATGAGTATTTCTGTTGAATGATGTGGCTATGCAAAATCACTTGATGTTTTTGGAACTAGTGAATCTAACGCGCCAATGTAAACTCCGATTTTTAAAATATAAATATGAACTTTATCAAACAATACATGCATGTATTGTGTAACATGAAGTCCTATGAGTGTCATCTGATGAAGATAATTCAAGGTTAGTGATTAATTTAATCTCTATTTCTGGTTTTTGTGAATGCTATATTTTACTGGAAAATGGCTGTACTTATTGTGGTGTGGTGGAGACCTAACATAATCGTTTTCAGTGCTTTCGCTGAAAAGCCTATTTGAAATCGGACACTTTGGTGGGATTAACAACGAGAAAAGCTTTAAAATGATATAAGACACATGTATGTTTTAAGAATGATCGGGATTGCAGCCATAACAGGTTAAACAATTGTTGGAAAAAGTACTTGTTTCATGCACAAAGTAGATGTCCTAACTGACTTTCCAAAACTACAGTTTTTTTAAACACCACATACTTATTGGCAGACTCGACAGCCTTGGTTTTTCAAATGATTGCCTCGCCTGGTTTACCAACTACTTCTCTGATAGAGTTCAGTGTGTCAAATCGGAGGGCCTTTGTCCGGACCTCTGGCTGTCTCTATGGGGGTGCCACAGGGTTCAATCCTCGGGCCGACTCTCTTTTCTGTATACATCAATGATGTTGCTCTTGCTGCTGGTGATTCTCTGGTACACCTCTAAGCAGACGACACCATTCTGTATACTTCTGGCTCCTCTTTGGACACTGTGTTAACTAACCTCCAGACGAGCTTCAATGCCATACAACTCTGCTTCCATGGCCTCCAACTGCTCTTAAACGCAGGGAAAACTAAATGCATGCTATTCAACCGATCACTGCCCGCACCTGCTCGCCTGTCCAGCATCACTACTCTGGACGGCTTGACTTAGAATACATGGACAACTACAAATACCTAGGTGTCTGGTTAGACTGTAAAATCTCCTTCCAGACTCACATTAAGCATCTCCAATCCAAAATTAAATCTAGAATTGGCTTACCTATATCACAACAAAGCATCCTTCACCCATGCTGCCAAACATACCCTCATAAAACTGACCATCCTAGCGATCCTCGACTTCGGTGATGTCATCTTTAAAATAGCCTCCAACACTCTACTCAACAAACTGGATGCAGTCTATCACAGTGCCATCCGTTTTGTCACCAAAGCCCCATACACTACCCACCACTGCGACCTGTACGCTCTCGTTGGTTGGCCCTCGCTTCATACTCATCGCCAAACCCACTGGCTACAGGTTATCTACAAGTCTCTGCTAGGTAAAGCCCCGCCTTATCTCAGTTCACTGGTCACCATAGGCGCACCCACTCGTAGCACGCGCTCCAGCAGGTATATCTCACTGGTCACCCTCAAAGCCAATTCCTCCTTTGGTCATCTTTCCTTCCAGTTCTCTGCTGCCAATGACTGGAACGAACTGCAAAAACCTCTGAAGCTGGAGACTCATATCTCCCTCACTAGCTTTAAGCACCAGCTGTCAGAGCAGCTTACAGATCACTGCACCTGTACATAGCCCATCTATCTACCTACCTCATCCCCATACAGTATTTATTTATCTTGCTCCTTTGCACCTCAGTATCTCTACTTGCACATTCATCTTCTGCACATCTACCATTCCAGTGTTTAATTGCTATATTGTAATTACTTTGCCACCATGGCCGATGTATTGCCTTAACTCCCTTATTTGCACTCACTGTATATAGACTTTTTGTTTTCTTTTGTTCTACTGTATTATTGACTATGTTTTGTTTATTCCATGTGTAACTCTGTGTTGTTGTATGTGTTGAATTGCTATGCTTTATCTTGGCCAGGTCGCAGTTGCAAATGAGAACTTGTTCTCAACTAGCCTACCTGGTTAAATAAAGGTGAGAAAAATAAATAAATAAATTGTGGAGTGGTTGAAAAACGTGTGTATGTAAACTTCCGACTTCAACTGTATACATACACACACCCATACGCACACACACTACATATATAATATACAGTGGGGCAAAAAAGCATTTAGTCAGCCACCAATTGTGCAAGTTCTCCCACTTAAAAATATGAGAGAGACCTGTAATTTTCATCATAGATACACTTCAACTATGACAGACAAAATGAGAAACAAAATCCAGAAAATCACATTGTAGGATTTTTAATTTATTTATTTGCAAATTATGGTGGAAAATAAAGTATTTGGTCAATAACAAGAGTTTCTCAATACTTTGTTATATATGCTTTGTTGGCAATGACAGAGGTTAAATGTTTTCTGTAAGTCTTCACATAGTTTTCACACACTGTTGCTGGTATTTTGGCCCATTCCTCCATGCAGATCTCCTCTAGAGCAGTGATGTTTTTGAGCTGTTGCTGGGCAACACAGACTTTCAACTCCACCGAGGAGCCTCTTAAAGAATAAGTTACAGGTCTGTGAGAGCCAGGAATCTTGCTTGTTTGTAGTTGACCAAATACTTATTTTCCACCATAATTTGAAAATAAATTCATAAAAAATCCCACAATGTGATTTTCTGGATTTTTTCTCTCATTTTGTCTGTCATAGTTGAAGTGTATCTATGATGAAAATTACAGGCCTCTCTCATATTTTTAAGTGGGAGAACTTGCACAATTGGTGTCTGACTAAATACTTGTTTGCCCCACTGTATACTGTATATATTTCCTTAATGTATTTTTTGCTCCCTCTTAGGCCCCCCACTGGCCCAGGAGCTTCAGCCCGGTAAGACCCTGCATTAATCCTGCCCTGTTTCTAAGGCTGTACAAAGAAGAAAAAATAGCTGGCGACTCAAAAATCAACCATATTGTAATGCCATTGATAAGCTAAATGAACAGATAGCACTGACTAGGCACACAGGAGCCATATGGTGCTTCAACCACTACCGCCTGTTTCTGGTATAACAATAGGCTGGCTTAGACAGTGAGGCAGCCAAACAAATGGTCGTTAGTCCCCATTTGCACTAGCAGAGGGGTAAGCGCAAATGTCAGGATTTGCATTTTCCCCCCCATCTACAGGTGCATGAAGTACTGAAACCAGATGTCAACGGACTGGAGAATAGGACGGTTTGCCCATGGTGATTCAACAGCTCCATACACTCATAGCCTAAACACAACAAAGACAATAAAATGCCCCCATTCCATTTCTTCCTCCCCTTGTCCAATTTCCACACAGTCCTCTACTCCCAGAAGTAACTCGTTTTGCACCTGCCAACATCCCTCTGATTTCAGAAGAGGTTTAATCTTCAATGTCCCTCTTGGCTAGACAAAATATTTATTTCAAGCTTTATTTTAAATGTAACAACTAATAAAGTCTACTTTTAGGAAAGTGATAATCACATTAACTTTAGTGACATACCAATGGTCTGATTGAAAAACTGTTTCATAACACATCACGCAGGAAACAAATACAGACAAGTAAACCTGAATACTTGACGACATTAGATTCAAGTCAGTACTTCATTGAAGATATCACTGAATTATCTAAATGAGATGTTTCACATTGTGCCAAAAAGTAGTAGAATTAAAATGTAACTTCAGAAAGCAGGTTATTAACATTTCATTAAGCATGATCAAAACCAACTTCTAATTGCTGGCATATTTTCTCTGATGAGAGAATGGTGATTAGTGCAGTATTTCAAAGCATTTAATCACAGCACTGATAAACCAAATTACAAAAATATTTTCAGTTATAAGATGATGTTCAAGCGTCTAGTTTCTTGCCCAGATTCATGAAATCACAGGAGGGTAGTAAAGGTGCAGTATTACACAAGTGAATCATTAACAAAGGCTGCTCTGTATAAACTTTCTCATTCACACATAATACACCAGATAATTAAAATAATGAAAAAATTATGTTTATTTATATGGGAAATATAAAACTAACTTTTAAGGAAAAGTCCTTCGGGGGTAAATATCATACCCAACAATAATTCCACACGCAACAAGTTACTGATAAGGATACAATATTTATATCAACGAAATTGTATATTGGAAGAATACAATGTATATTCTACTTACAGTTATCAAAGGGCCAAATGAAAACCCGAGGATGCAACAAGTCCTTCTGACTCGTATGCTTTGTTGCGCACAGAAAGCAAAATATCCCTGACGGCAACTCCCTGCCTGTACGGGGAAAAACACAAAAATAATAACTTAAACGAATGTAAAGTGAACCATATGTGTTCTACAGTACTTGGTGGATATACTGTTGCAATATCCAACATTATCTTCAGGAAAAATGTAAAAAATGTCAAAGATGTTCATGCATTGTCGGACGACGTCTATGGACAAAGTGAAAGACAGCTCTCCGACGTAGGCTCCAGCCAGCCAATATGGCACGTTCGCATAGTTTCTACAATTTATTTCACAAGTGGCTTAATTCTATTTCATACATAAGATACATATTTGTGATATAGTAATCAACCTTCAATATTTATTTTCCAAATAAATCTGACCACTTTTGATTTTCCAGTAATCTACTATACAAACGCACCACAATAACTTTTCGTAAAAAGTAGTAGCAAACTTACCTTAAACACCTCTATTATGGTTAATTGTAACAATTTTCGCTGTATTTCGGTTTTGCTGTAAGGGCTGAGATGTTGTTGTTTTTTAGAACTGCCAAGGATTTTTTTTCTTCAGACCAGCCGGCTGAAGTGTGTAAAATTCACTGCGCATCTACAGAGATGTGAAGTATGCCCGGAATGAGAGCAGGAATGAAATTAACGCAAAGATGGAGTTTGTGGGGCGGGGCGAGAGTGGCGTCATCATAAACTCTGATGCCACTGAGCCATACGGGTGGGAGGGACTGCACTTTCAACAAAACAGTACTGCACCCAAACTCCATTCAAAGAAACGGAAAAAAACTGTGAGCATATTATACTATATACCATCACTCTGTGATTTTTCTGTTTAGAATAAAAATAACACTTAGATTCCAAGAATGATCCACCAACTAATAAGATTGTTGGGTGACAATATATTATCAATAAGATGTCTTTCCAAACATATTTAGTAAAAAGAAAATCTGGCTGTTAGAATTTATTATGTAGCCTAAGAGATAATGTTCCTGTCCAAGTTGATTTTCAAATTACCTAGCAATGCACCTGCATTGTTATTATCATGGCATGTTTGTTTGTTTGTCACTATAATCTTCCCCCCTGCATCATATCAAATCAAAGCAAATCTTATTGGTCACATACACGTGTTTAGCAGATGTTATTGTGGGTGTAGCGAAATGCTTGTGTTTCTAACTCCAACAGTGCAGTAATATCTAACAAGTAATATTTAACAATTTCACAACAAAACACCCAATACACACAAATCTAAAGTAAATGAATTAAGAATATATAAATATTTGGGTGAGCAATGTCAGAGCGGCATATACTAAGATACAGTAGAATAGGATAGAATACAGTATATACATATGGGATGAGTAATGCAAAATATGTAAACATTATTAAAGGGACTAGTGTTCCATTATTAAAGTGGCCAGTGATTTCAAGTCAATGTATGTGCTAGTGAACTGTACCTACAACTGAGCCAACTTCTGACCTGCTCAACAAAGCATGGTTTTGACCATTGTAAAAGGCTGCAAGGTCATAAATGGTCAGGGTGTTTTTACAACCACTTGTTTGCTTATATGTGTAAAAACAAACTACTCAATCAATCAAAGGAAGATCAACCCACTCACATTACATTTACATTTAAGTCATTTAGCAGACGCTCTTATCCAGAGCGACTTACAACTCAAGTAGAGCATAGCGAAAAATGCCTGTCACGATGTGATGCACCCCTCTTAGGGATGGCATGGGAGAGCACCTAGCAAGCCTGTGACTCAGTAAGGGGGGTTTGTCACTCCTGTGCCTTGCCGTTCACCTTCGCTCCCCTGGGCCAGACTACACTCAATCATAGGACCTACTGAAGAGATGTCTTCAGTAAAGTCTTAAAGGTTGAGACCGATTCCACGTCTCTCACCTGGATAGGCAGACCATTCCATAAAAATAAAGCTCTATAGGAAAGCCCTGCCTCCAGGATTAGTAAGGAGGCCTGCGTCTTGTGACCATAACATACGTGTAGGTATGTATGGCAGGACCAAATGGTGATGGGTAGGACCAAGTCCATGTAATGCTTTGTAGGTTAGAAGTAAAACCTTGAAATCAGCCTGAGCCTTGGCAGGAAGCCAATGTAGCGGCCATTTCTTAAATCACTCACAGTGATACACACACACACACAGGATAATGTGGTGCACTGCAAATATAATGCACAAGCAGAGACATTTTTACAGAAGCAGAAACATTATTAAAGTCTCATTTTCAAGCACAGATACCCTTGCCTGTCCATAAGTGTGTAACCTGTTGATGGTTATTGTTTTAGCTGACTAAGGTTGACCCCCCCTCACCCTGAGGTCAGGGGTTAAATGTGACCTCTACTAAGCCATGTTTTGAGAAGAACAGATAGATCATGGGAATTAAATCCTTAATATAAAATCTGGATAGGGGGAACTTGATATATGCTGTTGTATAATAAACATGTTATGGTGCTCTGTCTTAATTCCTTTTCTCTCTGCCTTGGCCAGTGACAGTCCCATGGTTGCAGTATCATTAAGTGGCTACTTGATTTGAACATCATTTGTCATTGAGAGAAGATCTGGAAAATTAGATCTGTGTGTGAGCAGTCTCCCTCTTGTGGTCAGAGGAAAGCAGTGTTGACGGGGGTAAATAGAATGACAGGAAGGGATGCGGCTATGCTTGAGCATCCAAATGCTTTCAGATCATTGACAATTGAGCCTCTGGGACTGAAAATTTCATTTGAGCCCTACAGTGATTGAGAATAATTTCATTTCTCATTTCTTCCATGCAACATAAATTCACTTGCATTCATTATTACACTGTCGTTATACCAGAAGGTCATCTTAGGAGACATAAATATGACGGTTATCAATGCAAGCAGGTTTAGGATTTTACGACAATTAAAGCTCATAGTGGACTAAGCAGGACTTCAGGTTAATTGTAAACGATCATATAACCCACTGTTTCTATAACTTAGATGGAGTCGCATTCACTCTGCACATTCATGAATTCCAAATGGTCTGATGAAAGAAGGGTATGTACATTCATTGGATGACTGTGGTTCTTCTCAGGGATTGTGTTACAGGATAACAGGTTAGCAGCAGGCCTTTTCAAATGAGACATTTGAAGAGGTTGATGTCACGTTACACATAAACACATGGATATGTTTGTGCACCAATCGTCTCTCTGATTCATAGTCCACAGGGCTGCCTGTAATGTTATGGATGAATGCCCCAGCCTTCGATGTTGGCCCTGGTTTCTTAAGAGCATGTGAATATCCCAACAGAGTGAAGCCAGGTCACATGACCCATGACGAAAGCAACCTAACGGAGCAGACATTGTCTATTCCGTTATCATGTTTAGCCTAGATGTGTTTAGCCATGTCCAAAAATAAATGATCAATCCTCACATGCAAATAAAAAGGGGGCCCGAGGTATCAAATTATTTTCTTTACATCTCTGCCAATGGTCCCTTAGTTCTCCTCTTCTGTACTCTCTACATTATAAGGCATGCTGCTTGTTTCTAGAGGTGAGGTGTGAGAGGCAGATGCACAAATACTAGCTCTCTTGTGAGGACAGGTAATGAAGGAATAAAGGCAGAGAGGGATGTGGAGCGAGAGGGGTAATTGCCCTCTAACGGGGAAACCACTAGCATCCATGAGTCAAGACATCTTTACAAGAGCAGGTAATTACTCTGGTGTTCTTTTCTGGTATATGTTCTCTCTATTGGGTGGTAGTGTACTCAAATATATTGCGAAAACTACAAAATAAAAGCACAGCTGTATTCTCTTCTTACAGTTACATCCAAATATCATATAGCTAAAGGGCACATGGCCTAATACATTGGTACACCGGGTAACCTTCAAATGATAAAATACAGAAATAACCTAGTTGTCCTGTTGTTTCCCAACCAGTGACCACCTGCTACCAATCTTTAATAGTATTGTAGAGGTCATTCAGCTCTATTGTAGAAATATTACGACAGGACATTTTCTGGAAAGCTGAGACATGCTACAAACACTGTTCTAATCAAACCTTCCAAAATATCATATACTGTTCTGAAGAGGGAGAAGTGAGTTTGAGACCTATGGTAACATGACAGTAATGGAATAACATTCAATCAGCACAATATCCATAGATTGACTGTTTCATTTCAGAATTAACAGATAAGTAATACAAACTATGGATAAATTAACTCTTAACGTACCTACAGTAATTCAAGTACAGTGTATATGGATTGTAGTGTATATAATTTCAATCACAGCGTTTGCACAACCACGTCTGACAGATTTTCACACCTTTAGACAGCTGCAAAAGGATAGCTTCAGTTTATAAAATTAGTGTTTTAACATTTAAACATTTAGGAATTTCATTTAGTTATAATTTTTTTAATCACATGATACCTGAAACATTTGAGACTAAGTAAAATAACTTATTAAAATCAGTCAGCACTTTAAGTGGTGTCTTCCTAGTAATGGCCTACAGTATGTTTAAATGAAGGCACTTATCAAGGATTAAAAAGGGAAAGGGGGATAGTTGTAAAACAATGCATTCAACTGAAATGTGTCCTCCGCATTTAACCCAACCTCTGAATCAGAGAGGTGCGGCGGGGGGGGCTGCCTTAATCGACAACCACGTCGTTGGCACCCAGTGGAAACGAGTAATGAAAGTAGAGAAGGGTAAGTGAATGAAAACAAGTTCATCACTACATCAACCTTTTGAAAGAACATTTTTTGTTTTGTTTTCTTCTCTTCAATTTGACCCCTTTTTCTCCCCAATTTTGTGGTATCCAATTGTTTTAGTAGCTACTATCTTGTCTCATCGCTACAACTCCCGTACGGGCTCGGGAGAGACGAAGGTTGAAAGTCATGTGTCCTCCGATACACAAACCAACCAAGCCGCACCAATGTGTCGGAGGAAACACTGTGCACCTGGAAACCTTGGTTAGCGCGCACTGCGCCCAGCCCGCCACAGGAGTCGCTGGTGCTCGATGAGACAAGGACATCCCTACAGGCCAAGCCCTCCCTAACCCGGACAACGCTAGGCCCATTGTGCGCCGCCCCACGGTCCTCCCGGTCGCGGCCGGTTACTACAGAGCCTGGGTGCGAACCCAGAGTCTCTGATGGCACAGCTGGCGCTGCAGTACAGCGCCCTTAACCATTTTAAAGACTAAAAGAGCAATTATCATCAATAAAATACCAATAAAAAAACAATCATACAATGACTGTTTTACCTAGACTTTTATGAACAAACTACATACAGTACCAGTCAAAAGTTGACACACCCACTCATTCAATGGTTTTTCTTTATTTTTACTATTTTCTACATTATAGAATAATTAGTGAAGACATCCAAACTATGAAAGAACATATATGGAATCATGTAGTAACCCCCCAAAAGTTTTAGAATCTTCAAAGTAGCCACCCTTTGCCTTGATGACAGCTTTGCACACTCTTAGCATTCTCTCAACCAGCTTCACCTGGAATGCCTTTCCAATAATCTTCAAGGAGTTCCCACATATGCTGAGCACTTGTTGGCTGCTTTTCCTTGGCTCTGTGGTCCTTTCTCATCCCAAACCATCTGAATTGGGTTGAGGTCAGGTGATTGTGGATGCCTGGTTAGCAGCACTCCATCACTCTCCTTCTTAGTCAAATAGCCCTTACACAGTCTGGAGGTAGTCCCACTAAGCACAAACCAGATGTGATGGTGTATCGCTGCAGAATGCTGTGGTAGCCATGCTGGTTAAATGTGCCTTGAATTCTAAATAAATCACACCAGTGTCACCAGCAAAGCACCCCCACACCATAACCCCTCCTCCATGCTTCACGGTGAGAACCACACATGTAGAGATCATCCGTTCATCTACTCTGCATCTCTCAAAGACACGGCAGTTGGAACCTAATATCTCAAATTTGGACACATCAGACCAAAGGACAGATTTCTACCTAATATCCTTTGCTAATGTTTCTTGGCACAAGCGAGTCTCTTCTTCTTATTGGCATCCTTTAGTAGTGGTTTCTTTGCAGCAACTTGACCATGAAGGCCTGATTCACACAGTCTCCTCTGAACAGCTAATGTTGAGATGTGTCTGTTACTTGAACTCTGTGAAGCAGTTATTTGGGCTGCAATCTGAGGTGCCTCTTGAAACTCTAGGGGCGCAATTTCATTTTTGGATGAAAAACGTTCCCGTTTTAAACAAGATATTTTGTCACAAAAAGATGCTCGACTATGCATATAATTGATAGCTTTGGAAAGAAAACACTCTGAATTTTCCAGAACTGCAAAGATATTCTCTGTGGGTGCCCTAGAACGGGAGCTACAGGCAAAACCAAGATGAAACGGCAACCAGGAAACCAACAGGATTTTTGAGGCTCCGTTTTCCATTGTCTCCTTATATGGCTGTGAATGCGAGAGGAATGAGCCTGCCCTTTCTGTCGTTTCCCCAAGGTGTCTGCAGCATTGTGACGTATTTGTAGGCATATCATTGGAAGATTGACCATAAGAGACTACATTTTCCAGGTGTCCGCCCGGTGTCCTCCGTCGAAATTGGTGCGTCTTTTTCAGCTGCTGGTATTTTTCCATGCGATTCTGAGGGGAAAGCAGGCTTCCATGAACTGCATATCAATGAAGAGATATGTGAAAAAACACCTTGAGGATTGATTCCAAACAACGTTTGCCATGTTTCGGTCGATATTATGGAGTTAATTCGGAAAAAGTTTGACATTTTGGTGACTGCATTTTCGGTTCGTTTCGGTAGCCAAATGTGATGTACAAAACGGAGCGATTTCTCCTACACAAAGATTCTTTCAGGAAAAACTGAACATTTGCTATGTAACTGAGAGTCTCCTCATTGAAAACATCCGAAGCTCTTCAAAGGTAAATGATTTTATTTATTTGGTTATCTGGTTTTTGTGAAAATGTTGCGTGCTAAATGCTACTCAAAATGCTAAGCTAGTGATTTGCTATGGTTCAAAAGCATATTTTGAAAATCTGAGATGACAGTGTTGTTAAGAAAAGGCTAAGCTTGAGAGCAGGCGCATTATTTTCATTTTATTTGCGATTTTCAGAAATCGTTAACGTTGCGTTATGCTAATGAGCCTGAGGCTTTATTCACGATCCCGGATCCGGGATGGGGAGTATCAAGAGGTTTTAATGAACTTATCCCCTGCAGCAGAAGTAATTCTGGGTCTTCCTTTCCTTAGAACCAGTTTCATCATATCGCTTCATGGTTTTTGCAACTGCTCTTGAAGAAACTTTAAAAGTTCTTGACATTTTCCAGATTTACTGACCTGCCTTAAAGTAATGATGGACTGTCGTTTCTCTTTGCTTATTTGAGCTGTTCTTGCCATAATATGGACTTGGCCTTTTACCAAATAGGGCTTTCTTCTGTATACCAACCCTAACTTGTCACAACACAACTGACTGACTCAAATGCATTAAGGAAAGAAACTCCACAAATTAACTTTTAATTGAAATGCATTCCAGGTGACTACCACATGAAGCTGGTTGAGAGAATGCTAAGAGCGTGCAAAGCTGTCATCAAGGGAAAGTGTGGCTACTTTGAAGAATCTCAAATATATTTTGATGTTTTAACACTTTTTTGGTTACTGCATGATTCCATATGTGTTATTTCATAGTTTTGATGTCTTCACTATTATTCTACAATGTTGAAAACAGTAAAAATAAAGAAAAACCCTGAAATTAGTAGGTGTGTCCTGACTTTTGACTGGTAATGTATATTTAGTGTAGTTGCAGACAAGTAAAAAATGGCACATACAATTTATAGTTATTATTATGGCACATACAATATTTGGTACAATCTATTGCTAAATTGTTGTTTCATAATATAAATGCTTAATGTCCTGGATTGGTTCGTAGTGCTCTTGGCATAATTAAAAAGCTTCCCTTGAAGCATGCAATTGTGAAAATTGCAATTGAATATTTACCAGTAAAATGAGTGCCAACAACACCACATATTCAGTCCACATTTCTGTATCTGGTGAAGAGATTATACAGCACCATCAGCGTGGACTTGAGGTCACAGTTCACAATATCTGGGAAATAAGAACATATGAATAAACACATACAGACAGCAGTCACTAAAAACATATTTTGGAATAGAAATCAAGGAGGATATGGAATAAAGGAAGTGTTTTGACCCTGAGAAAAGCATTCCGATTCAGAAATGACAAATCGTACTGCCAATGAACACTGAACATGAATGTGTGTTTCAACATGTAGTCAGACACACTACTACATAATTCTAAGGACAAATTATAAAACACATTAATTACACACACAGAACCCCAAAAGAAAACCCATTTACAAAGGGGCTTGGTGTGTGGTGCTTCTACTTCAACATAGTGTGGCATTTGAGATTCACTGAATGGATTGGTAGAGTGAAAGGGCATAAAGAGAAACTTCTTCCAGACTTGGTTGTATGTGAGAATACTGCTGTTAGGGCTTACTGCCTGACAGAATTCTCATAAACAAATAATTTATTTAGAGACGGTTCAGCATCAAAATTATTTTATTTAAAAACAAAACATAATAATTGTCCATAGCAACTATATAATGGCATCCTAAAAGAGAACACCTACCTTCAGGCCTGGGTCTGGGTCTCTCCAGACCTTCATCTTGCATCAGCTCAAAGGAGAAGGACACGTTGTACACCTGCATGACAGAAACACAATGAAAGCAACATTACAGGACAGAAGAGCCCCGCAAAGGTAGGCTACAGTATGAGGAAACAGCTCTCCAACGAACACACAATGCATACAATTCACACAAGTCATCACAGTTCCCCAGCCACATGTACCTCGGTGTGGAAACATCAGCTCAATAAACCTATAACCCCTTTTCAGCTGAAACAAAAACTCACTCTGCACCTTCTAAAATATTAGAGGAAGGGGGAGGTGTTTCAGTCAGAATGTGGTTTCTGTTTGGTTGAGTTGGTTGATGTAAAAGTGTGGTACTGAGTGTCAGTGCAGCGCCTGGTATTTCTTAGAACAGATCAGCTAGGGGTTGAAGGAGATTTAGGAAATATGGAGGATAATTAGTAGCCAAAGCTTGGGAGAGTGAGAGCAAGAGAGAGAGATCTTGAGACAGAGCTAGAGAGAGAGAGTGGTAGAGCAGGAGAGAGAGAGATCTTGAGACAGAGTGAGTGGGAGAGCAGGAGAGAGAGGGCGGTGTAGAAATCAAGCAAGATCAACCATTGGAGGATTCCTTCAGGCGCGTAGAGGGCACTCCTTTATAGTGCCTGTCCCTGAAAGGACCCCTTGTCCCTGCTCCCCTCCCTCTCTCTGCATTAGTGCTAATCTCTTGGCCACTTATTGATTTCCTGTGCAGGAGCAGATTACAGATGCTGCCTGCGGGTGGGTGCCCACTCTGCTTGGCACAGCACAGCCTGCAGGAGAGGACCCAGGCTCAGGTTTGACAGGGCGTCCCTTTAGAAAGCCTGCTAAGAATAGCTGTCAAGAGGCTCAAGAGGCTTTGGGTTGCACATTGGGTTGCACATTGTCTGTCGGGCAGTAAGGAATAATCTATATGATAAATACTAATATCAGCAAATCATTTTGAAGGATTATAACTCTTGAATTGAACAATGATGCAAATGATTGAATTACGTTTAATTCCAATGTATTTTTCAACAATTAGGGCCATCAAATCATTATTTGCTGGAAATGTATGAAACTAGTGTGTTCACTGTCATTAAAGTACACCACACATAGAACATATACAATTTAGCAAAATGGAGAGTAAATGTCAACATACATTTTGGTCAAAGTTCTCATCTGTCAGGAAGAAATTATAGAGCGGAACAAAGTAGCCCTCCAGCAGTCCCAACAGCAGAACCAGGTAAACACTGTCAGCAAACTACAGATGAAAAAAACATGGTTCTTCTTTTTAATATATAAGTTGAGGTATGATTCTCGTTAGATAATTCTAGTTCATATACTGTACCTGTGTGTCCAGTTCAGCCACCTCCAGATTGAGCTTGTTCAAGTGTTTGTTCACAAAGGCGATGAGAGTCTGTGGAAACAGCAGCCATTTACAGTGAGATCCTGAAGTATTTGGACAGTGACACATGTGTTGTTGTTGTGGCTCTGTTCTCCAGCTCTTTGGATTTGAAAATAGTACATGACTGCAATCTTAAAGTGCAGAGTGTCAGCTTTAAATTGAGGGTATTTTCAATTGGGAAATTAGAGCACTTTTTGTACATAGTCCCCCAATTATAGGGAACCAAAAGCATTTGGACAAATTTAGTTGTATATGTATTAAAGGCCCAGTGCAGTCACCAATGTGATTTTCCTTTGTTGTATATATGTTTCCAGACTAGGTTGGAATAATACTGTGACATTTTTTAAATTATGATTATGCCCATTTAGTGTAAGAGCTATTTGAAAAGACAGACATTTCAGCCTGTTTGGTCTGAAGATTTGGTCTTCCATTGTGACATCACCATGCATTAAATGAGTTAATAGACCAATAAGAGAGTTCCAAACATCTCTGCCTACAACAGAACATTTTCAATTCCCCCTCCCCACTCAGACCACTTGCAGACAGTCCAAGCAAAATTATTGCTTGAGAAACTGCTCTTTGCTAAGAAGCTATTTTTATATATTTTTAACTATTTTAATTGAAAACAATCACATTAAGGAACTTAAATGTTACTCAGAAATTATTTGATATTGAGAGAAAATAACGGCTGCATTGGAAATGTAAATTATTCAAACGTTTTGCATTTGTTCCTATATTCTTAATGTGTGACTCTACAAACTTGTTGGATGCATTTGCAGTTTGTTTTGGTTGTGTTTCAGATTATTTTGTGCCCAATAGAAATTAATGGTAAATAATGTATTGTGTCATTTGAGTTTTTTACCATTAATTTATTTTGGACACTAAATAATCTAAAACTCAATCAAAACAAACTGAAAATGCATTAGAACAAGTTTGTAGTCACAAGTTTAGAATATGGGACCAAATACAACACCTTTGACTACTTTAATACACACAAAACTGTAAGTGAATTTGTCCAGATACTTTTGGTTCCCTAAAATGGGGGGACTATGTACAAAATGTGCTGTAATATCATAACTGTTCATCAGATATGGATGAAAAAACTCTACAATCAAAGCTGACCGAATACGCTTTAACCTCAGTCATTGTATCATGTGCTGGAGTAGAGCCAAAACAATAGCAACAGTACAATAAAACACTGCTACCGTATTAACAAATAACACACAGTACCTGCTTCACCACATTGAGCTTGTCTGGAGTATGGTCAAACAGGGCTTCGAAAGCATCTGGCTCTTAATGGACGGAGAGAACGGTCATACCATTAATCAAAGAAACGATGCAAAAAAATGTCACGGTAGTCAATGACAAGTACTGAAAACTGTGCCTTGAAGACCAAAAATGTCCATTGTTCATGGTGACTCATGAAAATGTATCAGTAGAGAATAAACAGTGAGCACCTACCATATCTCCCAGATAAAGCCCTGAGGGAAACGATAAGAAAACAAGTTATAAACCTACATTTGGTCTGCAAGGACAGCTGACAAAGAACTGAATTACATTTATATAACAGCATACTTCTATTCTACAAGTCCTATTGATACGTTTATGTCAACCAGATAAACAGGAATGTTGGTGGTGTACATAATAGGTGAACATTTAACAAAATGGATGTCTCCATTGTGGTATTGTCAGAGGAGCCAGGCATGTTGGGTCAAGGGGCTGCTGCAACATCCCAACAGCTATCAGACAAAGGAGGCTAACAAGGGATGGCTTGGACACACACACACACACACACACACACGCACACGCACACGCACACGCACACACACACACACACACACACACACACAGCGCTCCTTCTCTTCATGGTGTAATCTCTAATGACAGTGGCAGGGCTGGGCAACAGTCCAGGTTGTATGATAACAACCCTGTGACCATGACTATAATATGAGCGCACTGCGCGCCCACTTATCTCCCCAGCTGCTATGGGCCTGCTGGACCGCTCCAACCTCAGCTGGGGCTGTGCTACACTGGCAAGGAACCACACATCCCTGTCCATACAATGGTCTACTGTGTTCATAGATGCTGGCAAAACAATTGTGCTTGAACACCTATAATAGAATGCAGTTATTTCAGAAAATAGCCTTTCATAAAGGCTGCAGGAGGGATTGCATTTGAGAGAGAAAATGTATAAGTACTAAATATTGGAAATAAGATGGCATTGTGTTTTTGAAAGAGGCAATGATATCATGTGGCGTACTAAGGTACTACTAAGGTGTACTAAGGTAAACCTCTATCTCTGACATAACAGACTTTGTGAGGAGTGCGAGTTCTATCAATGAGAAAAGAGGCGAGCTGAGAGCTGACATACCCTGTATTGCCTGTGATCTCCTCCTGGATCTGGCGGGACTGAAGAATTCCCTCCCTTTTCTGAGAAAAAAGACAAGACAAAATGCCAAATGAAACAGGAGAATCTGCCTTGCATTAAAGGGGCATATAATTGTATCTAAAGAGTGGGAGTATTTCATTATTATTCATCACATTTATAAGAATGTATAGCAAAGTTATTGACTTACGACTTCAGATACTTAGGCTATTTCTAATATCATCCATGTGTACTATATTTCAAGCCCAATAAGATGTACAGTACCTGAACCACCACTACTTGGATGGACACGTGGTCAGGAAGTCTGATTGGTACTCTGAAGTGTTAAGACAGCGCCACCAACAGGTGAAGAATGGCCACTATACTCTTAGCATGTACAGCTGGACAAGAGAGACAGAAAAGGGGATTTGCTTTAGCTTTGAATGGTTGAAAGAACAATCAATAAAGTAAACAAGGCTTTGATTTCTCCCTACTAAAATGCTAAATTAAAGGAGAGGTATCTAAAAGCCCTCTGATATCTGTTTGATCCTTTCAGGCTAAGTGGATCAGAACAGAGGAGTGTGTTACATCCCCCTTAAGTGTTTTTCCCCAGCTTAAAAGAATAGGTTAAAAGCAGGGAACAATTGCATTGATTGAGTTAGCACTTGGGTGACAAAAGTCTGCGGTAAATTTGATCAAAGACTCCATCATGTCATACAAGTGTTTCTCTTTTTGATGTAGTTATTTCACACATTCATGCTTCTTTCAAAACAAAACTCTTACCTTGAAGAATGTGTATAGTACCTTCAGAAAATATTCATACCGCTTGACTTATTCCACAACTCTAAAAGGATGAAAAAATACATTTCTCCTCACCCATCTACAGCTAGCCTAGCGGTTAAGAGCATTGGACCAGTAACCAAAAGGTTGTTGGTTCGAATCCCAGATCCAGCAAGGTGTAAAAATCTGCCATTCTGTCCTTGAGCAAGGCAGTTAACCCCCAACAACAACTGCTCCCCGATGACGTTGTTTAAGGCAGCCCCTCACCTCTCTGATTCAGAGGGGGTTTGGTTAAATGCGCAAGACACATTTCAGTTGAATGCATTCAGTATCTATCCCCTTTCCTGACACACAATACCGCCGAGTGCTGAAGCGCGTAGCACTGGCCTCCCGTCAGTAGAGGATGCCTGGTTGTTCTTTAACAGTGCTTACCTCACCATCTTAAATAAGCATGCCCCTTTCCAAAAATGTAGAACTAAGAACAGATATAGCCCTTTGTTCACTCCAGACTTGACTACCCTTGACCAGCACAAAAACATCCTGTGCCGGACATAAGCATCAAATAGCCCCCGCGATATGCAACTTTTCAGGGAAGTCAGGAACCAATATACACAGTCAGTTAGGAAAGCTAAGGCTAGCTTTTTCAAACAGAAAATTGCATCCTGTAGCACAAACTCCAAAAAGTTTTTGGGACACTGTAAAGTCCATGGAGAATAAGAGCACCTCCTCCCAGCTGCCCACTGCAGTGAGGCTAGGAAACTCTGTCACCACTGACAAATCTACTATAATCGAGAATTTCAAGAAGCATTTTTCTACGGCTGGCCATGCTTTCCACCTGGCTACCCCTACCCGGCCAAAAGCTCTGCACCCACCGCAGCAACTTGCCCAAGCCCCCCTGCTTCTCTTTCACCCAAAATCCAGATAGCTGATGTTCTGAAAGAGCTGCAAAATCTGGATCCCGTCAAATCAGCTGGGCAAGACAATCTGGACCCTCTCGAAAATTATCAGCTGAAATTGTTGCAACCCCTATTACTAGCCTTTGCGACCTCTCTTTCGTATTGTCTGAGATCCCTAAAGATTGGAAAGCTGCCGCAGTCATCCCCCTCTTTAAAAGGGGAAGACACTCGAGACTAAAACTGTTACAGACCTATATCCATCCTGTCCTGCCTTTCTAAAGTCTTTGAAAGCCAAGTTAACAAACAGATCACCGACCATTTCAAATCCCACCGTACCTTCTCCACTATACAATCTGGTTTCAGAGCTGTCCATGCACCTCAGCCACGCTCAAGGTCCTAAACGATATCATAACCGCCATCAATAAAAGACAATACTATGCAACCGTATTCATCGACTTGGCCAAGGCCTTCAACTGTGTCAATCACTGCATTCTTATCGGCAGACTCAACAGCCTTGGTTTCTCAAATGACTGCCTCGCCTGGTTCACCAATTACTACTCAGATAGAGTTCAGTGTGTCAAATGGGAGGGCCTGTTGTTCGGACCTCTGGAAGTCTCTATGGGGGTGCCACAGGGTTCAATTCTCTGGCCTACTCTTTTCTATGTATACATCAATGATATCACTCTTGCCTGATTCACCTCTACACAGACAACACCATTCTGTATACATCCAGCCCTTCCTCGGACACTGTGTTAACAAACCTCCAAACGAGCTTCAATGCCATACAACACTCCTTCCATGGCCTCCAACTGCTCTTAAATGTTAATAAAAGGTGCTGCCCGCACCTGCCCGCCTGCCGAGCATCACTACTCTGGACGGTTCTGACTTAGAGTATGTGGATAACTACAAATACCTAGGTGTCTGGTTAGACTGTAAACTCTCCTTCCAGACTCACATCGGCATCCTATTTCGCAACAAAACATCCTTCACTCATGCTGCCTAACATACCCTCATAAAACTGACTATCCTACCGATCCTGGACTTTGGCGATGCCATTTACAAAATAGCCTCCAACACTCTACTCAACAAATTGGATGTAGTCTATCATGGTGCCATCCGTTTTGTCACCAAAGCCCCATATACTACCCAACACTGCGACCGGTATGCTTTCGTTGGCTGGCACTCCGTACATATTCGTCGCCAAACCCACTTGCTCCAGGTCATCTTTAAGCCTTTGCTAGGTAAAGCCCCGCCTTAGCTCACTGGTCTCCATAGAAACACCCACCCGAAGCAGGTATATTTCACTGGTCATCCCCAAAGCCAACATCTGCTTTGGCCGCCTTTCCTTCCAGTTCTCTGCTGCCAATGACTGGAACGAATTGCAAAAATCCCTGAAGCTGGAGACTTATATCTCCCTCACTAACTTTAAGCATCAGCTCCCAGAGCAGCTTACAGATCACTGTACCTGTACACAGCCCATCTGTAAATAGCACACCCAACTACCTCATCCCCATATTGTTATTTATTTTTGTTGCTATTTTGCACCCATTATCTCTACTTGCACATCATCATCTGCACATGTGTCACTCCAGTGTTAATGCTAAATAATTATTTCTATAATTAATTATAATTGTAATTATTTTGCCACTATGGCCTATTTATTGCCTTACCAACCTCCCTAACCTTACTACATTTGCACACACTGTACATATATTTTTCTATTGTGTTATTGATTGTACGTTGGTTTACCCATGTGTAATTCTGTTGTTGTTTTTGTCACACTGCTTGGCTTTATCTTGGCCAGGTAGCAGTTGTAAATGTGAATTTGTTCTCAACTGGCCTACCTGGTTAAATAAAGGTGAAATAAAATAAATTTAAAAAAAACGTCAAAACTGCCTGTCCTCGGTTGCAACACTCACTACCAAGTTCCAAACTGCCTCTGGAAGCAACGTCAGCACAAGAACTGTTCGTCGGGAGCTTCATGAAATGGTTTTCCATGGCCGAGCAGCTGCACACAAGCCGGAGTGGTGTCGGCTGGAGTGGTGTAAAGCTCGCCCCTTTGGACTCGAGCAGTGGAAATGTGTTCTCTGGAGTGATAAATCACGCTTCACCATCTGGCAGTCCAACGGACATATCTGCGTTTGGCGGATGCCAGGAGAACTCTATCTGCCCGAATGCATAGTGCCAACTGTAAAGTTTGGTGGAGGAGGAATAATGGTCGGGGCTGATTTGGGCTAGGCCACTTAAATCCAGTGAAGAGAAATCTTAATGCTACAGCATACAATGACATTCTAGATGATTTGGTGCTTCTACCGTTGTGGCAACAGCTTGGAGAGCTTCCTGTTTCAGCATGACAATTCCGCCAGTGCACAAAGTGAGGTCCATACAGAAATGGTTTGTCAAGATCCGTGTGGAAGAACTTACCTGGCCTGCACAGAGCCCTGACTCCAACCCCCTCGAACACCTTTGGGATGAATTGGAACGGCGACTGAGAGCCAAGCCTAATCGCCCAACATCACTGCCCGACCTCACTAATGCTGTTGTGGCTGAATGTAAGCAAGTCCCTCAGCAATGTTCCAACATCTAGTGGAAAGCCTTCCCAGAATAGTGGACCAACTACATATTAATGCCCATGATTTTGGAATTAAATGTTTGATGAGCAGGTGTCCACACACTTTTGGTAATGTAGTGTATGTGGGGAATAGTATAAAACACTTTCTTGAATGTTGAAAGTTTCCAAGAGCACAGTGGTCTCCATCATTGGGAAATTGAAAAAAATATGGGACTACCCAGACTCTTCCTAGAGCTGGCCATCTGACCAAACTGAGCAACCGGGCAAGAAGGACCTTGGAGACTCATCTCTTCAGTAGGTCCTATGATTGAGTGTAGTCTGGCCCAGAGGTGTGAAGGTGAACACTTGAGTGGGTCGAGTCACTGACGTGATCTTCCTGGCCGGGTTGGCGTCCTCCTCGGGTTTGTGACGTGGGGGAGACCTCCGTGGGCTATACTCAGCCTTGTCTCAGGGTAGTAAGTTGGTGGTTTGAAGATATCCCTCTAGTGGTGTGGGGTTGTGCTTCGGGAAAGTGGGTGGGGTTATATCCTGCATAGTTGACCCTATCCGGGGGTATCGTCGGACAGGACCACAGTGTCTCCCGACCCCTCCTGTCTCAGCCTCCAGTATTTATACTGCAATAGTTTGTGTCGGGGGGGCTAGAGTGAGTCCGGTGTGAATTTAAGTATGCTCCCACTAATTCTCTCTCTCTCTCCCTCTCGGAGGACCTGAGCCCTGGGACCATGCCTCAGGACTACCTTGCCTGATGACTCCTTGCTGTCCCCAGTCAACCTGGTCATGCTGCTGCTCCAGCTTCAACTGTTCTGCCTGCGGTTATGGAACCCTGACCTGTTCACCGGAGGTGCTACCTTGCCCCGGACCTGCTGTTTTCGACTCTCTCTCTACCGCAACTGCTATCCTGAACTCTGAAAGTTCGACTATGAAAAGCCAACTGACATTTACTCCTGAGGTGCTGACCTGTTGCACCCTCTACAACCACTGTGATTATTATTATTTGACCCAGCTGATCATCTATGAACTTTTGAACATCTTGGCCACCCCTGAGAGTCTGGTTCCTCTCTAGGTTTCTTCCTAGGTTCCTGCCTTTCGAGGGAGTTTTTCTTAGCCACCATGGTTCTACATCTGCATTGCTTGCTGTTTGGGGTTTTAGGCTGGGTTTCTGTATAGCACTTTGTGACATCGGCTGATGTAAAAAGGGCTTCATAAATATATTTAATTGATTGATTGATGGTGAAGGAGGTGACCCAAGAACCCAATGACCACACTGACAGAACTACAGAGTACATTGGCTGAGATGGGAGAACATGCCCGAAGGACAACAGTCTCTACAGCAATTCAAAAAAAAGGCACATGAAAGACTTGGAGCATTAGGCAAAAGATTATGTGGTCTGATGAGACAAAAATATAACTATTTCGCCTGAATGCAAAGCACTATATTTAGAGAAAACCAGGCACAGCTCATCACCCATCTAAAACGATCCCTACCCTGAAGCATGTTGGTCCAAAAGGACAATGACCCCAAGCATACAGCCAAAGCACCACTGGAATGGCTTCAGAACAAGAACATAAAAGTCCTTGAGCGGCCCAGCCAAAACACAAATTTGAATACCATTGAAAATCTGTGTAAAAACTTGAAGATTGCTGTTCACAACTACTCCCAATCTAACTTGACAGAGCACGATCAAATCTGCAAGGAAGAAAATCCCCATTCCAGACTACAAAACTGATAGACGTACCCAAGACGACTCAAAGCTACATTTTATTTCACCTTAATTTAACCAGGTAGGCCAGTTGAGAACAAATTCTCATTTACAACTGCGACCTGGACAAGATAAAACAAAGCAGTGCGATACAAACAACAGAGTTACACATGGAATAAACAAACGTAGAGTCAATAACACAATAGAAAAAGTCTATATACAGTGTGTGCAAATTAAGAGTTGGGAGGTAAGGTAATAAATAGGCCATAGAGGTGAAATAATTACAATTTAGCAATTAACACTGGAGTGATAGATGTGCAGAAGATTAATCTGCAAGTAGAGATACTGGGGTGCAAAGGAGCAAAAAATAATAATAACAATATGTGGATGAGGTAGTTGGGTGGGTAATTTACAGATGGGCGACTAAAGGAGGAGTTGGCTTTGGGGGTGACCAGTGAAATATACCTGCTGGACTGCGTGCTACGGGTGGGTGCTGCTATGGTGACCAGTGAGCTGAGATAGGGCGGGGCTTTACCTAGCAAAGGCTTATAGATGACCTGGAGCAAGTGGGTTAGGCAACGAATATGAAGCAAGGGCCAGCCAATGAGAGCATACAGGTCGCAGTGGTGGGTAGTATGTGAAGGAGGCTTTGGTGACAAAACGGATGGCATTGTGATAGACTGCATCCAATTTGCTGAGTAGAGTGTTGGAGGCTATTTTGTAAATGACATCACCAAAGTCAAGGATCTGTAGGATAGTCAGTTTTACGAAGGTATGTTTGACAGTATGAGCGAAGAATGCTTTGTTGCGAAATAGGAAGCTGATTCTAGATATAATTTTGGATTGGAGATGCTTAATGTGAGTCTGGAAGGAGAGTTTACAGTCTAACCAGACACCTAGATATTTGTTGTTATCCACATATTCTAAGTCAGAACCATCCAGAGTAGTGATACTAGACAGGCAGGCAGGTGCAGATAGCGATCAGTTGAAGAGCACGCATTTAGTTTTACTTGCATTTAAGAGCAGTTGAAGGCCACGGAAGGAGAGTTGTATGGCATTGAAGCTCGTCTGGAGGTTAGTTAACACAGTGTCCAAGGAGGGGCCAGAAGTATACAAAATGGTGTCGTCTGCGTAGAGGTGGATCAGAGAATCACCAGCAGCAAGAGCAACATCATTGATGTAAACAGAGAAAAGATTCAGCTTGAGAATTGGACCATGTGTTACCCCCATAGAGACTTCCAGAGATCTGGCCAACAGGCCCTCTGATTTGACACACTGAACTCTATCTGAGTAGTAGTTGGTGAACCAGGCGAGGCAATCATTAGGGAATCCAAGGCTGTTGAGTCTGCCGATAAGAATGCAGTGATTGACAGAGTCGAAAGCCTTGGCAAGATTGATGAATACGGCTGCACAGTACTGTCTTTTATTGATGGTGGTTATGATATTGTTTAGGACCTTGAGCGTGGCTGAGGTGCACCCATGACCAGCTCGGAAACCAGATTGCATAGCGTATGGTGGGATTCAAAATGGTTGGTGATCTGTTTGCTAACTTGGCTTTCAAAGACCTTGCTAAGGTAGGGTAGGATAGATATAGGTCTGTAACAGTTTGGGTCTAGAGTGTCTCCCCCCTTGAAGAGAGGGAGATCGCGGCAGCTTTCCAATCTTTGTGGATCTCAGACCATACAAAAGAGATTGAACAGGGTACTAATAGGGGTTGCAACAATTGTGGCGGATAATTTTAGAAAGAGAGGGTCCAGAAGTCTTGCCCGGGTGATTTGTAGGGGTCCCGATTTTGCAGCTCTTTCAGAACATCAGCTATCTGGATTTGGGTGGGGGAGGCTTGGGAAAGTTGCTGAGGGGGGTGCAGGGCTGTTGACCGGGGTAGGGGTAGCCAGGTGGAAACCATGGCCAGCCGTAGAAAAATGTGTATTGAAATTCTTGATTATTGTAGATTTGTCAGTGGTGACAGTGTTTCCTAGCCTCAGTGCAGTGGGCAGCTGGGAGGAGGTGCTCTTATTCTCTATGGACTTTACAGTGTCCCAAAAACTTTTTGGAGTTTATGCTACAGGATGAACATTTCTGTTTGAAAACGCCTTTGCTTTCCTAACTGCCTATTATCGCCGCCAAAGGTGCTTAGGGGTGTAAAGACTTATGTACATTTCATTTAATTTTCAATAAAGTTGCAAACGTTTCTAAAAATATGTTTTCACTGTCATTATGGGGTATTGTGTGTAGGTGGGTGAGATAAATATATTTAATACATATTGAATTCAGGCTGTAAGACAACAAAATGTGGAATAAGTCAAGGAGTATGAATACTTTCTGAAGGCACTGTACATTTCCTTGATTACTTCACTCCTCTCATTTTCTCATACAAACATGTTGTTTAAACAATTCCTAAGTGCTATTACCATCTTCTGGTTAAAAAGCTTTCAGAAAATAGAGACATCAAGGCAAAACTAAAGCGCTTCATTGAAATGTACAGACAGACATTCCTCCTCATTAAGAGGGAAAACTCAATCGGAAGCAGAGAACTCAATGACCAGTGACACAAGTATGAACTCTTTGCTAGCTGAACATCGATCCAGTATCCCTGCACATTGTAAATATGGTACTGGAACTGACCCTGTATATAGTATGCTTATTTACTCTATCGTGTTCTTCTTATTTGTATATCTTGTGTGTTTTTGTACTACCTTGTTAATTGTAGTATTACATAGTTCTTGATTACTGCATTGTTGGGGTTGGGGAAAGGCATTTCACTGTTGTTGTCTATGTGACATTAAAACTTGAAAAATCACCCATGTATTCTAGGGCTGTTATGATAACAGTATCGTGGCAAAGAAACAAAACACGAAGCGGATGTAACTTCTTTAAGAAAACACCCATAATGTTGGAAATAAATACATTTATGTTGTCATCCAGAGTCACATTTATTTATTTTCCAAAATAAGCACATAATATTGTACATACAGCAGGTTTTTAAAGGACCAAAGAGTTTGGTCTGCTTCGTGTTTTAATTTTTGCCATGGAAAAAAAATGAAGATACTGTTATTTTCACAGCCCTATTAAAATCCTTTCATAAAACAGAGACGTCAAGGCAAAGCTAAAGTGCTTCACTAAAATATACAGACAGACATTCCTCTTCATTATAGAGAAAGCAAAGGGAAGCAGAGAAAACTCAATTGTCAGTAAGCAAAGTATGGACTCTTAACTAGCTGAACATCACCCACGTACCCACGTAGTCCATCTGTTGGACCACTTAGTCTGTCTCTCCAGGGCTGCATTCATTAGAACCAAACAGAGGAAACGGACTGAAACATGGAGGGACTAGCTGAACTTGTCCAATAAGAACAATGATTTTAACTTCCCATTGCAAAACGTTTTTCTATGGTGTGCTCTAATGAATACGGCATACACTGAACAAAAACAAAACGCAACATACAGCGACTCCGGGAAGCTGCCCTTTTAGGCAGAGTTGCAAAGAAAAAGCCATATCTCAGACTGGCCAACAAAAAGAAAAGATTGAGATGGGCAAAAGAACACTAGACAGATGAACTCTGCCTAGAAGGCCAGTATCCGGAGTCGCCTCTTCACTGTTGACGTTGAGACTGATGTTTTGCGGGTATTATTTAATGAAGCTCCTAGTTCAGGACTTGTGAGGCGTCTGTTTCTCAAACTAGACACTAATGTACTTGTCCTCTTACTCAGTTGTGCACCGGAGCCTCCCACTCCTCTTTCTATTCTGGTTAGAGCCAGTTTGCGCTGTTCTGTGAAGGGAGTAGTACACAGCATTGTATGAGATCTTCGGTTTCTTGGCAATATCTCACATGGAATAGCTTTCATTTCTCGGAACAATATAGACTGACGAGTTCCAGAAGAAAGTTATTTGTTTCTGGCCATTTTGAGCCTGTAATCGAACCCACAAATGGTGATGCTCCAGATACTCAACTAATCTAAAGGCGGCCAGTTTTATTGCTTCTTAAAATCAAAAAGCTAAGTAGGGTTGGTCCTGGTCAGTACATGGATGGGAGACCAGATGCTGCTGGAAGTGGTGTTGGAGGGCCAGTAGGAGGCCCTCTTTCCTCTTGTCTAAAACAATATCCCAAAGCCCCAGGGCTTTGACACTGCCCTGTGTAGGGTGCCGTCTTTCGGTTGGGACGTTAAACGGGTGTCCTGACTCTCTGAGGTCATTAAAGATCCCATGGCACTTATTGTAATAGTAGGGGCGTTAACCCCGGTGTCCTGGCTAAATTCCCAATCTGGCCCTCAAACCATCATGGTCACCTAATAATCCCCAGTTTACAATTGGCTCATTCATCCCCTGTAACTATTCCCCAGGTCGTTGCTGCAAATGAGAACATGTTCTCAGTCAACTTACCTGGTAAAATAACGGATAAATAAAATTATATAGTTGGATTAGCTAACACAACGTGCCATTGGAGCACATGAGTGATGGTTGCTGATAATGGGCCTCTGTATGCCTATGTAGATATTCCATTAAAAATCAGCCGTTTACAGCTACAATAGTCATTTACAACATTAACAATGTCCACACTGTATTTCTGATGAATTCTGATGTTATTTTAAAATTGACATTTTTTTTGTGCTTTTCTTTCAAAAACAAGGACATTTCTTAGTGACCCCAAACTTATGAACGGTAGTGTATATCTCGACACAATCCTGTCTCGGAGATCTACAGACAATTCCTCTGACCTTGTGGATTGGTTTTTGTTCTGATGTGCACTGTCAACTGTGGGACCTTATATAGACAGGTGTGTGCCTTTCCATATCATGTCCAATTAATTGAATTTACCACAGGTGGACTTCAATCAAGTTGTAGAAACATCTCAAGGATGATCAATAGAAACAGATGCACCTGAACTCAATTTCTAGTCTGATAGCAAAGGGTCTGAATACTTGATCTGTTTTTTATTTCTTAGACATTTGCAAAAAAAAAAAAAGAAGAAAAAACGGTTTTTGCTTTGTCATTATAGGGTATTATGTGTAGATTAATGAGGAACATTTGAGATTTTATCCATTTTAGAATAAGGCTGCAAAGTAAAAAATAAAAACGTAAATGGGTCTGAATACTTTCCGAATGCACTGGATAACAGCCTCCACTCTTCTGGGAAGGCTTTCCACTAGATATTGGAACATTAGTGCTTTGACTTGCTTCCATTCAGCCACAAGCGCATTAGTGAGGTCGGCTACTGATGTTGGGCGATTAGGCCTGGCTCGCAGTCGGCGTTCCAATTCATCCCAAGGGTGTTCGATGGGTTTGAGGTCAGGGCTCTGTGCAGGCCAGGCAAACTCTTCCACACCGAACTCAAGAAACCATTTCTGTATTTACCTGGCTTTGTGCATGGGGCCACTGGCATGCTGAAACAGGAAAGGGCCTTCCCCAAACTGTTGCTACAAATTTGGAGGCATAGGATCGTCTAGAATGTCATTGTCGCTCCTAGACGTTTACACTTCACAATACCAGCACATACAGTTGACCGAGGCAGCTATAGCAGGGCAGAAATTTGACAAACTGACTTGTTGGAAAGGTGGCATCCTATGACGGTGCCACGTTGAAAGTCACTGCTCTTCAAAAAAAAAATAGACTAATCCAGAAATTTTAAGGGTTGTCCACATAATTTTTAATATATAGTGCACCTTTAAAAATGTAAAGGCGTAGATCAGAAAACCAGTCAGTCACAAAACCCACTGGTTCCAGGTCATCTATAAGTCTTTGCTAGGTAAAGCCCCGCCTGATCTCAGCTCACTGGTCACCATAGCAACACCCACCCGTAGCACGTGCTCCAGCAGGTTTATTTTACTGGTCATCCCCAAAGCCAATTCCTCCTTTGGCTGCGTTTCCTTCCAGTTCTCTGCTGCCAGTGACTGGAACGAATTGCAAAAATCACTGAAGCGGGAGACTTATATCTCCCTCACTAACTTTAAGCATCAGCTGTCAGAGCAGCTTACTGATCACTGTACCTGTACACAGCCCATATGTAAAAAGCGACATTGGGCTGCGCATTATCTTGCTGAAACATGAGGTGATAGCGGGTGAGTGGCACGACAATGGGCCTCAGGATCTCGCCACGGTATCTCAGTGCATTCAAATTGCCATTGATAAAATGCAATTTTGTTTGATGTCCGTAGCTTATGCCTGCCCATACCCCCAAAATGGGGCACTCTGTTCACAACGTTGAACAGCAAACTGAAGGTCCTGGGCTGGCGTGGTTACACATAGTCAGCGGTCGTGAGGCAGGTTGGACATACTACCAAATTCTAAAACAAATGTTGTTGGAGTTATGAACATTTAATTCTCTGTCAACAACTCTGGTGGACATTTTTGCAGTTAGCATGCTAATTGCACGCTCCCTCAATTTGAGACATGTGGCATTGTGCTGTGACAAAATGTGGCAAAATTCTAAGTGCCCATTTTTTCTCCCCAGCACAATGTGCACCGGTGTAATAATGCTGTTTAATCAGCTTCTTGATATGCCACACCTGTCAGGTGGATGGATTATCTTGGCAAAGGAGAAATGCTCACTAACAGGGATGTAAGCAAATTTGTGCCCAAAATTTGAGAGAAATAAGCTTTTTGTGCTTTATGAACATTCTGGGATCAACACTTTACATGCAGGGCGGCAGGTAGCCTAGAGCATTGGGCCAGTAACCGAAAGGTTGCTGGATTAAATCCCCAAGCTGACAAGGTAAAAATCTGTCATTTTGCCCCTGAGCAAGGCCGTTATCCCACTGTTCCCTGGTAGGCCATCATTGTAAATAAGAATTTGTTTTTAACTGACTTGCCTAGTTAAATGAAAAAAAAAATATATATATATATATCTGTTCAGTGTACTTCTCAGCCTTTACTTACAGTTCAATTTGATGCTCCTGGCGGAGATCTTGATGGAGTCTCCAGAACCGTCTGTAGCTTCTGCTTCTGGGTCACCTCAGCCACATTCAGCTTCTCCCCCTCCAGGTTCTCTGCGACACGCATATAAAGACAACAGCATTCATTTGGTCAGTGGTCTTCTTTAGCATAAATAAAGACATTCCTGTCAAAGAGAGAAAGGCCAGATGGAGAAGGTGATTGGTAGTAGAGTGGAATTAGTGTTTCTTTAAGTTTGATGGAGAACCAATAGGGGATTTGAATTGTTCCTCACCAAAGAGTTTCTGTAGAACCTGCCCGTCATATAGATCTTCAGCCAGGTCCTTCACGATGATCCTCTCTCCTACCAACATATCATTGATCCAGTCAATCAGCACCTTCTGGAGTTCCTGTAGTTTGCTGTCGTTGTTGGAGTTGGTGTCGACCATGGTGCGGACCTCATTCTCCTCTGCAGAAACAGAAAGAACAGTTGAGTTTAGCCAGTTTTAAGACCTTTCATAATTTATGACCAGGGCTCTTAGATTGGGATACATGCTCTACTTATCTAACACGGTGTCTTCTGGGTCCAATTCATATGGGTGGGGCTCAGTGGCAGGTTGATGGCATTCATCCCTTCCTCCTGGAGCTCAGACACTGTAGGGAGGGAGAGATGGGAGAGTTCAGAGAGACCATCATGTCACTCACAATGCATCCTCTCAACACTCCACCTTTCAGTGCAATAGCTACAGTGCCTTGCGAAAGTATTCAGCCCCCTTGAACTTTGCGACCTTTTGCCACATTTCAGGCTTCAAACATAAAGATATAAAACTATTTTTGTGAAGAATCAACAACAAGTGGGACACAATCATGAAGTGGAACGACATTTATTGGATATTTCAAACTTTTTTAACAAATCAAAAACTGAAAAATTGGGCGTGCAAAATTATTCAGCCCCCTTAAGTTAATACTTTGTAGCGCCACCTTTTGCTGCGATTACAGCTGTAAGTTGCTTGGGGTATGTCTCTATCAGTTTTGCACATTGAGAGACTGAAATTTTTTCCCATTCCTCATTGCAAAACAGCTCGAGCTCAGTGAGGTTGGTTGGAGAGCATTTGTGAACAGCAGTTTTCAGTTCTTTCCACAGATTCTCGATTGGATTCAGGTCTGGACTTTGACTTGGCCATTCTAACACCTGGATATGTTTATTTTTTAACCATTCCATTGTAGATTTTGCTTTATGTTTTGGATCATTGTCTTGTTGGAAGACAAATCTCGGTCCCAGTCTCAGGTCTTTTGCAGACTCCATCAGGTTCTCTTCCAGAATGGTCCTGTATTTGGCTCCATCCATCTTCCCATCAATTTTAGCCATCTTCCCTGTCCCTGTTGAAGAAAAGCAGGCCCAAACCATGATGCTGCCACCACCATGTTTGACAGTGGGGATAGGGTGTTCAGGGTGATGTGCTGTGTTGCTTTTACGCCGAACATAACGTTTTGCATTGTTGCCAAAAAGTTACATTTTGGTTTCATCTGACCAGAGCACCTTCTTCCACATGTTTGGTGTGTCTCCCA
The DNA here is from genome assembly GCF_036934945.1 of Oncorhynchus masou masou. Taxonomy (NCBI): domain Eukaryota; kingdom Metazoa; phylum Chordata; class Actinopteri; order Salmoniformes; family Salmonidae; genus Oncorhynchus; species Oncorhynchus masou. The sequence goes on along the minus strand of NC_088233.1, from coordinate 17,681,382 downwards.
GGTGGCTTGTGGCAAACTTTAAACAACACTTTTTATGGATATCTTTAAGAATTGGCTTTCTTCTTGCCACTCTTCCATAAAGGCCAGATTTGTGCAATATACGACTGATTGTTGTCCTATGGACAGAGTCTCCCACCTCAGCTGTAGATCTCTGCAGTTCATCCAGAGTGATCATGGGCCTCTTGGCTGCATCTCTGATCAGTCTTCTCCTTGTATGAGCTGAAAGTTTAGAGGGACGGCCAGGTCTTGGTAGATTTGCAGTGGTCTGATACTCCTTCCATTTCAATATTATCGCTTGCACAGTGCTCCTTGGGATGTTTAAAGCTTGGGAAATATTTTTGTATCCAAATCCGGCTTTAAACTTCTTCACAACAGTATCTCGGACCTGCCTGGTGTGTTCCTTGTTCTTCATGATGCTCTCTGCGCTTTTAACGGACCTCTGAGACTATCACAGTGCAGGTGCATTTATACGGAGACTTGATTACACACAGGTGGATTGTATTTATCATCATTAGTCATTTAGGTCAACATTGGATCATTCAGAGATCCTCACTGAACTTCTGGAGAGAGTTTGCTGCACTGAAAGTAAAGGGGCTGAATAATTTTGCACGCCCAATTTTTCAGTTTTTGATTTGTTAAAAAAGTTTGAAATATCCAATAAATGTCGTTCCACTTCATGATTGTGTCCCACTTGTTGTCGATTCTTCACAAAAAATAGTTTTATATCTTTTGTTTGAAGCCTGAAATGTGGCAAAAGGTCGCAAAGTTCAAGGGGGCCGAATACTTTCGCAAGGCACTGTATAAATTCACATAGCAAAGAGGCGGCACAAACAGTAAGCCACTTACAACTTGTGATGATTCTACGAATTAGGCTTTATACAATTTAGATGTCTACTACTACATGTTTGTTTTTGCACCATTTTTAATGTCAGTGAGAATTCTGCAAGTATGAGCAATCCACCAGAAATAGGCATAAAGGTCAGGGGGAAAATGAGAGGATGTTGTTATCCCAATAGTTGTGGGTTCCCAACTACTGGGATAAGTCCTACAATCTAAGCTAGACGCCCTCAATCTCACACAAATCATCAAGGAACCCACCAGTTACAACCCTAAATCTGTAAACAAGGGCACCCTCATCGACATTATCTTGACCAACTGGCCCTCCAAAAACACCTACGCTGTCTTCAACCAGGATCTCAGCGATCACTGCCTAATTGCCTGTATCCACTATGGGTCCGCAGTCAAACGACCACCCCTTATCACTGTCAAACGCTCCCTAAAACACTTCTGCAAGCAGGCTTTTCTAATCGACCTGGCCCGGGTATCCTGGAAGGATATTGTCCTCATCTCGTCAGTTGAGGATGCCTGGTCATTCTTTAAAAGTAACTTCCTCCCCATCTTAGATAAGCATGCTCCGTTCAAAAAATACAGAACTAAGAACAGATATAGCCCTTGGTTCACTCCAGACCTAACTGCCCTCGACCAGCACAAAAACATCCTGTGGCGGACTGCAATAGCGCCGAATAGTCCCCGCGATAAGCAACTGTTCAGGAAAGTCAGGAACCAATACACGCAGTCAGTCAGGAAAGCAAACAGAAATTTGCATCATGTAGCTCGAACTCCAAAAAGTTCTGGGACACTGTAAAGTCCATGAAGAACAAGAGCACCTCCTCCCAGCTGCCCACTGCACTGAAGCTAGGTAACACGGTCACCACCGATAAATCAATGATAATCGAAAACTTCAACAAGCATTTCTCAACGGTTGGCCATGCCTTCCTCCTGGTTACTCCAACCTCGGCCAACAGCTCCCCACCCCCGCAGCTACTCGCCCAAACCTCCCCAGATTCTCCTTTACCCAAATCCAGATAGCAATGTTCTGAAAGAGCTGCAAAACCTGGACCCGTACAAATCAGCTGGGCTTTACAATCTGGACCCTCTATTTCTGAAACTATCCGCCGCCATTGTCGCAACCCCTATTACCAGCCTGTTCAACCTCGCATATCGTCAGATCCCCAAGGATTGGAAAGCTGCCGCTGTCATCGCCCTCTTCAAAGGGAGAGACACCCTGGACCCAAACTGTTACAGACTTATATCCATCCTGCCCTGCCTATCTAAGGTCTTCGAAAGCCAGGTCAACAAACAGATCACTGACCATCTCGAATCCCACCGTAACTTCTCCGCTGTGCAATCTGGTTTCCGAGCCGGTCCCGGGTGCACCTCAGCCACGCTCAAGGTACTAAACGATATCATAACCGCCATCGATAAAAGACAGTACTGTGCAGCCGTCTTCATCGACCTGGCCAAGGCTTTCGACACTTTCAATCACCATATTCTTATTGGCAGACTCAGTAGCCTCGGTTTTTCTAATGACTGCCTTGCCTGGTTCACCAACTACTTTGCAGACAGAGTTCAGTGTGTCAAATCGGAGGGCATGTTGCCCGGTCATCTGGCAGTCTCTATGGGGGTGCCACAGGGTTCAATTCTCGGGCCGACTCCTTTCTCTGTATATATCAATGATGTTGCTCTTGCTGCGGCCGATTCCCTGATCCACCTCTACGCAGATGACACCATTCTGTATACTTCTGGCCCTTCCTTGGACACTGTGCTATCTAACCTCCAAACGAGCTTCAATGCCATACAACACTCCTTCCGTGGCCTCCAACTGCTCTTAAACGCTAGTAAAACCAAATCATGCTTCTCAACCGTTTGCTGCCTGCACCCGCACGCCCGACTAGCATCACCACCCTGCATGGTCCCGACCTAGATTATGTGGACATCTATAAGTACCTAGGTGTCTGGCTAGACTGTAAACTCTCCTTCCAGACTCATATCAAACATCTCCAATCTAAAATCAAATCTAGAGTCGGCTTTCTATTCCGCAACAAAGCCTCCTTACTCACGCAGCTAAACTTACCCTATTAAAACTGACTATCCTACCGATCCTCGACTTCGGCGATGTCATCTACAAAATTGCTTCCAATACTCTACTCAGCAAACTGGATGCAGTTTATCACAGTGCCATCTGTTTTGATACTAAAGCACCTTATAACACCCACCACTGCGACCTGTATGCTCTAGTCGGCTCGCCCTCGCTACATATTCGTGGCCAGACCCACTGGCTCCAGGTCATCTACAAGTCCATGCTAGGTAAAGCTTCGCCTTATCTCAGTTCACTGGTCCCGATGGCAACACCCACCCTTAGCACGCGCTCCAGCAGGTGTATCTCACTAATCATCCCTAAAGCCAACACCTCATTTGGCCGCCTTTCCTTCCAGTTCTCCGCTGCCTGTGACTGGAACGATTTGCAAAAATCGATGAAGTTGGAGACTTTTATCTCCCTCACCAACTTTAAACATCTTCAATCTGAGCAGCTAACCGATTGCTGCAGCTGTACATAGTCCATCGGTAAATAGCCTACCCATTTTACCTACCTCATCCCCATACTGTTTTTATTTATTTACTTTTCTGCTCTTTTGCCCACCAGTATTTCTACCTGCACATGACCATCTGATCATTTATCACTCCAGTGTTAATCTGCAAAATTGTAATTATTCGCTTACCTCCTCATGCCTTTTGCACACAATGTATATAGACTCTTTTTTTCTACTCTTTTTTTCTTTTTTTGTTATTGACTTGTTTATTGTTTAGTCCATGTGTAACTCTGTGTTGTTGTCTGTTCACACTGCTATGCTTTATCTTGGCCAGGTCGCAGTTGTAAATACGAACTTGTTTAAAAATAAGGATCAAAATTGGCACCATCCTCTCTGTAGTGCTTCCAAACAGTGCATGATAGCACTGCAATAGTGTTCCCACATCACTAATACACTAGTTAACTATTCCCACAGCCATTTGGTCCAAATAACCTAGCACTAACACAGGAGTAGAATTGGGTTTTGCTTGCTTTATCATGTCTAATATGGTATGTTATTGAGGAGTAGTGTTTTTTTCTGTAAGTGGTTTCCCTCACTGATTTTTCTGTCTTTCCTCAAGGAATATGGATTTCCCCTCACCTACACATGGGAAAAACACTGCAGTTTCATCTACTACTTAGTGGCCCTCCTCTGTCCACATACAGTCCTCCAAATGCTATATCTCACAACACAGAGATGTTCTAAAAGGGATGACTCTTACTGGTCTTAAATCAATATAACAAAAAACATCCTTAGCTCACTGCACCACCTCAGCTTTCGGTGTCACTGTTCCTAAATATACATATCCAATCTGACACTGTTCTCAGTTAATCAAGACAATGTCATTTCCCCATCTGTTAGTCTCGGATATCCCCGACCTTGGAGCATCGTAAGCCTATAGGCATTCAAAGATTGCGGAAGTAAGCCGCCTGGCTCGAGAGATCTGTTAGTCGTCGATTTGTCTCGCAGGTGTGATGTTCGGATGCATCGATCCTATGCAGGTGTTGTTAAACGTGGTCTGCCACTGCAAGCAAGATCAGCTGTCCATCCTGTCTCCCTGTAGTGCTGTCTTAGGCGCCTCACAGTACAGACATTGTAATTTATTGCCCTGGCCACATCTGCAGTCCTCATGCCTCCTTGCAGCATGACTAAGGCACGTTCGCACAGGGACACTGGGCATCTTTCTTTTGGTGTTTTTCAGAGTCAGTAGAAAGGCCTCTTTAGTGTCCTAAGTTTTCATAACTGTGACCTTAATTGCCTTCCGTCTATAAGCTGTTAGTGTCTTAATGACCGTTCCACAGGTGCATGTTCATTCATTGTTTATGGTTCATTGAACAAGCATTGGAAACAGTGTTTAAACCCTTTACAATGAAGATCTGTGAAGTTATCTGGATTTTTACGACTTATCTTTTGAAAGACAGGGTCCTGAAAAAGGGACTTTTCTTTTTTTGTTGAGTTTACTTACTACTATTGAGGTACTTTGCATGTTAGCTCACCCTTTCCCTAAACGTTTAACCCAACCTTAACCTTAATTATTCCATGATATCATTTCTGATCAGTTTTTATGAGAGGCACTTTTGTTTGTTTCCCACCATCTCCATTGAATGGTGTTGCTCTAGTTGCAGTAAAACCATGTGCGGTTATAATTTACAAGACATCACTGAATGTTGGCTTCAACTTGGTTCTCCATATAAAGTGTTCCATTACAAAAGGGAATCCAATTTTAACTTAACTTGGCAATGTCTGTATGAACCCTGTATAGGCTACTTGCTCAGCCCGCAAATTAAAGATAAAATCAACTGCTAATGAAATTATACACGCATCATTAACTTTTCTGCCAGATCTTGACCCGGGCCAGGACATTTTTCCATTTGGGTCAGTAGCTTTCAGTTTGCACTGGCAAGTTTACCTAAATGTCAAGCCCCGCTGTGTGCGGTGCGCATGGGGACTATATGTGTAACACTTTGTGTTGCCATTAGCGATGCTAATGATAGCCTAACTGTTTTTTGGTAGATGGAAAGGCAATTAAAAGGTAACTACAAAGTAGCCTATCGTGATTATTTGAACCAATCCTGTGACCATTTGTTTTGAAATCTCCATCACAAGTACGCTACACAAACGCCGCTGGCCAAACACAAAACTGGAGTAAATCAGTCCTTCTCCCAACTTTGTGGTATCAAGCATCTTTTTTTTGTGTGCAGAAAACATGACACTTTGAAATCTGCAATAAATACATTTTGCACTTTATTTTAATAGCATATTTTCTTTGCTGTTACAGTAAATCTATCCAAATCAATGTAAGAACACAAGAGCATGCTAACGGAGAAGATGGCTAGTCATTATTATCCTGGTTCTGTATGGAATGCAGGCACATTATGGGACACAGGCCAGGTTATTATTAATAATAATACAAAAGAGGCTTTCAAGCCACAATGTCTCACACTTTGTTTGATGGTCACAAGCCATCAAACAAAGCCAAGCTGCTTGAATTGTTGTGCCAGGAGTGGCATAAAGTCACCCAGAATCAAATGTGAAAGACTGGTGGCGAGCATGCCAAGACGCATGAAAGCTGTGATTGAAAAACAGGGTTATTCTACCAAAAATTGATTTCTGAACTCTTCTTAAGTTAAAACATTAGTATTGTGTCGTTTAAAAATGAATATGAACTTATTTTCTTTGCTTCGAGGTCGAGGTCTGACAACACCGCATATTTTTTGTTATTTTGACCAGTTGTCATTTTCTGCAAATAAATGCTCTAAATGACAAAATTTCTATTTGGAATCTGGGACAAATGTTGTCAGTAGTTTATATAATAAAACAAATATGTTAATTTTACCCAGACACATGGCTTTAAACATTTTGCAGTGGTCTCTTCATTTTTTCTAGAGCTGTATATACACTACCGGTCAAACGTTTTAGAACACCCACTCATTCAAGGGTTTGTCTTTATTTGTACAAAACAAACAAACAAAACTATTAAATAACACATTTGGAATCAAGTAGCAACCAAAAAAAATTGTTAAACAAATCAAAATATATTTTATATTTTAGACTCTTCAAATAGCTGTCATCAAGGAAAATTGTGGCTTTGCACACTCTTGGCATTCTCTCAATCAGCTTCATGAGGGAGTCACCTGGAACGCCATCCCATCTGGCGTGCGCTTAGTGGGACTATCATTTGTTTTTCTATAGGACAATGACTCAACACACCTCTAGGCTGTGTAAGGGCTATTTGACCAAGAAGGAGAGTGATGGAGTGTTGCATCTGATGACCTGGCCTCCACAATCCCCCGACCTCAATCCAACTGAGATGGTTTGGGATGAGTGGGACCGCAGAGTGAAGGAAAAGCAGCCAACAAGTGGTCAGCATGTGGGAACTCCTTCAAGACGGTTGGAAAAGCATTCCTCATGAAGCTGGTTAATTGAAATGCATTCCAGTTGACTCCCTCGTGAAGCTGGTTGATAGAATGCCAAGAGTGTGTAATGCTGGCATCAAGTCAAAGGGTGGCTACTTTGAAGGTACTCAAATTTAAAATACACTTTGATTTGTAAAAAAAAAAAATGTTGGTTACTACATGATTCCATGTGTGTTATTCATAGTTTTGATGTCTTCACTATTATTCTATGTAGAAAGTAGTAAAAAATACATTAAAACTCTTGAGTAGGTGTGTCCAAATGATTAGGTGTCCAAACTTTGGCTGGTACTGTATATAAAAAAAAATTCTGCGACCAAATCATGTGCTGGTGCTACTAATGGAGAAAAATGTTGGTGTGGAAAAACTTAAGTGTATTGCCCCAACCCTGCGAACTTTTGCCACAACAAATTGCAATTTGTAACATATCATACAAATTGTAATACCATGCATGACATATCATACTATTTTGAGCATACCGGATTTACGTTTACTATGTTACATCTACCCCTAAATCCAAGTTGCAGCAGTAGTGTTCCCTACATGCCAATCGTAGCCTGCATCTATAGTAAACAATCATACTGTAATAAGTACTCTAGTAACTCTACTAGGCATTGCACTGTATGCACCCCCAGGCTGCCCTGCTGGTCAAGAAAGTTGAAATAGAATGCATTATTTGAGTGCAATGACTAGTTTTCAGGCAGGTCTATGTATTATGTATGTAGCGTAGATATGCCTCAAGACTCATCCATTCTGATATCTTCAATGAATGTGCTGCGGGGAAAGCATGCAGGCGATTTCGTTATGGCTTTACCAGTAATGAATTGACAGAATCAGACGAAGTAGACAATAGATTAGGATGTGACTTCATTGCACAATGCATGTTCTGTAATAATTTGCGCCGCTCAGATAGAAAAATTGCTGTAGCTAGAGTTCAAATGGGCTACACTGTCGTTCCATAAAATACACGTTTTCTTCCTGTCCGTTTCTGTTGACACACAAGCTTGCAAGTTAAGTTTAGACATGTTTTTTTGCAGTATTGTTTTGATCTGAACTTTACCTTCTTTTGCTTTCTTTCTTCTTACTAAAGTTCCTCCAAGTTTTCCCAGGAACGAGTCATTTATTTTCTGGAAGAGGGAGATTTCAGAGTCGTCGGCGATTTGGGAGAGGACGGCGAAGAAGCCATGATCAAATTTAGCCAAAGCTCAAAGGTACAATCAAAATGTAAAGTTACACGTTTAGTAGATCTCTGAATTAAATTGATAAATCACGTTCTGTTCGAAACAATGTTCATTATAACGGAATTCCAAACATTCGTCCATCCCTCGAATCCTTTCCTTGTTCCCAGATGTAGTTCCCTCCCCTAACTTGGGCTTCGGAGTGGCGCAGCGGTCTAAGGCACTGCAGCTCAGCGCTAGAGGCGTCACTACAGACACCCTGGTTCGAATCCAGGCTGTATCACAACCGGCTGTGATTGGGAGGCCCATAGAGCGGCGCACAATCGGCCCAACGTCGTCCGGGTTTGGCCGGTGTAGGCCGTCATTGTAAATACAAATTTGTTCTTTATGGACTTGCCTAGTTAAATAAAAAAATAAAACCATAATTGCTGAATAGTTTGTAGCATAGTTGGCGCCTGCATGCATTGACAAACACTTTATGGTTGTATCACTATGGATAGACTTTATTCTAATGCCACCATAAGCTATGATCTCTCTCAATATTGTCATATCCATAAATCATGACCAAATACCCTTCAATTCTCTATTAAATATATTTTATTTCATAATCTAATTTTTACAGAATAAAAATAAACAGCAAATTAAATAAATTGAACCAACAAAGTTGGGCAAGGAGGACTCAAAAAAGTGAATACAATCCTGTTGGTTGTGGTCAGTACTGAGTAATAGGATAGACAACATGCAGGAATAATAGTCAAAAGTCCTGTGGAAAATTATCAACATGGACAACCATGACCACTGACACAGTCTCAACTTGGTGTATTGGTTGATTAAGTTCCTTGGTATAGTGAAGATTAAATTATACAACATACAGTAGTTTTTCCAGTGCTTCTCAACACAACAGCACAACACATGAACAGTAGAGACCTAAAATAGAGACCTACACATACAAAATACATTTTGCTTTGAGAGCGAAAACATACTTGATAGGATGAATCTTTGGGTTTCTGTAGTGTTTGTAAGTGCTTTCCAGTGCAACTGACAAATTCAAAAAAACTAAATCATATTTCATTTATTCCATTCATACGACAGAATATGAGGTGTTCTTGGTTAGGCATACAGTCATCTCAGAAGGCTGCCAAGAAAGACTAGGCATACAGACACTGGATGTACAACCCTCAGGTCTATAAGAGATGTGATCCTCAAGTAGGAATTGACAAGTAAAACCTATATACATATTCAAAAGGTCATCATGCCGACTGAGGCCAAATCCAGTAGTGTAGTCACTTGTCACCTCTACCCATAGAGCTGCATGGTACTGTTATCATGTTCCCTGCCCCAGAGGGCTGCAACTCCTCAGGTCCAATGGAACTGGTAGCCCCGAGACAGCACCAGGCTCTCCAGGTCTCTGTCCTCAGCCCTCTCCTGCAGCCGCTGCTCCTCCAGCAGGCTGACCAGAGTGTCTCTCCTCTCCACCACCTTCATGATCTCGGTCAGCATCTGCTGCTCCTCCGCCAGCTCACTGGAGCTCTTCCTGGAGTCTGCAAAGGGCCATTGGAGAGGAGAGATTGTAAAATGGTAGAGGAGGAGAAGGAGGGGTGGAGACAGACAGATGGACATGGTCATTTAGAAAACATTCTCAACAAGTTCCACAGATAAAGGACAAGTTCCACAGATAAAGGACAGGTTCCACAGATAAAGGACAGGTTCCACAGATAAAGGACAGGTTCCACAGATAAAGGACAAGTTCTACAGATAATGGGCCGCGAATGTATTATAACTGGACCGCAAACGCATACTACAATTACAGTGTGTGACCCGTACCGTCTACTGACATCCTGCGTCGTAGATCTATCTGTAGTTGACTCTGTCTGTCCTCCAGCTCGAGTTCCTGAGCACTAACAGACAAAACAACCGATTTCAAACACACTTCACTCCATAAGATGGTCTGTGTCTGAGAATGCAGTGTGCCTCATCTTTTCCTACTTACAATATGACTAGCTCTTCCTCATAGCGTGCCAGTTTGTTCTTTTCCAGGACCAGCTTGAACCACATTTGGAGGAGCTCGTGCTCATCAGAGAGACCATCACCTTTGTCTGATAGAGGGAGAGAGCAAGGTCAGAATCAGCTACCCCAGATAATAAAGAAGTTTGATCATCCAGTTTCTTCATTCCTCATTACGTCCAAGGTCGACTAATAAGCTCCCTGTCACAAGGTTATTCAGTAGATCTGGAATGACAACAGTTTCACTTGTCTCCAGGGGTGTTTTGACTGTACTATGTGGGAGGTATTTGAGGACAGTAGCTCTGATCTTGATAAACTCACAGATGTTATTTCTAACTATGTGGAGTCAGTTGTGCCTACTAAAACCTGTAAAATATTCTCTAACAATAAGCATTGGGTATCAAAAAATCTCAAATCACTACTTTATTAGGAAGAAGGCACTTTATGCTGAGGGTGATAGACAGGCTTTAAGAGATGTACACCGTGAGATCAAAAGACAGATACTGGTGGACAAGGAGGCATACAAGCAAAGGGTGGAGAGGACCCTCTCCTCGGGTAACTAAAGGGTGGCCTGGCAAGGGATTCAATCCATTGCTCGTGCCACCCATATACAGTGGGGAGAACAAGTATTTGATACACTGCCGATTTTGCAGATTTTCCTACTTACAAAGCATGTAGAGGTCTGTAAATTGTATTATAGGTACACTTCAACTGTGAGACGGAATCTAAAACAAAAACCCAGAAAATCACATTGTATGATTTTTAAGTAATTAATTTGCATTTTATTGCATGACATAAGTATTTGATCACCTACCAACCAGTAAGAATTCCGGCTCCTTGTGTCATGCAATAAAATGCTAATTAATTACTTAAAAATCATACAATGTGATTTTCTGGGTTTTTGTTTTAGATTCCATCTCTCACAGTTGAAGTGTACCTATGATAAAAATTGCAGACCTCTACATGCTTTGTAAGTAGGAAAACTTGCAAAATCGGCAGTGTATCAAATACTTGTTCTCCCCACTGTAGGTAGTAGAAAAACCAGTGCTGACCTTGGGAGACATGAGGGCCAGAACATGAGAAGAAAACATTCCGTTCATTAGCCAAGATTTGAATCAGACAATTTTGTGTCGGAGGTAAAACAAATGGAAGCATCATTACAAATGTCTGAGAGGGTTGTTGCAAAACATGCTGATGTAGTGACGTTGTTCAGGGGATGTAATGTACACAAAAGCCCAGACTAAATAAGTGGACATGTTAAAGCACTGTGCTGAACAACTGGCTGGTGTTTATAGACATTTTCCAATCCTTACTCGACCAGTGTTGTGGAAAAACTCAATAATTATACCCATTCCTAAAGCATCTATTCCCTCTGTGCTGAATGACTACCACCCTGTCTCCTTGACATCCTTAGTAATAAAATGCATTGAGAAAATTGTGAAAAGTCATGTTCTCAGTGCCACCCAGAAGCTCCTCACCCATTGCAGTTTGCCTATCAGCCCAGCAGAGGAGTTGATTATGCCATTCTTACTCTCCTCAACATGGTCTATAGACATCTAGAGGGTGTAGTCTCCTCAGCATGGTCTATAGACATCTAGAGGGTGTAGTCTCCTCAACATGGTCTATAGACATCTAGAAGGGGCCAAATCCCATGTCAGGGTTCTGTTTGTTGACTTTTTTCTGCCTTCAACACAATCCAGCCTTACATTCTTGCAGACTCATTCTGGACTTCTCCTTAGATGGGGAACTGGTCTTGTGGTTGTTGGACTTCCTGAGCCAGAGGTCACAGCGGGTCAAAGTAGGTCCCCACGTGTCAGACATGCGCACCACCAACACAGGCTCCCCTCAGGGCTGTGTTTTGTTCCCACTCCTGTACATCTACATCTACTAGTTCCCATCCTGACAGACACGTCGGTAAGTTTGCTGATGACACTGCCTTGATCAGCCTGTTGCATGATGATGAAGAACACCATGGCCTGGTCCTAAATTACTTTGTAGAGTGGTGTGATGAATCACACTTGGTCCTCAATACCAACAAAATCAAAGAGATGTGCATAGACTTCAGAAAGAGTACAACACCTACCTTTGCAACATCAGAGGTCAGAACATAGAGATTGTAAAGGAATGCAAATACCTGTGTGTCCTCTTGGACAATACGCTTCAGTGGAGTAAATGTACAGACCTGATCTACAAAAAGAGTCAGACTGTACTTTCTCAAAAAGCTGGGCTACTTTTAATGTAGACTGTACTATACTTATTCTGTTTTACAAATCATTCATTGAGAGTATTTTAACTTTTTGTATTGTTTGTTGGTTTGGCAATGCCACTGTCAACCAGAGAAATATGCTGAGAAGGATTATTACCACAGCAAGCAAGGTACTTGGAGTCAAACAGACAGGCGTGGATGAGATCTTTAAGATCTTTAAGGCCCTCCGCAAGGCTCACAAAATCGTTTTAGACCCAAGCCACCCCCTGTCCCCGGACTTCGAACTACTCCCCTCTGGGCGCAGGTATAGGGCACCCATCGGCAGGAAAAAGAGACTATAATTTGTGCCAGGTGTGATATCCCTCCTAAATAGCTCGGGCTAATGTTCCTATCGACCCAGTAAGGCCAGCAGGCTAGTCTCTTTTTAGTTCTATGTTAACTGTTATGAAAGTTGTATTGTCAATTTGTTTTGTATTGTATTTAAATGCCAATTTAAATGTGTACATGACACTACAACAAAATTTCCCCATGGGACAATAAAGTCAGTAAAGTAAAAGTAGATGGCCATAGTAATGGTCCTGTAACCCCTGGCCTGTTGCAACAGTCTCCAACAGACAGCGGGGAGAACAAGTATTTGATACACTGACGATTTTGCAGGTTTTCCTACTTACAAAGCATGTCGAGGTCTGTCATTTTTTATCATAGATACACTTCAACTGTGAGAGACGGAATCTAAAACAAAAATCCAGAAAATCACATTGTATGATTTTTAAGTAATTAATTTGCATTTTATTGCATGACATAAGTATTTGATCACCTACCAACCAGTAAGAATTCCGGCTCTCACAGACCTGTTAGTTTTTCTTTAAGAAGCCCTCCTGTTCTCCACTCATTACCTGTATTAACTGCACCGGTTTGAACTTGTTACCTGTATAAAAGACATGTCCACACACTCAATCAAACAGACTCCAACCTCTCCACAATGGCCTAGACCAGAGAGGGTGTAAGGTCATCAGTGATAAAATTAGGCAAGCAGACAATAGGCAAGCAGCTTCGTGAGAAGGCAACAACTGTTTGCGCAATTATTAGAAAATGGAAGAAGTTCAAGATGACGGTCAATCACCCTCGGTCTGGGGCTCCATGCAAGATCTCACCTCGTGGGGCATCAATGATCATGAGGAAGATGAGGGATCCTCCCAGAACTACATGGCAGGACCTGGTCAATGACCTGAAGAGAGCTGGGATCACAGTCTCAAAGAAAACCATTAGTAACACACTACACCGCCATGGATTAAAATCCTGCAGCGCACGCAAGGTCCCTCTGCTCAAGCCAGCGCATGTCCAGGCCCGTCTGAAGTTTGCCAAAGGCCATCTGGATGATCCAGAGGAGGAATGGGAGAAGGTTATGTGGTCTGATGAGACAAAAATAGAGCCTTTTGGTCTAAACTCCACTCTCCGTGTTTGGAGGAAGAAGAAGGATGAGTACAACCCCAAGAACACCATCCCAACCATGAAGCATGGAGGTGGAAACATCATTCTTTGGGGATGCTTTTCTGCAAAAGGGACATGACGACTGCACCGAGGGGAGGATGGATAGCGCCATGTATCGCGAGATCTTGGCCAACAACCTCCTTCCCTCAGTAAGAGCATTGAAGATGAGTCGTGGCTGGGTCTTCCATGACAGTGTAACCTGCGGACAACAGGCTAAAGGTAATTTTTTGTACATATACTAACACTGAGCATTACACTGACTACAGCTACATTATATGAAACAGACCCATTCGTAGAGTGTGTTTGATTGAAGGACAGCTCCTAATGCTTCTGATTCGTTGCTATATCTAAGCTTGATGCCCTCAACCTCACACAAATTATCAATGAACCTACCAAGTACAACCCGAAATCTGTAAACACGGGCACGCTGATAGATATCATCCTGACAAACCTGCCCTCTAAATACACCTCTGCTGTCTTCAGTCGGGATTTCAGCGATCACTGCCTCATCGCCTTCGTCCATATTTGGTCTGCGGTCAAACGACCATCCCTCATCACTGTAAAACGCCCCCTAAAACACTTCAGTGAACAGGCCTTTCTAATCGACCTGGCCCGGGTATCCTGGAAGGATATTAACCTCATTCCATCAGGAGAGGATGCCTGGTAATTCATTAAAAGTGCTTTCCTCACCATCTTAAATAAGCATGCCCCATTCAAATCATTTTGAACCAGGAACAGACATAGCCCTTGGTTCACTCCAGACCTGACTGCACAAAAACATCCTGTGGCGTACTGCATTAGCATCGAATAGCCCCCGCGATATGCAACTTTCTGAATATTACTGAATATAAGAGCAGCGTCAACTCACCATCAGTACGACCAAGAATATGACTTTCGAAGTGGATCCTGTGTTCTGCCTTTCACCCAGGACAACGGAATGGATCCCAGCCGGCGACCCCAAAAAATGACTTCGTAAAAAAGGGAAACGAGCCGGTCTTCTCGTCAGACTCCGGAGACGGGCACATCGTGCACCACTCCCTAGTATACTTCTCGCCAATGTCCAGTCTCTTGACAACAAGGTTGATGAAATCCGAGCAAGGGTAGCATTCCACAGGGACATCAGAGACTGTAACGTTCTTTGCTTCACGGAAACATGGCTCACTGGAGAGACGCTATCGGAGTCGGTGCAGCCAGCTGGTTTCTCCACACATCGCGCCGACAGAAACAAACATCTTACTGGTAAGAAGAGGGGCGGGGGCGTATGCCTTATGGCTAACGAGACGTGGTGTGATCACAAAAACATACAGGAACTCAAATCCTTCTGTTCACCTGATTTAGAATTCCTCACAATCAAATGTTGACCGCATTATCTACCAAGGGAATTCTCTTCGATTATAATCACAGCCGTATATATTCCCCCCCAAGCAGACACATCGATGGCCCTGAAAGAACTTTATTTGACTCTTTGCAAACTGGAATCCATACATCCTGAGGCTGCATTCATTGTAGCTGGGGATTTTAAAAAGGCTAATCTGAAAACAAGACTCCCTAAATTGTATCAGCATATCGATTGCGCAACCAGGACTGGCAAAACCTTGGCTTGGATCATTGCTATTCCAACTTCTGCGACACATATAAGGCCCTGCCCCGCCCTCCTTTCAGGAAAAGCTGACCACGACTACTTTTTGTTGATCCCTGCCTACAGACAGAAACGAAAACAAGAAGCTCCCACGCTGAGGTCTGTCCAACGCTGGTCCGACCAATCTAATTCCACACTCCAAGACTGCTTCCATCACGTGGACTGGGATATGTTTCGTATTGCGTCAGACAACATCATTGACGAATACGCTGATTCGGTGTGCGAGTTCATTAGAACGTGCGTTGAAGATGTCGTTCCCATAGCAACGATTAAAACATTCCCAAACCAGAAACCGTGGATTGATGGCAGCATTCGCGTGAAACTGAAAGCGCGAACCACTGCTTTTAATCAGGGCAAGGTGACCGGAAACATGACCGAATACAAACAGTGCAGCTATTCCCTCCACAAGGCAATCAAACAAGCTAAGCGTCAGTATAGAGACAAAGTAGAATCTCAATTCAACGGCTCAGACACAAGAGGTATGTGGCAGGGTCTACAGTCAATCACGGACTATCAGAATAAATCCAGCTCAGTCACGGACCAGGATGTCTTGCTCCCAGGCAGACTAAATAACTTTTTTGCCCGCTTTGAGGACAATACAGTGCCACTGACACGGCCTGCAACGAAAACATGCGGACTCTCCTTCACTGCAGCCGAGGTGAGTAAAACATTTAAACGTGTTAACCCTCGCAAGGCTGCAGGCCCAGAAGGCATCCCCAGCCGCGCCCTCAGAGCATGCGCAGACCAGCTGGCTGGTGAGTAAACGGACATATTCAATCAATCCCTAACCCAGTCTGCTGTTCCCACATGCTTCAAGAAGGCCACCATTGTTCCTGTTCCCAACGACTATCGCGCGTAGCACTCACTTCCGTCATCATGAAGTGCTTTGAGAGACTAGTCAAGGACCATATCACCTCCACCCTACCTGACACCCTAGACCCACTCCAATTTGCTTACCGCCCAAATAGGTCCACAGTCAACGCAATCTCAACCACACTGCACACTGCCCTAACCCATCTGGACAAGAGGAATACCTATGTAAGAATGCTGTTCATCGACTACAGCTCGGCATTTAACACCATAGTACCCTCCAAGCTCGTCATCAAGCTCGAGACCCTGGGTCTCGACCCCGCCCTGTGCAACTGGGTACTGGACTTCCTGACGGGCCGCCCCCAGGTGGTGAGGGTAGGCAACAACATCTCCACCCCGCTGATCCTCAACACTGGGGCCCCACAAGGGTGCGTTCTGAGCCCTCTCCTGTACTCCCTGTTCACCCACGACTGCGTGGCCACACACGCCTCCAACTGAATCATCAAGTTTGCGGACGACACAACAGTGGTAGGCTTGATTACCAACAACGACGAGACGGCCTACAGGGAGGAGGTGAGGGCCCTCGGAGTGTGGTGTCAGGAAAATAACCTCACACTCAACGTCAACAAAACTAAGGAGATGATTGTGGACTTCAGGAAACAGCAGAGGGAACACCCCCCTATCCACATCGATGGAACAGTAGTGGAGAGGGCAGTAAGTTTTAAGTTCCTCGGCATACACATCACAGACAAACTGAATTGGTCCACCCACACAGACAGCATCGTGAAGAAGGCACAGCAGCGCCTCTTGAACCTCAGGAGGCTGAAGAAATTCGGCTGGTCACCAAAAGCACTCACAAACTTCTACAGATGCACAATCGAGAGCATCTGGCGGGCTGTATCACCGCCTGGTACGGCAACTGCTCCGCCCACAACCGTAAGGCTCTCCAGAGGGTAGTGAGGTCTGCACAACGCATCACTGGGGGCAAACTACCTGCCCTCCAGGACACCTACACCACCCGATGTTACAGGAACGCCATAAAGATCATCAAGGACAACAACCACCCAAGCCACTGCCTGTTCACCCCGCTATCATCCAGAAGGCGAGGTCAGTACAGGTGCATCAAAGCTGGGACCGAGAGACTGAAAAACAGCTTCTATCTCAAGGCCATCAGACTGTTAAACAGCCACCACTAGCATTGAGTGGCTGCTGCCAACACACTGACTCAACTCCAGCCACTTTAATAATGGGAATTGATGGGAAATGTAGTGAAATATATCACTAGCCACTTTATTAAACAATGCTACCTAATATAAGTCAACCCTACAACCCAGTCAACCCTACATTATTCATCTCATATGTATACGTATATACTGTACTCTCTCATCTACTGCATCTTTATGTAATACATGTATCACTAGCCACTTTAACTATGCCACTTTGTTTACATACTCATATGTATATACTGTACTCGATACCATCTACTGTATCTTGCCTATGTTGCTCTGTACCATCACTCATTCATATATCTTTATGTACATATTCTTTATCCCCTTACACTTGTGTGTAGAAGACAGTAGTTTTGGAATTGTTAGTTAGATTGCTTGTTGGTTATTACTGCATTGTCGGAACGAGAAGCACAAGCATTTCGCTACACTCGCATTAACATCTGCTAACCATGTGTATGTGACAAATAAAATTTGATTTGATTTGAGTTAGGAAAGCTAAGGCTAAATGTGCATCCTGAAGCACGAACTCGAAAAAGTTCTGGGGCACTGTAAAGTCCATGGAGAATAAGAGCACCTCCTCCCAGCTACCCACTGCACTGAGGCTAGGAAACACTGTGACCACCAATAAATCAACGATAATAGAGAATTTCAATAAGCATTTTTCTACGGCTGGCCATGCTTTCCACCTGGCTACCCCTACACCAGTCAACAGCCCTGTACCCCCCACAGCAACTTGCCCAAACCTCCCCCATTTCTCCTTCACCCAAATCCAGATAGCTGATAATCTGAAAGAGCTGCAAAATCTGGACCCCTACTAATCAGTTGGGCAAGACAATCTGGACCCTCTCTTTCTAAAATTATCCACCGCAATTGTTGCAACCCCTATTACTAGCCGTGGTCATCCCCCTCTTTAAAGGGGGGGAGACACTAGACCCAAACTGTTACAGACCTATATCCATCCTGCCCTGCTTTCTAAAGTCTTTGAAAGCCAAGTTAACAAACAGATCACCGACCATTTCAAATCCCACCGTACCTTCTCCACTATGCAATCTGGTTTCAGAGCTGGTCATGGGTGGACCTCAGCCACGCTCAAGGTCCTAAACGATATCATAACCGCCATCAATAAAAGACAATACTGTGCAGCCGTATTCATCAACTTGGCCAAGGCTTTCGACTCTGTAAATCGGCAGACTCAACAGCCTTGGTTTCTCAAATGACTGCTGCCTCGCCTGGTTCACCAACTTCTTCTCAGACAGATTCCAGTGGGTTAAATCGGAGGGCCTGTTGTCCAGACCTCTGGCAGTCTCTATGGGGGTGCCACAGGGTTCAATTCTCGGGCTGAATTTTTTCTCTGTATACATCAATGATGTGGCTCTTGCTGCTGGAGATTTTCTGATCCACCTCTACACAGACGACACCATTCTGTATACTTCTGGCCCTTCTTTGGACACTGTTAACTAACCTCCAGACGATCTTCAATGCCATACAACTCTCCTTCCGTGGCCACCAACTGCTCTTAAATGCAAGCAAAACTAAATGTATGCTCTTTAACCGATCGCTGCCCGCACCTGCCCGCCCGTTCAGCATCACTACTCGGGATGGTTCTGACTTAGAATATGTGGACAATTACAAATACCTTCGTGTCTGCATAGACTGTACACTCCCCCTCTCAGACTCACATTAAGCATCTCCAATCCAAAATTAAATCTAGAATCGGCTTCCTATTTCGCAACAAAGCATCCTTCACTCATGCTACCAAACATATCCTCGTAAAACTATCCTACCGATCCTTGACTTCGGCGATGTCATTTATAAAATAGCCTCCAACACTCTATTGGATGCTATAGAGAAATTGGATGCAGTCTATCAGAGTGCCATCCGTTTTGTCACCAAAGTCCCATATACTGCCCACCACTGCGACCTGTATGCTCTCAATGGCTGGCCTTCGCTCCATATTCGTCGCCAAACCCACTGGCTCCAGGTCATCTATAAGTCTTTGCTAGGTAAAGCCCCGCCTGATCTCAGCTCACTGGTCACCATAGCAGCACCCACCCGTAGCCTGCGCTCCAGCAGGTATATTTCACTGGTCATCCCCAAAGCCAACACTTCCTTTGGCCGCCTTTCCTTCCAGTTTTCTGCTGCCAATGACTGGAACGAACTGCAAAAATCACTGAAGCTGGAGACTCATATCTCCCTCACTAACTTTAAGCATCAGCTGTCAGAGCAGCTCACCTATCACTGCACCTGTACATAGCCCATCTCTAAATTACCCATCCAACTACCTCATCCCCATATTGTTATTTATTTATTTGCTCCATTGCACCCCAGTATCTTTAATTTCACATCATCATCTGCACATCTATCACTCCAGTGTTTAATTGCTCAATTGTAATTACTTTGCCACTACGGCCGATTTATTGCCTTACCTCCCTAATCTTACCTCATTTGCACAAGCTGTATATAGTTTTTTTCCTATTCTGTTATTGACTGTACATTTGTCTATTCCATGTGTAACTGTTGTTTGTGTCGCACTGCTTTGCTTTATCTTGGCTGGGTTGCAGTTGTAAATGAGAACTTGTTCTCCACTGGCCTACCTGGTTTTATATATATATATATATATATATATATATATATATATATATATATATATACCATTATATATATATATATATATATCATATGTCAGATTTTTTTTTTTTTTTTTTAAATGAACCATTATGCTCGGTCTTCATTGTCAGACTGTTTTCTCTCAACTGTGTAGGAAACCTTTTCTCTCCCAATTGCCATATACTGTACAGCACTGTGACCATGGCCTTCAAATACCCCTGCAAACATCCAGAAATTGAACAAAGACAAATGAAGGAAGACTGACAAAAAAAAATCCAAAACTTTTTCATACTTAGAATCTTGCCAATCATATACACTCAGGTCATTGTCAGACACCTACTCCTACCCTCTTGCAATCCAGTCGGAGTCTGTGAATAATATCAATGAACAAAGAGCCTATTGAGCCATGAGACCTTCGGCCTCTGCCTTAATTCAATTATCCAAACAAAGCCATGTAAACCGGCACAATGGTTGCCACTGCAGCCGCTGCCCTTCAGGCCCGCATCACAAGAGACACTCTCCCTGTAGTTTTTCAATCAGAATTTGCAAGGCCATTCACTGTACTCAATGGTACTTAGACCACAGACACTCAGTCTCTGAGGAGGCTTTTAACATTGAGCCTGACTATAGAACAAAACATGAGTTCAAAAAGGTCTTTACACAGGAGATGTGCTTTCCATTTAACAATAGAAGGACACAAACTTGGATGAAACAACTGCATTACTCAGGGCTACATTTGTGTGCTCTTATGCACTGTAATTTAATGAAATTATAATAAAAGTAACAGCTAATTATGGTTAAACTCTCAATCATTCTTTATCTGGAGAGTGCAGAAGCAACAAACACATTTCTAATTTACAATTCTGGCAAAACACAATTTACCTTTGAGGAATATGATTACCAGTATGAAAAGATGACTTTTTAAAATACTAGCAGGAATAACCATTTTTCATTATAAAGTAGCTGTCTTTAATGACTAACTTGTATATCACCATGTGCAAGGCTAATGAAACATGGGAAAGCTTTCCCCCCTCCTTCCTCTCTTCACAAGGCCAATTGCAACTGCAGTGATTTCTCAACAATTTCAACTTAAAATTGTTATTTTGGTTGAATGCAAATGACTATAATTTGGTAGTTTTTATTATGCATTTTCCTAGCAAAGGCATCAATGTAGTTCTGACTCTAGACTTGGACTACTCTAGAGAAGGAAATTGAAATAATTATTAGAAAAGCATTGCCACTTGTAAACCTCACAGAAACAGGAAACCTATTCCTGAGCATAGGTCATTCTGAATCCAGTGTTTTCATGTCTCAACTATATGTTCTTGGCTGACGTCAAACTTTCTCCACTCTCTGTGCATAGCTCAGTCTTCATGTGCCATGTCTTTGTGTGTTACCTTCCGAGATAAGGCCACTCTGATTCAAGGACATAACACTCACTTACTGAACATTCTGATTTTAACCCCTCCATTCCTTTGTCATAATTTCATAAATTGCTCTGGCCCTGAGTCATAGAGCTACGTCAACCGAATGGATACACTTGTGTATTTGCATCACTCATACGCGGTGCAGCTGTTGCAATCAATCCACACAGCATGAGATGACAAAGGTGCATTCTGTTGGGACAGTGTGGCTCACCTGGGGCTTCACCTCGAAGGACCTTCTCAATGGTCACCCCTCTCTCCTCCAGGTCTCTCTGCTTCTCCCCCACTTCCTCCAGCTGCCTCTGAATGATCTTCACACAATAAACACCAGGTCAGATTCAACCAAGGCAGCCTCACAATGGCTCAACACACAATATTTATATCCCATTGATCACCCCAACAAATCAAATACATTTGTGGAAGAGATCATTAGTGAGTCAAATGTTTGCGAGAATCCTTATAAACTGGGTGGTTTGAGCCCTGAATGCTGATTGGCTTACAGCTGTGGGGCACTGTAAACCACGGGTATGACAAAACATGTATTTTTACTGCTCTAATTCAAATCAAAACTTTTTCACATGTGCCGAATACAACAAGTGTAGACCTTACCGTGAAATGCTTACCGACAAGCCTGTTTAGTGTAGGGGGCAGTATTTTGATGTTTGGATGAAAAACGTACCCAAATGAAACTGCCTATTTCTCAGGCCCAGAAACTAGAATATCCATATAATTGTCAGATTAGGATGGAAAACACTCTAAAGTTTCCAAAACTGTCAAAATATTGTCTGTGAGTATAACAGAACTGATATTGCAGGCGTAAACCTGAGGATAATCCAACCTGGAGGTGCTGTTTTTCCTGAAAGCTCTCTGTTCCATTTCCTGCCTTCACTCCATTTAAAGGGATATCAACCAGATGCCTTTCCCTATGGCTTCCACGTGGTGTGAACAAGTCTTTAGACATAGTTTCAGCCTTTTATTCTGTGCAAGAACGATCACATCGCGTCATTGGATGGCTGGGTGCCAGCAGAGTTTTGCATGCACCAAAAGCTTGGAGCAGACATTTTCTCTCCCTCTCCTATTGAAAAAGCTACGGTCCGGTTGAAATATTATTGATTATTATTGTAAAAACAAACTGAGGATTGATCATAAATTGATTGATTATAAAAACGTTTGACATGATTGTAAGAACTTTACGGATACTATTTGGAATTTGTGTCTGCCCCGTCGTGACCGCACGAGCCTGTGGATTACTGAACATAACGGCTAAGAGCTGTATCTAGACATTCCACGTTGCGTCATGCATAAGAACAGCCCTTAGCCGTGGTATATTGGCCATATACCACACCCCCTCGGGCCTTATTGCTTAAATATAAAACATGTAAATGAATGGCGAATGAAAACGGAAGGCCTCTGGTGTGGTAGTGCTGTTTTGTTGTCTATGTGCTCTACAGTACCTGGGCTCTGTGGAGCCTCTTCAGCTGCTCTCGCTTGGCCTGTTGAATCACAGTTTTCTCCCGTCTCCTCCTCTGTCTCTCCGAGCTCCCATGGAACTAAACACAGACCAACAAGACAGTGTCACACAACAGTTACCTCCCACCAGAGTTAAACCCCTCTGATCGTAGTTCCAACTATTAGGGGTCTGGGCGTATCAATCTGACACAGTATCTTATCAGTCATGCGATTGACCTGCACTTGATCCTGGCGGAAGTAGCAGAGATGGTTTGAAAGTGGCAGTGGTAGTAATTCTGTTAAGTAAACAAGGCAGTTCCTAACAGAGAGCTGCAAACTGGTGCTCAAAAAAAGAGGGTGGTATGTGTGTGGTGTGCTATGAAGCCATGGCCAAGACCTATTACAACACCAGATTGGGATTTCCTCCCCGTATGTAAGGTGATATGAGCAGGTCATGATGTGCTTCTTCAGCCTTCCCAGTAAAGCCTCTCTAATGGAGTATGGATTATCTGTTCTCGGGTCCTGACCCGTCTCTTCATGTCTCTTCTGTATCCTCCGCCTTGAGGAGAGCTGCTTTTAAAATCACTGATCTGACATGACATGGATTGGTGTAAGTAAGCTTTCACCTGTCATTTATTTTCATTTATTATGTTTAGTTCGTTCTATCGGTTCTGTTGCTAAAGATGAGACCCTGTCCCCTGTCGTTCAGTCTTTTTGTTCTGTCTATGGACGCAACCCGATCGTTTGTCCTAAAAGTTCCATTTCCAAACTGTCTGGCAAAATTCTTATCCCTTGCTTGCTAGCCAGCCAACTACGGCTAACTTAGTCACATCAAAGAATGCAGCCATAATAACAGCAAAGTAGCTATATTTGCATAAGGTGTTTTCTAGAGACATTTATTTGAATACATCCATAACAATGAAGTAATGAGGCACGATTTCGCCTTGCATAGAAAATGTGCTCTTTCGTCAGTACATTGCTGTTCAGAGGAACTAGCCAACAACACAGCTAACACAATCACTTCAAACTGAAACTAGACTGCAAATTAGCTGCACTTTGTTTCGTTTGACCTTTTTTCAATGAATATTTCTTTGTATATATATCCCTAAAAATGATGTCAGCTGATTCATGATTTCAATGGCTGAGAAACGCTGTTGCAAATATCAGAGACAGACTGCAAGGTTTATACAAATCTCCGATGTTGAAAACTAAATGTAAGATAATGTCTAAATGCTTTTAATAGTGGAGATCAAGTTAATAAATTGCCTGGCTGGGCTGATGCGACAGTGGATACCATCTGAATACGCAACAGAGTACTGTAAATAGGCATTTTAACGTCACAAATTTAGCCGGTGGTAACTTGTGGAATAGACACAGGCTGGAATGCGGTTTTAACCAATAAGCATTCAGGATTAGACCCATACATTGTCAGTGATTATTTCAGAGGAAGGTAGGAAGGATTGATGCATGTAAGAGTTTTGGAACAGGGCCCTTACCTTCTGTTTGGCTGGGACGTGCTCATCGTCACTTGAGGAGTCGGACTCATCTTTCTGCTGTTTGCTGGAGGCTGTATATAGATGAGGGAACATGAGGACAGACTGAAGCAGTGGTCAAAAACTGTAGAAAGTAGTTGTACACGCACTTCAACTATGTTATTTACATTAAAACACTAAGTATAGGCTACTATAGTAATCTTCTCATTTATAGCATGTACTGTATTAATAGCACTGTAGCATTTATTAGCTCTATGTGAAATTCAACAATGACAAGGGAGTAGAAGCATATATCATAACTCTCATCACATCCTCGCTTGAGTCCTGACCCCTGACCTTGGTTCCTGATGTTGGACAGGATGGTCCTGATGTCCTTCTCCTGACCTCCCACTCCCACGCTCTCCGGTCCCCCCTCTTCTTCAGCCTCAGGGAGGAGAAAAAGTTGAGCTTCCTGGGCGGCAGTGAAGCCATGTCGTCTGTGGTGAAGGATCCTACAGACTTGTTGCTGCTTAGGGAGACCTGTTCCAGTAGCGTGGGCAGGTCTGTGGGTCTGTCACCCATGGAGGCCTTGAGTGGATGTGGGGATGGCTGGCTCTTCGGCCCCACTTCCACTGGTTGGGCCTCCTGGCTTTGGGCCGTATCCCCAATCAGGGAGCGAAAGCTGAAGGCTCCATCAGACAGAGGCCTACGCTTGGTGGGACTGTTGTTTTTCCTCCTGGTGACAACCGTGTTGGAGTCTGTTGTTGTCCTTGATACTCCAAAAGATCTCCTGAAAGCATTGGCCCACACCTGGAATGCGGACGGAACTGGCTGGGGCTGAGCTGGCTGGGGCTGAGCTGGGACTGGTTCTGCCTCTATCTGAGGCAATAGGTCTTTCGGGGGGATCTGGTCCCCAGGTTTGGGATGTGTGGAAGGATCTCCTCCTCCAGGGCCTTGGGCCTCCTCTCGAGTAGCCAGGTTCCAGTCCAGGAGTTTCTCTCTCTCAGACAGGGACAGTGTCAGCCTTTTCTTACGGCCGACTGCTTCCTCCAGCTGGGGCACTTTTGTGACAGGGCACTCTTCTTTACCCATCGATGAACTCTGATTCTGAGAATCTGCAGGTGGTTTAGGACCATCATGGGAGACCTGCTGAACAAAGACAAAGTCCTGTTTTATTGCTCAGTTGCAATATGTGAAATGTTTATATATCACAGGAAATGGTTAAGTATCTGTTTGAATATTATGCTTTACCGGTGGTTCAATCTCCTCAAAATCAGAGTTGGCCTCTTCAATGTTGGGCTCCTCTTTTTCTGCAGCTTTTTCACGTGAGAAGTGCCTCACCAGGATGAGAGGGAGAGCTGAAGGAGTAGAGTACAACAGACAACATGCTTGATCAGAGCTCATGCAGCTACTGTAGGTCAGACTTTAATATTGCAGACAGATTGTGGCTTCCATAAATGTAAATGTCTGCGTCATTGCCCAATTCACAGATTATGTGTGTGTGTGTGTTTTAAATATATATACATACACACCTTTTTTATTTGTATATATTTTCCTTTATTAGTTTCCCCTAATTGGAGTAAACTAATGAACAACACCATTTAGGCTTCAACTTCCAGCTTAAACATGCTTTATAAATACAGACACAGTATATCTTACAATGGTTATCTTTTGTTTGTTTTTAGTCCCATCCTTCAGCTACCCACAACCCCTCCCATCTACTTCCGAAGACCATCTCATTTGCCATATATGTTTAACTGTACTGTTTCAAAAGTTCTGAACATTTTACATTGGTTACTTTGTCCAACCCGTCAGGTCCACTCAACTCCTCCCATCCATCTTTGAACCACATCCAGTTTTGGTGTTAATTTGACATATATTTTTAACTGTGCTGTTATGTTTCACAAAAGTTCTGAACCTTGCTATTCTCATAGTTTCTAAAGATTAAAAAAAAATGTTTTTAAGTACAGAGTATTATATTATTGAGCAATTGACTATGATTTTTCAAATCACCTGGCAGTGCTATTTGCAGTTAGCTCCAGGTAAATGTTGCAATTCTTCAGCCATTCCTGAACCTGTGACCAAAAACAAGCTATGTATGGACAGTATCAAAACAAATTATCTAATGATTGTCTTTCGTAGCAAAATCTACAGAGCTGGGATGTGTGTGTGTGTGTGCACACACAAAATTCTATTGGTTGCAAGAATTTTGTATAATAATTTAAAATTGAAAAAAAATTCATAAACCATGTGGCATGGAATTGGTACATCGAAAAATTTATCCAAACTATTTTGCAATCTATATGACCATAGCGGTAATTTTTTGGGGTCCTGAAATAAAACTGATATATTTTTTCATTTATCATAATTTTCCTTAACCAATTTTGGTCTTTAATGCAGGGCGGCCAGACAAGTTCCTTCTCCCCTTCCCTCTTCCATTTTTTGTGGTAATGCTGCATTTAGTTGGTTGTAATTTTGGGTAGAGCAGACTTTCCATGTACTTTGTTAGCTGCATGTGTGAGATACAGTGCATTCGGAGAGTATTCCAGATGCTTTCACTTTTGACATATTTGTTACATTACAGCCTTATTCTGAAATAGATTACATTGTTGTTTCTTTATCAATCTACACACAATGCCCCATAATGACAAAGCAAAAACAGGTTTAGACATTTTAGCACATTTATAAAAATAAGTATTCAGACACTTATGATATTTGAAATTGAGATCAGGTGCATCCCATTTCCATTGATCATCCTTGAGATGTTTCTACCTGTGGTAAATTCAATTGATTGGACATGATTTGGAAAGGCACATACCTGTCTATATAAGGTCCCACAGTTGACAGTGCATGTAAGAGCAAAAACCAAGCCATGAGGTTGAAGGAATTGTCCGTAGAGCTCAGAGACAGGATTGTGTCGAGGCACAGATCTGGGGAAGGCTACCTAAACATTTCTGCATCATTGAAGGTCCCCAAGAACACAGTGGCCTCCACCATTCTAACATTGAAGTTTGGAACCACCAAGACTCTTCATAGAACTGGCCGCCCGGCCAAATTAAGCAATCAGGGGAGAAGGGCCTTGGTCAGGGAGGTGACCAAGAACCCGATGGTCACTGTGACAGAGCTTCAGAGTTTCTCTGTGGAGATGGGAGAACCTTCCAGAAGGACAACCATCTTTGCAGCACTCCATCAAATCAGGCCTTCATGGTAGAGAGGCCAGACGGAAGCCACTCCTCAGTAAAAAGCATGAAAGCCCGCTTAGAGTTTGCCAAAAAGCACCTAAACAAGATGATCTGGTCTGAGGAAACCAAGACTGAACTCTTTGACCTGAATACCTAGTGCCACAGTCTGGAGGAAACCTGGCACCATCCCTAAGGTGAAGCATGGTGGTGGCAGCACCATGCGGTGGGGATGTTTTTCAGCAGCAGCGACTGGGAGACTAGTCAGGATTGAGGGAAAGATTAACAGAGCAAAGTACAGAGAGATGCTTGATGAAAACCTGCTGCAGAGGGCTCAGGACCTCTGACTGGAGCGTTATTTTATTCCACCTTTATTTAACCAGGTAGGCCTGTTGAGAACAAGTTCTCATTTACAACTGCGACCTGGCCAAGATGAAGCAAAGCAGTGCGACAAAAAACAACAGAGTTACAAACAAACGAATGTACAGTCAATAACACAATAGAAAAATCTATATACGGTGTGTGTAAATGAAGAGTCGGGAGGTAAGGTAATAAATAGGCCATAGCGGCAAGATAATTACAATTTAGCATTAACACTGGAGTTATAGATGTGCAGATGATGATGTGCAAGTAGAGATACTGGGGTGCAAAAGAGCAAGAGGATAAATAATATGGGTTGGGGTAGTTGGGTGTGCTATTTACAGATTGGCTGAGTACAGGTACAATGATTGGTAAGCTGCTCTGACAGCTGATGCTTAAAGTTAGAGAGGGAGATAAGTCTCCAGCTTCAGTGATTTTTGCAATTCGTTTCAGTCATTGGCAGCAGAGAACTGTAAGGAAAGGCGGCCAAAGGAAGTGTTTGCTTTGGGGATGACCAGTGAAATATACTTTCTGGAGCGCGTGCTACGGGTGGGTGTTGTTATGGTGACCAGTGAGCTGAGATAAGGCGGAGCTTTACCTAGCAAAGACTTATAGATGACCTGGAGCCAGTGGGTTTGTCGACAAATATGTAGTGAGGGCCAGCCAATGAAAGCATACAGTTGAGAGGATCTGCAGAGAATGGGAGAACCTCCCAAGAAGACTCGAGGCTGTAATCGCTGCCAAAGGTGCTTCAACAAAGTACTGAGTAAAGGGTCTGAATACTTATGTAAATGCAATTTGTTTTTTTTGCAAACAATTCTAAAAACATGTTTTTGCTTTGTCATTATGGGCTAGTGTACGTAGAACGATGAGGGGTGGGAAACGATTTAATCAATTTTAGAATAAGGCTGTAACGTAACAAAATATGGAAAAAGTCAAGGGGTCTGACTGAATGCACTAACTCCATCAGTCCTATTTACAAAGATAATTACAGTTAAAAAAATCTTCTTAAAGAGATGTAAAAATAATAATAATTCAATTCGTATATTTGAGTTTAACCATAATATCTGTTTTAATATTTGTTCTGTCTTTTCTGGTGGACTAAACTGAAATTGGTAGATCAGACTTAACACGCTCCTCAGATACATGCTCATTAACACACACAACCTGTGTTGTCATTGTGTATAATAAGGGTCATTACGCATGAATGATCAAATAGCGTATGCAAAACCTTTACAGTTCGATAGAGTTGAAGTAACCAGAATCATGTTTTATCAGCAAGAGAGCAGTTATAATGCGGTCTGTCCCAAAAAGTAACCTTGTCCAAACAAGAATCTAATTCAATTGTAGACAATTCTAGACCAAAACAAAAATGAAAAATATTCTTCCCAGAGAACACCAGCTCCCTCTAGTGTGTGTGAGATCTCACTTCAGCTTCTAAATCTTTCATTTAACTCAGATTCTCACGCAAGACTTCAATACCATCAGTCAGTGTACTGTCATTTTTTCTCATTGGGATTATTAATGAAGTACATTACCAGAGCACCATAGGCCCCAGCTGCAATAGCCCTCTATGCATTGCAGTGAAAATTCTAACACTTTTACAAAACACAAATATCAGAGCTTGTAACACCACATCAGGGAATTAAAAGGGGTGAAATGCCTGTAGGAGGATAAGGAGGTGATATAGATAGGACAGATATAAGGATCATGCAGAGGTGGTCTACTCACTAGCACGGATCTTCCTCTTCCATCTGCTGTTCCCAGATGGGAGGGATGACTTGGTACTGGAATGTTCTGCAGGGAGAGTGGGCATAACCCGTATCACAACACATACAGTATTGATCTGCGTCAACACTACTGTGGCAACACATTTGAACTGGATATCTGTCAAACACTGTCAACTTGTAAATGTAGAACTATGGTTTATGTAAGAGAATAAGAGGTCTCTATACAGTTTTAGGGTGCTAGGCAACTACCATTCAACCATGGGGTGGCGTCGCAACACCTTTCAACTGAGCCCAGCAAATGAGGCGTGGAGAACAGAACAGCTGTGGCCTATTGGCAGCCCTATCTGTGCAGCCGGACAGAATGTTCAGGCCAGTCCCAGTGCTCAGCGCTCCCCATGCCAAGACAAATAATCACTTAGTGTGAGTGAATGGCTTTGTCTGCCCCACCCAGATTTCAGAGCCTTAACTGGAGGAGTGGGATCTCACACAGGGGGAAACAGAGGATGGCAGGCTGCTCCTAAATCACTCACTCCCTCAGACCCTAATAAACAAAGTCTACATAGCTATATGGATGGAATCATATCCTACACGCTCTAGACATCCAGACTGACGCCTGTTATGATGCTGGGAGAGAAGTTAGGCTGCTACAAGGCCAATGCTGTTGGCAGCGAGAACAGGGAAATAGCTACAGTTGAAGTCGGAAGTTTACATACACCTTAGCCAAATACATTTAAACTCAGTTTTTCCCAATTCCTGACATTTAATCCTAGTAAAAATTCCCTGTCTTAGGTCAGTTAGGATCACCACTATTTTAAAAATGTGAAATGTCAGAATAATAGTAGAGTGAATTATTTATTTCAGCTTTAATTTATTTTTATCACATTCCCAGTGGATCAGAAGTTTACATACACTCAATTAGTATTTGGTAGCATTGCCTTTGCATTGTTGAACTTGGGTCAAACGTTTCAGGTAGCCTTCCACAAGCTTCCAACAATAAATTGGGTGAATTACGTCTCATTCCTCCTGACAGAGCTGGTGTAACGGAGTCAGGTTTGTAGGCCTCCTTGCTCGCACACGCTTTTTCAGTTCCGCCCAGAAATTTTCTATAGGACTGAGGTCAGGGCTTTGTGTTGGCCAATACAATACCTTGACTTTGTTGTCCTTAAGCCATTTTGCCACAACTTTGGAAGTATGCTTGGGGTCATTGTCCATTTGAAAGACCCATTTGCGACCACGCTTTAACTTCCTGACTGATGTCTTGAGATGTTGCTTCAATATATCCACATTTTTTTATTTCACCTTTATTTAACCAATTAGGCAAGTTGAGAACAAGCTCTCATTTACAATTGAAACCTGGCCAAGATAAAGCAAAGCAGTTCGACACATACAACGACAGTTACACATGGAGTAAAACAAACATACACTCAATAATACAGTATAAACAAGTCTATATACGATGTGAGCAAATGAGGTGAGACAAGGGAGGTAAAGGCAAAAAAAGTCAGTGATGGCAAAATAAATACAATATAGCAAGTAAAACACTGGAATGGTAGATTTGCAGTGGAAGAAAGTGCAAAGTAGAGATATAAATAATGGGGTGCAAAGGAGCAAAATAAATAAATAAATACAGTATGGGGAGAGGTAGTTGTTTGGGCTAAATTATAGATGGGCTATGTACAGGTGCAGTAATCTGTGAGCTGCCCTGACAGCTGGTCCTTAAAGTTAGTGAGGGAGATAAGTGTTTCCAGTTTCAGAGATTTTTGTAGTTCGTTCCAGTCATTGGCAGCAGAGAACTGGAAGGAGAGGCGGCCGAAGGAAGAATTGGTTTTGGGGGTGACCAGAGAGATATACCTGATATACCTAGGAAGCCAATTCTAGATTTAACTTTGGATTGGAGATGTTTGATATGAGTCTGGAAGGAGGGTTTACAGTATAACCAGACACCTAGGCATTTGTAGTTGTCCACATATAAGTCAGAACAGTCCAGAGTAGTGATGTTGGACGGGCGGGCAGGTGCAGGCAGTGATCGGTTGAAGAGCATGCATTTAGTTTTACTTGCATTTAAGAGCAGTTGGAGGCCACGGAAGGAGAGTTGTATGGCATTGGAGCTCGTCTGGAGAGTTGTTAACAGTGTCCAAAGAAGGGCCAGAAATATACAGAATGGTGTTGTCTGCGTAGAGGTGGATCAGAGAATCACCATCAGCAAGAGCGACATAATTGAAGTACACAGAGAAAAGAGTCAGCCCAAGAATTGAACCCTGTGGCACCCCCATAGATACTGCCAGAGGCCTGGACAACAGGCCCTCCGATTTGACACACTGAACTCTATCTGAGAAGTAGTTGGTGAACCAGGCGAGGCAATCATTTGAGAAACCAAGGCTATAGAGTCTGCCAATAAGAATGTGGTGATTGACAGAGTCGAAAGCCTTGGCCAGGTCAATGAATACGGCTGCACAGTATTGTTTCTTATCGATGGCAGTTAAGATATTGTTTAGGACCTTAAGCATGGCTGAGGTGCACCTATGACCAGCTCTGAAACCAGATTGCATAGCGGAGAAGGTATGGTGGGATTCGAAATGGTCGGTAATCTGTTTGTTCAAAGACCTTAGAAAGGCAGGGTAGGACAGATAAAGGTCTGTAGCAGTTTGGGTCAAGAGTGTCCCCCACTTTGAAGAGGGGGATGACCGCAGCTGCTTTCCAATCTTTGGGAATCTCAGACGATACGAAAGAGAGGTTGAACAGGCTACTAATAGTTGCAACAATTTCGGCTGATCATTTTTAGAAAGAAAGGGTCCAGATTGTCTAGTCCGGCTGATTTGTAGGGGTCCAGATTTTGCAGCTCTTTCAGAACATCAACTGACTGGATTTGGGAAAGGAGAAATGGGGAAAGCTTGGGCGAGTTGCTGTGGGGGGTGCAGTGCTATTGACCGGGGTAGGGGTAGCCAGGTGGAAAGCATGGCCAGCCGTAGAAAAACGCATGTTGAAATTCTCAATTATAGTGGATTTATCGGTGGTGACAGTGTTTCCTATCCTCAGTGCAGTGAGCAGCTGGGAGGAGGTGTTCTTATCCTTCATGGACTTTACAGTGTCCCAGAATGTTTTTGAGTTTGTGTTGCAGGAAGCAAATTTCTGCTTGAAAAAGCTAGCCTTGGCATTTCTAACTGCCTGTGTATATTGGTTTCTAGCTTCCCTGAAAAGTTGCACATCACGGGGGCTGTTCGATGCTTATGCAGAACACCATATGATGTTTTTGTGTTGGTTATGGGCAGTCAGGTCTGGAGAGAACCAAGGGCTGTATCTGTTCCTGGTTCTAAATTTCTTGAATGGGGCATGCTTATTTAAGATGGTGAGGAAGGCATTTAAAAAAATAACCAGGCATCCTCTACTGTCAGAATGAGGTCAATATCCTTCCAGGATACCCCGACCAGGTGGATTAGAAAGGCCTGCTTGCTGAAGTGTTTTAGTGAGCGTTTGACAGTGATGAGGGGTGATCGTTTGACCGCAGACCCATTACGGATGCAGGCTATGAGGCAGTGATCGCTGAGATCTTGGTTGAAAACAGCAGAGGTGTATTTAGAGGGCAAGTTGGTTAGGATGATATCTATGAGGGTGCCTGTGTTTACGGCTTTTGGGTGGTACCTGGTAGTTTCATTGATAATTTATGTGAGATTGAGGGCATCAAGCTTAGATTGTAGAATGGCTGGGGTGTTAAGCATGTTCCAGTTTAGGTCGCCTAGCAGCACGAGCTCTGAAGATAGATGGGGGGAAATCAGTTCACAAATGGTGTCCAGAGCACAGCTGGGGGCAGAGGGTGATCTATAGCAGGCGGCAACGGTGAGACTTGTTTTTTGGAGAGGTAGATTTTTAAAAAGTAGAAGTTCAAATTGTTTGTGTACAGACCTGGATAGTAGGACAGAACTCTGCAGGCTATCTTTGCAGTAGATTGCAACACCGCCCCCTTTAGCCGTTCTATCTTGTCTGAAAATTTTGTAGTTTGGGATGGAGATTTCAGAATTTTTGATGGTCTTCCTAAGCCAGGATTCAGACACAGCTAGAACATCCGGGTTGGCAGAGTGTGCTAAAGCAGTGAATAGAACAAACTTAGGGTGGAGGCTTCTAATGTAAACATGCATGAAACCAAGGCTATTACGGTTACAGAAGTCATCAAAAGAGAGGGCCTGGGGAATAGGAGTGGAACCAGGCACTGCAGGTCACCAGAGGAACACGATAAGGGTACGGCTAAAAGCTATGAGAATTGGTCATCTGGAACAGAGAGTAAAAGGAGGTTTCTGGGGGAGATAAAATAGCTTCAAGGTATAATGTACAGACAAAGGTATGGTAGGATGTGAATAGAGTGGAGGTAAACCTAGGTATTGAGTGATGAGAGATATTGTCTGTAGAAACATCATTGAAACCAGGTGATGTCATAGCATGTGTGGGTGGTGGAACTGAAAGGTTGGATAACGTATAATGAGCAGGACTAGAGGCTCTACAGTGAAATAAGCCAATAAACACTAACCAGAACAGCAATGGACAAGGCATATCGACATTAAGGAGAGGCATGCTTAGTTGAGTGATCATAAGGGTCCAGTGAGTAGTGAGGTTGGTTGGGGTAACGGCAATTCAAACAGCTAGCCGGGCCATCGGTAGCAAGCTAGCATAGGATGGAGGTCTGTTTTTAGCCACCTCGTGCGTTTCCGTCGGTAGATTAGTGGGGTTCCGTGTGGTAGAGGGGATCAATCCAATTGGCAAAATAGATATAGTTATAGTGACCCAAGAAATATTGTCCAATAGACCTATTCAGATAGCTGTCTAATCGGCTGCTAATGATTAGTGGACCGCAGATGGGCGTTCAGGTAACGTCGCGACGGATGAGCCAGTTGGAGAACTCCCTCGGGCAGATAACGTCGGTAGTCCAGTTGTGAAGGCCCGGTGGGGCTCCGCATCGGCAGTAAAACGGGTCCTGATAGGTGATTGTAGCCCAGGAGTGGCTGATGGAACTCTTCAGCTGGCTAGCTCCGGAATCATTTATGTTTGCTCCGGAATCGACGTAAGCCAATAGTCACACAGATAGCAGCTAGCTCGCCGCGAGATCCAGGTATAAATGTCCAGAGTTTTCGGTTGAACTCCGGGGAAATGGAGAGAAAAATAGGTCCGGTATGATCTAGTCTGAGTCGCGTTGTACAAAACTGGCGATAGCTTTTCGAGCTAAAGGAGAGCTGATGACCACCAACCGTGGTTAGCCGAATACTAACGTTAGCCAGTAAACTGGCTAGCTTCCATTGTAGATTTCAGATTTGAGGTAAATAATATTTTTTTAATATATAAATTGGTGAGGCAGGTTGCAGGAGTGTTTTGACGTTGATTTTGTGGAAAAGAAAATATATAAAAGATATGCGAAGATAGATATTTTTTTTTACACATACACACATATACACATATATACACACACATACACACATATACATATATATATAAGATCATCAAGGACATCAACCACCCGAGCCACTGCCTGTTCACCCCGCTATCATCCAGAAGGCGAGGTCAGTACAGGTGCATCAAAGCTGGGACCGAGAGACTGAAAAACAGCTTCTATCTCAAGGCCATCAGACTGTTAAACAGCCACCA
Source organism: Oncorhynchus masou masou (assembly GCF_036934945.1). Lineage (NCBI taxonomy): Eukaryota > Metazoa > Chordata > Actinopteri > Salmoniformes > Salmonidae > Oncorhynchus > Oncorhynchus masou. Next base: position 17,646,153 of record NC_088233.1, on the reverse strand, counting down.
CTAGCATTGAGTGGCTGCTGCCAACACACTGACACTGACTCAACTCCAGCCACTTTAATAATGGGAATTGATGGGAAATGATGTAAATATATCACTAGCCACTTTAAACAATGCTACCTTATATAATGTTACTTACCCTACATTATTCTTCTCATATGCATACGTATATACTGTACTCTATATCATCGACTGCATCCTTATGTAATACATGTATCACTAGCCACTAACTATGCCACTTTGTTTACATACTCATCTCATATGTATATACTGTACTCGATACCATCTACTGTATCTTGCCTATGCTGCTCTGTACCATCACTCATTCATATATCCTTATGTACATATTCTTTATCCCCTTACACTGTGTATAAGACAGTAGTTTAAGAATTGTTAGTTAGATTACTTGTTGGTTATTACTGCATTGTCGGAACTAGAAGCACAAGCATTTCGCTACACTCACATTAACATCTGCTAACCATGTGTATGTAACAAATAAAATTTGATTTGACACACATACACGGGACACGACAAGACGAGGACGAAGTACGTCTGACTGCTATGCCATCTTGGATTATATTAACATAATTTTCTTTCCTCGTGATGCCATCTATTTTGTGAAGTGCACCAGTACCTCCTGCAGCAAAGCACCCGCACAACATGATGCTGCCACCCCCGTGCTTCACGGTTGGGATGGTGTTCTTCGGCTTGCAAGCCTCCCCCTTTTCCTCCAAACATAACAATGGTCATTATGGCCAAACAGTTCTATTTTTGTTTCATCAGACCAGAGGACATTTCTCCAAAAAGTACAATCTTGGTCCCCATGTGCAGTTGCAAACAATAGTCTGGCTTTTTTTATGCCAGTTTTGGAGCAGTGGCTTCTTCCTTGCTGAGTTGCCTTTCAGGTTATGTCGATATAGGACTAGTTTTACTGTGGATATAAATACATTTGTATCGGTTCCTCCAGCATCTTCACAAGGTCCTTTGCTGTTGTTCTGGGATTGATTTGCACTTTTTGCACCAAAGTACATTAATCTCTAGGAGACAGAACGAGTCTCCTTCCTGAGTGGTATGACGGCTACGTGGTCCCATGATGTTTATACTTGTGTACTATTGTTTGTACAGATGAACGTGGTACCTTCAGAAGTTTGGAAATTGTTCACAAGTATGAACCAGTCTTGGCTGATTTATTTTGATTTTCCAATGATGTCAAGCAAAGAGGCACTGAGTTTGAAGGTAGGTCTTGAAATATATCCACAGGTACACCTCCAATTGACTGAAATGTCAATTTGGCTTTAGAAGCTTCTGATAGGCATGACATAATTTTCTGGAATTTTCCAAGCTGTTTAAAGGCACAGTCAACCTAATGTATGTAAACTTCTGACCCATTGGGATTGTGATACAGTGAATTATAAGATAAATAAGCTCTAAACAATTGTAGGAAAAATGACTTGTGTCATGCACACAGTAGATGTCCTAACCGACTTGCCAAAACTATAGTTTGTTAATTAACACGAAATGTGTGGAGTGGATGAAAAACAAGTTTTAATGACTCCAACCTAAGTGTATGTAAACTTCCATCTTCAACTGTATGGCTGAAGCTAGGGGGAATTCAGAGTAATGTGTTTCTCATGTGGGTGAATGTCAGGTTCGAATCCCCCAGCTAACAAGGTACAAATCTGGCGTTCTGCCCTGAACAAGGCAGTTAACCTACTGTTCCTAGGCCGTCATTGAAAACAAGATTTTGTTCTTAACTGACTTGCCTAGTTAAATAAAGGTAAAATAAATGAGCAATGAGCTCAGCTTTGTGTTAGGAGGAACATGAGTCCTTGAGAAGGTTTCTGAATGATAAGCGCCTTCTGCAACAGAGAATCACAGGGGGACATAGACGTGGAAATGGAGGTTATCATCAGATGGGGCAGACAAAAAGACTTGAAGAAACACGTTGTGCGTTAGAGAGGTCAGAAAGAACAGCTTGGAAGAATGGAAGGCTTTTGAAACATACTCAATTATTGAACAAATGTGTGTCTAATGGAATGAACCTGTTGCCATACACAGGACCCATGCTGCGTTCTCAACGTGAATGGTTAATGAGTGGTCACAAAGAGCAATGGAGGCAGCGAATGCAAAGCAACAATATTGATCACGAGACCCAAGTAGGACATCAACTTCCTGCCATAACGATTCAGCCTGTGACAATGATTGGTGTGTGTGTGTGTGTGTGTGTGTGTGTGTGTGTGTGTAACGTGGGATTTATTTAAGATACCAATCACAGGTTGCAGTAATGGAATTTGAAACATAAGAACGAAAGAGGAGAAAGGAAATGTGAGAAATATGGAAGGGAAAACATGACCTAAAAATATGAAGAATCACAAATAAAATAAAAGCTTTGTTGCAACACTTAGCAATCCTTTTGAAAACCAGTCATAACTGTACTACCAGACCAAGCTATTGATTCAGAACACTTCAGAACAAACATTCCTGGGATCATTTGCATATTAGAATATGTGCAAAAATGTGCGTCAAATCCAAGTCTTGTGATCCAAGCAGCACAAAAGCAAAGAACTATACCTAAATATTTAAAAGAAAAACAATCTTTCTTTGGAAGAATTTGCTACATTACCTGGTGCCAGAGATAAACATGAGGATCCTCTGTGTTTACAGACTTATCTAATATTTTACAACAATGAGAGTTTAAATCAGATTCATCTAAAATCAAAATGTGTCCCATTAAACTGCATTAGAAAAATCTACCAAATAATGGTGTGAAAAAAGATTCTAAAACAAAAATATAGCAACAAAATTACATCCGGAATCATTTTAGAAAAAAAACTAGTGAGATGCAAAAAAATAAAATGTTTGCCATCTTCATTACACGCCTCACAGGAGCAATATAGCAGTGCAGTTCAAAAACAAGCAGGACTCCGTCCAACAGACTCCACAAAACACAAGCACACCAGGCACTACACACAACCTTAGCAGTCCTGCCAAGTCTAGTCAAGTGCTTTTAGTGGATCCTTTTTGGATTACAAAAAAAATTAAATAATTTTACCCAAAAATAAGCTTGGGAATACTGAAACAAAAGATTAAGAAATTGAAAGGATGCATGAAGTTTTCCAATGTTAAAGGGATACTTAAAGATTTTGGCCCTTCTTCCTACTTCCCCAGAGTCAGAAGAACTCATGGATACCATTTTTATGTCTCTGTAGTTTGAAGGAAGTTGCAAACTAGCACAATGACTGGAAGTCTATGATAACTGCTAGCATGATTTCAAGATTCCATAGGCTTCCAGTTATTGTGCTAATGCTAGTGGAGCATTGGCTCGCGAAACTACCTCGAACTTCCTTCATATTGGAAGGAGACATAAAAACGGTATCCAAAAGTTATTCTGACTACGGGGAAGTGGATAAAGGACTTCATTGCCAAAACCCCTAAGTATCCCTTTAAGGACCATGCATCGCACTTGGTATAATACTTTCACGAACATGAAGTTTGTTTGTCATAAAATCAAATAAAGAATAGAAAACTTGAAATTGATCATTTTAGAATCTGCATAAAGCATTTGACATTGTGCAGACTGCTGTAGCTCAGGCACTTGCGTCACAGAGTACAGTACAGCATTAAGTCCATGAGGCACCAGGCACTGCATCTCTAGTTGGCCCTGAGTCCTAGTCGCTACTGGGCCCAGGGCAGTGGGCCTTGGGGCTGGGGCTCAGGCTGCTCAGCCTCTATGTAAATCTGGCCCAGGAGCTCATGCAGCATGCTCAGTAGGGGCAGGCCCAGACTCAGCAGCTCGTACAGGAAGCCGTAGTCCTCTGAGCGATCCCTGAAATGGCGCCCCGCCTGACTGACTGCCCCATGCACCCAGCAGGCCAGCCGGTGGGGCTTTCCACACACTGATTGGCCAGCGTGCAGCGGCCAGCGCAGGCTTCTCCTAAGGAAGGAACACAGGGTACCTGGCGGCTGGCTCTGTAGGCTGCCTGTGGTTGAGTTGGGGTCACTCCCACCCAGCGAAGAGGTCAGATGTCCCTGGTCCTTCTGTGTGTGATAGGCACAACATAACATTTAAATATCAGACTAAGTGGTGACTAAACACATAAATAAAATGTAAAAAATATCACAAATAACATAATTCCCAAGTAAAAATTACTGTTTGGCTGTTACTGAAAGCTGTTTTACCGTTCTCCTCTGGAACTTGCTTGAACTTTGATGCCTGGGTTGGCGCTGAGAATAGTGAAGCTTGCAATAAAACTTCCCTATAAAACAAACATCAAATCACATACTAAAACACATGCCTGTTGTCACTAAATATCAAATAAATTGACAAACGGCTTCTGCCCCCGGGTGGAAAAAGAGGTTGGTATATGGGTGTGTCAGGATCATACCCTGTTTGGAGTTGTAGGCATGTCCACCCAGGCGTAGTGTGGAGCTGCAGACGTCACAGCGGAAACACTCCCTGTGGAAGAAGTAGCCCTCAGCGCTGAGACGCTCCATCACGTACACACGCTTGGAGCAGAAGTGACACATGTCACTGCCTCCCAGGTTCTGAGGAAACTCCTTCCTTCCAACACACTGTCAGGAGACAGCACAGGCAACAGCAGCAGGTTAGGGATATGGAGAGAACAGAATAGGCAAGCTGTTAGCGTAGTCGTCTACTGCTAAAAATTAGGGAGCTTTGCGGTTGAGAGCCATGTAAAAGTGAGCCATCGAAACCTTTTTGGTTCTATATAGCACCATTTCTTCTAGCAGTGTACAGTATTAGGTGGTGATATGACCACCTAATAAGTTAACATGTAACCCTAATGTGGACGTTAAGGCAGGCAGTGAGATAGGACAAGTGGGGATTTCATCATTTTAGTTATTTATTTAACCTTTATTAAACTAAGCAAGTCCATTAAGAACAAATTCTTATCTAGAGTGACGGCCCACCCCGGCCAAACCCTAACCTGGATGACGCCGGGCAAATTGTGCTCCGCCCTATGGGACTCCCAATCACGTCCGGTTGTGATTCAACATGGAATCTAACCAGGGTCTGTAGTGACACCTCTAGCACTGAGATGCAGTGCCTTAGACCGCTGCGCCACTCGGGAGCCCTCAGAGAACCATCCAGACTGAAGAGTAACACCAAGTACAATAAAACCTAACCAAATTAGTAATAAGGCCATGAGGAATAAGTCATAACTTTCAATGGTCCCTGGTATTTTGAAGGCAAAAACCGAATAATATTTCATGAAATGGGAACTTAATTCCTGAGGCGTAATATTAGTAGGGAATTTTCCCAGCAGTGAGAGATGATCATGATGATGAAATCAACAATTCTCTGGACCATAGCAGAAAACTAGTCAAATACGGTAGCTTGGCAAGGCTTTGCACTTGCTTGCATTTAGCTTTTCCTGCATAATGTGGCAAAATGCTGTTTACCGGGTGTCTGTTACCGTGTGAACAGACACCCACATGAGTGCATGGAGTTCCCATCGCAGTGGCCCCTGGAGGCCTTTACACAAAACACCATGGCTCATGACTGGAGAATTCACCACAAGATTCAGGTCAGAATGCTTGACAGTACACAGTACCTATTTTCTACTAGTAACAGATGTAGTATCCAGAAGCAGTAGGCATGACTTTGTTGTTGTGTAGATGGCTACCAACACTCCTGAAGTTGGTATTAGAGGCCTTGGGCTGGTAATAGATATAGAGCCTTCTTTTGTTTGTGTGTGTCTTGTGATTTTTTTTCCCACTGGGCTGTGACTAACACAATTGTTAGTCACACTGTGCTTACCGGCGAGGCATTAGGCCTGTGGTCACTCTAGGATGACTAGAGTTTCAGCCCTAGCGCCTATGTGAGACGATACCTTCCCAATTGTCCGCTAACAGAGCCCAGTCAGAGGTCGAGGGAGGGAGCAGCATAGAGACAGACAAAAGGAGGAAGAGAGGGGAAAGAAAGGATAGATCATGGAAATAGAGAAATGCATTTCTACTCAGACATTCCAATCAGACAACAGAAAAAGCAGACAGTGAAATTGTTACTGCTACCTGTTTGGCAGGCTGAGAGGTCTCAGCTGGACAGCGTTCAGATCGAACAATTGTTTTTTGAATCATTCTACTTGGTGCAGCACTCTCATTGCACTAAAACCAATAAGAACACAGAAAAGAGTGAGTTGATTTAATAGACTTCACACTCAAAGAATCTTGTGTCTATTCTTACATTTCACATTTTTACTGATACCCGTTGGGCAGGCAAAGGTTCAGCTTGATAACCCTCAGGTCAAATTATTCTAGTCTCAGCATTCCCACTGCACTAAAAGCTAAATAAAACATGGTCAGTGTGAGCTGACAGTCTCTTCTATTCTTACATTTCAACTGCAGAGAGAAGAAGTTTACTGATACCGGTTCGGTGGACTTTTACACAGGTCAGCTTCATAAGCTTCATTCTGGGGTGGCAGGTAGCCTAGTGGTTAGAGCGTTGGGCCAGTAACCAAAAAATATGTTGTTCTGCCCCTGAACAAGGCAGTTAACCCACTGTTCCCCGGTAGGCCGTCATTGTAAATAAGAATTGTTCTTAACCTCGTGAAACTCTGGGGGCGCTATTTCATTTTTGGATGAAAAACGTTCCCGTTTTAAACAAGATATTTTGTCACAAAAAGATGCTCGACTATGCATATAATTGATAGCTTTGGAAAGAAACCACTCTGAAGTTTCCAGAACTGCAAAGATATTGACTGTGAGTGCCCCAGAACAGGAGCTACAGGCAAAACCAAGATGAAACTGCAACCAGGAAATGAGCAGGATTTTTGAGGCTCTGTTTTCCATTGTCTCCTTATATGGCTGTGAATGCGACAGGAATGAGCCTGCCCTATCTATCGTTTCCCCAAGGTGTCTGCAGCATTGTGACGTATTTGTAGGCATATCATTGGAAGATTGACCATAAGAGACTACATTTTCCAGGTGTCCGCCCGGTGTCCTCCGTCGAAATTGGTGCGTCATTTTCAGCTGCTGGTATTATTCCATGGGATTCTGAGACGAAAGCAGGCTTCCACGAACGGCATATCAATGAAGAGATATGTGAAAAAACACCTTGAGGATAGATTCTAAACAACGTTTGCCATGTTTCGGTCGATATTACGGAGTTAATTTGGAAAAAGTTTGACGTTTTGGTGACTGAATTTTCGGTTCGTTTCGGTAGCCAAATGTGATGTACAAAACGGAGCGATTTCTCCTACACAAAGATTCTTTCAGGAAAAACTGAACATTTGCTATGTAACTGAGTCTCCTCATTGAAAACATCCAAAGTTCTTCAAAGGTAAATGATTTTATTTATTTGGTTATCTGGTTTTTGTGAAAATGTTGCGTGCTAAATGCTACGCAAAATGCTAAGCTAGCTTGCAATACTCTTACACAAATGCTTGATTTGCTATGGTTCAAAAGCAAATTTTGAAAATCTGAGATGACAGTGTTGTTAAGAAAAGGCTAAGCTTGAGAGCAGGCATATTATTTTCATTTCATTTGCGATTTTCAGAAATCGTTAACGTTGCGTTATGCTAATGAGCCTGAGGCTGTATTCACGATCCCGGATACGGGATGGGTAGTATCAAGAGGTTTTAGCGGATTTGTTTACTTCAATTTAAAAATAACTCAGATTGATTGGCTGTTTAATGAGTCTACCTGATGCAGCACTTCCATTGCACTAAAACCAACAAACACGGTCCTAGTGAACTGATATTTTAAGTTTTGCATGGGCACTGAGGAGCACAACAAGGAGCTGCTAGCGGTAGCCATCGTTACCTTGTCATAGTGCACAGGAGATGTTGGGAGAAGAGAAGTAGGAAAGAGCAGAGGGTTCAGGGACAGGGTGGATTGAAGTGCTTTTAGAGGCAGAGGGCTCCTGAGCAGAGGGTTCAGGGACAGGGTGGATTGAAGTGCTTTTAGAGACAGAGGGCTCCTGAGCAGAGGGTTCAGGGACAGGGTGGATTGAAGTGCTTTTAGAGGCAGAGGGCTCCTGAGCAGAGGGTTCAGGGACAGGGTGGATTGAAGTGCTTTTAGAGGCAGAGGGCTCCTGAGCAGAGGGTTCAGGGACAGGGTGGATTGAAGTGCTTTTAGAGACAGAGGGCTCCTGAGCAGAGGGTTCAGGGACAGGGTGGATTGAAGTGCTTTTAGAGGCAGAGGGCTCCTGAGCAGAGGGTTCAGGGACAGGGTGGATTGAAGTGCTTTTAGAGGCAGAGGGCTCCTGAGCAGAGGGTTCAGGGACAGGGTGGATTGAAGTGCTTTTAGAGGCAGAGGGCTCCTGAGCAGAGGGTTCAGGGACAGGGTGGATTGAAGTGCTTTTAGAGACAGAGGGCTCCTGAGCAGAGGGTTCAGGGACAGGGTGGATTGAAGTGCTTTTAGAGGCAGAGGGCTCCTGAGCAGAGGGTTCAGGGACAGGGTGGATTGAAGTGCTTTTAGAGACAGAGGGCTCCTGAGCAGAGGGTTCAGGGACAGGGTGGATTGAAGTGCTTTTAGAGACAGAGGGCTACTGAGCAGAGGGTTCAGGGACAGGGTGGATTGAAGTGCTTTTAGAGGCAGAGGGCTCCTGAGCAGAGGGTTCAGGGACAGGGTGGATTGAAGTGCTTTTAGAGGCAGAGGGCTCCTGAGCAGAGGGTTCAGGGACAGGGTGGATTGAAGTGCTTTTAGAGGCAGAGGGCTCCTGAGCAGAGGGTTCAGGGACAGGGTGGATTGAAGTGCTTTTAGAGACAGAGGGCTCCTGAGCAGAGGGTTCAGGGACAGGGTGGATTGAAGTGCTTTTAGAGGCAGAGGGCTCCTGAGCAGAGGGTTCAGGGACAGGGTGGATTGAAGTGCTTTTAGAGGCAGAGGGCTCCTGAGCAGAGGGTTCAGGGACAGGGTGGATTGAAGTGCTTTTAGAGGCAGAGGGCTCCTGAGCAGAGGGTTCAGGGACAGGGTGGATTGAAGTGCTTTTAGAGACAGAGGGCTCCTGAGCAGAGGGTTCAGGGACAGGGTGGATTGAAGTGCTTTTAGAGGCAGAGGGCTCCTGAGCAGAGGGTTCAGGGACAGGGTGGATTGAAGTGCTTTTAGAGGCAGAGGGCTCCTGAGCAGAGGGTTCAGGGACAGGGTGGATTGAAGTGCTTTTAGAGGCAGAGGGCTCCTGAGCAGAGGGTTCAGGGACAGGGTGGATTGAAGTGCTTTTAGAGACAGAGGGCTCCTGAGCAGAGGGTTCAGGGACAGGGTGGATTGAAGTGCTTTTAGAGACAGAGGGCTCCTGAGCAGAGGGTTCAGGGACAGGGTGGATTGAAGTGCTTTTAGAGGCAGAGGGCTCCTGAGCAGAGGGTTCAGGGACAGGGTGGATTGAAGTGCTTTTAGAGGCAGAGGGCTCCTGAGCAGAGGGTTCAGGGACAGGGTGGATTGAAGTGCTTTTAGAGGCAGAGGGCTCCTGAGCAGAGGTAGATAGATCAGTTGGTAGAAAAATACATGAGATATTTGAGAAATCTCCAAGACATCTAACCCTTCACATCCCACCTTGATACTTAATAGAAGTCAGAGAAAATGTCAACAGCTCAACCTTTATCTTTTCTAGTGAAGATTCACTCATTAGTATCTTCATAGACCACGATCATCATGCAGAGGGAGGTCACCTGACCTGAAATTCTCAGAACTGCAACACCATGGAAAAAAACCCATTGTTTTCTTGTACAATCTCTGCCACTAAATGGACTTAAAATGGATTATCAAGCTGTTGCTACTCTCAGTAAATGTGAGTAGGTTTGACTGGTGACATTTTATTATTCCAAACAGAGTGAGGCAGTCAAACAGAACACAAACATGACTGTGCCTCATTTCCTTAGACAAGGTTAGACAAGCAGGCAGGCGAGGGGCGGCACAACACATTCACCTTATACTCTTTCACTTGAGGAGTCTGGGACCCAGGGAACACAGAACACAGGAGCACAGCCCTCTCCTTTATACTCTTTCACTTGAGGAGTCTGGGACCCAGGGAACACAGAACGCAGGAGCACAGCCCTCTCCTTTATACTCTTTCACTTGAGGAGTCTGGGACCCAGGGAACACAGAACGCAGGAGCACAGCCCTCTCCTTTATACTCTTTCACTTGAGGAGTCTGGGACCCAGGGAACACAGAACGCAGGAGCACAGCCCTCTCCTTTATACTCTTTCACTTGAGGAGTCTGGGACCCAGGGAACACAGAACGCAGGAGCACAGCCCTCTCCTTTATACTCTTTCACTTGAGGAGTCTGGGACCCAGGGAACACAGAACGCAGGAGCACAGCCCTCTCCTTTATACTCTTTCACTTGAGGAGTCTGGGACCCAGGGAACACAGAACGCAGGAGCACAGCCCTCTCCTTTATACTCTTTCACTTGAGGAGTCTGGGACCCAGGGAACACAGAACGCAGGAGCACAGCCCTCTCCTTTATACTCTTTCACTTGAGGAGTCTGGGACCCAGGGAACACAGAACGCAGGAGCGCAGCCCTCTCCTTTATACTCTTTCACTTGAGGAGTCTGGGACCCAGGGAACACAGAACGCAGGAGCGCAGCCCTCTCCTTTATACTCTTTCACTTGAGGAGTCTGGGACCCAGGGAACACAGAACGCAGGAGCGCAGCCCTCTCCTTTATACTCTTTCACTTGAGGAGTCTGGGACCCAGGGAACACAGAACGCAGGAGCGCAGCCCTCTCCTTTATACTCTTTCACTTGAGGAGTCTGGGACCCAGGGAACACAGAACGCAGGAGCGCAGCCCTCTCCTTTATACTCTTTCACTTGAGGAGTCTGGGACCCAGGGAACACAGAACGCAGGAGCACAGCCCTCTCCTTTATACTCTTTCACTTGAGGAGTCTGGGACCCAGGGAACACAGAACGCAGGAGCACAGCCCTCTCCTTTATACTCTTTCACTTGAGGAGTCTGGGACCCAGGGAACACAGAACGCAGGAGCACAGCCCTCTCCTTTATACTCTTTCACTTGAGGAGTCTGGGACCCAGGGAACACAGAACGCAGGAGCACAGCCCTCTCCTTTATACTCTTTCACTTGAGGAGTCTGGGACCCAGGGAACACAGGACCACAGCCCTCTCCTTTATACTCTTTCACTTGAGGAGTCTGGGACCCAGGGAACACAGAACCCTGGAACACAACCCTCTCCTTTATACTCTCTGTTAAACTCCCTAGTCGTTAAGGTTTGCACTTTTTTCTAAAGAACAGCAAAAGGGTAAAGGAAAAAAAAAACTAGTGTGAAAATCAAACTGCAGGGAAATTGATAAGTAAAAACAAATACTGAACAGCAATTATAATCCACAGTTAAATTGATGATGTGGGGTATAAAATACCATTTAGCAATTTTGTATCTTTTGAACATTGGTGTTTTTGTTGGCGTGTTGCGCAGTCTGCTTGTCTTTTGTGGCTAAGGCATATTACATTGTTGAATGGGCTTCAATCCATTACCCACACAAGCATTGTTTTACTGTGAGTGTATGGCTGTGAATGGAGCTGACATGCTGTGTCCAGACAGATAGACCATGGGCTCATGGTCACCTGGTTCATCTTGTCCCCCAGCTTCTCTAGGCGCTGTCTCATCCATGTGGGGTCAGGAGAGGGGTGTTCTGGGTAATCTACATCGTCTGGGGTTTTGGTGCATGGAATCCACACTCTCTGCTGCACAAACTCTGTGCGTGGAGAGGCCTGTGTTTGATCATCCTGTGAAGGACTCCAGGACCATGTTGGAATGTGAAGGGGAGTGGGTTGTGCCACGGCTGCAGGCTCTTCTAAGAGTCGCATATAGATAGAAGCCTGAAAACAGAGGGCCACACAAGGCAATGTGTAAAGAAGAATTGACCTCTAGCCAATATAGGGCGAACCTCCATGGTCATCAATGTCTACAGTGAGTGGTGTAAAAATGGTGTATTTTCAAAGACTCTTGTCCTAGACTGGTGATTTTTAACCATTGATTATTTTGTTATCGTAAGCTATAGGTTAGGGGGTTGGGGATTTTTAAACAACATTGGGTTCATAACGCAGTAGCTGACCATTCCTGGGTCAGCTTGGGTGATTTGACTGTACCTGCCACTTGGGACGCAGGAAGGGGGAGGGGGCTTTCCAGCATATCCAGAGAAGGAGATGAAGGAAGGCTTGAATCAGAGTCCCAATCAGACTGACAGAGAATGCAGGAAGGGAAAGAGGAGCAGGACAGAGCAGAAGGAATAGGACAGATCAGAGAAAGCAGTACAGAATGATTGGTTTCTGTTCTACCATTCAAAACCACAGACTGCAGTCATCCATTGCACTGCGGTCATCCATTACACTACATGTGTTCCATGGCATTCAACGCCATAATCAGATGTTTCAAGCCATTTAGTTTGAATATTTGAACAGATGCCTTGCTAACAGCCACTCAGTCCTCTCCAGGGGTTTCGCAGGCAAATCATACTGTGTGCTCTTCTGTATCATGTTTTAAAATGCACAACCTCCTCCTAAATAAAAAATATAATTTCATAAACATTTGAGAAGATTGCAGGCATGCACTTGTACATTGGTAAAGATTCTAAAACCAGATAGCCATCAGAAGAAACTTAAGGACAACATGAACATTCAGTCTTAACGGTAGTATGTTGTAACCACAGTAACCATAAGCACTGAGCACATTGAGTATAGTCAGTATGCAACCATACACGTTACCTGCATTACTGGGATATTTGTCACAGTCTCTACGCAGCACAGCGTACAGGGACGATACCGTTGACCCTTCTGGTCAGAGTACAGTTGCTCACCTTATTGCGCAGGGCACCGCCAGGCACTGCATTCTCCTCAATCTTGGCCAGCAGCTGGGTGGCCATGGAGCGTACCTTACTCTGCTCTCCGCCCTCACCTGCAGGGGGGGCACTCTGACAGGACAACTGGAGACATAACCAGCCATGGAGATAAAGGGCCAAATGAATGAGCAGTCCCTTTAACAACACTAAAATTGTGCCATCTAAAGCCATACTCGTGATAGAGATATACTTGCTGCTACTAAACACACCTCTAAGTAGTTGCCCTTTCTTCGTCTTTTGCTCATTGGGTCATCTTCCTCCAGCCTCTTGTCATCCTGCGAGGAAAAGGCAGTGCAACATACACTGGCTTATTTCACCCTCATTCACGTCACAATCAAAGGTTATGGAGTCCGAGCGTCATCCATCATAAAGAGCAAGCCAGCAAGAGGGCGAGATGGAGCGAGGGAGGGAGATGGAGAGGGGGGAGATGGAGAGCGAGGGAGCGAGGGAGATGGAGAGCGAGGGAGATGGAGAGCGAGGAGAGCGAGGGAGAGCGAGGGAGATGGAGAGCGAGGGAGAGCGAGGGAGATGGAGAGCGAGGGAGATGGAGAGCGATGGAGAGCGAGGGAGATGGAGAGCGAGGGAGATGGAGAGCGAGGGAGATGGAGAGCGAGGAGATGGAGAGCGAGGGGGAGAGGAGGGAGCGAGGGATGGAGCGAGGGATGGAGCGAGGGATGGAGAGCGAGGGAGCGAGGGATGGAGAGCGAGGGATGGAGAGGGAGAGAGCGAGGTATGGAGAGGGAGGGAGCGAGGGATGGAGAGGGAGGGAGCGAGGGATGGAGAGGGAGGGAGCGAGGGATGGAGAGGGAGGGAGCGAGGGATGGAGAGGGAGGGAGCGAGGGATGGAGAGGGAGGGAGCGAGGGATGGAGAGGGAGGGAGCGAGGGATGGAGAGGGAGGGAGCGAGGGATGGAGAGGGAGGGAGCGAGGGATGGAGAGGGAGGGAGCGAGGGATGTAGAGGGAGGGAGGGATGTAGAGGGAGGGAGGGATGTAGAGGGAGGGAGGGATGTAGAGGGAGGGAGGGATGTAGAGGGAGGGAGGGATGTAGAGGGAGGGAGGGATGGAGAGGGAGGGAGGGATGTAGAGGGAGGGAGGGAGGAATGGAGAGAGGGAGGGAGGGAGGAATGGAGAGAGGGAGGGAGGGAGGAATGGAGAGAGGGAGGGAGGGAGGAATGGAGAGAGGGAGGGAGGGAGGAATGGAGAGAGGGAGGGAGGGAGGAATGGAGAGAGGGAGGGAGGAAGGGATGGAGATGGGAGCGGGAGGGATGTAGAGGGAGGGAGGGATGTAGAGGGAGGGAGGGATGTAGAGGGAGGGAGGGATGTAGAGGGAGGGAGCGAGGGATGGAGAGGGAGGGATGGAGAGGGAGGGAGCGAGGGATGGGAGAGGGAGGGAGCGAGGGATGGCGAGAGGGATGGAGAGGGAGGGAGCGAGGGATGGAGAGGGAGGGAGCGAGGGATGGAGAGGGAGGGAGCGAGGGATGGAGAGGGAGGGAGCGAGGGATGGGAGAGGGAGGGAGCGAGGGATGGAGGGAGGGAGCGAGGGATGGAGGGAGGGAGCGAGGGATGGAGGGAGGGAGGGAGGGAGGGATGGAGAGGGAGGGAGGGAGGGAGGGAGCGAGGGAGGGAGCGAGGGATGGAGGGAGGGATGGAGGGAGGGGAGAGGGAGGGAGCGAGGGATGGAGAGGGAGGGAGCGAGGGATGAGAGGGAGGGAGCGAGGGATGGAGAGGGAGGGAGCGAGGGATGGAGAGGGAGGGAGCGAGGGATGGAGAGGGAGGGAGCGAGGGATGGAGAGGGAGGGAGCGAGGGATGAGAGGGAGGGAGCGAGGGATGGAGAGGGAGGGAGCGAGGGATGGAGAGGGAGGGAGCGAGGGATGGAGAGGGAGGGAGCGAGGGATGGAGAGGGAGGGAGCGAGGGATGGAGAGGGAGGGAGCGAGGGATGGAGAGGGAGGGAGCGAGGGATGGAGAGGGAGGGAGCGAGGGATGGAGGGAGGGAGCGAGGGATGGAGGGAGGGAGGGAGGGATGGATGGAGGGAGGGAGGGAGGGAGGGAGCGAGGGAGGGAGCGAGGGATGGAGGGAGGGAGCGAGGGATGGAGAGGGAGGGAGCGAGGGATGGAGAGGGAGGGAGCGAGGGATGAGAGGGAGGGAGCGAGGGATGGAGAGGGAGGGAGCGAGGGATGGAGAGGGAGGGAGCGAGGGATGGAGAGGGAGGGACGAGGGATGGAGAGGGAGGGAGCGAGGATGGAGAGGGAGGGAGCGAGGATGGAGCGAGGGAGGGAGCGAGGGATGGAGAGGAGGGAGCGAGGGAGGGAGCGAGGGAGCGAGGGATGGAGAGGGAGGGAGCGAGGGAGGGAGCGAGCGAGGGAGGGAGCGAGGGAGGGAGCGAGGGAGGGAGCGAGGGAGGGAGCGAGGGATGTAGAGGGAGCGAGGGATGTAGAGGGAGGGAGGGATGTAGAGGGAGGGAGGGAGGGATGTAGAGGGAGGGAGGGAGGGATGTAGAGGGAGGGAGGGAGGGATGTAGAGGGAGGGATGGAGGGAGGGATGGAGGGAGGGAGGAATGGAGAGAGGGAGGGAGGAAGGGATGGAGATGGAGCGGGAGGGATGTAGAGGGAGGGAGGGATGTAGAGGGAGGGAGGGATGTAGAGGGAGGGAGGGATGTAGAGGGAGGGAGCGAGGGATGTAGAGGGAGGGAGCGAGGGATGGAGAGGGGGAGGGAGCGAGGGATGGAGAGGGAGGGAGCGAGGGATGGAGAGGGAGGGAGCGAGGGAGGGAGAGAGCGAGGGAGGGAGGGAGAGGGAGGGAGGGGAGAGGGAGGGGAGAGGGAGGGAGGGAGAGGGAGGGAGGGAGAGGGAGGGAGGGAGAGGGAGGGAGGGAGAGGGAGGGAGGGAGAGGGAGGGATGGAGAGGGAGGGATGGAGAGGGAGGGATGGAGAGGGAGGGATGAGAGGGAGGGATGGAGAGGGAGGGATGGAGAGGGAGGGAGGGATGGAGAGGGAGGGAGGGATGGAGAGGGAGGGAGGGATGGAGAGGGAGGGAGGGATGGAGAGCGAGGGAGATGGAGAGCGAGGGAGATGGAGAGCGAGGGAGATGGAGAGCGAGGGAGATGGAGAGCGAGGGAGATGGAGAGCGAGGGGAGATGGAGAGCGAGGGAGATGGAGAGCGAGGGAGATGGAGAGCGAGGGAGATGGAGAGCGAGGGATGGAGAGCGAGGGATGGAGAGGGAGGGAGCGAGGGAGGGAGCGAGGGATGGAGCGAGGGATGTAGCGGGGAGGGAGGGATGTAGAGGGAGGGATGTAGAGGGAGGGATGTAGAGGGAGGGAGGGATGGAGAGGGAGGGATGTAGAGGGAGGGAGGGATGGAGAGGGAGGGAGGGATGGAGAGGGAGGGAGGGAGGGAGGGAGGGAGAGGGAGGGATGGAGCGATGGAGAGGGAGGGAGCGAGGGATGGAGAGGAAGGGAGGGAGAGGGAGGGAGGGAGGGAGAGGGAGGGAGGGAGAGGGAGGGATGGAGAGGGAGGGATGGAGAGGGAGGGATGGAGAGGGAGGGATGGAGAGGGAGGGATGGAGAGGGAGGGATGGAGAGGGAGGGAGGGAGAGGGAGGGATGGAGAGGGAGGGAGGGATGGAGAGGGAGGGAGGGAGGGATGGAGAGGGAGGGAGGGAGGGATGGAGAGGGATGGAGGGAGGGAGGGATGGAGAGGGAGGGATGGAGGGAGGAATGGAGAGGGATGGAGGGAGGGAGGGATGGAGGGAGGGAGGAATGGAGAGAGGGAGGGAGGAATGGAGAGAGGGAGGGAGGAAGGGATGGAGATGGAGCGGGAGGGATTGAGATGGAGGGAGGGATGGAGAGAGGGAGGGATGGAGAGAGATGGAGCGGGATGGAGAGAGATGGAGCGGCGGGAGGGAGGAGATGGAGCGGAGGGAGGAGATGGAGCGGCGGGAGGGAGATGGAGATGGAGCGGAGGGAGGAGATGGAGCGGCGGGAGGGAGATGGAGCGGCGGGAGGGAGGAGATGGAGAGGGAGGGATGGAGAGGGAGGGAGGGATGGAAAGAGGGAGGGAGGGAGGGATGGAGAGAGGGAGGGAGGAAGGGATGGAGCGGGAGGGAGGGATGGAGAGAGGGAGGGATGGAGAGAGATGGAGCGGGATGGAGAGAGATGGAGCGGGATGGAGAGGGAGGGATGGAGAGGGAGGGATGGAGAGGGAGGGATGCAGCGGGAGGGATGGAGAGGGAGGGATGCAGCGGGAGGGAGGAAGGGATGGAGATGGAGCGGGAGGGAGGAAGGGATGGAGATGGAGCGGGAGGGAGGAAGGGATGGAGATGGAGCGGGAGGGAGGAAGGGATGGAGATGGAGCGGGAGGGAGGAAGGGATGGAGATGGAGCGGGAGGGAGGAAGGGATGGAGATGGAGCGGGAGGGAGGAAGGGATGGAGATGGAGCGGGAGGGAGGGATGGAGCGGCGGGAGGGAGATGGAGCGGCGGGAGGGAGGAGATGGAGAGGGAGGGATGGAGAGGGAGAGGGAGGGATGGAGAGGGAGGGAGGGAGGGATGGAGAGGGGAGGGAGGGATGGAGAGGGAGGGAGGGATGGAGAGAGGGAGGGAGGGAGGAAGGGATGGAGATGGGAGCGGGAGGGAGGGATGGAGAGAGGGAGGGATGGAGAGAGATGGAGCGGGATGGAGAGAGATGGAGCGGGATGGAGAGGTTGGGATGGAGAGGGAGGGATGCAGCGGGAGGGATGCAGCGGGAGGGAGGAAGGGATGGAGATGGAGCGGGAGGGAGGAAGGGATGGAGATGGAGCGGGAGGGAGGAAGGGATGGAGATGGAGCGGGAGGGAGGAAGGGATGGAGAGGGAGGGAGGAAGGGATGGAGATGGAGCGGGAGGGAGGAAGGGATGGAGATGGAGCGGGAGGGAGGAAGGGATGGAGATGGAGCGGCGGGATGGAGATGGAGGAGCGGGAGGGAGATGGAGCGGCGGGAGGGAGATGGAGCGGCGGGAGGGAGATGGAGCGGCGGGAGGGAGATGGAGCGGCGGGAGGGAGATGGAGCGGCGGGAGGGAGATGGAGCGGCGGGAGGGAGATGGAGCGGCGGGAGGGAGATGGAGCGGCGGGAGGGAGATGGAGAGGCGGGAGGGAGGGAGAGAGGAAGGGAGGGATGGAGAGGGAGGGAGGGATGGGGAGGGAGGGATGAGAGGGAGGGAGGGATGGGGAGGGAGGGATGAGAGGGAGGGAGGGAGGGAGGGATGGATGGAGAGGGAGGGAGGGATGGGAGGGAGGGAGGGAGGGATGGAGAGGGAGGGAGGGAGGGATGGAGAGGGAGGGAGGGAGGGAGGGATGGAGAGGGAGGGGGGAGGAGGGAGGGATGGAGAGGGAGGGAGGGAGGGAGGGATGGAGAGGGAGGGAGGGAGGGATGGAGAGGGAGGGAGGGAGGGATGGAGAGGGAGGGAGGGAGGGAGGGATGGAGAGGGAGGGAGGGAGGGATGGAGAGGGAGGGATGGAGAGGGGGAGGGATGGAGGGGGAGGGATGGAGAGGGGGAGGGATGGAGAGGGGGAGGGATGGAGAGGGGAGGGATGGAGAGGGGAGAGGGATGGAGAGGGAGGGAGGGATGGAGAGGGAGGGAGGGATGGAGCTGGGAGGGAGGGATGGAGAGGGAGGGATGGAGGGATGGAGAGGGAGGGAGGGATGGAGAGGGAGGGAGGGATGGAGAGGGAGGGAGGGAGGGAGGGATGGAGAGGGAGGGATGTAGAGGGATGGAGAGGGAGGGATGTAGAGGGAGGGATGTAGAGGGAGGGAGGGATGGAGAGGGAGGGATGTAGAGGGAGGGAGGGATGGAGAGGGAGGGAGGGAGGGATGGAGAGGGAGGGATGGAGAGGGAGGGATGGAGAGAGGGAGGGATGGAGAGAGGGAGGGATGGAGAGAGGGAGGGATGGAGAGAGGGGAGGGATGGAGAGAGGGAGGGAGGAAGGGATGGAGAGGGAGGAAGGAAGGGATGGAGAAGGAGGGAGGGAGGGATGGAGAGGGAGGGATGGAGAGGGAGGGATGGAGAGGGAGGGATGGAGAGAGGGAGGGATGGAGAGAGGGAGGGATGGAGAGAGGGAGGGATGGAGAGAGGGAGGGATGGAGAGAGGGAGGGGAGGGATGGAGAGGGAGGGAGGGATGGAGGGAGGGAGGGATGGAGAGGGAGGGAGGGAGGGAGGGATGGAGAGGGAGGGAGGGATGGAGAGGGAGGGATGGAGAGAGGGAGGGATGGAGAGAGGGAGGGATGGAGAGAGGGAGGGATGGAGAGAGGGAGGGAGGAAGGGATGGAGAGGGAGGGATGGAGAGAGGGAGGGAGGAAGGGATGGAGAGGGAGGGAGGGAGGGATGGAGAGGGAGGGAGGGATGGAGAGGGAGGGAGGGAGGGATGGAGAGAGGGAGGGAGGGAGGGATGGAGAGGGGAGGGAGGGATGGAGAGGGAGGGAGGGATGGAGAGGGAGGGAGGGATGGAGAGGGAGGGAGGGATGTAGAGGGAGGGATGTAGAGGGAGGGAGGGATGAGAGGGAACGAGCGAGGGATGGAGAGGGAGGGAGCGAGGGATGGAGAGGGAGGGAGCGAGGGATGGAGAGGGAGGGAGCGAGGGATGGAGAGGGAGGGAGCGAGGGATGGAGAGGGAGGGAGCGAGGATGGAGAGGGAGGGAGCGAGGGATGGAGAGGGAGGGAGCGAGGGAGGGAGGGAGAGGGAGGGAGCGAGGGATGGAGAGGGAGGGAGCGAGGGATGGAGAGGGAGGGAGAGAGGGAGGGAGGGAGAGAGGGATGGGAGAGGGAGGGATGGAGAGAGGGAGGGAGGGATGGAGAGGGGAGGGATGGAGAGGGAGGGATGGAGAGGGAGGGAGGGATGGAGAGGGAGGGAGGGATGGAGAGGGAGGGAGGGATGGAGGGAGGGATGGAGAGGGAGGGAGGGAGGGATGGAGAGAGGGAGGGATGGAGAGAGGGAGGGATGGAGAGAGGGAGGGATGGAGAGAGGGAGGGATGGAGAGAGGGAGGGATGGAGAGGGAGGGAGGGATGGGAGAGGGAGGGAGGAAGGGATGGAGAGGGAGGGAGGGAGGGATGGAGAGAGGGAGGGAGGAAGGGATGGAGCGGGAGGGAGGGATGGAGAGAGGGAGGGATGAGAGAGATGGAGCGGGATGGAGAGAGATGGAGCGGGATGGAGAGGGAGGGATGGAGAGGGAGGGATGGAGAGGGAGGGATGCAGCGGGAGGGATGGAGAGGGAGGGATGCAGCGGGGAGGGAGGAAGGGATGGAGATGGAGCGGGGAGGGAGGAAGGGATGGAGATGGAGCGGGAGGGAGGAAGGGGATGGAGATGGAGCGGGAGGGAGGAAGGGATGGAGATGGAGAGGGAGGGAGGAAGGGATGGAGATGGAGCGGGAGGGAGGGAGGAAGGGATGGAGATGGAGCGGGAGGGAGGGATGGAGCGGGGGAGGGAGATGGAGCGGCGGGAGGGAGGAGATGGAGAGGGAGGGATGGAGAGGGAGAGGGAGGGATGGAGAGGGAGGGAGGGAGGGATGGAGAGGGAGGGAGGGATGGAGAGGGAGGGAGGGATGGAGAGAGGGAGGGAGGGAGGAAGGGATGGAGATGGAGCGGGAGGGAGGGAGGGAGAGAGGGAGGGATGGAGAGAGATGGAGCGGGATGGAGAGAGATGGAGCGGGATGGAGAGGTTGGGATGGAGAGGGAGGGATGCAGCGGGAGGGATGCAGCGGGAGGGAGGAAGGGATGGAGATGGAGCGGGAGGGAGGAAGGGATGGAGATGGAGCGGGAGGGAGGAAGGGATGGAGATGGAGCGGGAGGGAGGGAGGGATGGAGAGGGAGGGAGGAAGGAAGGGATGGAGAGGGAGGGAGGGATGGAGAGGGAGGGAGGGAGGGAGGGATGGAGAGGGAGGGATGTAGAGGGATGTAGAGGGAGGGATGGAGAGGGAGGGATGTAGAGGGAGGGAGGGATGGAGAGGGAGGGATGTAGAGGGAGGGAGGGAGGGATGGAGAGGGAGGGAGGGATGGAGAGGGAGGGATGGAGAGGGAGGGATGGAGAGAGGGAGGGATGGAGGAGAGGGAGGGATGGAGAGAGGGAGGGATGGATGGAGGGAGGGAGGAAGGGATGGAGAGGGAGGAAGGAAGGGATGGAGAGGGAGGGAGGGAGGGATGGAGATGGGGAGGGATGGAGAGGGAGGGATGGAGAGGGAGGGATGGAGAGGGAGGGATGGAGAGGGAGGGATGGAGAGAGGGAGGGATGGAGAGAGGGAGGGATGGAGAGAGGGAGGGATGGAGAGAGGGAGGGATGGAGAGAGGGAGGGATGGAGAGAGGGAGGGATGGAGAGAGGGAGGGAGGGAGGGAGAGGGAGGGAGGGATGGAGGGAGGGAGGGATGGAGAGGGAGGGAGGGAGGGAGGGATGGAGAGGGAGGGAGGGATGGAGAGGGAGGGATGGAGAGGGAGGGATGGAGAGAGGGAGGGATGGAGAGAGGGAGGGATGGAGAGGGAGGGAGGAAGGGATGGAGAGGGAGGGATGGAGAGAGGGAGGGAGGAAGGGATGGAGAGGGAGGGGAGGGAGGGATGGAGAGGGAGGGAGGGAGGGATGGAGAGGGAGGGAGGGAGGGATGGAGAGGGAGGGAGGGAGGGATGGAGAGGGAGGGAGGGAGGGATGGAGAGGGAGGGAGGGAGGGATGGAGAGGGAGGGAGGGATGGAGAGGGAGGGAGGGATGGAGAGGGGGAGGGAGGGATGGAGAGGGAGGGAGGGATGTAGAGGGAGGGAGGGATGAGAGGGAGGGAGGGATGTAGGGGAGGGATGTAGAGGGAGGGAGGGATGTAGAGGGAGGGAGAGCGAGGGATGGAGAGGGAGGGAGCGAGGGATGGAGAGGGAGGGAGCGAGGGATGGAGAGGGAGGGAGCGAGGGATGGAGAGGGAGGGAGCGAGGGATGGAGAGGGAGGGAGCGAGGGATGGAGAGGGAGGGAGCGAGGGATGGAGAGGGAGGGAGCGAGGGAGGGAGGGAGAGGGAGGGGCGAGGGATGGAGAGGGAGGGAGCGAGGGATGGAGAGGGAGGGAGAGAGGGAGGGAGGGAGAGAGGGATGGAGAGGGAGGGATGGAGAGAGGGAGGGATGGAGAGGGAGGGATGGAGAGGGAGGGATGGAGAGGGAGGGAGGGATGGAGAGGGAGGGAGGGATGGAGAGGGAGGGAGGGATGGAGAGGGAGGGAGGGATGGAGAGGGAGGGAGGGATGGAGAGGGAGGGAGGGATGGAGAGGGAGGGAGGGATGGAGATGGGGAGGGAGGGAGGGATGGAGAGGGAGGGAGGGATGGAGAGGGAGGGATGGAGAGAGAGGGAGGGATGGAGAGAGAGGGAGGGATGGAGAGAGGGAGGGAGGAAGGGATGGAGAGGGAGGGAGGGAGGGATGGAGAGGGAGGGAGGGAGGGATGGAGAGGGAGGGAGGGATGGAGAGGGAGGGAGGGATGGAGAGGGAGGGATGGAGAGGGAGGGAGGGATGGAGAGGGAGGGATGGAGAGGGAGGGAGGGATGGAGAGGGAGGGAGGGATGTAGAGGGAGGGAGGGATGGAGAGGGAGGGAGCGAGGGATGGAGAGGGAGGGAGCGAGGGATGGAGAGGGAGGGAGCGAGGGATGGAGAGGGAGGGAGCGAGGGATGGAGAGGGAGGGAGCGAGGGATGGAGAGGGAGGGAGCGAGGGAGGGAGAGGGAGGGAGCGAGGGATGGAGGGAGAGGGAGCGAGGGATGGAGGGAGAGGGAGGGAGCGAGGGATGGAGAGGGAGGGAGCGAGGGATGGAGAGGGAGGGAGAGAGGGAGGGAGGGAGAGAGGGATGGAGAGGGGAGGGATGGAGAGAGGGAGGGAGGAAGGGATGGAGAGGGAGGGAGGGAGGGAGGGAGGAAGGGAGGGAGGGATGGAGAGGGAGGGAGGGAGGGAGGGATGGAGAGGGAGGGAGGGAGGGAGGGATGGAGGGAGGGATGGATGGAGGGAGGGATGGAGAGAGGGAGGGAGGGATGGAGAGAGGGAGGGAGGGATGGAGAGAGGGAGGGAGGGATGGAGAGAGGGAGGGAGGGATGGAGAGAGGGAGGGAGGGATGGAGAGAGGGAGGGAGGGAGGGATGGAGAGAGGGAGGGAGGGAGGGATGGAGAGAGGGAGGGAGGAAGGGATGGAGATGGAGCGGGAGGGAGGGATGGAGAGAGGGAGGGATGGAGGGAGATGGAGCGGCGGGAGGGAGATGGAGCGGCGGGAGGGAGATGGAGCGGCGGGAGGGAGATGGAGCGGCGGGAGGGAGATGGAGCGGCGGGAGGGAGATGGAGCGGCGGGAGGGAGATGGAGCGGCGGGAGGGAGATGGAGCGGCGGGAGGGAGATGGAGCGGCGGGAGGGAGATGGAGCGGCGGGAGGGAGATGGAGCGGCGGGAGGGAGATGGAGCGGCGGGAGGGAGATGGAGCGGCGGGAGGGAGATGGAGCGGCGGGAGGGAGATGGAGCGGCGGGAGGGAGATGGAGCGGCGGGAGGGAGATGGAGCGGCGGGAGGGAGATGGAGCGGCGGGAGGGAGATGGAGCGGCGGGAGGGAGATGGAGAGGCGGGAGGGAGATGGAGAGGCGGGAGGGAGGGATGGAGAGGCGGGAGGGAGGGATGGAGAGGCGGGAGGGAGGGAGAGGGAGGGATGGAGAGGCGGGAGGGATGGAGAGGGAGGGATGGAGAGGGAGGGAGGGATGGAGAGGGAGGGAGGGATGGAGAGGGAGGGGAGGGATGTAGAGGGAGGGAGGGATGTAGAGGGAACGAGCGAGGGATGGAGAGGGAGGGAGCGAGGGATGGAGAGGGAGGGAGCGAGGGACGGAGAGGGAGGGAGCGAGGGACGGAGAGGGAGGGAGCGAGGGACGGAGAGGGAGGGAGCGAGGGATAGAGAGGGAGGGAGCGAGGGAGGGAGGGAGAGGGGAGGGAGCGAGGGATGGAGAGGGAGGGAGCGAGGGATGGAGAGGGAGGGAGCGAGGGAGGGAGGGAGAGGGAGGGATGGAGAGGGAGGGAGGGAGAGAGGGAGGGAGGAAGGGATGGAGAGGGAGGGAGGGATGGAGAGGGAGGGAGGGATGGGAGAGGGAGGGAGGGAGGGAGGGATGGAGAGGGAGGGAGGGAGGGATGGAGGGAGGGATGGAGGGGAGGGATGGAGGGGGAGGGATGGAGAGAGGGAGGGAGGGATGGAGAGGAGGGAGGGAGGGAGGGATGGAGAGAGGGAGGGAGGGATGGAGAGAGGGAGGGAGGGATGGAGAGAGGGAGGGAGGGATGGAGAGAGGGAGGGAGGGATGGAGAGAGGGGGAGGGAGGGATGGAGAGAGGGAGGGAGGGAGGGATGGAGAGAGGGAGGGAGGGAGGGATGGAGATGGAGCGGGAGGGAGGGATGGAGAGAGATGGAGCGGGATGGAGAGAGATGGAGCGGCGGGAGGGAGATGGAGCGGCGGGAGGGAGATGGAGCGGCGGTTGGGAGATGGAGCGGCGGGAGGGAGATGGAGCGGCGGGAGGGAGATGGAGCGGCGGGAGGGAGATGGAGCGGCGGGAGGGAGATGGAGCGGCGGGAGGGAGATGGAGCGGCGGGAGGGAGATGGAGCGGCGGGAGGGAGATGGAGCGGCGGGAGGGAGATGGAGAGGCGGGAGGGAGGGATGGAGAGGGAGGGATGGAGAGGGAGGGAGAGGGAGGGAGGGAGAGGGAGGGATGAGAGGGAGGGAGGGATGGAGGGAGGGCTGGAGAGGGAGGGATGGAGAGGGAGGGAGGGGGAGGGATGGAGGGAGGGAGGGATGGAGAGGGAGGGAGGGAGGGATGGAGAGGGAGGGATGGAGAGGGAGGGATGGAGAGAGGGAGGGATGGAGAAAGGGAGGGAGGAAGGGATGGAGAGGGAGGGAGGGATGGAGAGGGAGGGATGGAGAGGGAGGGATGGAGAGGGAGGGATGGAGAGGGAGGGAGGGATGGAGAGGGAGGGAGGGATGGAGAGGGAGGGAGGGAGAGGGAGGGATGGAGAGGGAGGGATGGAGAGGGAGGGATGGAGAGGGAGGGAGGGATGGAGAGGGAGGGAGGGAGAGGGAGGGAGGGAGGGATGGAGAGGGAGGGATGGAGAGGGAGGGATGGAGAGAGGGAGGGAGGAAGGGATGGAGAGGGAGGGAGGAAGGGATGGAGAGGGAGGGAGGAAGGGATGGAGAGGGAGGGAGGGAGGGATGGAGAGGGAGGGAGGGAGGGATGGAGAGGGAGGGATGGAGAGGGAGGGATGGAGAGGGAGGGATGGAGAGGGAGGGAGGGATGGAGAGAGAGGGAGGGATGGAGAGAGAGGAAGGGATGGAGAGGGAGGGAGGAAGGGATGGAGAGGGAGGGAGGGATGGAGAGGGAGGGAGGGATGGAGAGGGAGGGATGGAGGGATGGAGAGGGAGGGAGGGATGGAGAGGGAGGGAGGGATGGGAGGGAGGGAGGGAGGGATGGAGAGGGAGGGAGGGAGGGATGGGAGAGGGAGGGAGGGATGGAGAGGGAGGGAGGGATGGAGAGGGAGGGAGGGATGGAGAGGGAGGGAGCGAGGGATGGAGGGAGAGGGAGGGAGCGAGGGATGGAGAGGGAGGGAGCGAGGGATGGAGAGGGAGGGAGAGAGGGATGGAGAGGGAGGGAGGGATGGGAGAGGGAGGGAAGGAGAGAGGGAGGGAGGAAGGGATGGAGAGGGAGGGAGGGATGGAGAGGGAGGGAGGGATGGAGAGATGGAGAGAGGGAGGGAGGAAGGGATGGAGAGGGAGGGAGGGATGGAGAGGGAGGGAGGAAGGGATGGAGAGGGAGGGAGGGAGGGATGGAGAGGGAGGGAGGGAGGGATGGAGAGGGAGGGAGGGAGGGATGGAGAGGGAGGGATGGAGAGGGAGGGATGGAGAGGGAGGGATGGGAGAGGGAGGGAGGGAGGGAGAGAGAGGGAGGGATGGAGAGAGGGAGGGAGGAAGGGATGGAGAGGGAGGGAGGAAGGGATGGAGAGGGAGGGAGGGATGGAGAGGGAGGGAGGGAGGGATGGAGAGGGAGGGATGGAGAGGGAGGGATGGAGGGATGGAGAGGGAGGGAGGGATGGAGAGGGAGGGAGGGAGGGATGGAGAGGGAGGGAGGGAGGGATGGAGAGGGAGGGAGGGATGGAGAGGGAGGGAGGGATGGAGAGGGAGGGAGGGAGGGATGGAGAGGGAGGGAGGGATGGAGAGGGAGGGATGGAGAGGGAGGGATGGAGAGGGAGGGAGGGATGGAGAGGGAGGGAGGGATGGAGAGGGAGGGAGCGAGGGAGGGAGGGAGAGGGAGGGAGCGAGGGATGGAGAGGGAGGGAGCGAGGGATGGAGAGGGAGGGAGAGAGGGAGGGAGGGAGAGGGAGGGATGGAGAGGGAGGGAAGGAGAGAGGGAGGGAGGAAGGGATGGAGAGGGAGGGAGGGATGGAGAGGGAGGGAGGGATGGAGAGGGATGGAGAGGGAGGGAGGGAGAGGGAGGGAGGGATGGAGAGGGAGGGAGGGATGGAGAGGGAGGGATGGAGAGAGGGAGGGAGGAAGGGATGGAGAGGGAGGGAGGGATGGAGAGGGAGGGAGGAAGGGATGGAGAGGGAGGGAGGGAGGGATGGAGAGGGAGGGAGGGAGGGATGGAGAGGGAGGGAGGGAGGGATGGAGAGGGAGGGATGGAGAGGGAGGGATGGAGAGGGAGGGATGGAGAGGGAGGGAGGGATGGAGAGAGAGGGAGGGATGGAGAGAGGGAGGGAGGAAGGGATGGAGAGGGAGGGAGGAAGGGATGGAGAGGGAGGGAGGGATGGAGAGGGAGGGAGGGAGGGATGGAGAGGGAGGGATGGAGGGATGGAGAGGGAGGGAGGGATGGAGAGGGAGGGAGGGAGGGATGGAGAGGGAGGGAGGGATGGAGAGGGAGGGAGGGATGGAGAGGGAGGGAGGGATGGAGAGGGAGGGAGGGATGGAGAGGGAGGGAGCGAGGGAGGGAGGGAGAGGGAGGGAGCGAGGGATGGAGAGGGAGGGAGCGAGGGATGGAGAGGGAGGGAGAGAGGGAGGGAGGGAGAGGGAGGGATGGAGAGGGAGGGAAGGAGAGAGGGAGGGAGGAAGGGATGGAGAGGGAGGGAGGGATGGAGAGGGAGGGAGGGATGGAGAGGGATGGAGAGGGAGGGAGGGAGAGGGAGGGAGGGATGGAGAGGGAGGGAGGAGAGGGAGGGATGGAGGGAGGGAGGGATGGAGGGAGGGATGGAGAGAGGGAGGGATGGAGAGAGGGATGGAGAGAGGGAGGGAGAGAGGGAGGGAGGGAGGGATGGAGAGAGGGAGGGAGGGAGGGATGGAGAGAGGGAGGGAGGAAGGGATGGAGATGGAGCGGGAGGGAGGGATGGAGAGAGGGAGGGATGGAGAGAGATGGAGCGGGCGGGAGGGAGATGGAGCGGCGGGAGGGAGATGGAGCGGCGGGAGGGAGATGGAGCGGCGGGAGGGAGATGGAGCGGCGGGAGGGAGATGGAGCGGCGGGAGGGAGATGGAGCGGCGGGAGGGAGATGGAGCGGCGGGAGGAGGGAGATGGAGCGGCGGGAGGGAGATGGAGAGGCGGGGAGGGAGGGATGGAGAGGCGGGAGGGAGGGATGGAGAGGCGGGAGGGAGGGAGAGGGAGGGATGGAGAGGCGGGAGGGAGGGAGAGGGAGGGATGGAGAGGGAGGGATGGAGAGGGAGGGATGAGAGGGAGGGATGGAGAGGGAGGGATGGAGAGGGAGGGATGAGAGGGAGGGAGAGAGAGGGAGGGATGGAGAGGGAGGGATGGAGAGGGAGGGAGGAGAGGGAGGGATGGGGAGAGGGAGGGATGGAGGGAGGGCTGGAGAGGGAGGGATGGAGAGGGAGGGAGGGAGGGAGGGAGGGAGGGATGGAGGGAGGGGAGGGAGAGAGGGAGGGATGGAGATGGGGAGGGAGGGATGGGAGGGAGGGATGGAGGGAGGGAGGGAGGGAGGGAGGGATGGAGGGAGGGAGGGAGGAGAGGGAGGGAGGGATGGAGAGGGAGGGAGGGATGGAGAGGGAGGGAGGGATGGAGAGGGAGGGAGGGGAGGGATGAGAGGGAGGGATGTAGAGGGAGGGATGTAGAGGGAGGGATGGAGGGAGGGAGGGATGTAGAGCGAGGAGCGAGGGATGGAGAGGGAGGGAGCGAGGGATGGAGAGGCGGGAGGGAGGGATGGGAGAGGCGGGAGGGAGGGAGAGGGAGGGATGGAGAGGCGGGAGGGAGGGAGAGGGAGGGATGGGAGAGGGAGGGAGGGAGGGAGGGAGGGAGGAGGGAGGGAGGGAGGGAGGGGTGGGGAGGGAGGGAGGGAGGGATGAGAGGGAGGGAGGGATGGAGAGGGAGGGAGGGAGAGGGAGGGATGGAGAGGGAGGGATGGAGAGGGAGGGATGGAGAGGGAGGGATGGAGAGGGAGGGATGGAGAGGGGAGGGATGGAGAGGGAGGGAGGGATGGAGAGGGAGGGAGGGAGGGATGGAGAGGGAGGGATGGAGAGGGAGGGGAGGGAGAGGGAGGGAGGGAGGGATGGAGGGATGGAGAGGGAGGGATGGAGAGGGAGGGAGGGGGGAGGGATGGAGAGGGAGGGATGGGGAGGAAGGGATGGAGATGGAGCGGGAGGGAGGGATGGAGAGAGATGGAGCGGCGGGAGGGAGGGATGGAGCGGCGGGGAGGGAGGGATGGAGCGGCGGGAGGGAGGGATGGAGCGGCGGGAGGGAGGGATGGGAGAGGCGGGAGGGAGGGATGGAGAGGCGGGAGGGAGGGATGGAGGGCGGGAGGGAGGGATGGAGAGGGAGGGAGGGATGGAGAGGGAGGGATGGAGAGGGATGGAGAGGGAGGGATGGAGAGGGAGGGAGGTGGGAGAGGGAGGGAGGTGGAGAGGGAGGGAGGGATGAGAGGGAGGAGGGATGGAGAGGGAGGGAGGGAGGGAAGGATGGAGAGGGAGGGAGGGAAGGAGGGAAGGATGGAGAGGGAGGGAGGGATGGAGAGGGAGGGATGGAGATGGAGCGAGAGGGAGGGAGGGAGGGAGGGAGGGAGGAGATGGAGGGAGGGAGATGGAGGGAGGGAGATGGAGGGAGGGAGATGGAGGGAGGGAGATGGAGGGAGGGGGAGGGAGGGAGGGAGATGGAGGGAGGGGAGGGAGGGAGGGAGATGGGAGCGAGAGGGAGGGAGGGAGGGAGATGGAGCGAGAGGGAGGGAGGGAGGGAGATGGAGCGAGAGGGAGGGAGGGAGGGAGATGGAGCGAGAGGGAGGGAGGGAGGGAGATGGAGCGAGAGGGAGGGAGGGAGGGAGGGAGATGGAGCGAGAGGGAGGGAGGGAGGGAGATGGAGCGAGAGGGAGGGAGGGAGGGAGGGAGATGGAGCGAGAGGGAGGGAGGGAGGGAGATGGAGCGAGAGGGAGGGAGGGAGGGAGATGGAGCGAGAGGGAGGGAGGGAGGGAGATGGAGCGAGAGGGAGGGAGGGAGGGAGATGGAGCGAGAGGGAGGGAGGGGGAGGGAGATGGAGCGAGAGGGAGGGAGGGAGGGAGATGGAGCGAGAGGGAGGGAGGGAGGGAGATGGAGCGAGAGGGAGGGGAGGGAGGGAGATGGAGCGAGAGGGAGGGAGGGAGGGAGATGGAGCGAGAGGGAGGGAGGGAGGGAGATGGAGCGAGAGGGAGGGAGGGAGGGAGATGGAGCGAGAGGGAGGGAGGGAGGGAGATGGAGCGAGGGAGGGAGGGAGGGAGATGGAGCGAGAGGGAGGGAGGGAGATGGAGCGAGAGGGAGGGAGGGAGATGGAGCGAGGGGAGGGAGGGAGATGGGCGAGAGGGAGGGAGGGAGATGGGCGAGAGGGAGGGAGGGAGATGGGCGAGAGGGAGGGAGGGAGATGGGCGAGAGGGAGGGAGGGAGATGGAGGGAGGGAGATGGAGGGAGGGAGATGGAGGGAGGGAGATGGAGGGAGAGGGAGGGAGGGAGATGGAGCGAGAGGGAGGGAGGGAGATGGAGGGAGGGAGAGGGAGGGAGGGAGATGGAGGGAGGGAGAGGGAGGGAGGGAGATGGAGCGAGAGGGAGGGAGGGAGAGAGAAAGCAAGCTCATGTTACCTTTGGGATCCTCTTTCTTGGCTGTGTTTGGTTCATTAAGTTGCAAACTGAGTTTGCAGACTCGGACAAATAGTCCTCATTGTTTTCATCCGTTTCTCTTGTACCTGTAACAAATCATAGCAGCGTGTTGTAATGAGCATTTTGACACGTGATATACTATACTACATATACCGTATTAAACCATCCAAACCAGGTCAAGCCAAATCAAGAGGGTAACCAGATAGAGAAATGTAAAAATAACAGCACAAACAAGACTATAGTATCCCCAGTTGGAAACTGGTTCAAGATGATTAATCAAGCGTCAGACTATTGTGAGGGCATTACCAATTAGTTCCCCCATTAACCAATTATCTGTCTAAATCATTAGTATTTTTGTTGAATGACGTGCCATAACGCCTTCGGTATACTATAAAGGCAGCCATATATGAGGCATTATTATTACCATGAGCGTGAGGTGACCTGAACTGGGGCCTACATGTACAGTTGAAATCCTAAGTTTTCATACACTGAGGTTGGAGTCATTAAACCTTGTTTTTTTTAACCACTCCACACTTTTCTTGTTAACAAACTATAGTTTTGGCAAGTCGGTTAGGACACCTACTTTGTGCATGACAAGTAATTTTTCCAATAATTGTTTACAGACAGATTATTTTAGATGAATCACAATTCCAGTGGGTCAGAAGTAAACATACACTAAATTGACTGTGCCTTTAAAATAAAGGTTTAGAAGCTGCTGATAAACTAATTGACATAATTTGAGTCAATTGGAGTCAATTGGAGGTGTACCTGTGGAAGTATTTCAAGGTGTACCTGTGGAAGTATTTCAAGGCCTACCTTCAAACTCAGTGCCTCATTGCTTGACATCATGGGAAAATCAAATGAAATCAGCAAAGTCCTCAAAAAGTAAATTGTGGACCTCCACAAGTCTGGTTCATCCTTGGGAGCAATTTCCAAACGCCTGACGGTACCACATTTATCTGTACAAACAATAGTACACAAGTATAAACAGGAAGGAGACGCGTTCTGTCTCCTAGAAATGAACGTACCTTGGTGCAAAAAGTGCAAATCAATCCCAGAACAACAGCGAAGGACCGTGTCAAGATGCTGGAGGAAACAGGTACAAAAGTATCTATATCCACAGTAAAAACGAGTCCTATATCGACATAACCTGAAAGGCTGCTCAGCAAGGAAGAAGCCACTGCTCCAAAACCGCCATAAGAAGACAGACTACGGTTTGCAACAGCACATGGCGTCAATCGATTGTACTTTTTGGAGAAATGTCCTCTGGTCTGATGAAACAAAATAGTTCTGTTTGACCATTGTTATGTTTGGAGGAAAAATGGGGTGGCTTGCAAGCCGAAGAACACCATCCCAACCGTGAAGCATGGGGGTGGCAGCATCATGTTGTGGGAGTGCTTTGGTGCAGGAGGGACTGGTGCACTTCACAAAATAAATGGCATCATGAGGAAGGAAAATTATGTGGATATATTGAAGCAACATCAAGACATCAGTCAGGCAGTTAAATCTTGGTCGCAATTGGGTCTTCCAAATGGACAATGACCCCCAAGCATACTTCCAACCTTGTGGCAAAATGGCTTAAGGACAACAAAGTCAAGGTATTGGAGCGGCCATCACAAAGCCCTGACCTCAGTCCTATAGAAAATTTGTGGGCAGAACTGGAAAAGCGTGTGCGAGCAAGGAGGCCTACAAACCTGACTCAGTTACACCAGCTCTGTCAGGAGGTGCCAAAATTCACCCAACTTATTGTGGGAAGCTTGTGGAAGGCTACCCAAAATGTTTGACCCAAGTTAAACAATTTAAAGGCAATGCTACCAAATACTAATTGAGTATATGTAAACTTCTGACCCACTGGGAATGTGACGAAATAAATAAAAGCTGAAATCATTCTCTACTATTATTCTGACATTTCAAATTCTTAAATTCTGGTGATCCTAACTGACCTAAGATGGGCATTTTTTACTAGGATTAAATGTCAGGAATTGTGAAAAACTGATTTTAAATGTATTTGGTTAAGGTGTATGTAAACTTCCAACTTCAACTGTATGTGTAACATGCAATCAATCCTATCATACCATGACAGACGCAAAGACATAACCGTTCTGTCACACCATCCTCATTATGTATTGAAGCTTACCTCAATCTAACCTTCAGAATACTGCATGTAACTGAAATATAGCATACCTGAGAAGTAGTAAAACTCCACAGTTATGGAGTAATTTATGGAGCATAGTAGGCATTATAGCAACATTATTTCCCATATGTAGTATGGTAGGTAACACATGGGAATATGGGGTCCTGTTATGGAACTGTTGTGCATGGAGTTTACATTTCTGACGCTTCAGGAAGTAGACTCTTGAGCAGGGGCCGTGTGTGCAGTAGCTACTTCTGGAAGTGTGTTGTACTGTGGCATCAGATGAGGCGTGAGAGAATGACTCAGAACACCAACCTACCAGTGATGGATGCAGGTGAGTTGCGGAACATCTCGTAAACCTTAGAGATGTACAGCACCATCATCAGCTTGTCTGGGTCCTGGTCCAGAGCCATCTCCTTCCCCGTGGTCACAGGCTGGATACCAAATTCACGCTCTGCTATGTCAAAGGCCAGCTGGTTGTTCTTGGCTGAGTCCTCCTCATTCAGGGAGTCAAAGTCACTAGGATGGAGAGAGTGAAAGAGATGAGGCATCAGGTTTACATCCTAAAAGATCTCAATAAAGTTGTTTCCCCGATGAAGTGAGAATGTTGGTTTAATGATGCATTTTATAATCGTTCTGTTTTCCACAACAGAGCGATGAAAGGGGAACTGAAATGGTGAGATCTAACGCCCTTCGCAACAGCCCTAGTAATGTTATGAACATGTTTCCTTTCAATAAAAGGGTTTAATTCAGAACAAACTGTCCAATCACATACACCGGTGACACAGAAAGGAAGGTGGGTGGGATTACCCAATTGAGAGCTAGAGCCAGAGGGATGAGGTCATCACGACTGTACACCCAGCCCTCTGACTGCATCGACACAGCGTAAGGGATGAGCCCCATTTGACCCAGCGTAGGGGATGAGACCCATTTGACACAGCGTAGGGGATGAGACCCATTTGACACAGCGTAGGGGATGAGACCCATTTGACACAGCGTAGGGGATGAGACCCATTTGACACAGCGTAGGGGATGAGACCCATTTGACACAGCGTAGGGGATAAACCCCATTTGTCATTTAGGTAAACCATTTCAAGGCATGGAGCTCCTCATAAGTGCCGTCAGTATCTAATACTGTAAGTTTGAATGCTTTATAAACATTTGGAGTGCAATATGATGCTCTTTCCTTTGTGTGGTTTAGGCCATTTCTCTACATAGACAAATCTAGCTGTTTCCTACAAAGTTCAGGACATATAGGACAGTTTGTAACTTGAGTCCAACACATTTACTTTAACAGAAGTTTTGTCAACAGTATAATCAATGTCACTGTTGACATTTTCAACAGCATAATATGTGATAGAACCGAAGTAAGTGCATGGTCACAGACATGATAATCAGTGTGTGCTTTGATGATGGCGATAAGACCACGACTGTGTGTGTGTATACAATGTACACTGCTCAAAAAAATAAAAGGGAACACTTAAACAATGTAACTCCAAGTCAATCACACTTCTGTGAAATCAAACTGTCCACTTAGGAAGCAACACTGATTGACAATCACTCTAGTGGTAGCTCTAAGTGGTAGCATGAGACGGAGTCTACAACCCACACAAGTGGCTCAGGTAGTGCAGCTCATCCAGGATGGCACATCAATGAGAGCTGTGGCAAGGTTTGCTGTGTCTGTCAGCGTAGTGTCCAGAGCATGGAGGCAGTACCAGGAGACAGGCCAGTACATCAGGAGACGTGGAGGAGGCTGTAGGAGGACAACAACCGCTACCTCCGCCTTTGTGCAAGGAGGAGCAGGAGGAGCACTGCCAGAGCCCTGCAAAATTACCTCCAGCAGGCCACAAATGTGCATTTGTCTGCTCAAACGGTCAGAAACAGACTCCATGAGGGTGGTATGAGGGCCCGCCATCCACAGGTGGGGGTTGTGCTTACAGCCCAACACCGTGCAGGAGGTTTGGCATTTGCCAGAGAACACCAAGATTGGCAAATTCGCCACTGGCGCACTGTGCTCTTCACAGATGAAAGCAGGTTCACACTGAGCACATGTGACAGACGTGACAGAGTCTGGAGACACTGTGGAGAACGTTCTGCTGCCTGCAACATCCTCCAGCATGACCGGTTTGGCGGTGGGTCAGTCATGGTGTGGGGTGGCATTTCTTTGGGGGGCCACACAGCCCTCCATGTGCTCGCCAGAGGTAGCCTGACTGCCATTAGGTACCGAGATGAGATCCTCAGACCCCTTGTGAGACCATATGCTGGTGCGGTTGGCCCTGGGTTCCTCCTAATGCAAGACAATGCTAGACTTCATGTGGCTGGAGTGTGTCAGCAGTTCCTGCAAGAGGAAGGCATTGATGCTATGGACTGGCCCACCCGTTCCCCAGACCTGAATCCAATTGAGCACATCTGGGACATCATGTCTCGCTCCATCCACGTTGCACCACACTCTGTCCAGGAGTTGGCGGATGCTTTAGTCCAGGTCTGGGAGGAGATCCCTCAGGAGACCATCCACCACCTCATCAGGAGCATGCCCAGGCGTTGTAGGGAGATCATACAGGCACATGGAGGCCACACACACTACTGAGCCTCATTTTGACTTGTTTTAAGGACATTACATCAAAGTTGGATCAGCCTGTAGTGTGGTATTCCACTTCAATTTTGAGTGTGACTCCAAATCCAGACCTCCATGGGTTGATACATTTGATTTCCATTGATAATTTCTGTGTGATTTTGTTGTCAGCACATTCAACTATGTAAAGAAAAAGGTATTGAAAATAATTTTTCATTCATTCAGATCTAGGATGTGTTATTTTAGGGTTCCCTTTATTTTATTGAGCAGTGTATATACATGTGTCTTCTCTCACATGAGGTCAGGTCGGATGAGGTGTATAAGAGCACAGAGCGCCAGGCCACTCTTCCAGGAGGAGGTGAGGTTGGTGACGTCCACGCCTCTATAACCCATGGTCTGCTTCTGACACCAGGTGAGGAGGCGGCTTGGCCGGATGTCCGACTCTGGAAGAAGAGGGGTCAACCAATCAGTCAGCCAATCACAATACATCCTCACCAAATAACAAAACACCACAGATAAAGATACACACCAGGCTACAGTTCATAGACATCACAGTGGTGTAATAACACCTCAAAGATAAGGGAGTATGAGGGAAGGGGAATGTAGGCCAGCACACACTTTTGTTGGGCATGTTTGACCCTGTTTAATGTACCAGCCTGTAACTGTGATAACAAAAGAAACAATGGCTGAACTGTCAGCTGAGACACGTTTATTGGGCAATGAGATAAACTGTCACGAGGAGCCATTAACTCCTAATGACCGATCATCACGGCCAGCTCCTGCGCCATGTAAATACAATTACATTTGAGTCATTTAGCATACACTCCTATCCAGAGCAATTAGCATTTAGTGCCTTGCTCAAGGAAACATCAACAGATTGGTTCGAATCCCCTAGCAGACTGAACAGCGACCTTTCGGTTACTAGCCCAACGCTCTTAACCACTAGGCTACCTGTAGAATGGACATTCCCATTCAAGTCAATGATCCACGATGGGCGGAACTGCAGACGTAACTGTATTTCTATATCCTGGCTGTGTCTGTGATATGATTAGAGGATGATGCATCAGGGTTAGTCAGAGATGACAGGCCTCAGACTGTGCTCAGTCTGTTTTCCTGAAGACTCACCCCGTCTGGAGAGATTGACAGATCTATGTCCACAGCCTTCCAGAGGATAGGAGTTCTGCTGCCCGTCTATGAACAGGTGACACACCTGAGAGAGAAAGAGCTCGCGTGATGAGTTTCCTTAACATGAAAATGTCAATACATGTCAAGCATGTTATTGTCAACTGTTCTAAATCAAACAACCTGTTTAAAGTGTGAGGTACTCTCCATCTCAGACAGACCTGATGTGGCTTGACATAGCTGGAGTTGAGGTTTGGGTACCGTGTTACCGGGTCAATGGTGTACTGCTCAAAGTTCTTTGAGATGTTCTCTGTCGTTGTTTGGGGTAATAGCCTGTAGAGACTCTCCCTACAAACGTAACAGAAGATGATCATTAATTTTCTGTTAAAAGCCAAACAGATGACCTGTTACACTGGGGAACAGTAAACACCAACATTCTGTTTAATAATACAATTAAAACAATCCCCTTAAGGTCCACTAATAGGACAACCAAACATTCACTAACCTGTAACATGGATCTAATCCTAATTTCAATGTAGACACCTGACAGCAATCTTTTCAGTTCCTGAAACCAGTTTCTCATCATTATGGATGAAGCTCATCCCATTAGGTCTGTGTGTGGACTTCAATATTACTTCAGTCACATCCCTCAGCCTACTGTAGTACCTTTCAGCCAGGATCTCCAGGGGGGTCTTGCCCTGCGCCCAGCCCCTCACCATCCACACCGTGTCAAAGGCAGCCAGGAAGCCTCGAGCGCAGCCAGTCCCCATGGGCCAGAAGGGCTAGAGAAAGAGAACATGTACAGGGTCAATTTTTATTTATTTTGCCTTTATTTAACTAGGCAAGTCAGTCAAGAACAAATTCTTATTTTCTTATTTATGACTGCCTAGGAACAGTGGGTTAACTGCCTGTTCAGGGGCAGAATGACAGATTTGAACCTTGTCAGCGGGGTTTTGAACTTGCAACCTTCCGGTTACTAGTCCAACACTCTAACCACTAGGCTACCCTGCCGCCCCAATGCATTCAGGAGACACACCAGTAGTTGAGTGACAATAAGCAAACTAGAAATGTTCAGAATCTGCCAATTGGGAATGTGTGGGGAAAAGCATGCTCATCTGATCTACTGGAACCTTCTCAAAGGAAAACAATCCCCAGAAAACCATTCCCACATTTGTTTCTTCAAACAAGTTGAAACAGGATTTAATTGCACATGCAACACATCTACTGTTGGCTCTTGTGACATTTTGGGGCATTTAGGCAAAGCTTTAAATATCGACTGGCACTAGAGCGAGAAATTAAATGAACAGTGATCTATACCTGCGTCATATTTATTAGGCACCAAACAGATTAAAAACAGATTGAAACAGAGGAAAAACCTGATGTTGTCCAATAAGAAATGAGTCTTTGTTTTCTGCTACATTTTTCTACAGTGCATCCAAATTAATGCAACCTAGTTGTGTGTATACATTTTACCCATAACAGTACAACATCTAGTATGAAGTCAGCCCACACCCCCTTCACCTCCAGTAGACTGTCCCCCACCAGGGACACAAGTAGCTGGTGTCCGTACTTCTCCCTGACCAGAGCTGCGTTCTCCGAGGCGCACATGCAGGTGAAGTCGAACATGGCCACGTCGGGCTGGCTGCAGTGGTTGAAGGCGTAGTCTAGAGAGGGCAACTGGTAGTTGGTGCCAAAGTCGGCTGCCTCACGGGCGTAGGAGAGAAGAGCCTCCTGGTTCACGTTGTCTCTGCCCAGCAGCTTCTCTGTTTCAACGTGATCCTGCAGGACAAGAAAAAGGGAGGGTTGATGGGAAATCAGTGTTACTGCTCCGAAAGGATCAGAGCTCTACCTTTACCAGGCCCTAGTTGTAGCCGTAGAGATGGTTGTAGACTACAACTGGAGCTTAAGATTATCCTGGTCAGGTCATATGGTCAGCAGAACATCAGGGCCCAACCAACTGTAGCTAATCTCTCTTGATTCTGTGGAGATCAGACTGAGGAGGTGAACACAGGCCCCAAATACGTTACTGTTGCCCTAGACTTTTGTTCAACATTTCCTGGCACATAAGCAAGATTGGATACAATAAAGTAAAAGGCAGTTTGAAACATCATGCGTCCACACACACACACGTCTAGTTAAACGCGTGCGTCCACACACACACACACACGTCTAGTTAAACGCGTGCGTCCACACACACGTCTAGTTAAACGCGTGCGTCCACACACACACACGTCTAGTTAAACGCGTGCGTCCACACACACACGTCTAGCTAAACGCGTGCGTCCACACACACACACACGTCTAGCTAAACTCGTGCGTCCACACACACACACACACACACACACACGTCTAGCTAAACGCGTGCGTCAACACACACACACGTCTAGTTAAACACACACACACACACACACGTCTAGTTAAACGCGTGCGTCCGTCCGTCCACACACACACACGTCTAGTTAAACGCGTGCGTCCACACACACGTCTAGTTAAACGCGTGAATCCACACACACACACACACGTCTAGTTAAATGCGTGCGTCCACACACACACACACGTCTAGTTAAACGCGTGCGTCCACACACACACACACACACACACACACACGTCTAGTTAAACGCGTGCGTCCACACACACACGTCTAGTTAAACGCGTGCGTCCACACACACACACACACACACACACACGTCTAGTTAAACGCGTGCGTCCACACACACACGTCTAGTTAAACGCGTGCGTCCACACACACACACGTCTAGTTAAACGCGTGCGTCCACACACACGTCTAGTTAAACGCCTGCGTCCACACACACACACACACACACACACACGTCTAGTTAAACGCGTGCGTCCACACACACACACACACGTCTAGTTAAACGCGTGCGTCCACACAAACACACACGTCTAGTTAAACGCGTGCGTCCACACAAACACACACGTCTAGTTAAACGCGTGCGTCCACACACAAACACACGTCTAGTTAAACGCGTGCGTCCACACACAAACACACGTCTAGTTAAACGCGTGCGTCCACACACAAACACACGTCTAGTTAAACGCGTGCGTCCACACACAAACACACGTCTA
Source organism: Oncorhynchus masou masou (assembly GCF_036934945.1). Taxonomy (NCBI): domain Eukaryota; kingdom Metazoa; phylum Chordata; class Actinopteri; order Salmoniformes; family Salmonidae; genus Oncorhynchus; species Oncorhynchus masou. The sequence continues at coordinate 17,607,329 of NC_088233.1, read as the reverse complement.
GTTAAACGCGTGCGTCCACACACACACACACACACACACGTCTAGTTAAACGCGTGCGTCCACACACACACACACACACGTCTAGTTAAACGCGTGCGTCCCACACACACACACACACGTCTAGTTAAACGCGTGCGTCCACACACACACACACGTCTAGTTAAACGCGTGCGTCCACACACACACACACGTCTAGTTAAACGCGTGCGTCCACACACACACACACACGTCTAGTTAAACGCGTGCGTCCACACACACACACACGTCTAGCTAAACGCGTGCGTCCACACACACACACACACGTCTAGCTAAACTCGTGCGTCCACACACACACACACACACACACACACACACGTCTAGCTAAACTCGTGCGTCCACACACACACACACGTCTAGCTAAACTCGTGCGTCCACACACACACACACACACGTCTAGCTAAACTCGTGCGTCCACACACACACACACGTCTAGCTAAACTCGTGCGTCCACACACACACACACAAACGTCTAGCTAGACGCGTGCGTCCACACACACACACACACACGTCTAGTTAAACGCGTGCGTCCACACACACACACACGTCTAGTTAAACGCGTGCGTCCACACACACACACGTCTAGTTAAACGCGTGCGTCCACACACACGTCTAGTTAAACGCGTGCGTCCACACACACACACACGTCTAGCTAAACGCGTGCGTCCACACACACACACACACACGTCTAGCTAAACGCGTGCGTCACACACACACACACACACACACGTCTAGTTAAACGCGTGCGTCACACACACACGCGCACACACACACACACAAGTCTAGTTAAACGCGTGCGTCCACACACACACACGCGCACACACACACACACACGTCTAGTTAAACGCGTGCGTCCACACACACACACACACACACACGTCTAGCTAAACGCGTGCGTCCACACACACACACACACACGTCTAGCTAAACGCGTGCGTCCACACACACACACACACACACACACACGTCTAGCTAAACGCGTGCGTCCAAACCCACACGTCTAGCTAAACGCGTGCGTCCACACACACACACACACAAACGTCTAGCTAGACGCGTGCGTCCACACACACACACACACGTCTAGCTAAACGCGTGCGTTCACACACACACAAACACACGTCTAGTTAAACGCGTGCGTCCACACACACACACACACACACACGTCTAGTTAAACGCGTGCGTCCACACACACACACACACACACGTCTAGTTAAACGCGTGCGTCCACACACACACACACACGTCTAGTTAAACGCGTGCGTCCACACACACACACGTCTAGTTAAACGCGTGCGTCCACACACACACACACACACACGTCTAGTTAAACGCGTGCGTCCACACACACGTCTAGTTAAACACGTGCGTCCACACACACACACACACGTCTAATTAAACGCGTGCGTCCACACACACACACACGTCTAGTTAAACGCGTGCGTCCACACACACACACGTCTAGTTAAACGCGTGCGTCCACACACACACACACACACACACGTCTAGTTAAACGCGTGCGTCCACACACGTCTAGTTAAACGCGTGCGTCCACACACACACACACACACACACACACGTCTAGTTAAACGCGTGCGTCCACACACACACACGTCTAGTTAAACGCGTGCGTCCACACACACACACGTCTAGTTAAACGCGTGCGTCCACACACACACACGTCTAGTTAAACGCGTGCGTCCACACACACACACGTCTAGTTAAACGCGTGCGTCCACACACACACACGTCTAGTTAAACGCGTGCGTCCACACACACACGTCTAGTTAAACGCGTGCGTCCACACACACACACACACACGTCTAGTTAAACGCGTGCGTCCACACACACACACACACACGTCTAGTTAAACGCGTGCGTCACACACACACACACACACGTCTAGTTAAACGCGTGCGTCCACACACACACACACACGTCTAGTTAAACGCGTGCGTCACACACACACACACACACACACACACACACGTCTAGTTAAACGCGTGCGTCCACACACACACACGTCTAGTTAAACGCGTGCGTCCACACACACACACACGTCTAGTTAAACGCGTGCGTCCACACACACACACACACGTCTAGTTAAACGCGTGCGTCCACACACACACACACACGTCTAGTTAAACGCGTGCGTCCCACACACACACACACGTCTAGTTAAACGCGTGCGTCCACACACACACACACGTCTAGTTAAACGCGTGCGTCCACACACACACACACACACACACGTCTAGTTAAACGCGTGCGTCCACACACACGTCTAGTTAAACACGTGCGTCCACACACACACACACACACACGTCTAGTTAAATGCGTGCGTCCACACACACACACACACACGTCTAGTTAAACGCGTGCGTCCACACACACACACGTCTAGTTAAACGCGTGCGTCCACACACACACACGTCTAGTTAAACGCGTGCGTCCACACACACACACGTCTAGTTAAACGCGTGCGTCCACACACACACACACACACACACACACACGTCTAGTTAAACGCGTGCGTCCACACACACACACACACACACACACACACACACGTCTAGTTAAACGCGTGCGTCCACACACACACACACACACACACACACACACACACACACACACACACGTCTAGTTAAACGCGTGCGTCCACACACACACACACACACGTCTAGTTAAACGCGTGCGTCCACACACACACACACACACACACACACGTCTAGTTAAACGCGTGCGTCCACACACACACACACACACACACGTCTAGTTAAACGCGTGCGTCCACACACACACACGTCTAGTTAAACGCGTGCGTCCACACACACACGTCTAGTTAAACGCGTGCGTCCACACACACACACACACGTCTAGTTAAACGCGTGCGTCCACACACACACACACACACACACACGTCTAGTTAAACGCGTGCGTCCACACACACACACACACACACACACACGTCTAGTTAAACGCGTGCGTCCACACACACACACACACACACACGTCTAGTTAAACGCGTGCGTCCACACACACACACACGTCTAGTTAAACGCGTGCGTCCACACACACACACACACACACACGTCTAGTTAAACGCGTGCGTCCACACACACACGTCTAGTTAAACGCGTGTGTACACACACACACACGTCTAGTTAAACGCGTGCGTCCACACACACACGTCTAGTTAAACGCGTGCGTCCACACACACACACACGTCTAGTTAAACGCGTGCGTCCACACACACACACACACGTCTAGTTAAACGCGTGCGTCCACACACACACACACACACACGTCTAGCTAAACGCGTGCGTCCACACACACACACACGTCTAGTTAAACGCGTGCGTCCACACACACACACGCGCACACACACACACACGTCTAGTTAAACGCGTGCGTCCACACACACACACACACACACACACGTCTAGCTAAACGCGTGCGTCCACACACACACACACGTCTAGCTAAACGCGTGCGTCCACACACACACACACACACACACGTCTAGCTAAACGCGTGCGTCCAAACCCACACGTCTAGCTAAACGCGTGCGTCCACACACACACAAACGTCTAGCTAGACGCGTGCGTCCACACACACACACACACACACGTCTAGCTAAACGCGTGCGTCCACACACACACACACACACACGTCTAGCTAAACGCGTGCGTCCAAACCCACACGTCTAGCTAAACGCGTGCGTGCACACACACACACACAAACGTCTAGCTAGACGCGTGCGTCCACACACACACACGTCTAGTTAAACGCGTGCGTCCACACACACACACACGTCTAGTTAAACGCGTGCGTCCACACACACACACACGTCTAGTTAAACGCGTGCGTCCACACACACACACACGTCTAGTTAAACGCGTGCGTCCACACACACACGTCTAGCTAAACGCGTGCGTCCACACACACACACACACACACCTAGCTAAACGCGTGCGTCCACACACACACACACACACACACGTCTAGTTAAACGCGTGCGTCCACACACACACACGCGCACACACACACACACACACGTCTAGTTAAACGCGTGCGTCCACACACACACACACACACACGTCTAGCTAAACGCGTGCGTCCACACACACACACACACACGTCTAGCTAAACGCGTGCGTCCACACACACACACACACACGTCTAGCTAAACGCGTGCGTCCACACACACACACACAAACGTCTAGCTAGAATCGTGCGTCCACACACACACACACACACACGTCTAGCTAAACGCGTGCGTTCACACACACACACACGTCTAGTTAAACGCGTGCGTCACACACACACACACACACGTCTAGTTAAACGCGTGCGTCCACACACACACACGTCTAGTTAAACGCGTGCGTCCACACACACACACACACACGTCTAGTTAAACGCGTGCGTCCACACACACACACACACACACGTCTAGTTAAACGCGTGCGTCCACACACACACACGTCTAGTTAAACGCGTGCGTCCACACACACACACGTCTAGTTAAACGCGTGCGTCCACACACACGTCTAGTTAAACGCGTGCGTCCACACACACACACGTCTAGTTAAACGCGTGCGTCCACACACACACACGTCTAGTTAAACGCGTGCGTCCACACTGTGACGACCCTCCCACTCCGTCTGCTGTATTCTGTTTGTTCTTGTTTCCTTATTAGGATGCCGGTGGGCGGAGTTGGGGAGGGTCGTCAGCTACATGGGAAACACCTGGGCCAGGTGTGTCCCAGGATAAATAGACCTCCTCTACATTCATGGAGGAGACTCTCTCCATGCAGACACCATTGTAGATTGTGTTGTGGTTCTTGGTGGTCTTTTGTTTATTTGCTTTGGCACCTTTCAACAACCTGCATTATCACATTCATGCATGCAAAACACTCACTTACACTGCTGATTACTGATTACACACACCATTGTATATTATACTTAGTTACTTATTTAATAAATATATATATATTGCTACTCCTTATCTCCACGTTGTCTCCCTTTGTTACGGGCTTTGAGCCGGTTCGTGACAAGTGGGGACTCGTCCGGGATCTTTTGAACTATTGGTTTGGGAGGCCGTGGAGTTACGTGTTTGGTTTGCATATTTTGTTTGCGTGTGATAGGCCCAGTATTGGTTGCCTTTGTTATTTTGTTTGCGTGCTGTGTTGGAGAGAGTATAATGGTTAGTTTCCAGGCCCTGCTTAGCCTGAACTCTTGTTCTACTTTCTGTTGGGACGTCAGTCTGAGGTGAGTAATCGGCTGTGTACCTCAGTGGGAGATTTGGGTAGGGTAGTGGAACTTGCTACCTGGAGCTATAGCCTTTTTCCCTGATAGGTTTAGCGACGTGTTTCATTTTTGGAATATGTTGGGCATGGTTAATGTTTGTTATTTTTGTGTGGTGTCTGTGGACTGAGCAGTTGTCTCGGGGCACATCCGTGGCTTGGTGGAATTTACCAGCATGCTGGGGAGTTTTTCCTTGCCAGCGGGCTACAGTGCGTAAATTCCCACCGCAAATCTGCACGAAGACTAGGGTTGAGTTATTGTAGGTTTTGGGGAAGCTCCATATCTCATCTCTCTTCTGTGGTGCTCAGGGTGATTGTCAATTCTCGGGTTGTAGTGTGGTTTGCTCAGCAGAAGGGAAGAGCGTCATGGCGTCTTATGTAGATGAGTTCATTCGCTCTCCATCGGAGGGATTGTTAGATTTAGGTACTAAAGAACAGCTGTTGAAGGTCGCGGAACACTACAAGGTTGAGATTAGTGATAAACGTCTAAAAAATTCTATTAGGTTGATATTGAAGGCCAATCTGATGGAGAGTGGTATTCTTAAAGTTACCACTGGGCCAGCCTCTGCTGAGGATTGGTCGTCTCCCAGTAATGTTACAATGGCCATTCCATCGGTTAGTCCTAGTAGCCTTCTTTTTGAACAGCAGAAAGAACTGCTTCTGTTACAGCTGGAGCATGATCGTGAGAAGAGAGAGCATGATCGGCAGCATGATCGTGAGAAGCTAGAGCATGATCGTATAAAATATGAAAAGGAATTGGCATTTAAACAAGATATGGAGCGTGCAAAGCTCAAGTTGCAACAAGAACGTATAGAGTTGGTTAGGGAAGGAAAGATCTCAGGGGAGAGTTTGTTTTGGGAAGGTGACCCAGATTTACCTAGGGGTAGTTCCGTTTTGGTCGTGCCCCAGAGACATTTGATATTGTTGGGAACTTACGGTTATTGCCTCAGTTTAATGAAAGGGACCCCGAGACATTCTTTTCGTTGTTTGAGCGGGTTGCTGACGCTAGGAGTTGGCCTGATTCTGACCGCACTTTAATGTTGCAGTGTGTGCTGACTGGTAAGGCGCAGGAAGCATATTCAGCTCTTAGTGTACATGACAGTGCCAGTTATGATAAAGTTAAAACAGCTGTGTTACAGATTTATGAATTGGTCCCTGAGGCTTACCGCCAACGATTTAGGACTTTAAAAAGGGATGATAAGCAGACTCATGTTGAGTTTGCGCGACAATTATCTTTACAGTTTAATCGCTGGTGTTCCGCCTCTGCAGTTGTGACTTTCCAAGGGCTGTGTGATCTGATTATGTTAGAGCAATTTAAAGACACAATTCCTGATCGTATTGCCACGTATATTAACGAACAGAAAGTAAAGAATGTTGCTGAAGCTGCGGTTTTGGCGGACGAGTATGTGTTGACTCACAAAAGTGTCTTTGCAGAGCCCCGTATTCGGAAAGAGTGGGGGCGTTCGGATAGATTTGGGCTTCGCTCACCGAGATACTTTGGTTCACGGGCAGAGTTCTATCCAACTCGGGTTGAGCCTGACTCCCATGGTAAAGCTGACTTTGGGCAGGAGTGTCACTACTGTCAAGGTTCAGGTCATTGGAAAAACGAATGTCCACTTCTCAAGGCAAAGGGTGCTTACGCTAAATCTAAGCCTACCGCGTTAGCTGCACCTGTTCCACATCAGTTCACCCATGACTCATTTCCTCAGGCCCAAGAGAGAATGTGAAAGTCCATATTGATCCAGACTATTTACCTTTCATTACGGAAGGTTTTGTGTCTATGTTAGGAAGTAAAGACCTAGTGGCAGTGAAGATCCTGAGAGACACAGGAGCCTCTGAATCATTTGTGTTGGAGTCTGTGTTACCCTTTTCTGCTGAGACTGATTCAGGGAATAGTGTTCTAATTAGGGGAATAGGTTTGAACACTCTGTCAGTTCCATTGCATAAACTGATGTTGGATTGTGGGCTGGTGAAGGGTGAAGTTGTTATGGGGGTGCGTCCTTCGTTGCCTATTGAGGGTATCGACGTGATCCTTGGGAATAACTTGGCTGGTGAGCGTGTATGGCCTGTCGTGTTTCCATCTCTAGTGGTTTCCACTAAGCCGTCATTTGTTGGGATTCCTGATGAGAGTGTACAGAGTTTCCCAGAGGTGTTCTCTGCATGTGCAGTGACACGTTCTATGGGTCGTGGCGAACTGGTCACTGCTCCGACTAATGATAATAATACAAAGTATGTCACTGTTTTCCCTGTTATCCCGTTATCTGTAACCCGCTCAGATCTAATCAATGCACAACGGAATGACCCCACGCTAGAAGAGTTGCGTGACCAAATTGTGCCTGTGGAACAGTTGGGAGATGTCGCCCATGGCTATTTTCTCCAAGAGGATGTCCTGATGAGAAAGTGGGTGTCTCATGATAGTTGTTTTCTAGGGGAGGCAATTAGTCAGGTTGTTGTACCAGTTAAGCTTCGTGAGTTGGTGTTGGAAACTTCTCACAGCGACGTTGCTGGACATATGGGGGTGAGGAAAACCTACAATCGCATATTAAGACATTTCTTTTGGCCTAGATTAAAGAGGGATGTTTCTGATTTTATCAAAACTTGTCACACCTGTCCATTAACTGGTAAGCCTAATCAAGCTATTAAACCAGTTCCATTGTTTCCTATTCCTGTACTTAGCCAACCTTTTGAGTATCTGATTATTGACTGTGTGGGTCCTCTGCCTCGTTCTAAAAAGGGTAGCAGTTACCTGTTCACTGTGATGTGTCAGACCACTAGGTTTCCTGCTGCCTATCCTCTTCGATCTATCACAACTAAATCTGTGTTAAAAGCTTTAACTCAGTTTCTCTCATTGTTTGGAATCCCTAAGGTCATTCAGAGTGATCAAGGCTCTAATTTCACCTCTAATCTGTTTAGTCAGGTTCTTCAACAGCTCCATATTAAACACAATTTGTCTAGCGCCTATCACGCGCAAAGTCAAGGAGCACTGGAACGTTTCCATCAAACTCTTAAGTCTTTGTTGAGAGCTTATTGTACTGAGATGGATAAGGATTGGGAGGAGGGGTTGCCTTGGTTACTGTTAGCTGCTAGGGAAGTTTCACAGGAGAGCACAGGTTTCAGTCCAAATGACCTTGTGTTTGGACATAGGGTGCGTGGACTTTTATCCGTTATCCAGGATGACTGGAAGTCTCCCGAGCCTCCTCAGTCCCTATTATCGTATGTGTGTGATTTCCGCGACGGCTGTACGCCGCTGGTGAAATGGCTAAAGAGAAGTTATCATCTGCACAGGAGAGGATGAAGGGCATATTTGATCGCCGAACTGAGCCTCGTCACTTTAGTCCAGGTGACCAGGTTCTTGCTCTGCTGCCAATTGTTGGTTCTCCTTTACAAGCTAAGTTTCAAGGTCCATATACAGTGGTGCGCCAGTACACTGAGCAAAATTATCTAGTTGCCACTCCAGAACGGAGGAAAGCACACCAGCTGTGCCATGTAAATCTGTTAAAACCCTATTATGCACGTTCCTCTGAGACTGAACAGTGGGATTCTACAGAGCACGGTAAACCTGTTCTTTTGGCTGATACAGTTGTTTCCTTGAGTTCTTGTCGTGCTAGATCTGGGCATGAGGAGGAAGATGTTCCTGGTCCTGACGATTGTATATTGCAGGGTAGATTAAAAAATTCAGAAACACTGGATATTTTAGACAGTCTTCTCACTCACCTACCTGATGATGGGCGTGAAGAGATGGTTGGTCTGATTCAGAGCTTTCCAGGTTTATTTTCAGATACACCTACACGTACAAACTTAATAGAACATGATATTGACATTGGAGGTGCTGACCCCATTCGTCAGCGGTTCTATAGAGTTTCTTCAGAGAAACTACGTTGTCTGGATGCTGAGGTCAAGTACATGCTGGAGAGTAAGATAGCAGAGCCTTCTTTCTCCAGTTGGGCTTCTCCCTGTATCTTGGTCAGTAAACCGGATGGAACAAACCGATTTTGTACGGACTACCGTAAGGTAAATAGTGTCACAAAGCCAGATTCATTTCCTCTTCCTCGAATGGAGGACTGTGTTGATCAAGTCGGTGCAGCTAAGTTTGTGAGCAAATTTGACCTGTTAAAAGGCTATTGGCAGGTGCCACTGACGAGTAGGGCACGTGAAATCTCTGCCTTTATTACACCCTTTGGTCTGTACTCGTATTCGGTTATGAGTTTCGGTTTGCGCAATGCACCTGCCACTTTTCAGCGACTTATGAACAGGGTTGTCGCCGGTCTGACCGGGTGCGCTGTTTATTTGGACGATGTAGTGATATATGCAGATACTTGGGAAGAACATCTGTCCCGTATTCAAGCCTTGTTCGAACGTCTGGCTGCTGGTCACCTCACAATCAATCTGGCTAAATGTGAGTTTGCTCAGGCGACCGTTACATACCTTGGAAAAGTGGTTGGGCAGGGGGAAGTGCGTCCTGTTCGGGCTAAAGTGGTGGCTATTGATGCTTTTCCACCACCAACTACTAAAAAGGAACTAATGCGTTTCTTGGGCAGGATTGGCTATTACCGTAGTTTTTGTAGTAACTTCTCCACTGTGGTCGCTCCCTTGACAGATCTGCTGAAAGCTAAGGCTGTTTATGTGTGGTCTACTCGTTGTCAACACGCTTTTGAAGATGTAAAGAGGTTGCTTACCTCAACTCCGGTGCTGGCTGCTCCTCGCATGGATTTGTCATTTACCTTGCAGGTGGATGCTAGTCATGTGGGGGCAGGTGCAGTTTTGCTGCAAGCAGATGTGTCTGGGATTGAGAGGCCTGTTAGTTTTTTTTTCTAAAAAGTTTAACGATTATCAGTTGAATTATTCAGTTATTGAAAAGGAAGCGCTAGCACTCATTTGGGCGCTACAACACTTCGAAGTGTATGTCGGGTCGGGGTAGTACCTATTGTGGTCTACACCGACCATAACCCCCTCACTTTTTGAGGTCCATGATGTGTCCAAACCAGAGGATAATGAGATGGTGTTTATTTTTACAATCATTCCATCTCGATGTGCGCCACATCCGGGGAACTGAAAACGTGATTGCTGATGCTCTCTCTCGTGCGCCCTGTTCCTAAATGTTTACGTGACTGACCATTGTTACGTATTGTCATGTTCTCTCTGTCCTGTCTGCTCCCGCCTGGTCTTGTTTTCTTCTTTCCTCTTAAATGTTGCTTCCTGTGTGAAGGTTGCTGAGGTCTGTAGAGGAGGTTGGCTAGGGTGAACACATAGACCCTCATCAATTTGTGGTGCAGAAGCTGTGTCAATTTGGAACTTAGAGGCTGGTATTTTCTTCCGGGGTCCTTGTTGGTCCCCGGTTTTATGGGGGGGAATGTGACGACCCTCCCACTCCGTCTGCTGTATTCTGTTTGTTCTTGTTTCCTTATTAGGATGCCGGTGGGCGGAGTTGGGGAGGGTCGTCAGCTACATGGGAAACACCTGGGCCAGGTGTGTCCCAGGATAAATAGACCTCCTCTACATTCATGGAGGAGACTCTCTCCATGCAGACACCATTGTAGATTGTGTTGTGGTTCTTGGTGGTCTTTTGTTTATTTGCTTTGGCACCTTTCAACAACCTGCATTATCACATTCATGCATGCAAAACACTCACTTACACTGCTGATTACTGATTACACACACCATTGTATATTATACTTAGTTACTTATTTAATAAATATATATATATTGCTACTCCTTATCTCCACGTTGTCTCCCTTTGTTACGGGCTTTGAGCCGGTTCGTGACAACACACACACACACGTCTAGTTAAACGCGTGCGTCCACACACACACACACGTCTAGTTAAACGCGTGCGTCCACACACACACACACAGTTAAACGCGTGCGTCCACACACACACACACACGTCTAGTTAAACGCGTGCGTCCAAACACACACACGTCTAGTTAAACGCGTGCGTCCACACACACACGTCTAGTTAAACGCGTGCGTCCACACACACACACACGTCTAGTTAAACGCGTGCGTCCACACACACACACACACACACACGTCTAGTTAAACGCGTGCGTCCACACACACACGTCTAGTTAAACGCGTGCGTCCACACACACACACACGTCTAGTTAAACGCGTGCGTCCACACACACACGTCTAGTTAAACGCGTGCGTCCACACACACACACGTCTAGTTAAACGCGTGCGTCCACACACACACACACACACACACACGTCTAGTTAAACGCGTGCGTCCACACACACACACACGTCTAGTTAAACGCGTGCGTCCACACACACACACACACACACGTCTAGTTAAACGCGTGCGTCCACACACACACACACACACACGTCTAGTTAAACGCGTGAGTCCACACACACACACACACACACGTCTAGTTAAACGCGTGCGTCCACACACACACACACACACACGTCTAGTTAAACGCGTGCGTCCACACACACACACACACACGTCTAGTTAAACGCGTGCGTCCACACACACACACACACACGTCTAGTTAAACGCGTGCGTCCACACACACACACACACGTCTAGTTAAACGCGTGCGTCCACACACACACACACACACGTCTAGTTAAACGCGTGCGTCCACACACACACACACACGTCTAGTTAAACGCGTGCGTCCACACACACACACACACGTCTAGTTAAACGCGTGCGTCCACACACACACACACGTCTAGTTAAACGCGTGCGTCCACACACACACACACACACACACGTCTAGTTAAACGCGTGCGTCCACACACACACACACACGTCTAGTTAAACGCGTGCGTCCACACACACACACGTCTAGTTAAACGCGTGCGTCCACACACACACACGTCTAGTTAAACGCGTGAATCCACACACACACACACACACGTCTAGTTAAACGCGTGCGTCCACACACACACACACACGTCTAGCTAAACGCGTGCGTCCACACACACACACACACGTCTAGCTAAACGCGTGCGTCCACACACACACGTCTAGCTAAACGCGTGCGTCCACACACACACACGTCTAGTTAAACGCGTGCGTCCACACACACACGTCTAGTTAAACGCGTGCGTCCACACACACACACACACAGGTCTAGTTAAACGCGTGCGTCCACACACACGTCTAGTTAAACGCGTGCGTCCACACACACACACACACACGTCTAGTTAAACGCGTGCGTCCACACACACACACACACACACACACACACGTCTAGTTAAACGCGTGCGTCCACACACACACACACGTCTAGTTAAACTCGTGCGTCCACACACACACACACACGTCTAGTTAAACGCGTGCGTCCACACACACACACGTCTAGTTAAACGCGTGAATCCACACACACACACGTCTAGTTAAATGCGTGCGTCCACACACACACACGTCTAGTTAAACGGGTGCGTCCACACACACACACACACGTCTAGTTAAACGCGTGCGTCCACACACACACACACACACGTCTAGTTAAACGCGTGCGTCCACACACACACGTCTAGTTAAACGCGTGCGTCCACACACACACACACACGTCTAGTTAAACGCGTGCGTCCACACACACACACACGTCTAGCTAAACGCGTGCGTCCACACACACACACACACGTCTCGCTAAACGCGTGCGTTCCACACACACACACACGTCTCGCTAAACGCGTGCGTCCACACACACACACACGTCTAGCTAAACGCGTGCGTCCACACACACACACACACGTCTAGCTAAAACGCGTGCCCACACACACACACACGTCTAGCTAAACGTGTGCGTCCACACACACGTCTAGCTAAACGCGTGCGTCCACACACACACACACACACACACACACACACACACACGTCTAGCTAAACGCGTGCGTCCACACACACACACACACGTCTAGCTAAACGCGTGCGTCCACACACACACACACACGTCTAGTTAAACGCGTGCGTCCACACACACACACACACACACACACACACACACACACACACACACACACACGTCTAGTTAAACGCGTGCGTCCACACACACACACACGTCTAGTTAAACGCGTGAATCCACACACACACACACACACACACACACACACGTCTAGTTAAACGCGTGCGTCCACACACACACACACACACACACACACACGTCTAGCTAAACGCGTGCGTCCACACACACACACACACACACGTCTAGCTAAACGCGTTCGTCCACACACACACACACACGTCTAGCTAAACGCGTGCGTCCACACACACGTCTAGCTAAACGCGTGCGTCCACACACACACACGTCTAGTTAAACGCGTGCGTCCACACACACACACACACACGTCTAGCTAAACGCATGCGTCCACACACACACACACACGTCTCGCTAAACGCGTGCGTCCACACACACACACACGTCTAGCTAAATGCGTGCGTCCACACACACACACACACACACACACACACACGTCTAGCTAAACGCGTGCGTCCACACACACACACACACGTCTAGCTAAACGCATGCGTCCACACACACACACACACGTCTCGCTAAACGCGTGCGTCCACACACACACACACGTCTAGCTAAATGCGTGCGTCCACACACACACACACACACACACACACACACACACACACGTCTAGCTAAACGCGTGCGTCCACACACACACACACACACGTCTAGCTAAACGCGTGCGTCACACACACACACACACACACACGTCTAGCTAAACGCGTGCGTCCACACACACACACACGTCTAGTTAAACGCGTGCGTCCACACACACACACACACACACACACACACACGTCTAGTTAAACGCGTGCGTCCACACACACACACGTCTAGTTAAACGCGTGAATCCACACACACACACACACACACGTCTAGTTAAACGCGTGCGTCCACACACACACACACACGTCTAGCTAAACGCGTGCGTCCACACACACACACACACGTCTAGCTAAACGCGTGCGTCCACACACACACACACACGTCTAGCTAAACGCGTGCGTCCACACACACACACGTCTAGTTAAACGCGTGCGTCCACACACACACACGTCTAGTTAAACGCGTGCGTCCACACACACACACACACAGGTCTAGTTAAACGCGTGCGTCCACACACGTCTAGTTAAACGCGTGCGTCCACACACACACACACACACACACGTCTAGTTAAACGCGTGCGTCCACACACACACACACACACGTCTAGTTAAACGCGTGCGTCCACACACACACACGTCTAGTTAAACTCGTGCGTCCACACACACACGTCTAGTTAAACGCGTGCGTCCACACACACACACGTCTAGTTAAACGCGTGAATCCACACACACGTCTAGTTAAACGCGTGCGTCCACACACACACACGTCTAGTTAAACGGGTGCGTCCACACACACACACACACGTCTAGCTAAACGCGTGCGTCCACACACACACACACACACGTCTAGTTAAACGCGTGCGTCCACACACACACACACACACACACGTCTAGTTAAACGCGTGCGTCCACACACACACGTCTAGTTAAACGCGTGCGTCCACACACACACACACACACACACACGTCTAGTTAAACGCGTGCGTCCACACACACACACACGTCTCGCTAAACGCGTGCGTCCACACACACACACACGTCTAGCTAAACGCGTGCGTCCACACACACACACACACGTCTAGTTAAACGCGTGCGTCCACACACACACACACGTCTAGTTAAACGCGTGCGTCCACACACACACACACACGTCTAGTTAAACGCGTGCGTGCGTCCACACACACACACACTTCTAGTTAAACGCGTGCGTCCACACACGTCTAGTTAAACGCGTGCGTCCACACACACACACACACACACACGTCTAGTTAAACGCGTGCGTCCACACACACACACACACACACACACACGTCTAGTTAAACGCGTGCGTCCACACACACACACACACACACACGTCTAGTTAAACGCGTGCGTCCCACACACACACACACACACACGTCTAGTTAAACGCGTGCGTCCACACACACACACACACACACACGTCTAGTTAAACGCGTGCGTCCACACACACACACACGTCTAGTTAAACGCGTGCGTCCACACACACACACGTCTAGTTAAACGCGTGCGTCCACACACACACGTCTAGTTAAACGCGTGCGTCCACACACACACGTCTAGTTAAACGCGTGCGTCCACACACACACACACACACGTCTAGTTAAACGCGTGCGTCCACACACACACGTCTAGTTAAACGCGTGCGTCCACACACACGTCTAGCTAAACGCGTGCGTCCACACACACGTCTAGTTAAACGCGTGCGTCCACACACACCACACACACACACACACGTCTAGCTAAACGCGTGCGTCCACACACACACACACACACGTCTCGCTAAACGCGTGCACACCACACACACACACACGTCTCGCTAAACGCGTGCGTCCACACACACACACACGTCTAGCTAAACGCGTGCGTCCACACACACACACACGTCTAGCTAAACGCGTGCGTCCACACACACACACACACACGTCTAGCTAAACGCGTGCGTCCACACACACACACACACGTCTAGCTAAACGCGTGCGTCCACACACACACACGTCTAGCTAAACGCGTGCGTCCCACACACACACACACACACACACACACACACACACGTCTAGCTAAACGCGTGCGTCCACACACACACACACACGTCTAGCTAAACGCGTGCGTCCACACACACACACACACACACACACACACACACACACGTCTAGTTAAACGCGTGAATCCACACACACACACACACACACGTCTAGTTAAACGCGTGCGTCCACACACACACACACACGTCTAGCTAAACGCGTGCGTCGTCACACACACACACACACGTCTAGCTAAACGCGTTCGTCCACACACACACGTCTAGTTAAACGCGTGCGTCCACACACACACGTCTAGTTAAACGCGTGCGTCCACACACACACACGTCTAGTTAAACGCGTGCGTCCACACACACACACGTCTAGCTAAACGCGTGCGTCCACACACACACACACACGTCTCGCTAAACGCGTGCGTCCACACACACACACACGTCTAGCTAAACGCGTGCGTCCACACACACACACACGTCTAGCTAAACGCGTGCGTCCACACACACACACACACGTCTAGCTAAATGCGTGCGTCCACACACACACACACACACACACGTCTAGCTAAACGCGTGCGTCCACACACACACACACACACGTCTAGCTAAACGCGTGCGTCCACACACACACACACGTCTAGTTAAACGCGTGCGTCCACACACACACACACACACACACACACACACACGTCTAGTTAAACGCGTGCGTCCACACACACACACACACGTCTAGTTAAACGCGTGAATCCACACACACACACACACACACACACGTCTAGTTAAACGCGTGCGTCCACACACACACACACACGTCTAGCTAAACGCGTGCGTCCACACACACACGTCTAGCTAAACGCGTGCGTCCACACACACACACACGTCTAGCTAAACGCGTGCGTCCACACACACACACGTCTAGTTAAACGCGTGCGTCCACACACACACGTCTAGTTAAACGCGTGCGTCCACACACACACACACACAGGTCTAGTTAAACGCGTGCGTCCACACACGTCTAGTTAAACGCGTGCGTCCACACACACACACACACACACACACACACGTCTAGTTAAACGCGTGCGTCACACACACACACACACACACACACGTCTAGTTAAACGCGTGCGACCACACACACACACACGTCTAGTTAAACTCGTGCGTCCACACACACACACACACGTCTAGTTAAACGCGTGCGTCCACACACACACACGTCTAGTTAAACGCGTGAATCCACACACACACGTCTAGTTAAATGCGTGCGTCCACACACACACACACGTCTAGTTAAACGGGTGCGTCCACACACACACACACACGTCTAGCTAAACGCGTGCGTCCACACACACACACACACGTCTAGTTAAACGCGTGCGTCCACACACACACGTCTAGTTAAACGCGTGCGTCCACACACACACACACACACGTCTAGTTAAACGCGTGCGTCCACACACACACACACGTCTCGCTAAACGCGTGCGTCCACACACACACACACACGTCTAGCTAAACGCGTGCGTCCACACACACACACACGTCTAGTTAAACGCGTGCGTCCACACACACACACACGTCTAGTTAAACGCGTGCGTCCACACACACACACACACGTCTAGTTAAACGCGTGCGTCCACACACACGTCTAGTTAAACGCGTGCGTCCCACACACACACACACACACACGTCTAGTTAAACGCGTGCGTCCACACACACACACACACACACACGTCTAGTTAAACGCGTGCGTCCACACACACACACACACACACACACACACGTCTAGTTAAACGCGTGCGTCCCACACACACACACACACGTCTAGTTAAAACGCGTGCGTCCACACACACACGTCTAGTTAAACGCGTGCGTCCACACACACACACACACACGTCTAGTTAAACGCGTGCGTCCACACACACACACGTCTAGTTAAACGCGTGCGTCCCACACACACACACACACGTCTAGTTAAACGCGTGCGTCCACACACACACGTCTAGTTAAACGCGTGCGTCCACACACACGTCTAGTTAAACGCGTGCGTCCACACACACACACACACACACGTCTAGTTAAACGCGTGCGTCCACACACACAACACGTCTAGTTAAACGCGTGCGTCCACACACACACACACACACGTCTAGTTAAACGCGGTCCACCACACACACACACACACACACACACGTCTAGTTAAACCCACACACACACGTCTAGTTAAACGCGTGCGTCCACACAAACACACGTCTAGTTAAACGCGTGCGTCCCCACACACACACACGTCTAGTTAAACGCGTGCGTCCCCACACACACACACGTCTAGTTAAACGCGTGCGTCCACACACACACACACACACGTCTAGTTAAACGCGTGCGTCCACACACACACACACACGTCTAGTTAAACGCGTGCGTCCACACACACACACACACACACGTCTAGTTAAACGCGTGCGTCCACACACACACACACACGTCTAGTTAAACGCGTGCGTCCACCCACACACACACACACACACGTCTAGTTAAACGCGTGCGCCCACACACACACACACGTCTAGTTAAACGCGTGCGTCCACACACACACACACACGTCTAGTTAAACGCGTGCGTCCCCACACACACACACACGTCTAGTTAAACGCGTGCGTCCCCACACACACACACACACACACGTCTAGTTAAACGCGTGCGTCCACACACACAACGTCTAGCGTGCGTCCACACACACACACACACACGTCTAGTTAAACGCGTGCGTCCCACACACACACACACACACACACTAGTTAAACGCGTGCGTCCACACACACACACACGTCTAGTTAAACGCGTGCGTCCACACACACACACACACACGTCTAGTTAAACGCGTGCGTCCACACACACACACACACGTCTAGTTAAACGCGTGCGTCCCCACACACACACACACACACACACACACACACGTCTAGTTAAACGCGTGCGTCCACACACACACACACACGTCTAGTTAAACGCGTGCGTCCCACACACACACACACACACGTCTAGTTAAACGCGTGCGTCCCCACACACACACACACACGTCTAGTTAAACGCGTGCGTCCACACACACACACACACACACACGTCTAGTTAAACGCGTGCGTCCACACACACACACACACACGTCTAGTTAAACGCGTGCGTCCACACACACACACACACACGTCTAGTTAAACGCGTGCGTCCACACACACACACACACACGTCTAGTTAAACGCGTGCGTCCACACACACACACAACACGTCTAGTTAAACGCGTGCGTCCACACACACACACACACACGTCTAGTTAAACGCGTGCGTCCACACACACACACGTCTAGTTAAACGCGTGCGTCCACACACACACACACACACACGTCTAGTTAAACGCGTGCGTCCACACACACACACACACACACGTCTAGTTAAACGCGTGCGTCCACCACACACACACACACACACGTCTATTTAACCGGGTGCGCCCCAACAACACACCCCACACCACACACACACACACACACGTCTAGTTAAACGCGTGCGTCCCACACACACACACACACGTCACACACACGTCCACACACACACACACACACGTCTAGTTAAACGCGTGCGTCCACACACACACACACACACGTCTAGTTAAACGCACACACACCACACACACACACACACACGTCTAGTTAAACGCGTGCGTCCACACACACACACACACACACACGTCTAGTTAAACGCGTGCGTCCACCACACACACACACACACACGTCTAGTTAAACGCGTGCGTCACACACACACACACACACACACGTCTAGTTAAACGCGTGCGTCCACACACCACACACACACACACGTCTAGTTAAACGCGTGCGTCCCACACACACACACACACACACGTCTAGTTAAAGCCCACACACAAACGTCTAGTTAAACGCGTGCGTCCCACACACACACACACACGTCTAGTTAAACGCGTGCGTCCACACACACACACACGTCAGTTAAACGCGTGCGTAAACCACACACACACACACGTCTAGTTAAACGCGTGCGTCCACACACACACACACGTCTAGTTAAACGCGAGCGTCCACACACACACACACACGTCTAGTTAAACGCGTGCGTCCACACACACACACACACGTCTAGTTAAACGCGTGCGTCCCACACACACACACACGTCTAGTTAAACGCGTGCGTCCCACACCACCACACACACACACGTCTAGTTAAACGCGTGCGTCCACACACACACACACACACACGTCTAGTTAAACGCGTGCGTCTAGTTAAACCACACACACACACACACACGTCTAGTTAAACGCGTGCGTCCACACACACACACACACACGTCTAGTTAAACGCGTGCGTCCACACACACACACACACACACACGTCTAGTTAAACGCGAGCGTCCACACACACACACACACACACACACGTCTAGTTAAACGCGTGCGTCCACACACACACACACACACACGTCTAGTTAAACGCGTGCGTCCACACACACACACACACACACACGTCTAGTTAAACGCGTGCGTCCACACACACACACACACACACACGTCTAGTTAAACGCGTGCGTCCCACACACACACACACACACGTCTAGTTAAACGCGTGCGTCCACACCACACACACACACACACACGTCTAGTTAAACGCGTGCGTCACACACACACACACACACACACGTCTAGTTAAACGCGTGCGTCCACACACACACACACACACACACGTCTAGTTAAACGCGTGCGTCCACACACACACACACGTCTAGTTAAACGCGTGCGTCCACACACACACACACACACACGTCTAGTTAAACGCGTGCGTCCACACCACACACACACGTCACACACACACACACACGTCTAGTTAAACGCGTGCGTCACACACACACACACGTCTAGTTAAACGCGTGCGTCCCACACACACACACACACACGTCTAGTTAAACGCGTGCACACCCACACACACACACACACACACGTCTAGTTAAACGCGTGCGTCCACACACACACACACACACACGTCTAGTTAAACGCGTGCGTCCACACACACACACACGTCTAGTTAAACGCGTGCGTCCACACACACACGTCTAGTTAAACGCGTGCGTCCACACACACACGTCTAGTTAAACGCGTGCGTCCACACACACACACACACACGTCTAGTTAAACGCGTGCGGCCCACACACACACACACACTAGTTAAACGCACACACACACACACGTCTAGTTAAACGCGTGCGTCCACACCACACACACACACACACACACACACGTCTAGTTAAACGCGTGCGTCCACACACACACACACGTCTAGTTAAACGCGTGCGTCCACACACACACACACACACACGTCTAGTTAAACGCGTGCGTCCACACACACACACGTCTAGTTAAACGCGTGCGTCCACACACACACACACGTCTAGTTAAACGCGTGCGTCCACCACACACGTCACACACACACACGTCTAGTTAAACGCGTGCGTCCCACACACACACACACACACACGTCTAGTTAAACGCGTGCGTCCACACACACACACACGTCACACACACACGTCTAGTTAAACGCGTGCGTCCACACACACACACACGTCTAGTTAAACGCGTGCGTCCACACACACACGTCTAGTTAAACGCGTGCGTCCACACACACACACACACGTCTAGTTAAACGCGTGCGTCCACACACACACACACACACGTCTAGTTAAACGCGTGCGTCCACACACACACACACACACGTCTAGTTAAACGCGTGCGTCCACACACACACACACACGTCTAGTTAAACGCGTGCGTCACACACACACACACACACGTCTAGTTAAACGCGTGCGTCCACACACACACACACACACACGTCTAGTTAAACGCGTGCGTCCACACACACACACACACACACGTCTAGTTAAACGCGTGCGGCCACACACACACACACACACACACACACACGTCTAGTTAAACGCGTGCGTCCACACACACACACACGTCTAGTTAAACGCGTGCGTCCACACACACACACACACGTCTAGTTAAACGCGTGCGTCCACACACACACACACACGTCTAGTTAAACGCGTGCGTCCACACACACACACACACGTCTAGTTAAACGCGTGCGTCCACACACACACACACACGTCTAGTTAAACGCGTGCGTCCACACACACACACGTCTAGTTAAACGCGTGCGTCCACACACACACACACGTCTAGTTAAACACGCCCACACACACACACACACGTCTAGTTAAACGCGTGCGTCCACACACACACACACACGTCTAGTTAAACGCGTGCGTCCACACACACACACACGTCTAGTTAAACGCGTGCGTCCACACACACACACACGTCTAGTTAAACGCGTGCGTCCACACACACACCACACACACACACGTCTAGTTAAACGCGTGCGTCCACACACACACACGTCTAGTTAAACGCGTGCGTCCACACACACACACACGTCTAGTTAAACGCGTGCGTCCACACACACACACACGTCTAGTTAAACGCGTGCGTCCCACACACACACACACGTCTAGTTAAACGCGTGCGTCCACACACACACACGTCTAGTTAAACGCGTGCGTCCACACACACACACACGTCTAGTTAAACGCGTGCGTCCACACACACACACACACACACACACACACACACACACACACGTCTAGTTAAACGCGTGCGTCCACACACACACACACACACGTCTAGTTAAGACCCCTCCCCCCCAGCACATCCTTCTCAACCAGCAACACATTATACCCGCTCAAATACATCTAGTCTTGTGTTTTTATTCCCAGTTTAATGCCACGGCTGTGATTTGGCACCCTCTGGCAGATGGGGCACAATGGCACAGCTGTAAATATCTGTGCTGTGGGCGAGTGGCATATTGAGCACAAAGTAGCAAAACAAAAACACTCACATGAATGATGACTCCCTTGTCCAGCAGACTCTGCTTCTTCGCAGTCATCACAAAGTAGTGTGTGTTGTCTCTGTAGTACACAATGTTCTCCAGATCAATCCCTGCAATCACAAGACAACACAAAGCTTCATAAACAACTGTCAGTCATGTTGGCCATACAACCAAATTGTGTGACACGGTCAGTGGGAGGATCATGTTCCAAATGCGGTGTTGTATCATGACCAACGTGAGTGATGGTACACAACCTTTTCATTAAGAGGGGGTTTGAGGGGAGGAGATTGCAGCCTGTCGTCACACACTGTTGAACCTCACAAAGCCAAGCAGGCTGCTAGAATCAGCAGCACCTAGATCCTCCATGGTGTGTTAGCATGGGAAACATTTCATCTGCTGGTACTTCAGCAAAACACTCCCTTTGTAGGAGACACACTGGTTTCATGGATTAAAACATTTTATTGCGGTTCCCAATGGACTGATGTGATGACACCTAGGGTATCACCATTCCAGGTAAATCAGCCTGATCGCACATCAATGACCATAAGAGTTGGAAAGACCGCACAAACAGGTCCAAGGCTTGGCTAGGAGGTCAATGCCCAGGAGAGGGGTACAGAAGGTGTGTGGGGTCAGGTTTGTGAGATGACCCACCGGTTTCCTCTTTGAGCTCCAGGAAGAACTTCTGGTTGAAGATGAAGGCCACGCCGCTGATCTCCTCCACCTTGGCCTCGGCTGTGGTATTCCTGTTAACGAAGTTGGCTGTGATGGCTATGGCCAGCTTGCCCCGGAACTCTTTCCTCCTGAAACCTACAGTATGCGGCAAAGCATTGTTATTCGTTCTGCTGACAGTCAACATCAAGGAAGTTAATCATTTTATACCAGATTAAACAGTCAAATTACGATAAATCGGAGCAATAATTTGCTATTACATAGTGTTAAGGAAATACAGGCTGATAAAGGTTAAGGTAATGACATAGATCAAAAAGCATTAGGGACATTTTAAAATACTACCTTCAAACTTTGTCTGAGCAATACTCCTGTCTGGTTGACAACAAACCGATGCATTATCTTTTTTAGATACAGACTACACTCAAGATTGATCCAAGTAGTGTAATAGACTTTCACCAGTCACATGACCAGATTCCATCTGTATACCAGCTGTTCATCTTCTCCGGGAGACTTCTGGGTAGTGTGCTCTGACACAGGTCAAAGATAACTCGAGATAGTGCAGGTTAACTGCAGATGAAGACAAGTACTCTAAAATTATCATGGCTTGATTTCATTTTTTTATTTTTATGTAACATGATTGTATAGCTTTTTAATAGAAATTCCAAAGCCAAAAATAGTGAACATTCAATTGCCAAAACAATGAAAATGTTCCATTGTCTGTCATATCCACATACTATAGACATCATAGTAACTTCCTATTTAAGTAGTACAATATATATACACTGCTCAAAAAAATAAAGGGAACACTTAAACAACACAATGTAACTCCAAGTCAATCACACTTCTGTGAAATCAAACTGTCCACTGAGGAAGCAACACTGATTGACAATACATTTCACATGTTGCTGTGCAAATGGAATAGACAACAGGTGGAAATTATAGGCAATTAGCAAGACACCCCCAATAAAGGAGTGGTTCTGCAGGTGGTGGCCACAGACCACTTCTCAGTTCCTATGCTTCCTGGCTGATGTTTTGGTCACTTTTGAATGCTGGCGGTGCTTTCACTCTAGTGGTAGCATGAGACCCACACAGGTGGCTCAGGTAGTGCAGCTCATCCAGGATGGGACATCAATGCGAGCTGTGGCAAGAAGGTTTGCTGTGTCTGTCAGCATAGTGTCCAGAGCATAGAGGGGCTACCAGGAGACAGGCCAGTACATCAGGAGACGTGGATGAGGCCGTAGGAGGGCAACAACTCAGCAGCAGGACCACTCCCTCTGCCTTTGTGCAAGGAGGAGCACTGCCAGAGCCCTGCAAAATGACCTCCAGCAGGCCACAAATGTGCATGTGTCTGCTCAAACGGTCAGAAACAGACTCCATGAGGGTGGTATGAGGGCCCGACGTCCACAGGTGGGGGTTGTGCTTACAGCCCAACACTGCGCAGGACGTTTGGCATTTGCCAGAGAACTCGTCACAGATGAAAGCAGGTTCACACTGAGCACATGTGACAGACGTGACAGAGTCTGGAGACACCGTGGGACAACGTTCTGCTGCCTGCAACATCCTCCAGCATGACCGGTTTGGCGGTGGGTCAGTCATGGTGTGGGGTGGCATTTCTTTGGGGGGCCGCACTCCATGTGTTCGCCAGAGGTAGCCTGACTGCCATTAGGTACCGAGATGAATTCCTCAGACCCCTTGTGAGACCATATGCTGGTGCGGTTGGCCCTGGGTTCCTCCTAATGCAAGACAATGCTAGACCTCATGTGGCTGGAGTGTGTCATTGATGCTATGGACTGGCCTGCCCGTTCCCAAGACCTGAATCCAATTGAGCACATCATGTCTCGCTCCATCCACCAACGCCACGTTGCACCACAGACTGTCCAGAAGTTGGCGGATGCTTTAGTCCAGGTCTGGGAGGAGATCCCTCAGGAGACCACAACAGAAGCATGCCCAGGCGTTGTAGGGAGGTCATACAGGCACGTGGAGGCCACACACACACTACTGAGCCTCATTTTGACTTGTTTTAAGGACATTATAACAAAGTTGGATCAGCCTGTAGTGTGGTTTTCCACTTCAATTTTGAGTGTGACTCCAAATCCAGACCTCCATGGGTTGATACATTTGATTTCCATTTATCATTTTTGTGTGATTTTGTTGTCAGCACATTCAACTATGTAAAGAAAAAAGTATTTAATAAGAATATTTCATTCATTCAGATCTAGGGTGTTATTTTAGTGTTCGCTTTATTTTTTTGAGCAGTATATATATATATATACTGCTCAGGCTGCTACTGCCTGAGCAGAGATGTGAAGATATAGATAGGATAGGATAGATCTATCTATATCTTCACATCTCTGCTCAGGCAGTAGCAGCCACCCAATGTTACCTTTGTGCAGTCTTCAGTCATCCAATTTAGCTAGGCTAGCCTGCCAAAGTATGCTGCGGAGCTGTCTGACAAAAAAGTTTTACTAGTTCCTCAAAGTAGATTAGGCATACTTCACGAACTGTCTCAATCCCCCTCTCTCTCATCGTTGTGTTCATTCCTCTCTCATGGTCTGCGTGTAGCTAACCTAATGTCGCAGACATAAGTGTATTCATCTCTGGCTGATTTCGAAAAAACAGGTGCAATGGATTATAGTCACTGTAGTTAATTACCAAGTTAGTGTTAAACTACATTGAATATTTGCTCAATGAAAATTACAACTCCCTTCAGCCCAGCATCCCACATCCTTCTTGATTTCTCTTGTGAATGATTGGATTTCTCTAGAGAAACAGAGCGTTGGGCTCGAAAAAAATACAAATTAAATGTCGCTCAATCAGTTGTTTATTACCACTTTTTATTTTACAAAAATGTAGGTTAATAGCCCAGTACAACTTATTCCCTCAGGCATGTTCTCTCACATCCTGGAACACCTTGTGTGCAGTTCTATTGTACTTTACCCCTTAAGGCATGACTGAAATTGAAAGCATTTTATGACCATAAAGTGTTTATGACTGGCAAGCTAAGGGAAAAATTCTGTTGTTTTTGCCCCTTTAGTTGAACATGTTTCCAAGACCAGGCTTATACATTGTTCAGGTGTGCAACTTCAGCTATGCCCCAGAGTCTTACAGACAACTTTAAAATGTTCAGTCAAACATTGTGTGTAGAGCAAATAACGTCTCCATCATGTGTTCTTCTCACCGTCTAGCGTGTTTCTGCGTCCATCTGCACCAATCACCACGTCAAAGTCAAAGTCAACGAGGGGGTGGTTTTGTGGTCTGATCTCTGCTCTCCATCCAGGCCCTGGGAAAAGGACAACATACAGTTGGCAGTGGCAAGCCATAACAATACAGCAATATATAGTCAACATTTTCTATTACTGTTAAGGTTGCATTTGTTATTTATTGTGCTTTTTGATTAATGTGAAGGCACGGTTAAATACATAGCTACGTTGTCTCCAACTATAAATAGCTGAAGTCTTGCTGAGGGTGTGTAATCTTTCACAACGCAGCGTGGTAAGTGGCAATGACACAGAGAGAAACAGAGACTCTCTCCATATCAGTTCAACACTTCTGCCACATAGTCTCACAGAAATACACCGTGCCCACGGCACATTCTCCTAAGGTACCCACTTAAGAACATCGTCACTGCTGCAGGACACATTACAACCCTAAATTTAAGCTCGTCTTTATCAGTCGAGTGACAACCACATGCTACAGAATAAAAACGAACTGGGGTAAAAGAGGGGGTTTGTTCAAATGCAATGTTTAAAATCAAGTGGGGAAGTTAGTGCAGCTGAGGGACTATGGAAAACAGCTTCAGAAATATACAGTACTCGTCATGAGTTGAAACAGACTCATTCAAGGGTTGTTGTTGTTTTTTTTACATTGTAGAATAATAGTTAAGACATAACTTCAAAATCATGTAGTAACCAAAAGTGTTAAATCTAAATATATATTTTGAGATTCTTCAAAGTAACCCCCCTTTGCCTTGACCATCTTTGCACACACTGGGCACTCTCTCAACCAGCTTCACCTGGAATGCTTTAACAATCTTGAAGGAGTTCACACATATGCTGAGCACTTGTTGGCTGCCATTACACAGCCTGGAGGTGTGTTCAGTCATTGTCCTGTTGAAAAACAAATGATAGCCCATCTGGTTTGTGCTTAGTGGGACTGGCAAATTGATGCAGAATGCTGTGGCAGTCATGCTGGTTAAGTGTGCCTTGAATACTAAATAATTCACCAAGTGTTACCAGCAAAGCACCCCCACACCACCACCTCCATGTTTCATGGTGAGAACCACACATGCAGAGATCAATTGTTCACCTACTCTGCGCTTCACAAAGACAGAGGTTGGAACCAAAAATGTCAAATTTGGACTCAGATGTAAGGACAGATTTCCACTAGTCTAATGTATATTGCTCGTGTTTCTTGGCCCAAGCAAGTCTCTTCTTGTTATTGGTGTCTTTTAGTAGTGGTTTCTTTGCAGCAATTCAACCACGATGGTCTGATTCACACAGTCTCCTCTGAAAAGTTGATGTTGAGAGGTGTCTGTTACTTGAGCTCTGAAGCATTTATTTGGCCTGCAATCTGAGGAGCAGCTAACTAATGAACGTACAGGTCATCCTTTCCTGCGGTGAACCTCATGAGAGCCAGTCTCTTCATAGCTCTTGGTCTTTGCGACTGTAATTGAAGAAACTTTCAAAGTCCTTGACATTTTTCAGATTGACTGACCATGTTTTAAAGTAAAAATGGACTGTCATTTCTCTTTGTTTATATGAGCTGTTCCATCTTCTGAATCCCACCACTACCTTGTCAAAACAACTGATTCTTTCCTTAATGCGTTTGAGACAAACAAATTAACAAGGCACACCTGTTAATTGAAATGCATTCAAGTTGACTACCTCGTGAAGCTGGTTGAGAGAATACCAAGAGTGTACAAAGCTGTCAAGGCAAAAGGTGGCTACTTTGAAGAATCTCAAATATATTTTGGATTTGTTTAACACTTTTTTGGTTACATGATTCCATGTGTGTCATTTCATAGTTGATGTCGTCACTATTAATCTACAATGTAGAAAATATAAAAAATAAAGAAAAACCCTGGAATGAATAGGTGTCCAAACCTTTGACTGGTACGTCAACAAATCAAAAAGGAGATGATCTTGAACTTCAGGAAACAGCAGAAGGACCACCCCCCCCCACCCATCCACATCGAAGGGAAAGCAGTGGAGAAGGTGGAACGTTTTAAGTTCCTCAGTGTACACGTCACAGACAAACTGTAATGGTCCACCCACACAGACAGTGGTGAAGACGCAACAGCACTTCTTCAACCTGAGGAGGCTGAAGAAATTTGGCTTGTCACACAAAACCCTGACAAACTTTTACAGATGCACAAATCGAGAGCATCCCGTCGGGCTGTATCGCAGCCTGGTATGGCAACTGCACCGCCCTCAACTGCAGAGGGTGGGGCTGTTCGCACAACACATCACTGGGGGCAAACTACCTGCCCTCCATGACACATTTAGCAAAAAGATCATCAAGGACATCAATCACCTGAGCCACTGCCTGTTCACAAACATACCCATCCAGAAGGCGAGGTCAGTACAGGTGCATCAACGCTGGGACCGAGCGACTAAAAACAGCTTCCATCTCAATGCCATCAGACTGCTAAACAGCAATCACTAACAGAGGCTGCTGCCTACATTGAGAGCCAATCACTGGCCACTTGAATAAATGGATCACTAGTCACTTTATACAATGCACTCTTAATAAAATGTTTACATATCTTACATTACTGATATATGTACAGTTGAAGTTGGAAGTTTACATACGCTTTAGCCAAATATATTTAAACTCAGTTTCACAATTCCTGACATTTAATCCTAGTAAAAATTCCCCGTCTTCGGTCAGTTAGGATAACCACTTTAAGAATGTGAAATTTCCGAATAATAGTAGAGAGAATTATTTATTTCAGCTTTTATTTCCTTCATCACATTCCCAGTGGGTAGGAAGTTTACATACAATGCTACCAAATACTAATTGAGAGTCTTTGCATTGTTGAACCCAAGTCGACTTGGGTAGCCTTCCACAAGCTTCCCACAATAAGTTAGGTGAATTTTGTCCCATTCCTCCTGACAGAGCTGGTGTAACGGAGTCAGGTTTGTAGGCCTCCTAGCTCGCACACGCTTTTCCAGTTCTGCACACACATTTTCTAAAGGATGGAGGTCAGGGCTTTGTGATGGCCACTCCTATACCTTGACTTTGCTGTCCTTAAGCCATTTTGCCACAACTTTGGAAGTATGCTTGGGGTCATTGTCAATTTGGAAGACCCAATTGCAACCAAGCTTTAACTGCCTGACTGATGTCTTGATGTTGATTCAATATATCCACTTCATTTTCCTTCCTCATGATGCCATCTATTTTGTGAAGTGCACCAGTCCCTCCTGCACCAAAGCACCCCCACAACATGATGCTGCCACCTCCGTGCTTCACGGTTAGGATGGTGTTCTTCTGCTTGCAAGCCTTCCCATTTTTCCTCCAAACATAACGATGGTCATTATGGCCAAACAGAACTATTTTTGTTTCATCAGACCAGAGGACATTTCTCCAAAAAGTACAATCGATTGACGCCATGTGCTGTTGCAAACCGTAGTCTGTCTTCTTATGGCGGTTTTGGAGCAGTGGCTTCTTCCTTGCTGAGCAGCCTTTCAGGTTATGTCGATATAGGACTCGTTTTTACTGTGGATATAGATACTTTTGTACCGGTTTCCTCCAGCATCTTGACAAGGTCCTTCGCTGTTGTTCTGGGATTGATTTGCACTTTTTGCACCAAGGTACGTTCATCTCTAGGAGACAGAACGCGTCTCCTTCCTGTTTATACTTGT
Organism: Oncorhynchus masou masou; assembly: GCF_036934945.1. Taxonomy (NCBI): domain Eukaryota; kingdom Metazoa; phylum Chordata; class Actinopteri; order Salmoniformes; family Salmonidae; genus Oncorhynchus; species Oncorhynchus masou. Next base: position 17,576,850 of record NC_088233.1, on the reverse strand, counting down.
GTACTATTGTTTGTACAGATAAATGTGGTACCTTCAAGCGTTTGGAAATTGCTCCCAAGGATGAACCAGACTTGTGGTGGTCCACAATTTACTTTCTGAGGACTTGGCTGATTTCATTTGATTGTCCCCATGATGTCAAGCAATGAGGCACTGAGTTTGAAGGTATGCCTTGAAATACTTCTACAGGTATACCTCCAATTGACTCAAATTATGTCAATTAGTTTATCAGCAGCTTCTAAACCTTTATTTTAAAAAGGCACAGTTAATTTAGTGTATGTTTACTTCTGAACCACTGGAATTGTGATTAAGTGAAATAATCTGTCTGTAAACAATTGTTGGAAAAATTACTTGTCATGCACAAAGTAGGTGTCCTAACCGACTTGCCAAAACTATAGTTTGTTAACAAGAAAAGTGTGGAGTGGTTTAAAAAAAAAGGTTTAATGACTCCAACCTCAGTGTATGAAAACTTAGGATTTCAACTGTACATGTAGGCCCAAGTTCAGGTCACCTCACGCTCATGGTATGTGACGCTCATGTGTATGTGACAATTTGATTTTGCATCAACTAAAATTAGGCAAAACTGACCTACAAAGCATATGCACTTCACTGCAGACCTAGAGGCAGCCTCTACTCATAAATGGAATTATGAGAGCACGTGTTTCTAAATCCAGAGAGAGAGAAAGACCTGCTGCAGTCAACTAATGAAAATCAGCAATAGTATTAACCATACAAACTCAATATGAACAACAATTAACAGAAATGTAAAAAGCAGATTTCTAACAAACATTTAAGCATGAAACAAACAGTTGTAAACACTAGCTGTCTAGTGCTGATTGCCAAGGTTATGTTAACATGGCACGGAGGTTTAAAATGCTGAACCATGCTTTCACAGATGGACGCTGGACCTGATATCACTGTGTTGGATTGAAATGTGTTCGACAGAAAGACGAAAAACATGACCAGTTTCTTTCCAGGGGTGGGAAACGCTGTATTTTCTGACTGAGCCAAAAGAGTCACCTTCATTCTCCTGGTTCTCCGGTGGCTCCAACAGTTTGACAAACTCCACGTTGACATGGACCTCCACCCCCACAATGAGGGAGACCTTCAGTAGCATGAGCTGGAGCTGGCGAATACCTTCAGACAAATCCAAAGTATAATTTAAGCAACAAGGCCAGAGGGGGTGTGGTATATAGCCAACATACCACAGCTGAACCGTGGTGTATTGGCCATATACCACAAACCTGAGGTGCCTTATTGCTATTCAAATTTGGTTACCAATGTAATTAGAGCAGGAAAAATACACTTTTGGTCATACCCTTGGTATACGGTCTGATGTACCACGGCTGTTAGCCAATCAGCATTCAAGGTGAGAATCACAGTTTAGAATTGACAACACTTATCCAACTACACACAATTAGTCTAATAACCTGTGGCCCTGCTAGGCTTCGAGATAAAGTTAGTGAACTGATACTACATCCTGAGGTGTAGCTAGGTAGCAGCTGGTAAGTCTATTGTTTTTAACTTCACAAGTTAACCTGAGAAACACTGTCCATATCAGCGATTATTTAGGACTATGTTACTAAAGCAGAGGGTCAGGAAAGGCAGCATATAATACATGGGGATAGAATAGGCCTCATAGGAACAAGATGTACATCTCTATAGAAACATTTCCGTGGGGGGGGGATATTTCACCCAGTTGCCAAATGTTCCGATAAATGACACCAGAAGGCCAGTTTGTCTCAGCAGTGGTTTTGAAACACACAGCATTTGCATTTATGGGCTCCTCCACTTTGCATGTTGTTATTTAAGGCACGGCAGTTGCAGGGAGATAACGCTCACACACGCACATCAGATTTCTTAGCAGAGCAAGCCAGATATACATTTAAAAAGAAGTCCAACTGTAGAACGTGGAGTGAGTGAGGAAGAGATCATGTGACAATGTTACCATCTGATAAATCTTTCAGCCACATTCAACTTCCGTCAGTTTTCCCCAGCAGAAACCCAAAACAAGGAACAACATTACTTAACATCATTTCCTATGAGATGAAGAATGATATTAGCAGTACAATACTTACTGATGTGGTCTATGGCTCCAGCACAGAATTTACCGTAGAACTTCTTGGCCCCGAGGCCCCTGAGGTCATGGATGGTGTAGGGCCACAGATGCAGCACGTTGTTCCTGGAGAAGGTGTCCCTCTTCTCTATCACCACCACCTTGGCCCCCAGCAGAGCCAGCTCAATGGCCGTACGCAGACCACAGGGGCCACCTCCGATGATCAGACACTTCAGAGAGAGACTTCGTCAGTGTACAATACAAACTGTAATTAAAACCAGGGAAAACATCTAAAATCAAATGTATTTATAAAGCCCTTCGTACATCAGCTGATATCTCAAAGTGCTGTACAGAAACCCAGCCTAAAACCCCAAAACAGCAAGCAATGCAGGTGTAGAAGCACGGTGGCTAGGAAAAACTCCCTAGAAAGGCCAAAACCTAGGAAGAAACCTACATGATCAACAAACTGTTGCAGGAGGTGAAATTACAGAAAATGCTATTAGCTACATAAAAGCTCAACATTAGTTCTATTGTATTGCAACCTCTGATATTAAACATCAAAAAATTAAAACAAGGCCTCATAAGGAGAACATACCAATACAGCATATAGGTCCCAGTTATGAATCAGGTTTCATATTCTACAATAAAACAGAACCACTTCAGTCTGAGTGTCAGCTATTTGAAGGTTACTAGGCCAGTCCGGCCCGAGTGTGGTGGGTTTGACTGACCGCACTTGGACATTGTGCATGGATGTCTGCTTTGCATTATGGGGGATTTGTCTCACCAGACAACCAGCGTTGCTGAAAGGGGGTCAGCTGATTCTAGTCAAACTAAGTCCTCCCGTGCCATTCATGAGGTTGTTATTACTAGAGACTTGGTGGTATTTCAACTACACAGCTTGCAAAATCTCAGCATGCATATTATTCAACAGACTTAAAGCCCATTTAGACCAAACAAAGGTGACAATGAACTGTTGGAATGAAAGGAATTAATTGGTCCTAATGTGGCTCTTTATAAGGTGAATGATTGTCACTGGGATATGGAAACGATAGTGTTATTTGGCTCTGTGTGGAGCTGTGGGTTTTGGGCTATTCTTAGAGACTGCTCGAGTCAGCGCTCACGTTGTTGTGTACCTTTTCCAGAGCTTGTCATGAACCCTACACACATCACACCATAAGAGGTCAAGGGGGGGGGGACAATGTCACTTTTACTGGACACAACAATAAGGATGATGAGTTAAGTCCTGCAAGTCTGGCAGGGCCAATACTCAGGTGTTTATCCACATGAGACAGCAGTGTTTTTAAAGGTCTGGCAAAATACAAGTTGTTTACTTAGAAGTCTATTTTGTCTATACTGCAGCTGTGAGAAACTGGTGCTTCCATACAGAGGTGTATCCAGTGCCATTCAGGTTCAGACAAGATGCCCAGATGAGGGATTTCACAAAAGACCAGGCCTAGTTTCATAATGAACATGTTTTGTAAACATATGGTGATATTTCATCACTTTCAGACACAAAACCCAACCCTGATTGGTTCATGGGTCCCTGGGCACACGTGAAATCCAAGATCCCTTAATACTGCTGCACTACTTAACAAATACAGTACCAGTAAAAAGTTTGTACACACACACACACACACACCACACACCTACTCATTCCAGGGGTTCTTTATTTTTACTATATTGTAGAATAATAGTAAAGACAAAACTATGAAATAACATATGGAATCATGTACTAACCAAAAAAAAAAAAGTTAACTAAAATATATTTTACGTTTGGAGATTCTCACAAGGAGCCACCCATTGCATTCTCTCAACCAGCTTCATGAGGTAGTCACCTGGAATGCATTTCAATTAAACAGGTGTTCCTTGTTAAAAGTACATTTGTGGAATTTATTTTTCTTAATGCGTTTGAGCCAATCAGTTGTGTTGTGACAAGGTAGGGGGGTATACAGAAGTTAGCCCTATTATGCTCAAATAAGCAAAGAGAAAGGACTGTCCATCATTACTTTAAGACGTGAAGGTTAGTCAATACGGAAAATGTCAAGACCTTTGAAACTGCAAAAACCATCAAGTGCTATGCTGAAACTGGCTCTCACGAGGACCGCCACAGGAAAGAAAGAGTTTCCTCTGCTACAACGGATAAGTTCATTAGAGTTAACTGCACCTCAGAATGACACATTTATTTGGGCTGCAGAGTTCAAGTAACAGACATCAACTGTTCAGAGGAGACCATGAATCAGGCCTTATGGTGGAATTGCTGCAAAGAAACCTCTACTAAAGGACACCAATAAGAAGAGACTTGCTTGAGCCAAGAAACACGAGCAATGGACATTAGCCCGGTGGAAATCTGTCCTTTCTCGGGATTCTAAATTTGAGATTTTGTTCCAACCGCTGATTCTGAGACACAGAGTAGGTGAACGGATTATCTCTGCATGTGTGGTTCTCACCGTGTAGCATGGAGGTGTGATGGTGCTTTGCTGTTGACTCACTGATTTATTTAGAATTCAAGGCACACTTAACCAGCATGGCTACCACAGTATTCTGCAGCGATATGCCATCCAATCTGGTTCGCCCATAGTGGGACTATAATTTTTGTTGTCAACAGGACAATGAACCAACACACCTATAGACTGTGTAAGGGCTATTTGACCAAGGAGAGCGATGGAGTGCTGCATCAGATGACCTGGCCTCCACAATCACCCAACCTCAATCCAATTGAGATGGTTTGGGATGAGTGGGACCGCAGAGTGAAGGAAAAGCAGCAAACAAGTGGTCAGCATGTGGGAACTCCTTCAAGACGGTCGGAAAACATTCCTCATGAAGCTGGTTGAGAGAATGCCAAGAGTGCACAAAGCTGTCATCAAGGCAAAGGGTGAATACTTTGAAGAATCTCAAATATAAAACATATCGATTGGTTTAACACTTTTTTGGTTACTACATGATTTCATACGTTTTATTTCATAGTTTTGATGTCATCACTATTCTTCTACCTTGTAGAAAATAAAGGAAAACCCTTGAATGAGTAGGTGTCCAAACTTGACTGGTACTGTATGTTGAATTTATGAAATATAGAAGGCGATGCTTTCCAAAGGTATGGAGGGTCAACAATTCAATACAACTGACATACTCAAGCGAATCACCCATATGGAATGCGAGCGTATATTACAATATCCCTGAGTACATTTTATTTAACTAGGCAAGTCAGTTAAGAACAAATTCTTATTTACAATGACGGCCTACAGCAGGCCAAACCCAGACGACACTCCCAATCACGGCCAGTTGTGATACAGCTCGAAATCGAACCAGAGTGTCTTTAGTTACACCTCAAGCACAGAGATGCAGTGCCTTAGACCATTGCGCCACTTGGGTGTGAACCATTCTGAATGAATAGGATATTCAAATCTAAATTTGGTACATAAACAAGCAAGCATAAGAACCAAAACTATTCCAGTCACTACAGCAATGTAAAACAAAAACCATAATCCCACTTAAAAATGGGAGCCAAGAAAATAGACCCAAAATATCAATGTTTTGTTCCCCGAGCAACTTAGTTATAACTTTTACCTTATGGCAAGGTGCTCAATCATGCTGGAAAAGGCATTGTTCGTCACCAAACGGTTCCTCGATGGTTGGGAGAAGTTGCTCTTATAGGATGTGTTGGTACCATTCTTTATTCATGGCTGTGTTCTTAGGCAAAATTGAGTGAGCCCACTCCCTTGGCTGAGAAGCAACCCCACACATGAATGGTCTCAGGATGCTTTACTGTTGGCATTCCACAGGACTAATGGTAGCGCTCACCTTGTCTTCTCCGGACAAGCTTTTTTTCCAGATGCCACAAACGATCGGAAAGGAGATTGAGAAAATGACTTTACCCCAGTCCTCAGCAGTCCAATCCCTGTACCTTTTGCAGAATATCAGTCTGTCCCTGATGTTTTTCCTGGAGAGAAGTGGCTTCTTTGCTGCCGTTCTTGACACCAGGCCATCCTCTAAAAGTTGTCGCCTCATTGTGCGTGCAGATGCACTCACACCTGCCTGCTACCATTCCTGAGCAAGCTCTGTACTGGTTGTGCCCTGATCCCGCAGCGGAATCAACTTTAGGAGACGGTCCTGGCGCTTGCTGGACTTTCTTGGGCGCCCTGAAGCCTTCTTCACAACAATTGAACCTCTCTCCTTGAAGTTCTTGATGATCTGATAAAATGGTTTATTTAGGTGCAATCTTACTGGCAGCAATATCCTTGCCTGTGAAGCACTTTTTGTGCAAAGCAATGATGACGGCACATGTTTCCTTACAGGTAATCATGGTTGACAGAGGAAGAACAATGATTCCAAGCACCAGCCTCCTTTTGAAGCTTACAGTTTGTCATTCGAACTCAAAATCAGCATGATAGGGATCTCCGTCCTCGTCAACACTCACACCTGTGTTAACGAGATAATGTCAGTGATTATGTCAAAAAGAAAAATTAATTTATGTCAGCTGGTCCTTTTGTGGCAGTGCTGAAATGCAGTGGAAATGTTTTTTGGGGGATTCAGTTCATCTGCATGGCAAAGAGGGACTTGTCAATTAATTGCAATTCATCTGATCACTCTTCATAACATTCTGGAGTATATGCAAATTGCCATCATACAAACTGAGGCAGCAGACTGAAAATGTATGTCATTCTCCAAACTTTTGGCCACGACTGTAGACTATCAGACAAGCACCACCCAGAGTCTCACTGTCATCTAGGCCTATCTAACTCCAGCATCCTTCCCTTAGGACCTCAAATATTTTCCTCTGAGAATTACGTCATTCAAACACTACGCTAAACATTCAAGAACACGTACACCGAAAATGATTTTGCACTGTCAAAGAATTTGTTTCATATGTGAGGAGGTTAATCATGCTTCCCTTGTTTGACATGATTCTGTGGACGTGTGCAGTGTAGCTGTTCTCCATACTGCTCCAATAAGAAGCGGCTACCAGCTGGGTGTGTAGGGATATCATTTCAAAACAGTATAAGAAACACAGCAACAGTCTGTCGTGCAGCATAACATTACCATGAAATAGAAGTCACATTATGAACCTACTGTACAACTAGTACTTCAACATACTGTAAATAGTACCTTAACCTCTTTTGCATAACTGCCTTAATTTTGCTGGACCCCAGGAAGAGTAGCTACTGCCTTGGCAGGAACTAATAAGGAATCATTACAAATATAAAATGTTGGTCAAGTATGAACTTAACTTTCAAGTTGTAAACTATTAAGAGTTGAGTGAATGTGAATTGATGTCACAGGGCTTCAATTTCATTAAAAAATAAAATAAAAACTGTAGTCTGGCTCATAGTAGTAAAGAATTAGACAAAAAGTAGCCTATTCCGTCACAGACTGTGACCAGACTCTTCGCTACATCTGACACAGGGAAGTTATAAATCAAAACCAACCAGCTATGAATCACCATTCCTTATGCAGATATGGGACATTAGCATGGAGAATATCATGTATTCAATCCCTATGTGGAAGGTCTGTCCAAAGGCAAATATAGGGTTAATTCATTTTAGGCTTCGACAGGTAACTGCCAAAATAATGGAAACACTTGAGTACATGAGGGAAACAAATTATATTGAAAGCAGCTGCTTCCACACAGCTGTGGTGCCAATGTTAATTACGCAAATAATATCTCATCATGCTTATGTATAAAAATGCTGGGCAGGCCATTATTTTGGCTACCATGGCTATGCACTCGTTTACATTGACCCACTTTATTTTAATTGTTTTGCACTGACTCCCTTGCACACTCACTAGACTCTACACTGACAATCCAACATACAAATATTGACACCGCACACACGCTGCTGTTTATTATACAGTATATCCTGATTGCTTAGTCACTTTTACCCCTACCCACAATTGAACACTTATGGGAGATTCTGGAGCGGTGCCTGAGTCGGCGTTACTGTGAAAGCACAGGTTTGTGGTACCTTAATTGGGAAGGACGGGCTCGTGGTAATGCCTGGAGCGGAATACCATTCCATTGTACCATTCCAGACATTATTATGAGGCATCCTCCCCTCAGCAGCCCACTGTGTAAAAGCCTGGGTGATTTCTTACCCTTGTGCCCTCACAGGCTTGGGCTTTCTTGTACTCCTTGTGGCCGGCTCTCTTGTCCAGTTTGGTCCAGAGGGCCTTTGCCTTCCAGTTGGTGACCGTGGCTTTGAGGTTGCTGTAGAAGTTCCTGTAGTCCAGCGGGTCCAGATCCATCTGCCTGCATAAGATACTAAAGGCCTGCATAGTGCCCTTACATGTGGACGCCTGGACAAAGTTCTCAAAGAGCTGCCTCGCCTGAGCACTCCTCTCATCCTCTGTTTCACACATCTTCCGTTTTGGAGACTGTCTGGACAGTCCCTCACTCCGGCCCCAGCCCTCACAGGCTTAGTTAGACTATGACAACTGCCATCTCAGCGGGTTCTGGAAAGGAAAATGGCATTTCACTTTATTACAGCTTCACTCCGCACTCAGACTATCGACAAAAGTAATCTAGACATTTGCTCTGTGATATGGTCTCCCCAGTAATAATGTTACATGGTAATTAATAGAGCGCTTAATAAAACATGACAAATTACTTTTCTTAAAGTCCACAAGAATAATTTGCACCCTGTATCTTGATTATGTTACTGGACATTTAAAAACAATATAAACAAGATGGTCACATTAAAATGTATGTAATATCTAGCATGTTCTCGAGACACGATACAACATGCACTCCTTCATATAAGATTCTCAGTGTGAACCCACATTTCCACTGACCAGTCACAGCGAAACAGAAGTTGAAATAGTACATCCTGTTTAAAGCATGGAGGATGCTGTTGCATTAAACATCATAAATATCCTTAATTTGCATAGCTGGAGATGTTTCAGAGCTGTCATGACAAGGCCCATTAAACAGGCACCTCACAAGTCCTCAACTAGCAGCTTCATTAAATAGTACCCACAAAATACCAGTCCCAACATCAACAGGCGACTCCGGGATGCTGGCCCTTCTAGCCAGAGTTCCTCTTTCCAGTGTCTGTTCTTTGGCCCATCTTAATCTTTTCTTTTTATTGGCCAGTCTGTGATGGCTTTTCTTTGCAACTCTGCCTAGAAGGCCAGCATCCCGGAATCGCCTCGTCACTGTTGACATTGAGACGGGTGTTTTGCAGGTACGATTTAATGAAGCTGCCAGTTGAGGACTTGAGGCATCCATTTCTCAAACTAGACACTAATGTACTTTTGCTCAGTTGTGCACCGGGGCCTCCCACTCTTTCTATTCTGGTTAGAGCCAGTTTGCTCTATTCTGTGAAGGGAGTAGTTCACAGCGTTGTATGAGATCTTCAGTTTCTCGCATGGAATAGCCTTAATTTCTCAGAACAAGAACAGACTGACGAATTCCAGAAGAAAGTACTTTGTTTCTGGCCATTAATCGAATCGAAAAACTGGCCTGTAATCGAACCCATTGATGCTCGGGATACTCAACTAGTCTAAAGGCCAGTTTTATTGCTTTGCTTCTTTAAATCAAGAAAACAGTTTTCAGCTGTGCTAACATGATTGCAAAAGGGATTTCTAAATGAACAATTAGACTTTTAAAATGATAAACTTGGATTAGCTAACACAACATGCCATTGAAACACAGATTTGATGGTTGCTGATAATGGGCCTCTGTACGCCTAGTGTAGATATTCCATAAAATAAAAATAAGCCCTTTCCAGCTACAAGTCATTTACAACATTAACAATGTCTACACTGTATTTATGATCAATTTGATGTTATTTTAAAGGACAAGAAAAAATAAGTTTTTCAAAACAAGGACATTTCTAAATGACCCCAATCCTTTGAATGTTAGTGTACACACATTTCACTGCCTCCGTCTGCAGTCACTCCCATTTCCTGCCCAAATAACAGAACAAGCTATGCCATTCAACTAGTCATCATTCAGTAATTCATCCTCTTCAAGTAAGCATACCACCAATTTCAAGCAGCATATTGTAGGAGCATGTGCTCATGATGTATCCAAGGAAATCAATGATGTATAATACGTTCGCTCAATGACTCTGCCTGTCATGTCAAATGAAATGTAAACCTGGATGTGTTAAAGGAACCATCAAAGTTCTAAAGTAGGGGAGACTGCAGTTTCCATGAGGTCTGAAACATGATGCCCTTTGATATTTGGATCAGTTGAACGGCTGTGCAGCAACCCGAACAAGTGAGAAGTCTGGCCTCTTCTCCCCACCGCTTTTAGTGGACCAGAGGTGGTGTCACATCTCTCATACCAAATCACGTTTGGCAGATCGCAACATCTCATCGAGCAAAGGCTCTGGAACTGAAATTTATATGCGCTCTTCTCCAAGCTACACTGCTCTTCTCTCTGTCCGGAGTGAACCACTCATGGGACGTTTTAGCTCAGTCAAAAGAGAAATAAAATCTAACAAGGCTTGATTGGGAATTCTCACACATTTCAACTTCGCCTCCTCTGGGGGGGTTGAATACACACAGTAACACAAACAATTCCAGGGAGTCCGTGTGGTATGGGATAGTTCACGGCCTAATCTATATTTAACCGGTTGAAGCACTGTGGGAAATTGCACAGGGAGAGTCTGGCATTGTATCGCACTCACAATCTGCCTCTATTTGTAGAAACAGTTTTAAGTAGAGTAGAAAAAACTAGAACAAGACATGAGTTTGTTGGGGGGAAAAAAAACAAATATCTCATCACCTAGAATCAAAAGCCATCAGCTAGGTACACAACAACCATGTTAGCGGCTGTGTCCATGTATAGTACCTTCAGAAAGTAATCACACCTCTTGACTTTTTCCATATTTTGCTGGGTTACAGCCTAAATTTTAAATTGATTAAATTGAGATGGTGGTATTCTGTGTAGGCCAGTGACACAAAATAAGTTGCATGGACTTTTTAATAACTACCTCATCTCTGTTTCCCACACATACAGATAATTGTACGGACCCTAAATCGAGCAGTGTATTTCAAACAGATTCAACCACAAAGACCAGGTAGGTTTTCCAATTCTTCGCAAAGGTCACATATTGATATATGGGTGTAAAAAAGCAGACACTGACTATCCCTTTGAGCATGGTGAAGTTATTAATTACACTATGGATGGTGTATCAATACAACCAGTCACTACAAAGATACAGGCGTCCTTCTTAACCCAGTTGGGGGAGAGGAAGGAAACCACGCAGGGATCTCACCATGAGGCCCATGGTGACTTCAAAAAAAAAAAAGTTAGTTCACCTCAAGGATCGGACCATTTTCAAATGTTCACCTAAAATGACATACCCAAATCTAACTGCCTTTAGCTCTGGACCTGAAGCAAGGATATGCATATTCTTGATAAAAAAACAATTTTCAAATGGTATTAGTCACATGCGCAGAATACAACAGGTAGACCTCACGAGTACCTAACCAACAACGTAGTTTAAAAAAAAATGCAGATCAGAAATAAAAGTAACAAGTAATTAAAGAGCAGTAAAATGACAATAGCGAGACTATATACGGGGGTGGGTCCTTATGTCCATGAGGAGATCCTGAGGCCCATTGTCGTGCCATTTATCCGCTGCCATCACCTCATGTTTCCGCATAATGCACGGCCCATGTGTACAGATCCTTGTGACAATTCCAGGAAGCTGAAAATGTCCCAGTTATTCCACGGCCTGCATACTCAGACCTGTTGAGCATGCTTGGGATGCTCTGGATCGACAGAGTTCCAGTTCCCGCCAATATCCAGCAACTTTGCACAGCTATTGAAGAGGAGTGGGACAACATTCCATAATCAACAGCCTGATCAACACTATGCGAAGGAGATGTGTTGAGCCGCATGAGAAAAAGTGTTCACACCAGATACAGGCTGGTTTTCTGATACTTGTTTTTTTGAAAAGGTATCTCTGACCAAGATGCATATCTGTATTCCGTCATGTTAAATCTATAGATTCGGGCCTAATGAATTTCTTTCAATTGACTGATTTCCTTATACGAACTGTAACTCATTAAAGCCTATGAAATTGTTTCATTTTTATCTACCAAAGAAGAGCTGACAAGTGCCTGGCCAGAGACTGAGCCAGGAACACCTCAAAAGACATGGCTCACTGGCTCTGAGCACCAAGCAAAGAGACTTCTCGCTAGACCACTACAACCTGTATAAACCGAACTCTTTACAGTATACAGGCAATGGGAATTTCATAATACAGTCTAGAGCTCATAGGACATTCTTCTTCCGTGGAGAAAATCCCAAGTCTCACACAAAGCATTTAGGCGTGTCAGAGTGGGGGTGTGGTGAAAGGGAATTCAAAGTGGTTGGCTGGTGACATGCAGGTTTTAATATGATGCTAATTAACTCCAACACACTCAGTTTCTGCCCAGGCAGGAAACATCCCCTGAAGGAATGTCAGAGATACGAAATATGGACCTGCTGCAGGACAGACAGGATAAATATAATATAATAAATAATAATAATATATCCCATTTAGCAGACGCTTTTGTCCAAAGCGACTTACAAGTCGGCTGGGGCCACTACTTTTGCATATGGGTGGCCCCAGTGGGAATCGAACCCACGACGCTTGGCATTGCAAGCGCCATGCTCTACCGACTGAGCCACACAGGACCCTAGGATAATTTGTAATGGAGAAAGAACAAACAGAGAATGCCCTTTGTGAAATATAATTATATTAGTCAGGTCAGTTGTTCCCTTCCTCCAGTCAGGAAAGGGACATAAGCTAACTTGAAAAAGAGCATTAGTCATATCTATGAAGTCAAATAACATTCAAATGTAGATACTCCTAGTTTATTAGCAGTTACTACAGATTCCACGTTATATAAAACGTCCTACTTGACATGAACTCCAGTCTGTCTGCCCAATGGACGGTTTCATATGTTAGCCTTAATGACCGGGGGTATGTAGGTCATGCCATTACCACACAGGCCGTAATGACATCTCTGGAGTACCATCGAGAGACCAAATCTATGCACATCAAAGCAGATAAACACCCACACCCATCCTTGGCAGGATAAGCTATAAACTAGCGATCCAGCAATCACATACTTGCTATTCCCTTGGCTTAAAGACGACATGGTCAATACCACATCTGCAGTGGCCATACAGCATTTACTGCGATATGGCCTCTGCAGAAGTCATGGCATTTATACTTCACTGAGCTGTTGTGAAGGAAGTGAGTTTATATAGGACCTTCCGCCCCCACCTACCGTCAAACAAACATGTCAATGCAGAGCTACACTCCCTCTGCGTTTTTACAAAGTTTGAGCAGTGCGGAGCTCAATTTGCCCTCGAGGGCTTCGCAATTGCGTCACACCTTCCATACGAAGCCTCCGACCACATTTTTCGGCTCAAGTATAACATTGACTTTTACTGTAATAGACACACATTCATGTAATAAGGCAAAGCGTTAACAGGTGCTTAAGACCGCTACCAACTGCTAGGGTGGAAAATGAAATATATGTGAGGCGAGAAATAGTGCGAGGGCTGGTAGAGAAGGACCAATTATACTGGTAATTACTGCACAGTGCAAAGACATCCAGGAAGGAATTCTTGCTTTCAGATAATGGCAATTCCACAGTAACAAAATTAGACAGACTCAGATTTTCCCCATTTAAGAAAACATTTTATCAAAATTTAATAAACCATACAACTATGCACAATGACTACTTTGAACAATTTACACAGTAAATTAAATAAAAAACATTTACTGGAAAAACTGTGCAGATGCAAAGTTCGGTAACAGAATGACAGTAGAATATACCTCAGTGTTATTCGGTTTCCAACTTTGGGTATTTGCCCAGTTCTTCCTTATATTTCCTTTTCTACTTGACCACATGCCAAATCTTCACCATCACTGTACCTTCAACACACCACAATATATACATATTTCAACAAACATCAATTACCTCAACGGTAGATCTACTGCATTATTAAAGCTGCATCAAAGAGCTCTGCAGTGTATTCACACATACCAATGATAGACCAAAGTAACGGAAGTGTAAACTGACTGAGAACCTGACCGAGACTACAAGCTCAGGTGTCAATAAGCAGGTAGATAAGGGAATAGACTCAGGGTGGAAGCCAATCATATCTGGAGCTTGGAGGAAAATATCCCTGTATGGATTTACAACAAGTGGTCTTATCTACTATCTAATTGACTGTGGTTTACTAATAAGAGCATAATGCAGTGCTTTGTAAAATACAATCCTACAAAAGTCACCCAATAAAAACTCAAGCAATGATAATAGTATAAAAGGAAATGTCTGTCTCCCGCTCACATGCTTCTGTCTCAGTCAAACGTCACAGAGAATAGATTGGCCTCAAATCATCTGACGGAAACCCATCCGGTTCGTGAGTGACGCCACGAGCTCCTGATGTATTTTTGTCCTGGCTCTGGGATGATATGCAGGCCCAGACCTCATAAGTCTGACTTACTCCTTTAGTAGGTGACAGAGCTTGGGTAACTGTTTTTTACATGGGCAACAAGGGCGAGATGATGAAAAGCTCACATCAAAAGCTAAAAGATTAACATCACGACCATAACAATGGGATTGAGGTCCTTATAGAAAAATGCTTCGCCATTGAGAGTGTTTAGGATTAAAGACACGTTGACAGGAACGACAGCCAGGGACTTGGTAAACATGGGGCATATTGGTGCAGCCAGAGCCAGGGTTTTTAAAAAACAGCCATGTTCCCAGGAAATCTTAACCCAAATGTGACAAATACATTCATGTAATGTTGTTTCACACTTTCAATTCTAGCCTCTATAAAATGAATAAGTAGTGCAAAGATGTATAAAACACACCTTTAAGTTGGTAATAGTCCGAGGAAAATAACCATTTGGTAGGGATTTGTCTAACGACCTTTCACTCATACTTAAAGCTGCAATACGCAACTTTTTGGGCAACCCACCAAATTCACATAGAAATGTGATTTACAGATTTGTCATTCACATTGAAAGCAAGTCTAAGTGGTAGATCTGTTTAATTTCTATGCTTTCTGTTCTTAAGCATTGTTTTTGCATCTTACTTTTGTTCACCAGCTTCAAACAGCTGAAAATAAAATATTTTTGGTTAAAGAAACGTTCTCACTGCTTGTTTTGTCAAACTAGCCAAATTTTAGCATCCAGGAATTGACAGCCATTTCTGCATATGGCACCTTTAAGCTCCTTGTGCCAATTGTTTTTCTAGTGGTCGTTTACAGAACGCATGTTTTGAAAGGGACTTTTCAGTTCTGACAAGACCAATATACAGATATTTGACAAAATAATGGGAACACTTGCGTAGATGAGCGATACAAAGTACATTGAAAGCAAGTGCTTCCACACAGGTGTGGTTCCTGAGTTGATGAAGCTCTTAACATCCGATCAGGCTTATGGTGAGCGAGTAAATTAGCAAGTGCATTGGTGATGTCGTACCCACAGCAACTATTAAAACATTCCCAAACCAGAAAGCGTGGATTGATGGCAGCAGTCGCGGAAAACTGAAAGAGCGAACCACTGCTTTTAACCAGGGCAAGGTGACCGGAAACATGACCGAATACAAACAGTGTAGCTATTGTCTCCGCAAGGCAATCAAACAAGCTAAGCGTCAGTATAGAGAAAGTAGAGTCGCAATTCAAATTCTCAGACACAAGAGGTATGTGGCAGAGTCTACAGTCAAATCATAGATTACAAAAAGAAAACCAGCCCCGTCGAGGACCAGGATGTCTTGCTCCCAGACAGACTAAACAACTTCATTGCTCGCTTTGAGGACAATACAGTGCCATTGACACGGCCCGCTACCAAAACCTGCGGACTCTCCTTCACTGCAGCTGACGTGAGTAAAACATTTGAACGTGTTAACCCTCGCAAGGCTGCAGGCCCAGACGGCATCCCCAGCCACATCCTCAGAGCATGCGCAGACCAGCTGGCTGGTGTGTTTACGGACATAATCAATCTTTATCCCAGTCTGCTGTTCCCACATACTTCAAGAGGGCCACCATTGTTCCTGTTCCCAAGAAAGCTAAGGTAACTGAGCTAAACGACTACCGCCCCGTAGCACTCAATTCAGTCATCATGAAGTGCTTTGAGAGACTAGTCAAGGACCATATCACCTCCACCCTACCTGACACCCTAGACCCACTCCAATTTGCTTATCGCCCCAATAAGTCCACAGATGACGCAATCGCAACCACAATGCCCTAACCCATCTGGACAAGAAGAATACCTACGTGAGAATGCTGTTCATCGACTACAGCTCAGCATTTACCACCATAGTACCCTCCAAACTCGTCATTAAGCTTGAGACCCTGGGTCTTGACCCCGCCCTGTGCAACTGGGTACTGGACTTCCTGACGGACCACCCCCAGGTGGTGAGGGTAGGTTACAACATCTCCACCCCACTGATCCTCAACACTGGGGCCCCACAAGGGTGCGTTCTGAGCCCTCTCCTATACTCCCAGTTCACCCACGACTGCGTGGCCAAGCACACCTCCAACTCAATCATCAAGTTTGTAGACGACACTACAGTGGTAGGCTTGATTACCAACAACGACGAGACAGCCTACAGGGAGGAGGTGAGGGCCCTCGGAGTGTGGTGTCAGGAAAATAACCTCATATTCAACGTCAACAAAACAAAGGAGATGATCATGGACTTCAGGAAAGAGCAGAGGGAGCACCCCCCTATCCACATCGACGGGACAGTAGTGGAGAGGGTAGTAAGTTTTACGTTCCTTGGTGTACACATCACGGACAAACTGAATTGGTCCACCCACACAGACAGCGTGGCGAAGAAGGTGCAACAGCGCCTCTTCAACCTCAGTAGGCTGAAGAAATTCAGCTTGTCACCAAAAGCACTCAAACTTTTACAGATGCGCAATCGAGAGCATCCCATCCTGTCGGGCTGCATCACCGCCTGGTACGGCAACTGCTCCGCCAACAACCATAAGGCTCTCCAGAGGGTAGTGAGGTCTGCACAACGCATCACCGGGGGCAAACTACCTGCCCTCCAGTTCACCTACACCACCCAATGTCACAGGAAGGTCATAAAGATCATCAAGGACAACAACCACCCAAGCCACTGCCTGTTCACCCAGCTATCATCCAGAAGGCGAGGTCAGTACAGGTTCATCAAAGCAGCGTCCGAGAGAGTGAAAAACAGCTTTTATCTCAAGGCCATCAGACTGTTAAACAGCCATCACTAACATTGAGTGGCTGCTGCCAACATACTGACTCATCTCTAGACACTTTAATGTGGGAAAAATTGATGTATCACTAGCCACTTTAAACAATGCCACTTAATATAATGTTTACATAGCCTACATTACTCTTATATGTATATACTGTACTCTATACCATCTACTGCATCTTGCCTATGCCGTTCTGTATCATCACTCATTCATATATCTTTATGTACATATTCTTGATCCCTTTACACTTGTGTGTATAAAGTAGTTGTTGTGAATTGTTAGGTTCGATTACTTGTTGGTTATTACTGCATTGTCGGAACTAGAAGCACAAGCATTTCGCTACACTCGCATTAACATTGCTAACCAAGTGTATGTGACAAATAAAATTTGATCATGTTCAAAAATTTTGGGTAGGCCATCATTTTGGCTACCATGGCAATGCCCCCATAGGATGCCAATGCCTCCATCCACAGGGCACGAGTGGTCACTGAATGGTTTGATGAGCATGATAAATTATGTAAACCATATGCCAAAGCCATCTCAGTTATAAGATCTCAACCCAATTGAAAACATATGGGAGATTCAGGAGTGGCACCCGAGAAAGCGTTTTCCATCACATCAACAAAACATCAAATTATGGAGTTTATCTTGGAAGAAAAAAGGTATCACATCCCGCCAATAGAGTTCCAGACACTTGTAGAATCTATGCCAAGGTGCATTGAAGCGGTTCTGGCTCATGGTTGCCCAAGCCCTATTAAAGACACTAAGTTGGTGTTTATTTTGGCAGTTACCTGTACATTACTGAACTGAACCCTCACCCAAATTGAACACCTTTGCAAAATGTGCATATTCACATGAATGAACACAAACGGCTCATAGTGACCTGAAAGGGACAAAGTCACTGACTTCTTTCTGACTGAGTTTAGGTGTAGTTTGTTAAATCCATCTGAATTCTATGACAGGTCACAGGACCAGAGGCACCTGCTCCACTCACCTCCGATCTGTTGATGGGAGGTAGGCCAATTCAACCAACATTTCCCTAACAATCATATACTAGTATTTAAATCAGAAAGAGCCAAAGTCATCCCTCAAGACAGACAGCCTTGGTTACAGCGTGAACAACTTGATAATTGCGTACATTAGTTTCTACCGCCTGTTGAATACGTTTTTCAAAGCAAATTGATGACTAAAAGGCTTTTTGAATCGTTAAATTGTCTCAAATAATCTGATATGTATCATATAAACACACTTGATTTTCCAACAGTGCAGGGTTGTAAAATATGGAGTATGATGTTTTTCAACTTGGACGGTGTAACCAAACACGATTATACCGTATTCAGAACCCGATAGCATCTCTTAAAGAAATGTATAAATATTTTAGTGGCACACGTTGAACAGAAATAATACGATCTAAAATGGAATAGATTATACAGGCAATTTGTTTAGTGTTAAAAACTCACCAGAATACAACGGAATTTTAGATAACATTCCAGTTATTCGGACAGAGGTAGTCTACATTCACGCTGAAATGAGAAAGAAGCTATCAGTCACTTACATCTGTGTGTGAATTGAAACTAACTTTAAAATGACAGCTGTCCCAATAAAGACGCCTTGCTTTATCCAGAATACACTTTCCAGGCGTTACAAATGTCCACCGAGCAATTAACAACAAGGTATCCAACTTCTAGCTCAGTCTGTTGACTACTGAAATGTACTCAAGTTGTAGCCTTCAAATGGGAGCTGTAGATAATGCCCAATGACTATTTGATAATGCCCAACAAATCTTTAAAAGGCGGTACTTCAGTGTAATCGCGTCCAATGGGAATCTGTACTTGGGGGAAACGTAAGCGTAAATGAATGCATCATTTAAACTAAATGGGAAGGTGGTATTTACCGAATTTAAAAAAAAGAAGTTTTTATTTAACCTGTATTTAACTAGGCAAGTCAGTTAAGAACAAATTCTTATTTACAATGACGGTCTACATACGACTGGGTAAAATCTACTTGACCGCCCTTCCAACTCATAATTACTAGTGTGAAACTCGTCAATCATCACTGAGCTACGACTTCTCTGACATGTTGACCTCTGACGTAACCTACTATTGAAATTACCTCGATAACGGCATTTCGGAAGTTGAATGTAACAACAAAACACTATTTATAAAAAGCTATGTATTAACATGTTTTTTTTAACACTACTTTGTTTACAAGCATGATAGCTGTATGTTTAGTCTATCGTTGATGCAGCTTGTTGGCCATTAGCCAATCTTTGTTTCTCAACGAATGCCTGAATGCCTCCAACTGGTTTTACGACTTTACAACTGGTAATTTACACTATCCCACTTGGTTTTGAACGCAGTATTATTGCCAGACGAGTCCTGGGACCAACTGTCAGCAACTTTTTCCAATATAGACAGTAGAATTGCCAAGGGACACAAACTGTTTTATTTTTACACAGTTAACTTTTAATAATTTTAGCAATTGCGTTTAGAAAAAAACAACTTTTGTCTGAATAGCAGCACAGTAGATGAAATGGCACGCAACAACATTTGCGCGGGGGAACACCCCCAGCAGATGCTCAAGGCATCACATCCGGGCGTGATTGGAAGTACCATAGGGCGGCGCACAATTGTCCCAGCGTTGTCCAGGTGAGGCCATCATTGTAAATAAGAATTTGTTATTTACTGACTTGCCTAGTTAAATAAAGGTTTAATTAAAAAAGATTTAAAAAATCGGTGACCAGTGCCTTTTATCCCAAAGGATGAGTTGGACTGCAGAGTGAAGGAAAAGCAGCCAACAAGTGCTCAGCATATGTGGGAACTCCTTCAAGACCATTAGAAATGCATTCCATGTGAAGCTGGTTGAGAGAATGCCAAGAGTGTGCAAAGGGTGGCTACTATGAAGAATCTAAAATACAAAACATATTTTGATTTGTTTAACACATTTTGGTTACTACAGTACATTATTCCATATGTGTTATTTCATCATTTTGATGTCTTCACTATTATTCTACAATGTAGAAAATTGTAAAATAAAGAAAAATCCTTGTGTCCAAACTTGTGGCTGGTACTGTAAATGTTTGAGGACCGGGTTTTGTTTTTTCTGGATCCCATTAGAATGACAATTGCAGAGAAAGGGACAGGGCAACAACTCTTACAATTCCAAATATTTAATCCTGCAAGATACTTAATTATACAGTATAACTACCTTTTTTTGTCAAAGCAAAGATGCATACATTTGTTTTGCTTGTGTTACATACATCTACAGTATATCGGTCTATATTGGTATGCTAATACTAGAAAATTACTTGTCTGCCCATGAGAAATTAGGAAAGACATAACACAAACACACACTCAAAGTGGGCTGGGCACTCCTCCACATTGCATGATGTTTTATTGCCCAGCGACAGCTGTCCACTTGGAGAGCTTGAGTTCCAGAGACATATCAACTTCTCCTTCTCACACAATCATGGGTAGTATATGGAGCTTTGGTGATAAAATGGATGGCACTGTGATAGACTACATCCAGTTTGCTGAGTAGATTGTTGGAGGCTATTTTGTAAATGTCTTGATCATACCTACAGCGTCATTGCACAAAATGGTACGCAGCACCATCTGGATATGTGTGCAACAAAAGTTTAACATTCATCTTCTGCTACCATTTCTGTCAAGCCGTCTACACATACAGTTTGATGCATACGTTCGATAAATCCAACACATACACCACAGAGAACTCACTGCAACGCAATGGTGCAAGGTAAATGTAGCGTTCAATTGGAAATTAATGTACTTCTGGTGTACCAAAATGCAATGACACTGTCAGTGTGTTCGAGGAGTAACATATTAAAGCTTCTGTTTGACAAAGCAGCCACACAGCAAAGTGAATCTAGATATGATCAATGAGCTATGTATGATAAGCACATTTCAAGAGGGGGCCAATGGCCCTAGGGGCCTCTGTGAGTACCTTCAAGAGAGTTATGGATCCCATACATTTGAAATATGGAAACATATTGTAAAAATAAATAATCAAATAACTATCAAAGATCATTTGATTGTGTAAAAAAGTGTTGTTTTCGTTGAATTTTCCCACGGAATCATAGACTGATCGTATGTCCCTGGACTACATGCGTCTGAAAAAAGGATTAGACCTACATACCCATCTACAGGACAAACAGTGCTATTGCAAATCCGTCATATATACTTTCTATATATGGTCACCGCTTCCGGCACAGCATTAGCCAACTCTGTCAACTTCACGCTCTGCATTTCATGCCACATAAAGAAAGTTTTTTTTTTAAATATGAGAAATGTGCTTCTTCCAAAATGTATATTTACTTAGCCAGTGATATGCTATTGTGTTTTAAGCATACAAATTCATAATAGTAGTCCTAGGTCCTATAATGAATGTATGGTGATAGTGTGAACAAAATAATAGGTCAATTCTAGTGTTAAAACATGTAACATCCAAAGACAATATACTTAAGGTAAGAAAATGTGCTGATTAAGGGACATTTTTAATTATCATCACCATCAATAGAAGCAGCAGAAACAATAGAATCAGAATCCTCAGAATCCCAATAACCATTTAGATAATACATTACATTCTGGATCCAAAACTTTGGCTTTATACTTACCATAGATCCCGTTAAAAATACCATGATTCTTTTTCCGGTTTATTTTTTCCCTTTTGAGTTTCCAAATAAAACAGCTGTGCTTTGTGTGCGTCAGCGTCTTTGCATGCTGATGATACAAGTATGTCTGGTCCCACCACGAGGATGATGCAGGTTGCAGCGTTTACTTTTTATTTGTGTTTAGTGAATGGAATCTCGAGCCCGAAGACCATCCCGGACATCTCGATAACTGGTGTTAGTTTCGAGGACCATTTGAATGGAGGTCATGCGACTCTAAACGAAATGTTCCGAGAGGTGGAGATGTTGATGGAGGACACGCAGCACGTACTGGAGGAGGCTGTGGATCAGGTACATGTTCCATTCAGCTCTATGTAATAATACACTGTAATTCAATAGACTATTTACAACTATCCTTTAATTATTTTTAATAGCAGACTATTTACAATAGGTTTTTAATTCCAGGGAAACGTTTGACGTTGTGGCCATGGGTAGAGCCAGGCTGTGTGTTTATTATACCTGATTAATAGCCTGTAGCCTGCTTTCCTTGTAGTCTACTGTTCCCCCCCCCCCCACCCCCCCACACACATCAGTTGTTGGTAAATATGAATGTACTCTATGTCTGTATTGTACTTTAAGTGCTATTTAATAAATTAAAGGATTTAAATTGTATGTTGCATGGTCTATCATAGAACCAGAGATATGAACTGTGGAACAAACAAGATGCGCTCACAATTTTAATGTTTATCACTTTTTCTCATAGATGGTCAATGAGAGTGCCAAATCATTGCTTAATATACAGGATTTGCTTCCAAACTACCACAATGAGACCAGTACATATAGGGACAACAGTAACCACACTGTTTACATGGCGGAGAGGATTGACAAGGTAGGTGCACTACAAACAGGGTGAGGTAATGATGCAAGATGGTGTGGATGCATGTCACAAGTCATCAACATGTACATTTTATCTGGATGTTTTATATTCTAGAGGGAGATCAGACAACAATGGTTGGTTATTTTGGCATTAAATGTTTTCTGACAAGGAAAGTATCTGGTTTCTCTTCTAGGAAATGGACAACAGAACAGGGGGGACTCACTTCCAGACCCATATCAAGATCAATGGCCAATGGAACGAAGATGATCATGTGAGTTTGTATTATATATATTTTTTGATTTGTTAGGTGCTGAAAAAAGGATTGCAAGGAGTTTAATGCAAACCAGTTTGAAGTAAGAGGTGTTTCAGCTTCCACGTCTGCAAACAGCTGGGTACTGATCATCAGAACAATCCCATGACAGTTATTCTATTCAGACAAGGATGTTTGTATATGTTGAATAATAGCCAGATGGAATGAGGTGAGACCATAGTAGGGTATGACAGTTGAAGAAACCGAGTTAGTCACTGATGACTACACAGATGTGATCTCTCTGTCTCACACTCCATAACCTCGTCCCCACGCTAGAGGACGTGTATCGTAATTAAAACCTTAGATGTTTCAATATTATCTCAGGGAATTTTTAGGTCAAAGTTATCAAAGTTTTATCTCCTGAATATGCTGGAATTGAAGTGCAATTGATCCCAAACCTGATGATATGTATTGTTTGGATACTATGTGATATAGCTAAGTAAGTTTATTGAGGTGGAGCATCAAGACAATAATTAAGTCAATTGCTATTCCTCTAAAACAAATGAGAGCCTAGAGACTCCTTTCTATCTAAGGTGAAGCCTGTTGAATAACTTAAACCCAGCTGTTCTACCATTGCCTATTTTCTCTGCTCTTTTGTTGTTTCACCTTTTCCTCATCGAACAGCTCATTATGCAAGGAAGGAAGGAGGGAACTGGGTACAGTCATTTTGTTTTGAGACTGAAACAATGTATCCTGTTGCCCCAGTTTCAAACCAGTGTTCTTTTCCAAGTCATTTATCAGCTACTGCAGGAACGCTTTACAACTTTGTGAATAGATTGTCTGTCCTTTTATAATGAATGAGATCATAGTGTATTTTAAAGAGGTGGCCATTTACTTTACACTTTAAAAAAACATGAGTACACCAATATTAAGCCATTATTCCACAGGCTGTTTCACCATTGGAGATTTTATGGCAGTGTTTTGATCTTTTGCCTTTCCTGGCATCATTACAGAATGTGGTTGAATTAATAGACATAAAAAATGCATGGAAACAGCCTGCTGGAAACCTCAAATGACTTGCACTTGGGTCATTTTACTTTTTTTGAAACTTGTGTCTACTTAATTTTGCTGCTGTGTGGGCTGCTCCACAGAGATGAGTTTGGTTAAATATTTAGTGGGGGAAAATGTTCTGCTTTGGGAAAAAAGAGCAGCCCTATGCACAGTATGATGCCTAAACATCTGTGCTTTATCAACAGAATTACAGGGTATTAGGGTTGGTGAGCAGCATGTCTTCCCCAGTGTCTCCTCCAGTCCCCCAACACTGAGTTATCCCGTCTGGTGGACTGAGAAGCATTTTTTTTACTGACGCTTTTGCAGAGATATTTCTTCTGTTTTAATGTCACGTGCACAAGTACAGTGAAATGCCTTCATTGCAAACTCCAAACTCAACAATGCAGTAATAATCACAAAATAATTACAGAAGGTAGAACAAAAACACACAAGAAATAAGAACATTATAAAGCAAGAAGCTATATCCTAGATATGTATTGTTACTTCATGTGAGCTAAGGGGTTGGCTGAGATGGATTTGAGTGGTACGCGGGTGAAGGAAATTCTTACTGTTGATGGTTGCCAGACTGCTGTTAGTGACACAACCCGCATCTGTCTAGACTAGTCCAGGCTGCCATGGAGATGGAAGGCGGGGATGTGTGTTTGATCCTGCCTGTTATTTGATACAGTACATGTCTTTGTGGTTTAATGGAGTGTAAAAGAGATTGAAACAAAAACACATCATAATACACTGTGTATGCTCACATCTTGACTTCCCACAATGGAAATAATTAGGTAATGATGGTGCACACCACACACAGCCAATGTTATGAAACAATAAAGGGTTCAGGTTTATTCATGGCAAGTGAATCGGGTACTGTTTGTGTAGTGAAATGCTGTATTCTCATGTTGCTAGGTGTGGGAGAAGACCGTGTTAGGCATATCCACAGACCCGTCAGGTCTCCATTCTCAGTAGCCAAGTGCTCAAGGCTGACAGACTTTGGGAGCTCTCTGACAAAGTATGTTGTTTTTGTAAGCCTGCTGAGTTTATCCGACTCCACATAGCACGAAGAGATAAAGTTAATCACGAGGTTTAGATGACTGATTTTTGGCAGAAGCCGTTTCCTCAGGCCGATGGAGGGCCAGTGTTCAGTCTGTAACAAGAACACCATTTAACTGGAATTTCTTGATTTTTAGCCATTCAATCCATCTGTACTCAATGTAAAGGTCTATGCACATCCCTTAATGAGCAAAGCATTTGGATGAAAACAAATGTTGGGAAATTGGACAGGTTAATAAAACAGGGAATATAGGTGTACCTGTGTGGGAGGGGGGTTGGATGGTGTGTTATGTGGATGCTGGTTGGTCCTGTCTGAATGTGATTTCTCTTACCAGGAATGCATGCTTGATGAAGATTGTGGTAAGAACAGTTACTGCCTATATGAGATAGTAAGCTCCAAGTGCCTCCCCTGCAAAGACGTTGATATGGTGAGTCTTTTTTTTGGGATTAACATCTTATTTTCATCCCAATCCTGAGTCAAAATTCAGCCTTACATTGAGTTGAGAAATGGAAACGAAAGGGATGTAAACAAATGCAATGAACCCAAGTTAGTTGTGTACTTCTGATGATACTCCAGATCGTGTGAAGTTCTAGATCAGGGATGGGCATCTTTGATAGGGGTGGGGGCCACAAAAAATCAGAACTACTAATGAGGGTCAGCAGTGGCTTGTGGGTCTGCGTACCCACATCACTACACTCCAATTGGTCTGCGGGCCATCCCTGGTCTAGATTATGTCTCTGATTCCCAGCTTGTTCCAATCACAAAAACTATGACCATTACTAATGTGTTGTTTTTTAGACCTGCACAAAGGATGAAGAGTGTTGTTCAGACCAGATGTGTGTGTGGGGACAGTGCACTGAGAATGCCGCCAAGGGCAATGCAGGCAGCATCTGTCAGTACCAGAGTGACTGTAAGCCAAAACACTGCTGTGCCGTTCTCAAAGGTATATGGTCAAACACAAACCTATCCATTGAATTAATTGTTCAAGGTATTGTTTGTGTTAAAATATTCTGTTGCTTACTGGTCCTATTTCTCTCCTGTACCCATGATTCTAAAAAATAAAAAATAACGTTCCCAAAGTAAACAGCCTATTTCTCAGGACCAGATGCTAGAATATGCATATAATTGACAGCTTAGGATAGAAAACACTAAAGTTTCAAAAACTGTAAAAAATATTGTCTGTGAGTATAACAGAACTGATATTGCAGGCAAAATCCTGTGAAAAATCTAATCAGGAAGTGACTCTTTTGAAACCCCTGTCTTTCTATGCATCCCTATTGCCCATTAAAAGGGATATCAACCAGATTTCTTTTTCTGTGGCTTCCCTAAGGTGTCTACAGCCTTTAGATGTAGTTTCAGGCCTTTATTTTGAAGAATGAGCGTAAACGTCCACATTGCGTAAGTGGTCAGTTGTTGGCTCTCATTGTGATTTTTGCGCTAAACAGAGGTAGACATTTTTTTTTTATTGTGATGAGTTGTCCTGGCAGTGGAGAAAATACATTTTCCTGCAGTTCCACACCTTTTGCCTTGACTTAATGCCATGTTCATATATCTGGGTGACTAACAAACTGAATGGGGGCCCCCTGCAGGTCAGACCACCTGTGCAAGTGCCCTGGGTGCCTGGTTGTTAATTAGCCCATGTCAGCTAACATTTTTAGATAGCTGGTTAGACCTAGCAATCTAAAAATTTTAGCTGACATGGGCTAATTGAGTGACTGATATAACACAAGTAAAACTGCTGATGCACTACCATATTTGTAAAAATAATGGGGGGGGGGTCCCCTAGTGGGCACGGGACCCTAAGAGGCCTCTTATGTCGCTTATTTGTATGAGACAGACATGAAACACAAATGTAACAACTTTGCTTGCTGCCAACGACACATTTTGTCATTTAATATATTATCTGGATGAATATTTTTCTAGGCTACCAAATCAGCATTCCAGGTGCACTACACCGCACAGCTAAATATTTAGGAGCATATGTGACCAATACTGTTGCAAATTAGAGCCCAGCCTGTACCCACTTCATTCTTTCCTATGAGGTTCATGCATTCCCCTTCCTTGTCTATTATGCTTTCTTCAACCCTTGTCCCCCCTCTTACGATCCTCATCTCCTCTGCTTCCCCACCTCTCTCTCTCTGTCCTTCTCATGGTGGTTGCAGAGCTGCTCTTCCCAGTGTGCCAGCCCAGGCCGGATAAGGGTGACGCGTGCAACAGCCACCCTAACTTGCTGATGGACATGCTGTCCTGGGATGTGGAGGGGCCGAGGGAATACTGCCTCTGTGCTGGCGGACTCCACTGCCAACCCCATGGGTGAGAGCATCTCTAATCTTCATAAAACAGCTGTGATTGTTGCAGATGGATCTGTCAGATTTTCCCATACAAAAAAAGAAAAACAATTGCAATATATTTTTACCACATTATTTAGGATGCATGTAATATATTTAAAACATTTTAAATACATTCCAACATATGTAAAAGAATATAACAAAATATGTTAAATGTTTCGGAAATGTATTTTAATGCATTTTAAAATATTTTCACATGTAGTTATTGATATACAGTACCAGTCAAAAGTGGACACACCTACTCATTCCAGGAGTTCTCTTATTTTTACTATTTTCTACATTGTAGAATAGTGAATACATCAACACAATGAAATAACACATATGGAATCATGTAGTAACCAAAAAGTGTTAAACAAATCAAAAAAGATTTCAGATTCTTCAAGTAGCCAACCTTTGCTTTGATGACAGCTTTGTACACTCTAGGCATTCTCTCAACCAGCTTCATGAGGTAGTCACCTGGAATGCATTTCAATTAACAGTTGTGCCTTGTACTTTAAGACATGAAGGTCAGTCAATGTGGAAAATTTCAAAGAACTTTGAAAGCACTATGAAGAAACTGGCTCTTAGCACCGCCACAGGAAAGGAAGACCCAGAGTTAGCTCTGCTGCAGAGGATAAGTTCATTAGAGTTAACTGCACCTCCGATTGCAGCCCAAATAAATGCTTCAGAGTTCAAGTAACAGACACATCTCAACATCAGCTGTTCAGAGGAGACTGCGTAAATCAGGCCTTCCATGGTCAAATTGCTACAAAGAAACCACTACTAAAGTATCAAAAAGAAACGACTTGCTTGGGCCAAGAAACGCAAGCAATGAACATTAACCCAGTGGAAATCTGTCCTTTCGTCTGAGTCCAAATTTGAGATTTTTGGTTCCAACCGCTGTGTCTTTTGCTAGACACTGAGTAGGTGAAAGGATGATCTTCACATGTGTGGTTCCCACTATGAAGCATGAAGGTGCTTTGCTGGTGACACTGTCAGTGATTTATTTAGAATTCAAGACACACTTAACCAGCATGGCTACCCCAGCATTCTGCAGCGACACGCCATCCCATCTGGTTTGCGCTTAGTCCCACTATAATTTGTTTTACAACCAGACAATGACCCAACACACACCTCCAGGCTTTGTCAGGGCTATTTGACCAAGAAGCATGGAGAGCTGCATCAGATGACCTGGCCTCCACAATCTACAAGTTTGCAAAGCTGTCAAGGCAATGGATGGTTGCTTTGAAGAATCTCAAATATAAAACGTATTGATTTGTTTAACTTTTTTTTCTTGTTACTACATGATTCCATATGTTTATTTTAATTGTTTTGATATCTTCACTATTTTTCTACAATGAAGAAAATATTAAAAATAAAGGAAAAACCCTTGCATGAGTAGGTGTGTCAACTTTTGACTGGTACTGTATTGTTGTTTAAATAGACCGCTGCACCACTCGGGAGGCCACTAAGGCACTGCATCGCAGTGCTAGAGGCGTTACTACAGACCCGGGTTCATTCCCGGGCTATGTCACACAATTGGCCCAGCGTCGTCCGGGTTAGGGGAGAGTTTGGCCGGGGAGCTTTACTTAGCTCATCTCGCCCTAGCAACTCCTTGTGGCCGGCCGGGTGCCTGCAGGCTGACCTCGACTGCCAGTTGAACAGTGTTTTCTCCAACGCATTGGTTCGGCTGGCTACCTTCTTTAGGAGTGCGGTTAGGCGGGTCATGTTTAGGAGGACGCATAACTCAATTTTTGCCTCTCCCGAGCCCTTTAGGGATTTGCAGTTATGAGACAAGATCAAAAAAGGGGGGTAAAATAAAAAAATATATAGATTAAAAGTTAAATAATAATAAAAACAGCCTAGTTATCTCAGGCAATTTGTTTTCATTATTTAATTAAGCTGGAGGCACTAGTTTTTGTTTTTCAACGTGAGATGGGGAGAAAAAATGTTGACCGTGCTATTTTTGTTAATTTGGTGAAATAAAATGTTTTTTTGTTGTTTTTTTTACTCACTATGACAGATCAAATTATCACTGCCAAAGTTTTGGCTTGGTGGCCCAAAAACATTTCTCCATTGATCAATACATAAAAATAAATTTCAAAGCCAAATTAGAATCAACTTTGACTAATGTCATAGCCATCATTTTACAATTTAATATTGTAAGGCATTACATGAATTTCAGCAAACGTATTTACGTGACGTGTTATATCAAACTAGGCAAGTCAGTTAAGAACAAATTCTTATTTACAATGACGGTCTACCCCGGCCAAACCCAGACGACACTGGGCCAATTGTGTGCCGCCCTATGGGACTCCCAATCACGCCCGAATGTGTTACAGCCTGGAATGGAACCAGGAACTGTAGTGATGCCTCTTGCACTGAGACGCAGTGCCTTAGACCGCTGTGCCACTCGGGAGCCATATTGAAATGTTTTTTTAATTTTTATGTATATGGGTTTTACTAACTTGTTATTTATTTTTTTCAGACGTGGATCCCTGTGTGTGAACTAGGTGACCATCAGATACAGTGAAGAGGACTAATTCCTTTAGATGAGATATGGTTGTGTGTTTTCTGGAAACTTCTGACTGGGCTCTAATATCGGTCTGGCATTGTTAGACAGACAATGGCCGAACCAGAAAATGGGGCTGACAGATGTGTTCTCAACCACATCAACTAACCAAGCAAAGCACTCATGATGTAATTTGAATAAATACATTTTTTTCTTGTATTTAGTCTCCAGCTATTACTATTGATATTACTGGCTAGTGCTATTATTTGATGTGTGTGTGTGTGTGTGTGTGTGTGTGTGTGTGTGTGTGTGTGTGTGTGTGTGTGTGTGTGTGTGTGTGTGTGTGTGTGTGTACACACACTAGATGGCAGCATTATACACGCATCTGATGTCCTGTTTTATGTTGAATCCTCTGTCTGTTCTTTAGTTGTGACTCAGACAGTGATGCTTGAGGTATAAATACACCATTCTGTTGACTCTGTATGTAAATTAATCTGGTTTAACAGTTGCATTGCACACATACATGCACGTCATAGGATACATTGGGAAGGGTCACATTCTGGTGCTAATTGAAACTTCTCCCCAATTAGTTTCCAGTATGAAATATACAGTACCAGTCAAATGTTAGGACACCCACTCAGTCAAGGGGTTTTCCTTCTTACTATTTTCTACATTGTAGAATAAGAGTGAATACATCAAAACTATGACATAACACATGGACTCATGTAGCAACCAAAAGTGTTATACAAATCAAAATATATTTGAGATTCTTCAAAGTAGCCACCCTTTACCTTGACAGCTTTGCACCCTTTGAGCATTCTCTCAACCAGCTTCATGATATAGTCACATGGAATGCATTTCAATTAACAGGTGTGCCTTAAAAGTTCATTCGTGGAATTTCTTTCCTTCTTAATGTGTTTGAGACAATGGTGTTGTGACAAGGTTGGGGTGGTATACAGAAGAGAGCCCTATTTGGTAAAAGACCAAGTACATATTATGGCAAGAACCGCTCAAATAAGCAAGGGCAAAATCATTACCATTACTTTAACACAGAAAGGACAGTCAAGTTGTTTACATCCCTGTTAGGGAGCGTTTCTCCTTTGCAACGTCTCAGGTTTTGAGGGAAGGTGCAATTGGCATGCTAACTTCAGGAATGTCCACCAGAACTATTGGCTGTTAATTTCTCTACCATAAACAGCCTCCAACGTCGTTTTAGACAATTTGGCAGTACGTCCAACCTGTATCCCAACTGTAGACCATGTGTAACCACGCCAGCCCAGATCCGGCTTATTCACCTGAGGGATCGTCTGAGACCAGCCACCCGGACTGCTGATGAAACAACCAAAGAATGTCTGCACAAACTGTCAGAAAACATCAGCGAAGCTTATCTGCGTGCTCATCGTCCTCACCAGGGTCTTGACCTGACTGCAGTAAGGCATCGTAACTGACTACAGTGGCCAAATGCTCACCTTTGCCGCTGGCATGCTGAAGAATTCTGCTCTTCACGGATAAATCCCGGGCAGGTGGCAGACAGCATGGATGGCGTCGTGAATGCACAGAGATACCGTGACGAGCTCCTGAGGCCCATTGTCGTGCCATTCAACCACCACCATCTCATGTTTCAGCATGATTATGCACGGCCCCATGTCGAAAGGATCTGTACAGAATTCCTGGAATTGTGTAGTTCTATGGCCTGCAAACTCACCTGACATGTCACTCATTGAGCATGTTTGAGATGCTCTGAATTGACGTGCACAACAGCGTGCTCCAGTTCCCACCAATATCCAGCAACTTCTCACAGCAATTTGAAGAGGAGTGTGACAACATTCCAAAGGCCACAATCGACAGCCTGATCAATTATATGCAAAGGAGATGTCGCACTGCATGAGGCAAATGGGGGTCACACCAGATACTGACTGATTTTCTGATCCACGCCCCTACTCTTTTTTTTAAAGGTATGTGTGCCCAATTGTGAAATCCATAGATTTGAGCCTAATAAATGTATTTCAATTGACTGATTTCTTTATATGAATTGCAACTCAGGTAGCTTATTGGTTTTGCATGTTGGGCAAGGAACCGCAAGGTTGCTGGTTCGAATCCATGAGCTGACTTATTGAAAACCCAAATTGCTCCTGTAAATCAAAATGAAAAAATATGGAAAATCTTTTGTATATTTTTGTTCGGTGCAATTTTTTTTTTAAGTAAAAAAAAAAACAGGCCTTCATATCTGTGACAAATATTTGTACAAACCTAAAATGAGTAACAGATCCTGTTTATCAATGTTATGTGACTAAGTTATGTGTTATGTGATTTAAAAATCATCCCAAAAACACTCTGCTACAGTCTTTGCAAGTAGTCTGGTGGTTAGAGTGTTGGGCTAGTTATCGAAAGGTTGCTGGATTGAATCCCCATGCTGACAAGGTAAAAATCTGTTGTTAACAAGGCAGTTAACCGACAGTTCCCTGGTAAGTCATCATTGTAAAATAAGAATTTGTTCATAACGGACTTGCCTAGTTTTAAAAAAATATATACATTTTTTGGAATCTACTGCAGTCTTTTTTTGCCTTGTGATGTTCTAGTGGGCAGCAGCCTACAATTTAGGCTGGATATGTCAGTACTCCAGTGGGTTAGTGAGCCTAAAACCTGGGGTGGGTGAAGTCATGGCAAAACTTGGCTTTTTCACTGCATAACAGATTATAGACAGATTACACACAGCTGTGGGACATCAGGAAAAATCTACCTTTTACCACATCAGGACAAACTGCATGTGGACCTAATGCTAATGGTAAAATCCCAGTCCATTCTGCGTGGCTCTCGACCTGGATTTTCTAAGGCTGTGTTTACACAGGCAGCTCAATTCTAATGGGTTTACTACAGAGCAGGACCATACAGTTAGCCAGCTAACTTGCCTTAATATTTCCTGAAATAACTTCTTATTTTTTAGAAGGATAAGCTTGAAATGGGCATGTTCTAATTGACTCAACAACCAAAACCAACGGTGCTGTTCTGAACGACCAGTTAAATGCACTGCTCCCCTTTCAAATGGATCACTCTTTGCTTCAAGACACACCCACCAAACGGAGTAGACATACCTCACTCAGTCTGTTCAGTAACGTTTTGGGAAACGTGTAGTTCAGTACTAACCGTTACGCAAAGTAGCAAACGTTCAATCAAACTGAACGCACCCCAGAATTGGGCTGCCTGTGTTGACATAGGCTAAGTGCTCAGTTAATTGCAACACTTATTACGGTCACGTCCATTCTATTACAGGCTTATGCTCTAATTTTGTGCTGCAATGTAAATGCGTTCTCTGTTGGTATCAAGTAAAATATTTTTGATTGAATCGACTCATATGGGAATGAAACCTCAGACGTATTTTTGATCATGATAGGCCTATGCTTTTTTTTGATAATTAGAATTAAACTATACTTTATATATTTGTTTTATGTCAAAGAAAATGAATTTCCATAAAGCAGTTGCTAACAGTGAAATACAACAATGTGGACTCGTTTGGTGGATGCTGACGTCACATTTCCTGGGGCCAATTCATTAAGGCAATTCTGTTACAAAACGTTTCTTAAACGTAAGCTAATGGAACGAAACGGGGAGGGATTTACCTGAATGTGTCCAATAGAAACTCTCTTTTTGCTCTGTTTGCTTCTTAAATCATAAACCGTTTCCCTAATGAATACGCCCGTTCTCTCAGCCCGCAAAAATTGAGCTGTTGCGGCACTTACAACCGGCAGATTCTTCTGATTTAACGCAGGAAAACTCAGCCCCCTCGAAATTGCAGGTATATCTGTATTTCACATGCTATTTTCTCTGATTTGGTTTTGTTGTGCACGAGAATCTACTACATTAGCTAAATGTAACATTTTTAAATGTTCAAAGATCACTGCAAATGGCTAGCTTTTGCTAACTATTGTACATGCGTCAGACAGCATGCCACGGAAAAGATGCGCAAGGGGGTGGTAACGTTAGCTAGAAAAACTATTTCCAGAAAGTATTGTAGCTTTGTTAACACTCATGTCTATACTTTTCAGAAAGTTTTTACATTCTTCTTACTTTAGTGCTGCTGGTTTGCAGCCAGCTATGAATTAGTGGGAATTTCTCACAACACTAGAGAAGTTGGAAGGCTAGCTAGTGGCTGGCTAGCTATCTAGCTTGGGCTCTTGTGTGTGGGGTGGCACAGCCCCAAGTCGCTGTTCAATATTAAAACCCGTTATAATTCTGTACAACATTCATAGATCGCTTTGTTGTCTAAGTTCATCTGGAATGACACACTTATTTGAGGTAAGCCATTTTAAAGCATGTGTTCTGTAACTGGGAAGTTGTCTGACTTTTTAATCAGGGTCACAAGATATCCAGCCTGGTCCTATGACACACGGCAAGCCCTTTCCATTTGACATTTGTATGTAATTGCTGTAAGTAAGCCACAATTACTCACAGCTGCTGAGGTGGACTTGTCATCAGATTTCTCTAAACTACAAAGGTGTTCTTACTTTTAGTAACACATTGCTTTTGAGGTTTGTTGTCATTTCACTTAACTATTACGGCGGCGTACACTTGGCCCAGCATCGTCCGGGTTTGGCCGGTGTAGGCCGTCATTGTAAATGTAGCCGTAGCAACCTGTCTCAATGGTTTTTGGGGAGTGTTTTCTTTGAGATTCAGATACTGTTCTCTCATACCCACCTTTACGAGCCAGCTTACCTTCATTCCTTCCTCCACGAATGGGTATCCATTTTTTCACGGTAGTGCTTTAGTGAATAGTTTACACATGTTGCTCACCAGTCACCAGGGATTTCTTCATGGCTTTTTATGTCCTTACTCTACAGTTGAAGTTTCTCGTTGTCTCCTTGACACCTGTTTATCAAATGTTTTATTTGGTTTATAATAAGCACACACCTACAGTAGGCCTATATATGTGAGGACAAGATGCCACTGGTACCACAACTGCCTTGCCGCTTGGCTGGACACTGCTTCTGTTTGACAAGCTTGCAGCTGTCACAGACTTGTCACTGGTTTGATAGAGTAAATAATAGACTGTCTGCTCTGTTGCTTTGTCCAGAGGGAACCAGTCCTGCACATTAAACAAATGTCATGGCACATCTGATCAGTGCTGTACAGGAACAGTAGACCTACAGTATATGCAAACCTGGTTTAACTGTGTGCAGATTAGATCACGGGGTGCTTCTGGCACTACACAGTAATACAGTGTGTGTTTCTGGGTTCCTAACTTCCCATTGTTCCATACCTGAGCTAAATGGCACTATAGGCCAGGCAGGGTTTCAGTTATGAAAATGAGGCACTGGACATTTGACCGGTAGCATTTTAATTTACCGGACATTTGAGAAAATGACTGGACCCACATGCATTGGGGAACTTGATTAGGGTGTCGACCTATGGTGCTCAGAATGACAAAAATCACATTTAGGTAATGGTAATGAATCTCAACTGAACATGCAAATTGAGGATGCAATGATGTTCAAAGTGCACAGTAAAGACACATGTTAGAATAACTGTCCACATTTACATTTTCCTCAGTCAACAAGACTAATAATGAACAGCAAAATCACTAGCTTATGTATAGGCGGCACATGAGTGAAGTTTGGGGAGCAAATTTTCACCATTAAATGTACCTTTTATAGTAAAGCATTCCATGCATCATAGCATTTGCAGACTTATGTAAGATATCCTACTATTCCTAATAGGGCTGTCCTCATCTAAAACATCTTGGTTGACCGAAAGTCGTCTGTTCTTTTGACCAATTGATTGGTTGAAATATTTAAAGGTGTATTTTTCCATATAGATGCACCCTATATGTTTTAATAAAATCTATATATGCATTGAGCTTGAAGCGCACTGTTTAATGAAATAAGACACATGACTCAAGGGAGCCAGAGAACAACGTAACCTTACCTGACCTATCCTCCTCCCCTCCTACTGGCTTTCTGCCATTACTCTCCTTAAGTTTCCAGTAATAGGTTACACGAGGAGTCGGCAACCTTTCTCATGTGGAATGCCAATTTATCTTATAATTTCTCCCGGTCTGCGTGCCAGTTGTGGTTTTCATATGCACATTTCCATTTAATTTATAATAAGGTCTTCGTGTCTCAATCATTGTCATGTGGTTAATCAAAATTAACCTAAATGATACAAACCTAAACAGTAACTTCTATTGTCATTTGTCAACTATGTAAAAATAGCCTACATAAAAACATTGCAGCCTACAGGTAGAAACTATCATGATTTAAAAATGAATATCCTATAAATCACATTGGTTACCATGGCCTGTCTGCAACGAACTTGAAACCTATTAACTTGGGTCTGGCTGATGCTAGCATGAGCAAACTTGCAACATTGTATAAAATATTATGTGCCCTCGAGTTTCCCGAATCGGGTACAGTGGTTCCTCAATTAAAAGTTACGCCATACTGCGGCACAACTTGCGGGCTGCGCAGCATTCTGTGGCAATTCATTTAACTGTCAGCCATTTTTTTTCTGTTGCGCGTTAGTGTAGGTTTGACCACCAGAGGGCGTCTTTGAGAAGCATTCGATATAGTCTTCCATATTGCAGGCACGCGGGAGATTGGGGTTCAATTCCCCGACCAGGAGGAAGGAGTAGGCTGTTCTTGTAAAGAAGAATTTGTTCTTAACTGATTCCATATGTGTTATTTCATAGTTGAAATGTCTTCACTATTATTCTACAATGTAGAAAATAGTACAAATCTATAAAAGGCCTGGAATTAGGTGTGTCCAAACCTTTAACTGGTACTTGCTTAATTCATTTGATTAATATTATGGTGTTTTCTGTGAAAAACCCTCTGGGTAAATTCAGACCGTTTCGCTCTCGGAGCACACACTGGACATTGAGGCTGAGGAGTAGGGTTGATTTGAGCGTTCTGGCCTTACAACAGCAGTTAAGCACCCAAGCTATTGTTGGCTAGGTTGCTAGCTACTTCTAGACATAAATGAGACCACTCGGACCATTTTACTTGCCCTAGCAGAGCTGGTTAGGCAGTTTTTGTGTTAACCAGAGCATTGGTGATTGTAACTGTGCTGCTGCAAACAATTTCATTATGCTTTTTTGCCTACGTTTACTGACACAGGCCATATTCAACGGGTGTTGAGCGCTCGTAAATTCATTATTCTGCACTCTGGTACACTCAGATGAGTGTTCTGAAATCAGAATAGGTAGCTAATGTACGAAGGCACCCGAATGTCCATTGAGAATGCACAACGACTATCCCATTTAGCTAAGCTAAGAATGACACGAATATTCAAGTCAATAAATGTTGGGTAGTTAGCCTATAGTTAATATACTGTTAAGTTTGATGTATAACTACTAATGTTAGGTACATACTGCTGTAGTGACATGCTATGTGGTTCGTAAGGACGGCGTAGCTAACATTGTCAGTCAATATAACGTATAAGGTAACTTATTTGAAAAGTAATTACTTTTATTACATTGAGAGCGCGTCCTCTCGGTAACTTGCTACTATAGACTGCGGCTTGAGCATGCTTTTGGTGCACGTCGATAGCGCGCTGGACTTCGGGCAAGAAGGTTGAGGTAACCTGCTCCCTGCTTGTTTCATTTGAAGTCGTGCACAATTATCAGTTTATTATTCGGTTTATATTGCCCACTCATTGTCAGTTGGAGACACAATAGTCCATTGGGACCCACATTAATAATCAGTGCTCTAACTCCTAACACCTCACTCGTTAGGGCAAATCTGGTCTGTGATGGGAGGAGGAGGAGGAGGAGGAGGAGGGGAGGGGGGTTCACACCTACCTAGACTGTTCGACTATTCAACCTTTTACTAAAGAATAGTCTATTGTTAAGCTATTAACCCCCTCTCCAACTTGCAACAGATGTCTTTTTGTCGATGAAAAAATAATTTTGAATCAAAAATATTTGTTCTGAAAGCAAAATCGAGGCTTCAAAGTAAAAAAAAAAAAGTGCAATCATATATTTTCTAGTAGAGCGCAAAACTGCATTTTATTCCCCCAAAATATTTCAAGAACAAAAAATGTATTCGAAAACACAACTCCAATTTAATTTAGCTGTCAACCACCCTCCATTTTGTCCATGTTTTGAGTGTCAGTTTGGCTACAACCAATACTGTTCAGCCTTTCTTTCCAACACAAAGGAAGTCAGTGGACACCTACGAAGGACTGTGTGATGATGGCATCTCCGGTAAGCAGCACTGGGCGTTCTTCTGTCCAACTTCTAACGTTACATAGCTAGCAGATCCCCCCCCCAAGATTCAGTGTTTGTTCATAACATTCTACTATATTACATGCATACCGTAGAATGATAAATCATGCAATTATTTTTCTCAAGCTATCCAAAAACATTTATGCTATGTTTAGCCTGTTTTCGCTACTTTCTTTCATGGCAACTCATAAGCAGGCCATGTCCTATTTGTTTCATAGTCGATATATAATCATATTTCATGACAGTGTAACGGTTAGCTTTTTTTTACAAAAGGATGAAAGAACACTGTCTGTCAGGGAATGCTATTCTGATATGTCAGATGAAGAGTTAGACCAGAAAGTCAACGCCATTAATACAAGGATGCACCATGTGGGCTTTAGAATGGTCAAAGGAGGTCTCAGGGCAATGGGCCATCGTGTACAATGGTGAAGAGTTAGGGAGTCTTTGCAGCGTCTAGATGGTGCAGGTATCATTGCCAGAATGATCCAACTTTGTTGCGTAGCTCGTGAAAAAAATACTCTGTTCCTGCTCCCCCCGGTCTCTCGTCCACATTGATACAAATCATAAATTGATAAGGTACTAAGATTTATAATGTCTCCATCAAATCTAAGAAGTTATTTTAACTTTTTTACTCTTACTTATTCGTAGACACATTTTCAATGATATATGAAATTGGAGTCTTCATCAACTGGTAATACAGCAATAATGAAGCAGGTTAATAGGTTAAACATTTCACTTTTAATTCCAATGCTTTTTTTTTCAAGATACAACATTGTCATCTTTGGCGGTGTAGATGGATTTTCAAGGAAGGTAAGTATATTATTTTGTATACATATTGCATATTTCCCATCACCTAATGAACAACCACAATACCAGTCTAGTGTTTTCTGTGCTGTATTGACGTATCCTAAAAATGACATCTGCTGCTTTAGATTGAACGGTCATACCTCAGTTATTTTCATATTTACAAAGCTGTATATAAGCTGTATTATTTACTTTCAGGGTGTGAGATGATCAAGGTGTCTAAAATTTGCATATACTCCAGAATGTTATGAAGAGGGATCAGATGAATTGCAATTAATTGCAAAGTCCCTCTTTGCCATATAAATGAACTGAATCCCCCAAAAACATTTCCACTACATTTCAGCCCTGCCACAAAAAGACCAGCTGACATGTCAGTGATTCTCTCGTTAACACAGGCGTGAGTGTTGATGAGGACAAGGCTGGAGATCACTCTCATGCTGATTTGAGTTCGAATGACAGACTGAAGCTTCAAAAGGAGGCTGGTGCATGGAATCATTGTTCTTCCTCTGTCAAGCATGGTTACCTGCAAGGGAACAAGTGCCGTCATCATTGCTTTGCACAAAAAGGGCTTCACATGCAAGGATATTGCAGCCAGTAAGTTTGCACCTAAATCAACCATTTATCGGATCATCAAGAACTTCAAGAAGAGCAGTTCAATTGCTGTGAAGGCTTCAGGGTGCCCAAGAAAGTCCAGCAAGCGCCAGGACCGTCTCCTAAAGTTGATTCCGCTGCGGGATCGGGGCACCACCAGTGCAGAGCTTGCTCAGGAATGGCAGCAGGCACAGTGAGGTGAAGATCTTCGGCCTGGTGTCAAGGAGGGCATCAAAGAAGCAAATCAAAATCAAATCACTTCTCTCCAGGAAAAACATCAGGAACAGACTGATATTCTGCTAAAGGTACAGGGATTGGACTACTGAGGACTGGGGTATAGTCATTTTCTCTGAATTCCATTTTCCGATTGTTTAGGGCATCCGGAAAAAAGCTTGTCCGGAGAAGACAAGGAGAGCACTACCATCAGTCCTGTGTCATGCCAACAGTAAAGCATCCTGAGACCATTCATGTGTGGGGTTGCTTCTCAACCAAGGGAGTGGGCTCACTTACATTGAAAAAAATATTTTTTTATCCCCTTTTCGTGTTATCCAATTGTTAGTAGTCACTATCTTGTCTCATCGCTACAACTCTCGTACGGGTTTGGGAGAGACGAAGGTCGAAAGCCATGCGTCCTCCGAAACACAACCCAAACAATCTGCACTGCTTCTTAACACAGTGTGCATCCAACCCAGACACCAGCCACACTGTGCACCTGGCAACCTGGTTAGCGTGCACTGCGCCTGGCCCTCCACAGGAGTCGCTAGTGCACGATGAGACAAGGATATTCCTACCGGCCAAACCCTTCCAAACCTGGGCGACGCTAGGCCAATTGTGCGTCGCCCCATGGACCTCCCGGGCTCTGCTGGCTGTGACAGAGCCTGGGCTCGAACCCAGAGTCTGTGGTGGCACAGCTAGCACTGCAATGCAGTGCACTAGACCACTGTGCCACCCGGGAGGCCCCTTACTCACCATTTTGCCTAAGAACACAGCCATGAATAAAGAATGGTTCCAACACATCCTTTGAGAGCAACTTCTCCCAACTATCCAGGAACAGTTTGGTGACGAACAATGCCTTTTCCAGCATGATGGAGCACCTTGCCGTAAGGCAAAAGTGATAACTAAGTGTCTCGGGGAACAAAACATCAATATTTTGGGTCCATGGCCAGGAATCTCCCCAGACCTTAATCTCATTGAGAACTTGTGGTCAATTCTCAAGAGGCGGTGGACAAACAATACCCCACAAATTCTGATAAACTCCAAGCATTGATTATGCAAGAATGGACTGCCATCAGTCAGGATGTGGCCCAGAAGTTAATTTACAGCATGCCAGGGTGGATTGCAGAGGTCTTGAAAAAGAAGGGTTAACCCTGCAAATATTGACTCTTTGCATCAACTTCATGTAATTGTCAATAAAAGCCTTTGACACTTATGACATGCTTGTAATTATACTTCAGTATTCCATTGTAACATCCGCCAAAAATATCTAAATACACGGAAGCAGCAGACATTGAAAAGGTATATTTGTGTCATTCTCAACTTTTGACCATGACTGTATGTTCGCTGTCCGAGGAACAGGCTGTGGAAGCGTTTATTGCTGGCAAAAGTGTCCATAACCAGAGGTAATTAAACTGTTCTGTGTTATTTTTCTCTCTTCCTCTCTGTTTGTCTTGTTTTTCATGGAACCTGTCTCACTTGTATTAATTAAAAAACCCTTAAGATGTCAGCGGCTAATTTTACGATTTACACCACAAACTCTTAGTCATTTTCACTGAACTATCAAGCCCCATGTTGCTGCCAAATTTATCGTCACTAATGCAGATTGGTTCTTTTGAGCATTCCAAATTCAGCAGATGGGGGACCTGCTTTATCAGTGGGATAATCTGGTAACACTGACAATGGGGTCATTGTTCCTGACATCCCATGCCCCCTGCCAACTGAGAATCTTGCAGTGCTGCAACGTCAAGTGAACTCTCACTGACTCCTCATCGTTTGGTCAGGACATATACATGCATGCTCTTCGATTAGTTATGAGTCTCCAGCCTTTTTAGGTCCTGTCCTCCACCACTATGTAGGATATTGTTTTAGCCCCACTCTTGATAATGGCAAACATTTGTATTTTTGGAGGAGGGTGAAAGGATAACAGCCCCAGCTGTCAAAGTAGGAGAGTAGGCCATTCTGGATAGAGCAGGTTTTTGCCTTAGCACTACACAGTTGATTCAAATGATCAAGTCATCATCAAGCTTCAAGTGGTATTTATGTATTCATTTGTGCCATTATATTTTATATCATCCTGCTATTGTCACATGCTACACATGTATCTATCTATCCAATGTTATCATCATTTGTTATAAGTGATATTATACAGGAAGTATTATTAAAGTGATGCTTTACATTTACATACAGATAGAGATGTAGTAGTCCCAGTTAATGATCCAAGGTCAGTTTTGCATTTCACCTCCTGATGATTATGATGACTGACCGTGTTGGCATGATTAAGCTGTTTTATTCTCTCTCTCTATCCATCTGTCTCTCGTCTGCAGGTATGTTTTGATGTGAGAGAGGAAGCCAGTCCCGTCATCGCCACCTCACGTGCTTTTAAGATACCCTTCGGGCTGGTTAGGAGACACCGCTAGAGACACTATGTAATTGTGATGAAGTGAGAGAATATTAGGATAGCACTGTAATTCATTAATTATATCCTGTCTTCCCTGCTCCTCTGTTACCTCTTTCCCTTTCTTTATTCTACACCTCTCTTCCCACCTCTTTCTTCCTCTTTTTATAATGCACACCATATGTGCATTGAAGTACAGATCGAACTTGTATTTATAAAATTACAATTGTATTATTTATAATGCATGTATTTATAACACCTGGATAAAGAACTTTCAATAAAGTGTTCCACATTCTCCACTGGTTGAAATGATCTCATTGGAATAATACACCTTTCCCGTGTCCTCCAGATTAATGCAGATGACGGGAGTTAGATATGCATAGGTGTATATATGAATTACAAATCAGCCTTTACTTAAATCATGTTTTTAGTCTACACATTGTAACTGCAATAATCATTGATGTCCCAGGAGCAGGAGTGGTAAACACTGTTGAAGTGTGTAATTGTAATACATTCGTGCAGACTAGATTTCTGATGATTGATTTTTTTATACCTTTTATT
Organism: Oncorhynchus masou masou; assembly: GCF_036934945.1. Taxonomy (NCBI): domain Eukaryota; kingdom Metazoa; phylum Chordata; class Actinopteri; order Salmoniformes; family Salmonidae; genus Oncorhynchus; species Oncorhynchus masou. Next base: position 17,534,119 of record NC_088233.1, on the reverse strand, counting down.
TATCCTCCAAGAAGCTAGCCATAAGCTAGCCAGGAGCTAATACAGAAGCTAATCAGAAGCTAGTTAAAGCTTTCGTCGATTCCGGTGCAAACATCAGTTGTTCCGCAACTAGCCTGCTGAGGAGTTCCATCAATCACTCCTGGGCTGCGGTCACCTATCCGGACCTGTTTTGCTGCCTACGCGGAGCCCCACCGGGCCTTCACGGCTGGACTGCTGACGTTTATCTACCCGAAGGAGTTATCTGGCTGGCTCCTCCATCGCGACGTTGCCTGGGCGCCCATCTGCGGCCTGCTAGCCATTAGCTGTCTTATCGGCTGCTATCTGAATAGACAATCGGACAATTTTATTTATTTTTATTATTGTTTTTTTTCTTCTTGGGCCTCTAGCTATATCTATTGTTTTTGTTGTTGTGTGATTTGGATTAATAACAGACGTCCATCCTATGATAGCTTGCTACCGATGGCCTGGCTAGCTGTCGAAATCGCAGTGACCCCCAGCCGTGACCCCCAACCAACCTCTCCACTCTCCGGACCCTTTTGATCACTCGACTAAGCAGGCCTCTCCTTAATGTCAATATGCCTTGTCCATTGCTGTTCTGGTTAGTGTTTATTGGCTTATTTCACTGTAGAGCCTCTAGTCCTGCTCACCATACCTTATCCAACCTATTAGTTCCACCACCCACACATGCAATGACATCTCCTGGTTTCAATGATGTTTCTAGAGACAATATCTCTCTCTTCATCACTCAATATCTAGGTTTACCTCCACTGTATTCACATCTTACCATACCTTTGTCTGTACATTATACCTTGATGCTATTTTATTGCCCCCAGAAACCTCCTTTTACTCTCTGTTCCAGACGTTCTAGACGACCAATTCTTATTGCTTTTAGCCACACCCTTATTCTACTCCTCCTCTGGCGATGTAGAGGTGAATCCAGGCCCTACAGTGCCTAGCTCCACTCCTATTCCCCAGGTGCTCTCTTTTGACGACTTCTGTAACCGTAATAGCCTTGGTTTCATGCATGTTAACATTAGAAGCCTCCTCCCTAAGTTTGTTCTATTCACTGCTTTAGCACACTCTGCCAACCCGGATGTCCTAGCTGTGTCTGAACCCTGGCTTAGGAAGACTACCAAAAATTCTGAAATTTTAATTCCAAACTACAACCTTTTCAGACAAGATAGAATTGCCAAAGGGGGCAGTGTTGCAAAGTGCAGAGTTCTGTCCTACTATCCAGGTCTGTACCCAAACAATTTGAACTTCTACTTTTAAAAATCCACCTCTCTAAAAACAAGTCTCTCACCGTTGCTGTCTGCTATAGACCACCCTCTGCCCCCAGCTGTGCTCTGGACACCATATGTGAACTGATTGACCCTCATCTATCTTCAGAGCTCGTGTTGCTAGGCAACCTAAACTGGAACATGCTTAACACCCCAGCCATCCTACAATCTAAACTTGATGCCCTCAATCTCACACACATTATCAATGAACCTACCAGGTACCTCCCCAAAGCCTTAAACACGGGCACCCTCATAGATATCATCCTAACCAGCTTGCCCTCTAAATACACCTCTGCTGTCTTCAACCAAGATCTCAGCGATCACTGCCTCATTGCCTGCATCCGTAATGGTTCAGCGGTCAAACGACCTCCACTCATCACTGTAAAACGCTCCCTGAAACACTTAATAATATAATAATATATCCCATTTAGCAGACGCTTGTGTCCAAAGCGACTCAGCGAGCAGGCCTTTCTAATCGACCTGGCCGGGGTATCCTGGAAGGATATTGATCTCATCCCGTCAGTAGAGGATGCCTGGATATTTAAAAAAAAAATGCCTTCCTAACCATCTTAAATAAACATGCCCCATTCAATAAATTTAGAACCAGGAATAGATATAGCCCTTGGTTCTCCCCAGACCTGACTGCCCTTAACCAACACAAAAACATCCTATGGCGTTCTGCATTAGCATCGAACAGCCCCCGTGATATGCAGCTGTTCAGGGAAGCTAGAAACCATTATACACAGGCAGTTAGAAAAGCCAAGGCCAGCTTTTTCAAGCAGAAATTTGCTTCCTGCAACACTAACTCAAAAAAGTTCTGGGACACTGTAAAGTCCATGGAGAATAAGAACACCTCCTCCCAGCTGCCCACTGCACTGAAGATAGGAAACACTGTCACCACTGATAAATCCACCATAATTGAGAATTTCAACATGCATTTTTCTACGGCTGGCCATGCTTTCCACCTGGCTACTCCTACCCCGGTCAACAGTACTGCACCCCCCACAGCAACTCGCCCAAGCCTTCCCCATTTCTCCTTCTGCCAAATCCGTTCAGCTGATGTTCTGAAAGAGCTGCAAAATCTGGACCCCTACAAATCAGCCGGGCTAGACAATCTGGACTCTTTCTTTCTAAAATTATCTGCCGAAATTGTTGCCACCCCTATTACTAGCCTGTTCAACCTCTCTTTCGTGTCGTCTGAGATTCCCAAAGATTGGAAAGCAGCTGCGGTCATCCCCCTCTTCAAAGGGGGGGACACTCTTGACCCAAACTGCTACAGACCTATATCTATCCTACCATGCCTTTCTACGGTCTTCGAAAGCCAAGTCAACAGATTACCGACCATTTCGAATCTCACCATACCTTCTCTGCTATGCAATCTGGTTTTAGAGCTGGTCATGGGTGCACCTCAGCCACGCTCAAGGTCCTAAACGATATCTTAACCGCCATCTATAAGAAACATTACTGTGCAGCCGTGTTCATTGATCTGGCCAAGGCTTTCGACTCTGTCAATAACCACATCCTCATCGGCAGACTCGACAGCCTTGGTTTCTCAAATGATTGCCTCGCCTGGTTCACCAACTACTTCTCTGATAGAGTTCAGTGTGTCAAATCGGAGGGTCTGCTGTCCGGACCTCTGGCAGTCTCTATGGGGGTGCCACAACGTTCAATTCTTGGACCGACTCTCTTCTCTGTATACATCAATGAGGTCGCTCTTGCTGCTGGTGAGTCTCTGATCCACCTCTACGCAGACGACACCATTCTGTATACTTCTGGCCCTTCTTTGGACACTGTGTTAACAACTCTCCAGGCAAGCTTCAATGTCATACAACTCTCCTTCCGTGGCCTCCAATTGCTCTTAAATACAAGTAAAACTAAATGCATGCTCTTCAACCGATCGGTACCCGCACCTGCCCGCCTGTCCAACATCACTACTCTGGACGGCTCTGACTTAGAGTACGTGGACAACTACATTTACATTTACATTTAAGTCATTTAGCAGACGCTCTTATCCAGAGCGACTTACAAATTGGTGAATTCACCTTCTGACATCCAGTGGAACAGCCACTTTACAATAGTGCATCTAAATCATTTAAGGGGGGGGGTGAGAAGGATTACTTCATCCTATCCTAGGTATTCCTTGAAGAGGTGGGGTTTCAGGTGTCTCCGGAAGGTGGTGATTGACTCTGCTGTCCTGGCATCGTGAGGGAGTTTGTTCCACCATTGGGGGGCCAGAGCAGCGAACAGTTTTGACTGGGCTGAGCGGGAACTGTACTTCCTCAGTGGTAGGGAGGCGAGCAGGCCAGAGGTGGATGAACGCAGTGCCCTTGCTTGGGTGTAGGGCCTGATCAGAGCCTGGAGGTACTGCGGTGCCGTTCCCCTCACAGCTCCGTAGGCAAGCACCATGGTCTTGTAGCGGATGCGAGCTTCAACTGGAAGCCAGTGGAGAGAGCGGAGGAGCGGGGTGACGTGAGAGAACTTGGGAAGGTTGAACACCAGACGGGCTGCGGCGTTCTGGATGAGTTGTAGGGGTTTAATGGCACAGGCAGGGAGCCCAGCCAACAGCGAGTTGCAGTAATCCAGACGGGAGATGACAAGTGCCTGGATTAGGACCTGCGCCGCTTCCTGTGTGAGGCAGGGTCGTACTCTGCGGATGTTGTAGAGCATGAACCTACAGGAACGGGCCACCGCCTTGATGTTAGTTGAGAACGACAGGGTGTTGTCCAGGATCACGCCAAGGTTCTTAGCGCTCTGGGAGGAGGACACAATGGAGTTGTCAACCGTGATGGCGAGATCATGGAACGGGCAGTCCTTCCCCGGGAGGAAGAGCAGCTCCGTCTTGCCGAGGTTCAGCTTGAGGTGGTGATCCGTCATCCACACTGATATGTCTGCCAGACATGCAGAGATGCGATTCGCCACCTGGTCATCAGAAGGGGGAAAGGAGAAGATTAATTGTGTGTCGTCTGCATAGCAATGATAGGAGAGACCATGTGAGGTTATGACAGAGCCAAGTGACTTGGTGTATAGCGAGAATAGGAGAGGGCCTAGAACAGAGCCCTGGGGGACACCAGTGGTGAGAGCGCGTGGCAAGGAGACAGATTCTCGCCACGCCACCTGGTAGGAGCGACCTGTCAGGTAGGACGCAATCCAAGCGTGGGCCGCGCCGGAGATGGCCAACTCGGAGAGGGTGGAGAGGAGGATCTGATGGTTCACAGTATCGAAGGCAGCCGATAGGTCTAGAAGGATGAGAGCAGAGGAGAGAAAGTTAGCTTTAGCAGTGCGGAGCGCCTCCGTGATACAGAGAAGAGCAGTCTCAGTTGAATGACTAGTCTTGAAACCTGACTGATTTGGATCAAGAAGGTCATTCTGAGAGAGATAGCGGGAGAGCTGGCCAAGGACGGCACGTTCAAGAGTTTTGGAGAGAAAGAAAGAAGGGATACTGGTCTGTAGTTGTTGACATCGGAGGGATCGAGTGTAGGTTTTTTCAGAAGGGGTGCAACTCTCGCTCTCTTGAAGACGGAAGGGACGTAGCCAGCGGTCAGGGATGAGTTGATGAGCGAGGTGAGGTAAGGGAGAAGGTCTCCGGAAATGGTCTGGAGAAGAGAGGAGGGGATAGGGTCAAGCGGGCAGGTTGTTGGGCGGCCGGCCGTCACAAGAAGCGAGATTTCATCTGGAGAGAGAGGGAGAAAGAGGTCAGAGCACAGGGTAGGGCAGTGTGATCAGAACCAGCGGTGTCGTTTGACTTAGCAAACGAGGATCGGATGTCGTCGACCTTCTTTTCAAAATGGTTGACGAAGTCATCTGCAGAGAGGGAGGAGGGGGGGGAGGATTCAGGAGGGAGGAGAAGGTGGCAAAGAGCTTCCTAGGGTTAGAGGCAGATGCTTGGAATTTAGAGTGGTAAAAAGTGGCTTTAGCAGCAGAGACAGAGGAGGAAAATGTAGAGAGGAGGGAGTGAAAGGATGCCAGGTCCGCAGGGGAGGCGAGTTTTCCTCCATTTCCGCTCGGCTGCCCGGAGCTCTGTTCTGTGAGCTCGCAATGAGTCATCGAGCCACGGAGCGGGAGGGGAGGACCGAGCCGGCCTGGAGGATAGGGGACATAGAGAGTCAAAGGATGCAGAAAGGGAAGAGAGGAGGGTTGAGGAGGCAGAATCAGGAGATAGGTTGGAGAAGGTATGAGCAGAGGGAAGAGATGATAGGATGGAAGAGGAGAGAGTAGCGGGGGAGAGAGAGCGAAGGTTGGGACGGCGCGATACCATCCGAGTAGGGGCAGTGTGGGAAGTGTTGGATGAGAGCGAGAGGAAAAGGATACAAGGTAGTGGTCGGAGACTTGGAGGGAGTTGCAATGAGGTTAGTGGAAGAACAGCATCTAGTAAAGATGAGGTCGGCGTATTGCCTGCCTTGTGAGTAGGGGGAAGGTGAGAGGGTGAGGTCAAAGAGGAGAGGAGTGGAAAGAAGGAGGCAGAGAGGAATGAGTCAAAGGTAGACGTGGGGAGGTTAAAGTCGCCCAGGACTGTGAGAGGTGAGCCGTCCTCAGGAAAGGAGCTTATCAAGGCATCAAGCTCATTGATGAACTCTCCGAGGAACCTGGAGGGCGATAAATGATAAGGATGTTAAGCTTGAAAGGGCTGGTAACTGTGACAGCATGGAATTCAAAGGAGGCGATAGACAGATGGGTAAGGGGGGGGAGAGAGAGAGAATGACCACTTGGGAGAGATGAGGATCCCGGTGCCACCACCCCGCTGACCAGAAGCTCTCGGGGTGTGCGAGAACACGTGGGCGGACGAAGAGAGAGCAGTAGGAGTAGCAGTGTTATCTGTGGTGATCCATGTTTCCGTCAGTGCCAAGAAGTCGAGGGACTGGAGGGAGGCATAGGCTGAGATGAACTCTGCCTTGTTGGCCGCAGATCGGCAGTTCCAGAGGCTACCGGAGACCTGGAACTCCACGTGGGTCGTGCGCGCTGGGACCACCAGATTAGGGTGGCCGCGGCCACGCGGTGTGGAGCGTTTGTATGGTCTGTGCAGAGAGGAGAGAACAGGGATAGATAGACACATAGTTGACAGGCTACAGAAGAGGCTACGCTAATGCAAAGGAGTTGGAATGATAAGTGGACTACACGTCTCGAATGTTCAGAAAGTTAAGCTTACGTAGCAAGAATCTTATTGACTAAAATGATTGAAATGCTACAGTACTGCGGGAGTAGGCTAGCTGGCAGTGGCTGCGTTGTTGACTTTGTAGGCTAGCTGGTAGTGGCTGCGATGTTGACACTACACTAATCGAGTCTCATGTGCCATTAAAAAATGTATATGTATAGTACCAGTCAAAGGTTTGGACACACCTACTCATTCAAGGGTTTTTCTTTATTTTACTATTTTCTATGAAATAACACACATGGAATCATCTAGTAACCAAAAAAAGTGTTAAACAAATCAAAATAGATTTTAGATTCTTCAAAGTAGCCACCCTTTACCTTGATGATAGCTTTGCACACTCTTGGCATTCTCTCAACCATCTTCACCTGGAATGCTTTTCCAACAGTCTTGAAGGATTTCCCACAAATGCTGAGCTGTTATTGGCTGCTTTTCCTTCACACTGCGGGCAAACTCATCCCAAACCATCTCAATTGGGTTGAGGTCGGGTGATTGTGGAGGCCAGGTCATCTAATGCAGCACTCCATCACTCTCCTTGGTGAAATAGACCTTACACAGCATGGAGGTGTGTTGGGTTATTGACCTGTTGAAAAACCAAATGATAGTCCCACTAAGCGCAAACCAGGTGGGATGGCGTATCGCTGCAGAAGTGTGCCTTGAATTCTAATAAATCACAGACAGTGTCACCAGCAAATAACCATCACACCACCACCTCTATGCTTCACACATGCAGAGATCATTCTTTCATCTACTCTGCGTCTCACAAAGACACCGCAGTTCAAAGGACAGATTTCATCCGGTCAAGTCTCTTCTTATTATTGGTGTCCTTTAGTAGTGGTTTCTTTGCAGCAATTCGACCATGAAGGCCTGATTTCATGAAGTCTCCTCTGAACAGTTGCTGTTGATGTCTGTTACTTGAACTTTGAAGCATTTATTTGGGCTGCAATTTCTGAGGCTCGTAACTAATGAACTTATCCTCTGCATCAGAGGTAACCCTGCATTCTCCCTTCCTGTGGCGGACCTCATGAGCCAGTTTCATCATAGTGCTTGATGGTTTTTGCGTCTGAACTTGAAGAAACTTTTAAAGTTATTGACATTTTCCGTATTGACTGACCTTAATGTATTGAAGTAATGATGGACCGTCGTTTCTCTTTGCATATTTGAGCTGTTCTTGCCATAATATGCACTTGGTCTTTTACCAAATAGGACTGTCTTCCACCCCAACTTTGTCACAACACATCTGAACTTTAACTTCTTGACGCACCCATCCCTTTAGCGGGATCATTTTCATCAACACCCGCTGAATTGCAGCTCTCCAAATTCAAATTAAATTACTAAAAATATTTAATTTTCATGAAATCACAAGTGCAATATAGCAAAACACAGCTTAGCTTGTTAATCCACCTGCGTTGTTAGATTTCAATACAGCTTTTCGGCGAAAGCATAACAAGTGTTTATGTAAGAACATCTCTCTCAGTAGATAAAATATTACAAACACTATATTACAAGCAGCCAAGTAGATTGGTCACGAAAAGCAATAGATTAAATGGCTTGCCTTTGATGATCAACGGATGTTTGCACTCACGAGACTCCCAGTTACACAATAAATGTTCCTTTTGTTCCATAAAGATTATTTTTATATCCAAAATACCTCTTTGTTTAGCGCGTTATGTTAAGAAATCCACAGGCTCGAGCAGTCACGACATCGCAGACAAAAATTCCAAATAGTATCTGTAATGTCCACAGAAACATGTCAAACGTTTTTTATAATCAATCCTCAGGTTGTTTTTAAAATATATAATCGATAATATATCAACCAGGACTGTCACTTTTTCAATAGGCGAGGGAGAGACAATGGCTGCCCCACGCAAAACTCTGTGAACACCCAGCTGTCCACTGACGCGATGCTATCTTTCTCGCTCATTTTTCAAAATAAAAGCCTGAAACTGTCTAAAGACTGACACCTTGAGGAAGCCATAGGAAAATGAATCTGGTTGATATCCCTTTAAATGGAGGCAAGGCATCCAATGGAACAGAGAGCTTTCAGGAAAAAACAGCACTTCCTGGTTTGATTTTCCTCAGGTTTTTGCCTGCAATATCAGTTCTGTTATACTCACAGACAATATTTTGACAGTTTTGGATACGTTAGTGTTTTCTATCCTAATCTGATAATTATATGCATATTCTAGTTTCTGGGCCTGAGAAATAGGCAGTTTCAAATGGGTACGTTTTTTTAGCCAAAAACGAAAATCCTGCCCCCTACACTCAAGGAGTTAATGAAGGCACACCTGTTAATTGAAATGCATTCCAGGTGACTACCTCATTAAACTGGTTGACAGAATGCCAAGAGTGTGAAAAGTTGGCATCAAGGCCAGCTAGCTAACTTTAGCTGGCTGGCTCGCTAACTAACATTACGTCATGCGTTGAGATTCATCGTTTATCTCGATAGTGATCTAGCTACATTTCTTAACAAAAGGCTTTTCTTAGTGTGCCAGAGCGCAGAATAACTGATGAATTTTGAATATGTCCGGTGTCTGTAAACGTTGGCAACAAACCGTAATTCAATTGTTGCCAGCAGTACAGTTAGTCATCAATGCTCTGGATAACATGAAAAGAGCGTAACCAGCTCTGCTAGGGTGAGTAAAATGGTCAGTATTCTCTCATTAGGTGTCTGGAAGTAGCTAGCCAATGTAAGCCAGTTAGCTTGGATGCTTGACTGTTGTTGTGAGGTCAGAGCTTTCGGATCGATCCTACTTATTAGCCAGAGCTTCCAGTGTGCGCTCTGAATGCGAAACACTGCATTTACGAACGGACAATCTGTCAGGATAGTTGCAGTCACCAATGCTCTGGATAACATAGCCTAACCAGCTCTGCTAGGGCAAGTAATGTTCAGTGAGCTGTTCTCTCTCTTGATGTCTGGAAGTGGCTGGTAAGTTAGTACAGAATTCTCAGCTCAACCCTTAAAGAGATGGGTGGGGCTAAGGCTTTAGAGAGAGTGAACAATGCTGAATGGATGTAGACAAAGAAGGGCTCTCCAATAGTAGTATTAAAACATTGAAAGACTGTTTTCTCAAAAGTGAGTTATCAACTTTCAAATGTAGTGTATGATATACCATTTTGTAGCTTTGAGTGTCCACTTTTATCCAATGTAAAACAAATAATAATAAAAAGCAGATTCAAATGTTGATACATAAGACAGAATCCTGGTGGTGAGTCACATATGTGGACACCCCTTCAAATGAGTTGATTCGGCTATTTTAGCCACATCTGTTGCAGACGGGTATAAAATCGAGGACACAGCCATGCAATCTCCAGAGACAAACTGGCAGTAGAATGGCCTTACTGAAGAGCTCAATGACTTTCAACGTGGCACCGTCATAGGATGCCACCTTTCCAACAAGTCAGTTCGTCAAATTTCTGCCCTGCTAGAGCTACCCCGGTCAACTATAAGTGCTGATTTTGTGAAGTGAAAATGTTTAGGGGCAACAACGGCTCAGCCCTGAAGTGGCCACACAAGCTCACAGAAAGAGACCGCTGAAATGCATAGCACGTAAAAATCGTCTGTCCTCGGTAGGGCTGGGCGGTATACGTTTTTTTGCTATGTACCGGTATTGTGTCATGGACAGGTTCGAGTTTTTACTTTACCTTCGATAACGGTATTTGAATGTTTGGTTTGTTAAATGTGATATGCAGTGTGTAACATCCATTTTTATAGTTTACTTCGCTACTTGAGTCATCTCTCGCCACTCTCTCTCTCCATGCCGCTTTCCACAGAGACCTAGTCCTGGCTCCTGTCACTTAAGGAGCGCATTTGTTGTACCTCGGCCACGAGACACTTGCTTTTAGTCTGCATGGTCAATACAGCATATGCAACAATGTTGATGACAACGATGGAGTTGTCACTTTGCTTCTTAATATAAATCTACTAGCATTCCATAATTACACTATTAGCTTGTGTTTCTTCTTACATCTGCAAACAGCTAGTTTGTCTTTTCTTAGCAAGTTGTTCCTAAATCTTGTTAGCCGCTAATGCTAATCTCTAGCTATCTACTAAATGTACTGAATAAGAGCAAGCGTAATTAGCCATAGAGCCTGATAATATCAGTGATGGTGTAGACCTAAATCAGCATGCTGTTTTTGCAACAGTATCTTCTAAATTAAAAAGGAATACGCAAAGCAAGAATATCTTAGCTCCATGAAGTAGCTAAAGAGAGAACATTCAATGTAGCCAAAGATTATAGGGTTCCCTAGGAAACACCTATCAACACTTTAGTTCCTACCCTTTCGCAATAACTCCTCCCTGGCATTTTCATTCCTTGTCATGTCAAACAACACTGTATTAAAAGTGCCCACTATTATATTCTAACTATATAATTAGAATAGACCTTCTATTGCCATGATTTTAACACCCAAGAGTTTTGCTCAAAATCGCATGTCAAATTGCAACATTTGGTTAAAAATGAGCCCTGATTGCTTGCCCATATCGTGCAGCCCTATGTGTCAGTGTGGAAATGATCTCAAATGCAGAAATTGATGACAATTAGGACTTTTTTTGTGGTTGAAGTTGAATTGAACAATATAAAGCAATCAGAATGGAGAAAGACTCATTGAAATTATTTCGAATGTATGTTTGCCCCCTTAGGGTCACACACTACTCAGGTTGTCAAGAAAGAAATAGCCCAAGATTCTGTGACAGCTGTGGGACAATAGATCCCAAAATTCGTACAACCAAGTAGGCCTAGGCTACATTAAAAAAAAATGTTAAAAAGCTATTAATCTGATTGGCTTGATGTCATAAACAGTGCAATGCTTGAAGCATTGCGAAGAGCTGCTGGCAAAACGCATGAAAGTGCTGTTTGAATGAATGCTTACGAGCCTGCAGCTGCCTACCATCACTCAGTCAGACTGTTCTATCAAATCATAGACTTAATTATAACATAATAACACACAGAAATACGAGCCTTAGGTCATTAATATGGTCGAATGCGGAAACTATCATCTCGAAAACAAGACGTTTATTCTTTCAGTGAAATACGGAAACGTTCCATATTCTATCTAACGGGTGGCATCCATAAATCTAAATATTCCTGTTACATTGCACAACCATCAATATTATGTCATAATTACGTACAATTCTGGCAAATTAGGCGGCCCAAACTGTTGCATATACGCTGACTCTGCGTGCAATGAACGCAAGTGAAGTGACACAATTTCACCTGGTTAATATTGCCTTCTAACCTTTCTTTTAGCTAAATATGCAGGTTTAAAAATATATACATATATACATGTGTATTGATTTTAAGAAAGGCATTGATGTTTATGGTTAGGTACACATTGGAGCAACGACGGTCCTTTTTCGTGAATACGCACCGCATCGATTATATGCAACGCAGGACACGCTAGATAAACTAGTAATATCATCAACCACAGTTCAATTCGATCTTTGTGTTCTGATAGCAGAAGTTGCATGTAAGTGGCAAGTGTAGACATGACCTGCGCACATGGATTGTACAATATTTGCACAAGTATTATTTTTGTAAAATTCTAAATGCTCTGTCATGTTGGTTGTTGATCATTGCTAGACAGCCATTCTCAAGTCTTGCCAGAGCAATATTTCTTAATTCCATTATTTTACTTTTAGATGTGTGTATTGTTGTGAATTGTTAGATATTACTGTACTGTTGGAGCTAGGAACACAAGCATTTCGCTACACCTGCAATAACATCTGCTAAATATGTTTATGTGACTAATACCATTAGATAACTACAATGTTGTGGTTCCATCCTCAGTTTCACAGCCTTTAACCTCTGTAACTGTTAAGGTCATCAATGGCCTCATGATGAAATCCCTGAGCGCTTTCCTTCCTCTCCGGCAACTGAGTTAGGAAGGATGCCTGTATCTTTGTAGTTACAGGGTGTATTGATACTCCATCCAAAGTGTAATTAATTCATAACTTCATCATGCTCAAAGGGATAGTCATTGTCTGCTTTATAATTCTTTTTACCCATTTTTTTCCCACTAACTATTCCCCAGGTTGTTGCTGTAAATGAGAATGTGTTCTCAGTCAATTTACCTGGTAAAATAAGGGTTAACTAAAGTAAGTAAAAGGTGCTCTTGCGAGGCATTGGAAAACCTCCCTGGTCTTTGTGTTTGAAATTCACTGCTCGACTGGGGAACCTTACAATTATCTGTATGTGCGGGTTACAGAGCTGAGGTAGTCATTCAAAAGTCATGTCAAACACTATTATTGCACACATGCAACGTATTATGTGACTTGTTAAGCAAATGTTTACTCCTGAACTTATTTATGTTTTCCATATCAAGGGGGTTGAATACTTATTGACTCAAGACATTTCAGATTTTAATTTGACATTTATTTGTAAACATTTCTTAAAACATAATTCTACTTTGACACTAGAGGGTATTGTGTGTAGGCTGTAACAACAAAATGCGGAAAAAGTCAAGGAGTGTGATTACTTTCTGGAGGCACTATCTGTCGGAGTAGTGTTCTGTATCAACAGCAGCGTATCATCCACCCGACGACTAGAGATAAGACTAGACTTGTTAAAAAAAGAACACAGGCTTGTTAACTCTTGTGTTGCTACAAGGTAAACTGGGTATTAGTGATTTAAATGTGATGTTGTGTAGAGCAGTCTTTCTACTACTCTAGGCTGTTTCAATTGTCTTTACTGGATCTTTGCAGAGTGCTTAACTCTGCTCTAGACCTCTTGTAATAGATTGTGCCAATGAGAAACCCGTCTCAGCAAGGTTTAAGTAAAGCTTTTGAGCTCGGCAGCCATCTTAATGGCAGTGTGTGGATGAGACAGGATAAAACTAGCTTACAACATTGGAGTGGCCGAATTCCTAAGATGTGTTATCTTCTGTAAGTGATGGCTATGGGCTTAGGAAGTTAACTGTTGTAGATGGTAAGGGAAGTTTTTGCCTCTACAAACTGGGGTGGTTTTGACCGTGTAACTGCTAGTGACGATATGAGTATTGCGATACTCGTTAGTATCGTATCGTGGCAAGGAAACAAAGCGGATTTAACTTCTTTAGGAAGCAAACATTATGTTGTCATCCAGAATCACATTATTTATTTTCCAAGCTATAGACTACTATCTTACTTACAACAGGTTTTTAAAGGACTGAAGAGTTAGGTCTGTGTCGTGTTTTCATTTTTGCCATGGAAAAATATTGAATAACTGATATGGTCACAGCCCTAGTAATTGCTGAAATTCCATCACGCTAGTAAGGATCTTCAGTGACTAGGCTAATGATGATGTAATCCTTCCACAGGTGGCGTCGTTGAGGAAGGTTGGAGCACACAGACAAAATGGTAACCATTCCTGAGTACTATGAGGGGAAGAATGTGCTGATCACAGGGGCCACAGGCTTTATGGGAAAAGTCCTGCTGGAGAAGCTGATGCGGTCCTGCCCTGGAGTCAAGGCTGTGTACGTCCTTGTCCGGCACAAAGCGGGCCACGCTCCCCTGGCCCGCATCGCAGACATGATCAACTGCAAGGTGAGAAGAGCTGGAGAAATGTCTAATGGGGTAGCCAAAGAGGAATGTTCAAGGGGGATAGCCAAAACTCTGTAGGCTGTGTGGGGTGATGCGTCATAAGTTCTTGACTGCTTGTTACGGAGACTTCTTAGTCCCACAGCCCACACATCATACGGTCTTTACAATTGGGCCATGGCAGACCACGATGTGGGCAAGCCTATGTCTTACTAATGGAATTGCTTTCTTGGGAGTGCTTTCGAACCAAAACGCTTCCCTCCACCTACACATTGGTTTCATAAAAAAAAAAGTTGTAGGCTCATTTTAGCTTATTGGCTGTGAAAGTGTCATGAAGGAGTATTACAACTGTAATACAACTGTATTTGTTTTTCAGCTTTTTGACAGGTTACGAGATGAGCAGCCAGACTTTGCTGAGAAGATAGTGGCTGTGAACAGTGACCTCACCCTGCCAGATATGGACCTGAGCAAAGTGGACCAGGAAACGCTTGCTGACTGCATCAACATAGTCTTCCACTGTGCTGCAACCATCCGATTCAATGAGCCTCTAAAGTGAGCCATTGTTTCCTTCTTGATACTGCTCCCCAGAACGTTGTTTCACTTCTGCTCCCAGAACCTTGCTGGACAGTGCTGCAATTTCAGATTTATCTACAGTGATCTTGGCTCTTCTCTCACACTTGCTTCTCCTGCAGAGAAATTACACTCACAGTTTTACTAACCCTCCGGGCGTACCTATCTATTGCTTAGGCTTTAAAAAAAATACATACATACATACATACATACATACATACATACATACATACATACATACATACATACATACATACATACATACATACATACATACATACATACATACATACATACATACATACATACATACATACATACATACATACATACATACATACATACATACATACATACATACATACATACATACATACATACATACATACATACATACATACATACATACATACATACATACATACATACATACATACATACATACATACATACATACATACATACATACATACATACATACATACATACATACATACATACATACATACATACATACATACATACATACATACATACATACATACATACATACATACGTACATACATACATACATACATACATACATACATACATACATACATACATACATACATACATACATACATACATACATACGTACGTACATACATACGTACATACATACATACATACATACATACATACGTACATACGTACGTACATACATACATACGTACATACATACGTACGTACGTACATACGTACGTACATACGTACATACATACGTACGTACGTACGTACATACATACGTACATACGTACGTACATACATACGTACGTACGTACGTACGTACATACGTACATACATACATACATACGTACATACATACGTACGTACGTACATACGTACGTACGTACATACGTACATACATACGTACGTACGTACATACGTACGTACATACGTACGTACATACGTACATACATACATACATACGTACGTACGTACATACATACGTACGTACGTACGTACGTACGTACATACGTACGTACGTACGTACGTACGTACATACGTACGTACATACATACATACATACGTACGTACATACGTACGTACGTACGTACGTACGTACGTACGTACATACATACGTACGTACGTACGTACGTACGTACATACATACATACGTACGTACGTACGTACGTACGTACGTACGTACGTACGTACGTACGTACGTACGTACGTACGTACGTACGTACATACATACGTACGTACGTACGTACGTACATACGTACGTACATACATACATATACGTACGTACATACATACATACATACGTACACACATACATACACGTACATACATACGTACATACATACGTACACGTACATACATACATACATACGTATACGTACATACATACACATACGTACATGTATACGTACATACATACATACGTATACGTACATACGTACGTACGTACGTACGTACGTACGTACGTACGTACGTACATACGTACATACATACATACATACATACATACATACATACATACATACATACATACATACATACATACATACATACATACATACATACATACATACATACATACATACATACATACATACATACATACATACATACATACATACATACATACATACATACATACATACATACATACATACATACATACATACATACATACATACATACATACATACATACATACATACATACATACATACATACATACATACATACATACATACATACATACATACATACATACATACATACATACATACATACATACATACATACATACATACATACATACATACATACATACATACATACATACATACATACATACATACATACATACATACATACATACATACATACATACATACATACATACATACATACATACATACATACATACATACATACATACATACATACATACATACATACATACATACATACATACATACATACATACATACATACATACATACATACATACATACATACATACATACATACATACATACATACATACATACATACATACATACATACATACATACATACATACATACATACATACATACATACATACATACATACATACATACATACATACATACATACATACATACATACATACATACATACATACATACATACATACATACATACATACATACATACATACATACATACATACATACAGTTGAACCGCTCCACACATTTCTTGTTAACAAACTATAGTTTTGGCAAGTTGGTTAGGACATCTACTTTGTGCATGACACAATTAATCTTTCCAACAATTGTTTACAGACAGATTATTTCACTTATAATTCACTGTATCACAATTCCAGTGGGTCAAAAGTTGACATACTCTAAGTTGACTGTGCCTTTAAACAGCTTGGAAAATTCCAGAAAATTATGTAATGACTTTAGAAGCTTCTGATAGGCTAATTGACATTGTTTGAGTCAATTGGAGGATTACCTGTGGATTTATTTCAAGGCCTACCTTCAAACTCAGTGCCTCTTTGCTTGCCATCATGGGAAAATCAAATGAAATCAGCCAAGACCGCAGAAAAATAATTGTAGACCTCCAAGTCTGGTTCATCCTTGGGAAAAATTTCCAAATGCCTGAAGGTATCACGTTCATCTGTACAAACAATAGTACACAAGTATAAACACCATGAGACCACGCAGCTGTCATACTGCTCAGGAAGGAGAAGCATTCTGTCTCCTAGAGATTAACGTACTTTGGTACAAAAAGTGCAAATCAGTCCCAGATCAACAGCAAAGGACCTTGTGAAAATGCTGGAGAAAACGGGTACAAAAGTGCAATATCCACGGTAAAACGAGTCCTATATCGACATAAGCTGAAAGGCCACTCAGCAAGGAAGAAGCCACTGCTCCAAAGCCGCCATAAAAAAGCCAGACTACGGTTTGCAACTGAACATGGGGACAAAGATCGTGCTTCTTGGAGAAATGTCCTCTGGTCCGATGAAACAAAAATAGAACTGTTTGTCCCTAATGACCATCGTCATGTTTGAAAGAAAAATGGGGAGGCTTGCAAGCCGAAGAACACCATCCCAACTGTGAAGCACGGGGATGGCAGCAGGATGTTGTGGGGGTGCTTTGCTGCAGGAGGGACTGGTGCACTTCACAAAATAGATGGCATCATGCGGAAGGAAAATGAAGTGGATATATTGAAGCAACATCTCAAGACATCAGTCAGGAAGTTAAAGCTTGGTTGTAAATCGGTCTTCCAAATGGACAATGACCCCAAGCATACTTCCAAAGTTGTTGCAAAATGGCTTAAGGACAACAAAGTCAAGGTATTGGAGTGGCCATCACAAAGCCCTGACCTCAATCCTATAGAAAATGTGTAGGCAGAACTGAAAAAGTGTGTGCGAGCAAAGAGACCTACAAACCTGACTCCGTTATATTAGCACTTTCAGGAGGAATGGGCCAAAATTCACCAACTTATTGTGGGAAGCTTGTGGAAGGCTACCCGAAACGTTTGACCCATGTTAAACAATTTAAAAGCAAATCTACCAAATACTATATGAATTTATGTAAACTTCTGATCCACTGGGAATGTGATGAAAGAAATAAAAGCTGAAATAAATCATTCTCTATACTATTATTCTGACTTTTCACATTCTTAAAATAAAATGGTGGTCCTAACTGACCTAAGACAGGGAATTGTAACTAGGATTAAATGTCAGGAATTGTGAAAAACAGATTTTAAATGTATTTGGCTAAGATGTATGTAAACTTCTGACTACAACTGTATACACACACACACACACACACACACACACACACACACACACACACACACACACACACACACACACACACACAGTGCATTCAGAAAGTATTGACCCCTTGACTTTCCCCACATTTTGTTACTTTAACTAAAATTGATTAAGTTCACTGTATTCCTCATCAATCTACACACAATACCCTGTAATTGCATTTTTTTTGTATTACCTAATTTACATAAGTATTCAGTCCTTTTGCTATGAGACTGGAAGTTGAGCTCAGGTGCATCCTGTTTCCATTGGTCATCCTTGAGATGTTTCTATAACTTGATTGGAGTCCACCTGTGGTAAATTCAATTGATTGGACATGATTTGGAAAGGCATACACCTGTCAATATAAGCTCCCACAGTTGTCAGTGCAACAACCAAGCCATAAGGTCAAAGGAATTGTCCGCCGAGCTCTGAGACAGGATTGTCTCGAAGCACAGATCTGGGGAAGGGTACCAAAGCATTTCTGCAGCATTGAAGATCCTCGGAAACACAGTGGCCTCCATTATTCTTAAAGGGAAGAAGTTTGGAACCACCAAAACTCTTCCTAGAGCTGGCCGTCCAGCCAAACTGAGCAATTGTGAGAGAAGGGTATTGGTCAGGGAAGTGACCAAGAACCCGATGGTCACTCTGACAGAGCTCCTGAGTTCCTCTGTGGAGATGGGAAATGATTCCAAAGGACAACCATCTCTGCAGCACTCCACCAATCAGGCCTTTATGTTAGAGTGGCCAGACGGAACCCACTCTTCAGTAAAAGGTACATGACAGCCGGCTTGGAGTTTGCCAAAAGGCACCAAAAGACTCTCAGGCCAGGGAAAACAAGATTCTCTGGTATGATAAAACAAACATTGGAACTCTTTGGCCTGAATGCCAAGTGTCACATCTGGATGAAACCTGGCACCATCTCTACAGTGCAGCATCAGCTGTTCAGAGGAGACTGCGTGAATCAGGCCTTCATGGTTGCAAAGAAACCTCTACTAAAGGACACCAATAAGAAGAGACTTGCGTGGGCCAAGAAACACGAGCAATGGACATTAGACCCGTGTAAATCTGTCCTTTTGGTCTGATGAGTCCAAATTTGAGATTTTTGGTTCCAACCGCAGTGCCTTTGTGAGACGCAGAATAGGTGAATGGATGATCTCCCCATGTGGGGTTCCCACCGTGAAGCATGTGGAGGTGCTTTGCTGGTGACATTGTCAGTGATTTATTTAGAATTCAAGGTACACTTAACCAGCAAGGCTACCACAGCATTCTGCAGCTATGCGCCATCCCATCTGGTTTGCACTTAGTGAGACTGTCATTTGTATTTCAACAGGACAATGACCCAACACACACCTCCAGGCTGTGTAACGGCTATATGACCAAGAAGGAGAGTGATGAGTGCTGCATCAGATAACCTGGCCTCCGCAATTACCCAACCTCAACCCAATTGAGATGGTTTGGGATGAGTTGGACTGCAGAGTGAAGGAAAAGCAGCCAACAAGGGATCAGCATATATGGGAACCATCAAGACTGTTGGAAAAGCATTCCAGGTGAAGCTGGTTGAGAGAATGCCAAGAGTGTGCAAAGCTGTCAAGTCAAAGGGTGGCTACTTTGAAGAATCTCAAATATAAAATATATTTCGATTTGTTTCACACTTTTTTTGGTTACTTTTTTTGGGGGTGGCAGGTAGCCTAGTGGTTAGTAACCGAAAGGTTGCTGGATTGAATCCCAGAGCTGAACAAGGCAGTTAACCCACTGTTCCCCGGTAGACTGTCATTGTAAATAAGAATTTGTTCTTAACTGACTTGCCTAGTTAAATAAAATAGTTATTTCATAGTTTTGATGTCTTCACTGTTATTCTACAATGTAGAAAATAGTCAAATTAAATAAACCCTGGAATGAGTAGTTGTGTCAACTTTGGACTGTGTGTATATATTAGTAGCATTTCTGTAATGATGTTTTGTGACTTTTTTTTGTTCTCCTTTCAGAGATGCTATGCTACTGAATGTTCTAGCTACCCAGAAGATGGTGGCTCTTGCCCACAAAATGAAGCACTTGGAGGTGTTCCTCCACGTGTCCACAGCCTACGCCAACTGTGACCGGACACTCATTGAGGAAGTGGTTTACCCACCTCCTGTTGACTACAAGAAGCTCATCGACAGCCTAGAGTGAGTAAAGTTCTTTGCCGATTGTTAGAAACGGAAACCAAGAGATTATAGTAATCTACAGCTTGGCATGTTTGACTGAGATAGATAAGTAGATTCTTTGCATCCTGTGGATTAGTTTGTAGTGGCTAATGCATAAGCTTGGTAGCTCTCCCTTGAGGGTCTCTCAATATCTCACTGCATGGACTGAAACTGCCAAACAGGGACAGTCTCTGATTTAAACTTCATGGCGTTTGGTTACTGATTGAGTGGCACTCACTCATTTGTAGTAGGTCAATTTGAACTGTTAAAAGGACATTTGCTTTACTCTAAATGTTAGGTGGGGCCTCTGACTGCTCTTGCAGGGGGTGCAACAGGACACGCATGCACAACATGGTCACCAGTTGTGTGAAAGTCGGTGTTCTGTTCATGTAGGAATGTTTCCATCCCTAAGTATTACAGTAGGCATTTGCTAATTTCTTCAGAGACATACATGTATGTGTGTGGGGAAAGGGAATTTCGGAGACTTATTCTATTTGTGGTCTTGGGAATATATACACTGCTCAAAAAAATAAAGGGAACACTTAAACAACACAATGTAACTCCAAGTCAATCACACTTCTGTGAAATCAAACTGTCCACTTAGGAAGCAACACTGATTGACAATACATTTCACATGCTGTTGTGCAAATGGAATAGAGAACAAGTGGAAATTATAGGCAATTAGCAAGACACCCCCAATAAAGGAGTGGTTCTAGAGGTGGTGACCACAGACCACTTCTCAGTTCCTATGAACTGACTGATGTTTTGGTCACTTTTGAATGCTGGCGGTGCTTTGACTCTAGTGGTAGCATGAGACTACAACCCACACAGGTAGTGCAGCTCATCCAGGATGGCACATCAATGCAAGCTGCGGCAAGAAGGTTTGCTGTGTCTGTCAGCGTAGTGTCCAAAGCATGGAGGCGCTACCAGGAGACAGGCCAGTACATCAGGAGATGTGGAGGAGGCCGTAGGAGGGCAACAACCCAGCAGCAGGACCGCTACCTCTGCCTTTGTGCAAGGAGGAGCAGGAGGAGCACTGCCAGAGCCCTGCAAAATGACATCCAGCAGGCCACAAATGTGCATGTGTCTGCTCAAACGGTCAGAAACAGACTCCATGAGGGTGGTATGAGGGCCCGACATCCACAGGTGGGGGTTGTGCTTACAGCTCAACACCGTGCAGGACTTTTGGCATTTGCCAGAGAACACCAAGATTGGCAAATTTGCCACTGGCGCCCTGTGCTCTTCACAGATGAAAGCAGGTTCACACTGAGCACATGTGACAGACGTGACAGAGTCTGGAGATGCCGTGGAGAACGTTCTGCTGCCTGCAACATCCTCCAGCATGACCGGTTTGGCGGTGGGTCAGTCATGGTGTGGGGTGGCATTTCTTTGGGGGGCCGCACAGCCCTCCATGTGCTCGCCAGAGGTAGCCTGACTGCCATTAGGTACCGAGATGAGATCCTCAGACCCCTTGTGAGACCATATGCTGGTGCGGTTGGCCCTGGGTTCCTCCTAATGCAAGACAATGCTAGACCTCATGTGGCTGGAGTGTGTCAGCAGTTCCTGCAAGAGGAAGGCATTGATGCTATGGACTGGCCTGCCTGTTCCCAAGACCTGAATCCAATTGAGCACATCTGGGACATCATGTCTTGCTCCATCCACCAACGCCACGTTGCACCACAGACTGTCCAGGACTTGGCGGATGCTTTAGTCCAGGTCTGGGAGGAGATCCCTCAGGGGACCATCCGCCACCTCATCAGGAGCATGCCCAGGTGTTGTAGGGAGGCCATACAGGCACGTGGAGGCCACACACACACTACTGAGCCTCATTTTGGCTTGTTTTAAGGACATTACATCAAAGTTGGATCAGCCTGTAGTGTGGTTTTCCACTTTAATTTTGAGTGTGACTCCCAAATCCAGACCTCCATGGGTTGATACATTTGATTTCCATTGATCATTTTTGTGTGATTTTGTTGTCAGCACATTCAACTATGTAAAGAAAAAAGTATTTAATGATGATATTTCATTAATTCAGATCTAGGATGTGTTATTTTAGTGTTCCCTTTTTGAGCAGTGTATTTTGTATTTGAGCAATATGGCAGAAAATGGACCTTTTTATTGTGGCTCTGTCTTCAATGTGTTTTCATGTTGGTTAGATGGATGGATGAGAAGCTGGTCTCAGCGATGACCCCAGGGCTGATAGGAAAAAGGCCAAACACGTACACCTACACCAAGGCCATAGCTGAGTACCTGGTCCAGCAGGAGTGTGGAAACCTCAACGTGGCTATAATCAGGCCTTCTATAGTAGGGGCCAGTTGGAAAGAGCCGTTCCCAGTGAGTCTTCCCATGTACTGAGCCCGCTGTCTTCTAAGCTGTAGCTATACTGTAGCTGACCATGGTCAATTCTGTGTACTGTTCATAACATGTTTTTTCACTCTTAGGGCTGGATTGATAATTTCAATGGACCTAGTGGAATATTCATTGCAGTAAGTACCTTAAAAATATGTTCTCAATATTTTTTTTATTTAACCGAGTAGGCTAGTTGAGAACAAGTTCTCATTTACAACTGCGACCTGGCCAAGATAAAGCAAAGCAGTTTGACACATAAAACAACACAGAGTTACACATGGAATAAACAAACATACAGTCAATAATACAATAGAAAAAGTCTATATACAGTGTGTGCAAATGAGGTAGGATACGGGAGGTAAAGGCAATAATTAGGCCATAGTGGTGAAGTAATTACAATATAGCAATTAAAGACTGGAATGGTAGATGTGCAGAAGATGAATGTGCAAGTAGAGATACTGGTGTGCAATATGTAAAACGCTCAGATCACAATAATGCGATCATGACCATTTCAAAGGTGTGGCTGCTGATTTATAACCTGAGAAACCACATTCCCATCACCTGGTAATGAACCTAGCACTTCTCTGCCCTGTATAGGCAGGAAAGGGGATCCTGCGTACCATGAGAGCGTCCAACAACGCGGTGGCTGACCTGGTGCCTGTGGACACGGTCATCAATACCACACTGGCTGCTGCCTGGTACTCAGGCTCCCAGAGACACACCAGGTCAGTCTCACACACACTGCAGCTGCCTGGTACTCAGGCTCCCAGAGACACACCAGGTCAGTCTCACACACACTGCAGCTGCCTGGTACTCAGGCTCCCAGAGACACACCAGGTCAGTCTCACACACACTGCAGCTACCTGGTACTCAGGCTCCCAGAGACACACCAGGTCAGTCTCACACACACTGCAACTACCTGGTACTCAGGCTCCCAGAGACACACCAGGTCAGTCTCACACACACTGGCTGCTGCCTGGTACTCAGGCTCCCAGAGACACACCAGGTCAGTCTCACACACACTGGCTGCTGCCTGGTACTCAGGCTCCCAGAGACACACCAGGTCAGTCTCACTCACACTGCAGCTGCCTGGTACTCAGGCTCCCAGAGACACACCAGGTCAGTCTCACACACACTGCAGCTACCTGGTACTCAGGCTCCCAGAGACACACCAGGTCAGTCTCACACACACTGCAGCTACCTGGTACTCAGGCTCCCAGAGACACACCAGGTCAGTCTCACACACACTGGCTGCTGCCTGGTACTCAGGCTCCCAGAGACACACCAGGTCAGTCTCACACACACTGGCTGCTGCCTGGTACTCTGGCTCCCAGAGACACACCAGGTCAGTCTCTCACACACTGGCAGCTGCCTGGTACTCAGTCTCCCAGAGACACACCAGGTCAGTCTCTCACACACTGCAGCTGTCATCTGTAGAGCTAAATGAATAATGTGATTGTGAAATGCAAATATTATTTCAGGTTTCTATGGCAGGCATTCTATTTTGTTCCCCTTTATCCCCGCAGGCCTAAGAGCATATTGGTGTACAATTGCACGACTGGCAGCATCAACCCGTTCCACTGGGGTGAAGTTGGTATGAAACGTTGCTCATATCTTATCTAAATACATACATCCAAATAATGATTATCAGTTATACTCTTCTCTGTTGTGAATGTGAGAAGGTTTTGGTTTACTTATACCCTCATTGGAGTGTTAGTCACCTCCCTGTAAATGACCTCTCCTGGATTTGTGTCCAGTGTCCAGTTTAGTCATTTAGCACACACTCTTATCCAGAGCAACTTACAGTAGTAGTGAGTGCATACATTTTCATACTTTCTTATACTGGTCCCACATAGTAATCGAACCCACAACCCTGGCATTTCAAGAGCCATGTTCTACCAACTGAGCCACATGGGATCCTGTGTACATAGTCTCTGAATGCTAGCCATCTGAGAAATATCAACATTGTGGCAGGCTTAAAGGCGATAGGTAAACTATATAACATGACTGTTATTCTTGAATAAAAATGAAAAACTTTTCCAGTCTTAGTACAATAGTTGTTTTGTGCATTAAAGATGGATGACATTTTCATAGTGGCAGTTTTATAGTTCCCTTTAAGCTGTTAACCTGTTGCGTTTGTTGTAGTAAATGTCAATGTATTTGTTACTCATTTGCCATAGATTTTTTGTGCTTTTAAAATATTTCAGGTGAAATCACTTTGTTGTTAACATTGCATTTCTGCATTCATTAGGGTTACTTTGAAGTCTATATTTGCTCCGTTGTTTTGTAATACCCCTAGTCTCCTTCAATAACTTGTACGGTTAAAAATAATAATTGTTAAAAGCACTTCAAAGGTATTTTGTCTAAACCAAACATCTGTTGCCGCTTGTCGTACGCTTGCTGCTTAACTCTTTCTTTCCACTTTGGTAGAAATGAGTGGTTGTGCCAACATTACCCCTGTTGAACCCCCTACCTTTTGTCTCTTAGAGTACCATGTTATATCCACTTTCAAGAGGAACCCCCTCGAGCAGGCCTTCAGACGGCCCAATGTAAATCTCACAACCAATCACCTTATCAATCAGTACTGGATCGCTGTAAGCCACAAGGCACCAGCCTTCCTTTATGATCTCTGCCTCAGGATGACGGGAAGAGAGCCCAGGTAAATGACACCCCGCTCAGTCACACACTAAGGGTGCACTAAGGGTGCATAAGCCATCCATATACCTTTTAGAGCTGGGTTCTGCACTCTTAGCCCTCTGTGTTACCTCAATGTGTCCTGGCATTGAATTCCTTCCTCCTGTGATGTCGTATTCTCTCTGCAGAGTACTGTATAAACATGACCTTCAAGACCAACCCCTTAGAGCAGGCTTTCAGGCACCCAAATGTTAACCTGCGGTCCAACCTCTTAACCAATCAGTACAGGACCACAGTGAGTCACACTCTTCCCGTCCTGTTGTATGACGGGTAGCTCAGGGCCACGGGTCAGTATCCCCGGTAAGGTCTACTACAGTGCCCTCTCAATCCCTCTCTCCCCTCCACCACTGGGTACTGGTCGTGGGGCAGAAGCAACGCCCGAACATTTGCTCAACTTCGTCATCGGACTTGGCTGGCTGCTGACAGGCTACCGTGTCATCATGACAAGCATGGGTTCCTGTCTAAAGCATGCATCAGGAATGTTTTATTTTTGTAATTTATTTTTGTGATTTTTTTTTAATTCAGTTGAACCATATGGCTCTGCTCAGATGTGGAGTTTATCTAGTCGCGTTTGCTTTGTGGAATTAACCCCCCACCTCTTTTGTTGTGACCTTTTTGTTTTTCTGAGCCGTGCCATTAAGTCTTCTGAAGTAACCTGGGAGTGATCTGCTCATTCTCCTCCACTCACCAAGCTCATCTCTAAATTTGAGAGGCACCAGGGAACTAGTTTTGCTTAATACCAGGTACCAAACACCTGTCCTTTATTCATTGGCCCATCAACCCTTCTATTCTTGGTTGCCCTATTCCTGGGCTTAATGAAGCACATTGTGGGACAAATGTAATGCACTGGCATTAATGTACGATCTCACAAGCCAATGGAAACACTGTCAATTTATCAGTGAGTCATTGGATAGACTTACTCACAATCCCCACCTATTGTTTCATTTAGCACCAAGGCCATGGTTCAGTCTAACCAAGTGTTTGGTACCTGACGCTTACAGTATTGATCCCCACAAGTTGATCGTAAACCAGAAACATTTCAGCAATGATAAACATTTGGTAACACTTCTCAATTACAAATTTATTTGACAATTTGTCTGTCTGAAATTCATTTGGTTTAGTATACTACACATTCTAAGGGTGGTGTTACCTTACTGGAAAAGGTAATGCGTCAATGTTTTACTTTTTAAATGGTTCACCATGTATGTTGTCACCTTCCTCTTTGTTCACAATGTATCATGGAGGAGCTCTGACTACAAGCATGTTGGCTTTTGATGCAATTTGGCATGGCCATGAATCCTCTGAAGCAAGTTCGTTCATGGAACTTCAAACTTTAATTAGTAGATGCTTTCTTAATGACGACAATGTAATTAGTGCAATCAAGTTAAGCTTCTGTCAGTCAGACATGCTCAGATACCTTCCAGGACTGGACAAGCCCTCCATTCTTACTGTTCTGTGTTTAACATGTATCAAGCCAACAATCATCCCAATTGAGACTGGTAGGCATTAGTTGAAATTTGCCTATAATACTAGTATGCTTAGACTCTTATCAGTAATATATTATAGATTGTGCTGGATTCATGCCGTTCTTTATTTAAAGATGCACTATGCAGAAATCACTCCGCCATTACCTGGTTGCTAACAATAGTTTGCCTAATTTCAGTTTGTAACAAAACAAGCAAGTATAGTGTAGAGAATCATTGTACCATTTAAACCACTGTGAAATATATTTTCCATAACCAAAAATATTGTATTTTCAGCTGTTTGAAGCTGGTGTACAAAACCAAAGTAAGGTGCAAAAATTTAACTTAAGCATAGAACTAAAGCTTCTTAGACTTGCTTTCAATGAAAATGACGGCTCTATAACCCAAATTTCAATGTGAATTTACCCAAAAAGATGCATATTGCAGCTTTAAAGCTGTGAAAATGTTCAGGGGTCAGATGTTTGACGATC
The DNA here is from genome assembly GCF_036934945.1 of Oncorhynchus masou masou. Taxonomy (NCBI): domain Eukaryota; kingdom Metazoa; phylum Chordata; class Actinopteri; order Salmoniformes; family Salmonidae; genus Oncorhynchus; species Oncorhynchus masou. Next base: position 17,506,620 of record NC_088233.1, on the reverse strand, counting down.
TGAAGCAATGACATACCCTTCAGTTTTATTCTGTTATCGATTTGCACAAATTGGCTCAAGGTCAACTTTTCCTTGTACAAAAAGATCAATAAGTAATTTTCATCCCTTGTTCCATTTCGGACATTGTCTGCTTAACCTCTAGCGTCGAGCAATCCCGTATCCGGGAGCGTAATCATAGCCTCAAGCTCATTACCATAACGCAACATTTCCTATTCATGAAAATCGCAAATGAAATGAAATAAATATATTCAAACACAAGCTTAGCCTTTTGTTAACACCACTGTCATCTCAGATTTTCAAAATATGCTTTTCAACCAAATCTACACAAGCATTTGTGTAAGAGTATTGATAGCATAGCATTAAGCCTAGCATTCAGCAGGCAACATTTTCACAAAAACAAGAAAAGCATTCAAATAAAATCATTTACCTTTGAAGAACTTCGGATGTTTTCAATGACTCTTAGTTAGATAGCAAATGTTCATTTTTTTCCAAAAAGATTATTTGTGTAGACGAAATAGCTCTGTTTTGTTCATCACGTTTGGCTAAGAAAAAGACTGGAAAATGCAGTCACTTACAACGCCAAACTTTTTTTCCAAATTAGCTCCATAACATGAAACATTTGAACATCTTGGCCATGTTCTGTTATAATCTCTACCCGGCACAGCCAGAAGAGGACTGGCCACCCCACATAGCCTGGTTCCTCTCTAGGTTTCTTCCTAGGGTTTGGCCTTTCTAGGGAGTTTTTCCTAACCACCGTGCTTCTACACCTGCATTGCTTGCTGTTTGGGGTTTTAGGCTGGGTTTCTGTGCAGCACTTTGAGATATCAGCTGATGTACGAAGGGCTATATAAATAAATTTGATTTGATTTTTGATTTGAATAACATAAAATATAAAATAGGCCAAATATACAATGCAGTTGCTTACCAAGACGACATTGAATGTTCCTGAGTGTCCTAGTTAAGGGTTTTGACTTCGGCTTAAAGATCTAGGGCAATACCTGAAAATGGCTGTCAAGCAAAATACCAATCCATTTGAATCCCAATTTGTAACATAACAAAATGTGGAAAAGGTAAAGGGGTACTTTGTGTCCAGTTTCAGTCAAAATGTTGGAGACACTCATTGAGGTTTTTCTTTATTTTTACAATGTTCTACATTGTATAATAATAGTGAAGACATCTAAACTATGAAATACCACATGGAATCATATTGTAACCAACCGGTTTGAAGGAGTTCCCACATATGCTGAGCACTTGTTGGCTGCTTTTCCTTTACTCTGCGAATCAACTCATCCCAGACCATCTCAATTGGGTTGAGGACGAGTGATTGTGGAGGGCAGGTCATCTGATGCAGCACTCCATCACTCTCTTTCTTGGTCAAATAGCCCTTACACAGCCTGAAGGTATATGTTGGGTCATTGTCCTGTTGAAAAACAAATGATAGTCCCCACTAAGCACAAACCAGATGGCGTATCGCTGCAGAATGCTGTGGTGGCCAAGCTGGTTAAATGTGCCTTGAATTCTAAATAAATCACCAACAGTATAACCAGCAAAGCACCCCTACACCATCACACCACCTCCTCCATGCTTCACGATGTGAACCACACATGCAGAGATCATCCGTTCACCTACTCAGCGTCTCACAAAGGACAGATTTCCACCGGTCTAATGTCCATTGCTTGTGTTTCTTTGCCCAAGCAAGGCTCTTCTTATTATTGGTGTCCTTTAGTAGTGTTTTTTTTGCAGCAATTCGACCATGAAGGCCTGATTTACGCAGTCTCCCCTGAACAGTTGATGTTGTGATGTGTCTGTTACTTGCAATCTGTGACACATTTATTTGAGCTGCAATTTCTGAGGCTGGTAACTCTAATGAACTTTTCCTCTGCAGCAGAGGTAACTCTGGGTCTTCCTTTCCTGTGGCAGTCCTCATGAGCCAGTTTCATCATAGCTCTTGATGGCTTTTGTGACTGAACTTGAAGAAACTTTCAAAGTTATTGAAATTGTCTGGATTGACTGACCATGTCTTAAAGTAATGATGGACTGTCATTTCTCTTTGCTTATTTGAGCTGTTCTTTCCATAAAATGGACTTGGTCTTTTACCAAATAGCTCTATCTTCTGTATACCCCCGTACCTTGTCACAACACAACTGATTGGCTCAAACGCATTAAGAAGGAAAGAAATTCCACAAATGAACTTTAAACAAGGCACACCTGTTAATTTAAATGCATTCCAAGTGACTACCTCATGAAGCTGGTTGAGAGAATTCCAAGAGTGTGCAAAGCTGTCATCAAGGCAAAGGGTGGCCACTTTGAAGAATCTAAAATAGATTTGTTTAACACTTTTTTTGGTTACTACATGATTCCATATGTGTTATTTAATAGTTTAGATGTCTTCACTAGTATTCTACAATGTATAAAATAGTAAAAATAAAGAAAACCCCCTGAATTTGTAGGTGTGTCCAAACTTTTGACTGCTACTGTGTATATAAAACAAATGAAAACCACTCTTGAAAAGATGGCTCAGTGCCAGCCATACCAACCTAATACCTGCCTCTTCCCTGTTACCACGGCAGGATGATGAAGACTATTACGAGGCTGCACAGGGCCATGATGGTGCTGGAGTACTTCACGAGCCATTCGTGGGTGTGGAAAAATGACAACGTCACCATGCTCATGAACCAGATGGGTGCTGATGACAAGAGGGTATGCTTTATGCCCACCCACCAGTCACACACTTGTAGGACCCACATATACACACACTTCTAGGACACACACACGTACTTGTGTAGGACACGCACGCTGGTAGAGTGGCAGACAGACAAATGGAGTATGTTTGTTTGAGATTGTAGCCGAAGTACAATTGAATTATTCAGCTTGGTTTTGAATGGAGTAATTGTGTGGAGTAATAGTCGAGGCCTGGCTGAAATGCATAGTGAATATACGTTGGTCCAGAAACCTAGTGATAATGTTTCATATTGTACTTTTGTAGACATTTTTCCTCTACTACATAGTTGCTCAATGCCTATCCTTACAATATGAAATACTCTTGATGTTTTTTTTTGGTCCAGACATTCAACTTTGACGTGCGACAGCTGAACTGGGCAGAGTACATGGAGAACTACTGCATGGGGACTAAGAAGTATGTCCTGAACGAGGCTGAGTCCGGCCTGCCAGCAGCACGCAAACACCTCAACAAGTAAGAGAAATGTCTCTATCTGCACGTGTTAACTTGACTATGCCACATTTTTTATACGCTAGGGGAGGTCCTCGGAACTAAACTAAACACACGTCCTTTCAAATGAACGATGTACAGAATTACAGAATTACAGAATTAAACCGTGACAATGTTTATTAACACAACCAACAATACATATAAATCATAACCCCAGATACACCTTGGCTAGGACTAGGGCTTAGAGGACACTACAATGAATTAGTAGCAGGGCAATAAATAATACTAAGTATCCAAGACTCAAGCCTTGCATGTAAAACACCTCTAGGAGAATCTCATGCAAACTTTAGATCATGTACACTGAGGCCAGTTCATTAGGTACACCACCCCATTCATCATTTATTTTCGCTCTTACAGACATGAGTCACGTGGCCATGGCTTGCTATATAAAGCAGGCATCGAGGCATTCAGTTACTGTTTGAATGTTAGGATGGGCAAAACGAGTGACCTAAGCAACTTTGAGTGTGGTATGATCATCTGTGCCAGGTGCGCCTGTTCCGGTATCTCAAACTACAAGCCTCCTGGGCTTTTCACGCATGACAGTGTCTAGGGTTTACCGAGAATGGTGCGACAAACAAAAAATAGCACTCCTGGCAGGTAGCAAGCTAGCTACAGTTACCCATAGCTGGCAAGCTAGTTTTATAGTTTGGTTATTTATTCCCAAAAATATGTTTGACGCTATCTACATTTTTATAAACTCCTCACAACGAGACGAAGCCAATTTGCCAACGCTAAAATCAATGTCATCTATAGCGTCATAATTTTGTCTGACATGCCAAAAAATGCAGCCATGTTATTTCAATTTGACACTTCGCATCTACTGGAGTATGACACGTGACTACAGTTTGCGTTGAATTGTGGGTCATATTAACCCCACAAGTGATAAAAGTTCTTCACTTGCTCCCTCGTGCCAAAATCGAGGGGCCAAGGGGGCCACGTTAGTGAATTGGATGCCGACTTAAGATGGCAATCAAACTGCATCCGGTTTCGACTGGGATATCTCAGAGAAAGTGGCTAGCGCGAGGGCTGAGGAGGGTAAAAATAATGTTTGGTCTGCAACCCAATCGAGTAACGTTTCCACTCCCCAAAGAATTCGGGCTGTTCTGGAGGCAAAGGGGGGTCCAACCCGGTACTAGATGGGTGTACCTAATAAATTGGCCACTAAGTGTATATTCACACACGTTGTAAGATGGCACACTCATGGTTAAACATGCTTTGTAAGATGGCTCACTCAAGATGAAACACGCTTTGAAAGATGGAAACACATTTGTGATAATTAGCATGCAAAAGCACATGTGAATTCATAAGACTTGCGCTGTTCTCTAATCAAAATAGCCCCTCCAAAAGACAGCCAGCCCTGGAGGAAGTGGGGAAGTGGTGACAAAATAGCCCCTCCAAAAGACAGCCAGCCCTGGAGGAAGTGGGGAAGTGGTGACAAAATAGCCCCTCCAAAAGATAGCCAGCCCTGGAGGAAGTGGGGAAGTGGTGACAAAATAGCCCCTCCAAAAGATAGCCAGCCCTGGAGGAAGTGGTGACAAAATAAGACAAATATACAAAGACTTTGTCCGCCTGCCAAGACAACCCCGAATCTCTTGCCTGAATACCAGCTCATTTGCTAAGGGCGTACTAGACCAACAAAAATAACATTCTACCTACTTTGCCTCAGATCAGATTTTCAGTCTGACTGAAGTCGCCCTAAAAAAGACACAATAGTCTCTCTTCAAGCCAGAATGTTGAATACAATATTTACACTTATTTTACTGGTTGTACATGCTGTGAGTCCTTTTGCCGGAAAGAGATGAGATGGGGTATCCACAGGAAAGTGTTGTTTACCCAACTTTTTGCGGCTCCGGTATGTTCTGTTGCTTGTATTTTCAATCTCTTGGCTCATTGCGCGTGATGCACAATATTTAAACAATAGCAAATGTAACCAAACGTAGTCAACCGAAGCGAGTTTCCTTGCAATCAGCTGAAAGTGTTTGCCGTTCTGTCTGTGGTTCGGTTAGGCTCAGCCATATTGTGCAAGTGTTTATCATATTGAAAATAAAAACCGGAAATATAAACCGATATACAGACCAGCGTGCTGAAGGTCGAGTTGATAACACTTCCCTGTGGATATTTTCTATCAGATTACCTCCGGCGTAGGGACAAAATCATTGGCTGTTGTTTACGTGAGTAAGCGGTAAAACATTCTGAGAGAAAGAAAGAAGTTTGCTTACCCAAAAATTTAACAAACACAGCCAACTGGGTGAACAAGGATGTGCACCGTTCCCTGTGCCCCAGGGAAGAACGAAAGCTGCCTTGAGGAAGGTTCCGCGAAGGTATTTGACATTACTCACCTCATATTAGCCACTAGGTACCACAATAAAAACTATCATCTTATTAAAAATGACCAATTGATCTTGAATAATTAATTGTCATGGCTTTGAAATTGTATTTTTTTGTTCTATGATGCACACCTTTCTTTCAGTTTTTTGGGATCACCAGCAAATCCCAATGTTTCCCTGGTGTCCTCTGCTTTAACATTCATCTTTGCTCACAATATTCAAAGGCTAAATGTCTATTACATGTGTCATCAGGAAAAGTTATATTTAAAGGGATACTTTGTCATCTCTCTGGGGAAGTAGATAAAGGGCTTCATTGCCAAAATCCCGAAGTATCCATTTAAATGTCCTATTCCTGCTAAATTGTATTGCAGCAGATACATTTTCCTAGGTAGTTGATGTATTTGCTAATCTCCTGAGAATGCAGGTGAATGCATCTACATGCAAGCTACCAAGAACACTTCAATGTATTTCTTAATTTACCGCAAACTGATCTCCATGGCAACTAGGCTCTGGTCATAAAACAAAAATTTGTCATCCTCTTGTATGTTTCAGGTTGAGGAACATCCGCTACACGTTCAACACGGTCCTGGTCGTGTTCATCTGGCGAGTGTTCATCGCTCGGTCCCAGATGGCCAGGAACATCTGGTACATTGTGGTCAGCCTCTGTTTTAAGTTCCTGTCCTATTTCCGAGCATCCAGCACCATGAAATACTGAGTCCACGTGGTGTACTCACCTTGACCCCATCCACTCTCCTCAATCCAGCAGCCCCAATCCGCCTTCTCTCCCTCCTGCCCAGCCCCCCTTCAGATAGCTATGTATCCCACAAGGCTCTGCAAATCCTATAATGTTCTGAGTTACTTAAGTGTCTGACATACTATTCATCTACTGTGTGTGAAATGTCCCCTTTTCTTTGCAGTGTGATCCCTGATGTGGGGGGTAGAACTGCATTTGACTAAGCATGAATCTAATCAGACCCCTGGTCTTATGATGCTCACCTTGTACATTGATAGTCAGCCAAACAGAGTTATTGATGCCTAGTTTGGTTGTCATGGAGATGGAGCATTGCTTTGCTGACAGCCCCCAGGGTGGTCAGGCGGTGGTTTTGATTAACAGTTTACATTTTCCTGCTTGAATAGGGGTAAAGGCACTCATATACTGTATGCTTGATGATGGCAATGACTATTACACAATGACATGATCAAGCACAAGGTAGATGGTAATAAATAGGCTTTTTACAGTGCCTAACAGGTATGATTATCTTGCATCAGCGGAGCCTTGCTGAGCTATCTATTTTTAAATTGTTTTAAAACAATTTTCAAACCATTTCTGACTGGACTGTCCGCTTATAATTCTGGCCCAAATACCTCATAGCTCATGTATCTCAATCAGGCAACTGCTCAAAGGACTTGATTTTGGAGAGTTTGTGTAGGTTGTCTATTGGCTCTTTACACTGCTTTCACTGATGACAGCTATCAGAAATTTGCATCTATGTCCATTTTAAAATAATGAGTAACTGTCTTTCCCCATGTTGGTCATTTATTTAACTGTCTGAAATGGGAGCGTTGTGTTCTGCTTATGCATCTCACATGTTTTGCCTGTTGTCGAGTTTGGGATATTCCATTCATGGGGAGAGGCCTCTTCTCTTCCGAACACCTTTATCTCTGTCTCATGCTATAATAACTTTCAAAGGTGGTCTTTATCCAATGTTTGCCTGGGTTGTTGGGCACTTGCAACATTTTAAACTTTTTTTACTTGTCCATTTTCCATGTTGTCTTGTACATATTGTCTTAACATGTTGGACTTACTGTGCACTTTCCTGTGGTTGTATGCTGCATGACATTCATTCCGAATGTCCAATTGTCATATAGTCACTTATACCTACAGTTGAAGTCGGAAGTTTACATACACCTTAGCCAAATACATTTAAACTCATTTAATCCTAGTAAAAAGTCCCTGTCTTTGGTCAGTTAGGATCACACCTTTGTTTTAAGAATGTGAAATGTCAGAATAATAGTAGAGGATGATTTATTTAAGCTTTTATTTCTTTCATCACATTCCCAGTGGGTCAGAAGTTTACATACACTCAATTAGTATTTGGTAGCATTGCCTTTAAATTGTTTAACTTGTGTCAAACGTTTCAGGTAGCCTTCCACAAGCTTCCCACAATAAATTGGCTGAATTTTGGCCCATTCTTCCTGACAGAGCTGGTGTAACTGAGTCAGGTTTGTCGGCCTCCTTGCCCGCACACGCTTTTTCAGTTCTGCCTACACATTTTCTATAGGATTGAAGTCAGGGCTTTGTGATGGCCACTCCAATACCTTGACTTTGTTGTCCTTAAGCCATTTTGCCACAACTTTGGTAGTATGCTTGGGGTCATTGTCCATTTGAAAGACCCATTTGCGACCAAGCTTTAACTTCCTGACTGATGTCTTTAGATGTTGCTTCAATATATCCACTTCATTTTCCTTCCTCATGAGTCCATCTATTTTGTGAAGTGCACCAGTCCCTCCTGCAGCAGAGCACCCCACAAACACGATGCTGCCAACCCTGTGCTTCACAGTTGGGATGGTGTTCTTCGGCTTGCCAGCCTCCCCCTTTTTCCTCCAAGCATAACGATGGTCATTAGGGCCAAACAGTTCTATTTTTGTTTCATCGGACCAGAGGACATTTCTCCAAAAAGCACAATCTTTGTCCCCATGTACAGTTGCAAACCGTAGTCTGGCTTTTTTATGGCGGTTTTGGAGCAGTGGCTTCTTCCTTGTTGAGCGGCCATTCCGGTTATGTCAATATAGGACTTGTTTTATTGTGGATATAGATACTTTTGTACCTGTTTCCTCCAGCATCTTCACAGGGTCCTTTGCTGCTGTTCTGGGATTGATTTGCACTTTTCGCACCAAAGTACATTAATCTCTAGGAGACAGAACGTGTCTCCTTCCAGAGCGATATGACGGCTGCGTGGTCCCATGGTGTTTATACTTGCGTACTATTGTTTGTTGAGATGAACGTGGTACCTTCAGGGTTTTGGAAATTGCTCCCAAGGATGAACCAGACTTGTGGAGGTCTACGATTTTTTTCTGAGGTCTTGGCTGATTTCTTTTGTTTTTCCAATGATGTCAAGCAAAGAGGCACGGAGTTTGAAGGTAGGCCTTGAAATACATCCACAGGTACACCTCCAATTGATTCAAATGATGTCAATTAGCCAGCAGAAGCTTCTAAAGCCATGACATAATTTTCTGGAATTTTGCAAGTTGTTTAAAGGCACAGTCAACTTAGTGTATGTGAACTTCTGACTCACTAGAATTGTGATACAGTGAAATAATCTGTCTGTAAACAACTGTTGGAAAAATGACTTGTGTCATGCACAAATAGATGTCCTAACCGACTTGCCAAAATTATATTGTGTTAACAAGAAATGTGTGGCGTGGTTGAAAAACAAGTTTTAATGACTTCAACATAAGTGTATGTAAACTTCCAACTTCAACTGTATCATGGATGTTTGGCCAGATTATAAAATAGTCCTTTGATCTGTGCTCACATGATCCATTGGGAATAAGATTAAGTGATCCACTTTCTGGGAGGTTTGTGTGAATTGTGCCTGAACTTGTCTATGACAAAATATTAATGTTTTTTATTAGTTACCACAGCCACAAAGTAATAAACCCAGTCTATTTCTACAATTCTGCCTCTTAAAGTAGGATTTTAAACCTAACCTTGAACACACTGCCAACCTTATGCCTAACCTTAAATGAAGACCAAAAAGCACATTTTTGTTTTGATAAACTTTTACAATATTGCCAATTCTGACTTTGTGGCTATACTATCGAGTTGAAACTTAAAAAGAGCACTCCGATCTATGTGTTCTAATCCGTTTGTGTACAACTCTAGGTAGACTTCAAGATCTGGCTTAAAAAGTATTTTTATGCTATTAAACAACAATTAATATTACATGGCCATTTATTTACTGAAGCGAAAAGCTTGAGGAAACACAATTCACCTGATACAACTTCAGCTGCTGGTTACCATTTTACTTTACATGTGGGATTTACTGCATTCTGTTTAAACTGTTTTATCAATTCTATTGTCAGTTCTTTTAAGTGTACCATTTTTCACAAAATGAAATAGTTAACACAGCCTGGCTTTTTGCACAGCTTACTAAAAAACGACCTAAGATTCCTGAAAGTTAAGGGAATACTGTAGTTGCTTCTATTTTAATATGAATTAATAACTTGACAAGTCTGTTGTAATAACTGTTAAGCACCACATTTAGAAAGGGATCCTTGCTTTCACTTGCTTTTTTTAATCCAGTTTCTCTATTAGATTTGAAGATTTTAGTGTGTAATAGTGTTTTTTTCTGGTATGTGGCTTGCTATGCAGTATTGTTAAACTTGTCTTGCAATGGAACTGCCAATTCAGAGTTTCTTAGGAACTTGTCTTGCCAGTGAAGTAATGGAGTGGAGCAGACCCCTTCTACTACTTCCGTTTGTGTTGCTCGGGATTCATATTACTGGATCATTCTAATGCTCTTCTATTCGAAGAGCATTGCACATCGAACTTTTACATTCTTTCTGGTTTTACAGCATCATATTCCAATACCCGTCTGGACAGAAATTAGATTTAATGTAATATATTCCTCTTTTCTTTTGACTGCCTGCAAATGTTTTGTTGTCATGCTTCCTCGTATAATTGTAGAATGTAGTCCCCTAGAAAGATCTGTACCCTATAACCAATTTGTTGTCTTTACCATGACCCTCAGTTAATGTTCCCGAGTATGCGCTCTGCATATTTCATTGACGGTGTAAAAGCTCTTTCCACAGTCAAGGTAAATGTTTAAAACAATCAACGGGTGCCTTTTTGTTTGTAAACCAAAAAGAAGGAATAAACTCTGTTAAATCATGTTTGCTGGAAGTTTTCTTCTTGAAATTCAATATTTTATGTTGTGCTGTTGAAAAATAACTTGCCATAGCTTTGGTCTTAAAAGCTTTTCCTTACTCCAGTGGTCACCCCTTTTGCAGAGAGGAGCTGGTAATACTGCTCTATCATTCCGGTAATACTGCTCTATCATTCCAGTAATACTACTACTACTACTGATGCTACTAATTTGGTGGGTGCTTATTTGTCCCATTTCAGAAGTGTGTATTTATGTGTGTGAATTGGAAATGTGTTTTTTGCCTTCCCCAACTCCCCCTGAGACGCCCTTAGAGACTGGGGTCAATGCCAGGGTCTGCCATTATCAACGGCAATCCTGGAGCAATTCATTGTTCACACATTGTTCACGTTCAAGGTCCAGAGTTGAGGGATCTAGAATGTCATTGTATGCTGTAGAGTTAAGATTTCCCTTCACTGAAACTAAGGAGCCTAGCCCAAAACATGAAAAACAGCCACATACCATGAATCTTCCTCCACCAAACTTTACAGTTGGCACTATGCATTGGGGCAGGTAGCGTTTTACCTGGCATCAGCCAAACCCAGATTTGTCCGTCGGACTGCCAGATGGTGTAGCGTGGTGATTGACTCCAGAGAACGGTTTCCACTGCTCCAATGGCGGTGAGCTTTACACCACTCCAGCCGACGCTTGGCATTGCGCATGGTGATCTTAGGCTTGTGTGCGGCTGCTCGGCCATGGAAACCCATTTCATGAAACTCCCGACGACCAGTTATTGTGCTGACATTGCTTCCAGAGGCAGTTTGGGACACGGTAGTGTGTGTTGCACCCGAGGACTCCCATTCTGTGAGCTTGTGTGGCCTTCCTCTTAGTGGCTGAGCCGTTGTTGCTCCTAGAAGTTTCCACTTCACAATAACAGCAGTTACAGTTGACCGGGGCAGCTCTAGCGAGGCAGAAATTTGCCGACTGACTTGTTGGAATGGTGGCATTCTATGACGGTTGTCACGTTGAAATTCACTGAGCTCTTCAGTATGTGCCAATCGACTGCCAAGTTTTGTCTATGGAGATTGCATGGCTGTGTGCTTGATTTTATACACCTGTCAGCAACGGGTGTGGCTGAAATAGCCGAATCAACTAATTTGAAGGGGTGTCCACATACTTGTGGTCGTGTAGTGTATGTCAAATTTCTATTTTCTTGATTAAACAAAATAGAGTTGGTAATAGTATGAAATCGATTCGTGAGAATGATTCATGCATGTTTGAGTCTTTTGCTTCAGGATTATGTGCCCGCCAGGCATTAATGAGGTTGTAATCCGAGTATATTCTGGAGAGCCTTGGTTGCATGTGGATTGTAGTTGGTGTTATTCGATTTGTCCCGCATGTCCAAAATGGCATTCATGTCTGTCCCAATACCAGATGGAATTCAGTTAATTCTAACAGTATGCTGTTCAGAGAATCAAAAACATAGGTTGACATGAATTTGGAGCGTATACATTAAAGGCCAATTTCTTTCCATTATGGATACATTTAAGGAAAGTGATTCTTCCTTCTTAATCTTCTCCTTTACCCAATATGGTAATTTTGAGTATATTATACAGCACCAGTCAAATGTTTTGACACACCTACTCATTCAAGTGTTTAAAAAAAAAAATGTAAACCTTTTTCTACATTGTAGAGTAATAGTGAAGACATCAAAACTATGAAATAACCAAAAAAGTGTTAAACAAATTCTTTAAAGTAGCCACCCTTTGCCTTGATGACAGCTTTGCACACTTGTTGGCTGCTTTTCCTTCACTCTGGGGTCCAAACCATCTCAATTAGGTTGAGGTCAGGTGATTGTGGAGGCCAGGTCATCTGAGGCAGCGCTCATCACTCTCCTTCTTGGTCAAATAGCCCTTACATAGCCTAAGCAAACCAGATGGGATGGCGTATTGCTGCGGAATGCTGTGTTAGCCATGTTGGTTAAGTGTGCCTTGAATTCTAAATAAATCACCAACATTGTCACCAGCAAAGCACCATCCCACCTCCTCTGTTCTTCACAGTGGGGACCACACATGCGGAGATCATCCGTTCATTTTTGGAACCAAAAATCTTACATTTGAACTCATCAGACCAAAGGACAGATTTCCACCGGTCTAATGTCCATTGCTTGTGTTTCTTGGCCCAAGCAAGTCTCTTCTTCTTATTGGTGTCCTTTAGTAGTGGTTTCTTTGCAGCAGTTCGACCATGAAGGCCTGATTCATGTAGTCTCCTCTGAACAGTTGATGTTAAGATGTCTTACTTTATATTTGGGCTGCAATTTCTGAGGCTGTAACTCTAATGAACTCTGGGTCTTCCTTTCCTGTGGCGGACCTGATGAGAGCCAGTTTCATCATAGCGCTTGAGGGTTTTTGCGACTGCGCTTGAAGAAACTTTCAAAGTTCTTGAAATATTCCGTATTGACTGACCTACATGTCTTCCGTATTGACTGTCGTTTCTCTTTGCTTATTTGAGCTGTTCTTGCCATAATATAGACTTGCTCTGTATACCACCGCTACCTTTTCACAACACAACTGATTGGCTCAAATACATTACGAAGGAAAGAACTTCCACAAATTAACTTTTAATAAGGCACACCTGTTAATTGAAATTAATTCCGGGTGACTACCTCGTGACGCTGGTTGAGAGAATTCCAAGAGTGTGCAAAGCTGTCATCAAGCTTAAGGGTGGCTATTTGTTTAACACTTCTTTGGTTACTACACAATTCAAATATGTGTTATTTCATAGTTTTGATGTCTACAATGTAGAATATAGTACAAATAAAGAAAAACCCTTGAATTAGTAGGTGTTCTCAAACTTTTGACGGGTACGGTACATTTATAAGAATATCCTTTAGTTTTGTTTGGGGCTGACGAAAAAGCAGCTAGATTGTACAAATGGTTCTCTATTCTATGTGAGTCCTTTTGGTGCAGCTTTATATAGACATCTGACCAGCCTCTTCTAATGTCTAACAGATCGCCCTCATCATTTAGCATACCAGCGATTGTGTCAAGTGTTTCTCTGATGATTCTGTTTTAATACGGCCAGCCAGGATGTGGCCCAATATTGAATGGACCATGTTTTCAGCTTCATCAGGCCTTGTCACCTGGCTGTGCCAATTCCTTGGTTTACCTTTGTTGCCAATAAACCTGACCCTAAAGACTCCGCTAGGATATCATTACACAAGGGAGGTTTTGTTTACCTACACAGGCGTTGATACTGTACAGGACTTGAGATGAGTCACGAATGTACTGTTCTTTGATAGCTACAGTAGCTGACTGAACTAAATACTTGCCCTAGAGCAATAAGGCTTCCAAGGTCTTATGTGTTCATAGAATTTGATACCAGGGGATATGTTTAAAAGCAATATTGTGTTTGAACTTCAATTCTATTTCTTGAGGCAAATTGCCTATTTTTCAGTGTGATCATGGTATCAGAAAATGTAGTGTTGTATGATTGACCATTTAGCCTTTCCTAACGTCGTCAGCGTCAACTAAACTGTTGTCTTTTTGTGGAGACGACCCCTACTGTTTTGAACTGCATTTGGCCTTGACAGTGAACTGTATGTAATAAAGTAAGTAAAATAATGTCAACCTCTCCTAAATAATTCATGAGTCATAATACCCTGCAGGTTGATGTTGATTGGGAGGAATGTTGTCCCGGGGGCAGAGCTGATCGATTCCCAGTAGATGGGCCTGCTGCAAAGAAAATTGGCCTATATATTGAACAAATTCATGAAAACAAAAATATGCCTTTTGTCTTAATTTAATGTTAGGTTTATGCATAAAGTTAGCAGTGTGGTTAAGGTTAGGTTTAAAATCAGATTGTATGACTTTGTGGCTGTGCCTCCAGTACATGAGTCATCCCAATAAATGCCAATATGCTCTAAATCTCTTGGTTTAACCGAGAAAATGCTGACATGAATGTGGTGGTGTTGATTTCTAGACAAAAATGTAATAATTAATGAATTCAATAAATAATTAATAATTAATGGATCCCTACTGTAAAACGATTTCAGTTAATCACTGGCCATCCATTCTCAAAACCCATGATGGTCAAAATGCTCCTTTCACCTCTTTAATGAGAAACACCAGGCTCGTTGCCACCAAGTCAGATGGGAGATTTGTGACAATTGTGAGATTGAGTCCCTAACAGTGTAATGACCGTTTTGCATGAATCCATGTTATTTTATTTCTCTGAATCAAGATGCATATCAGGTAGTTGGGAAAGCCTGTGCTGGAACAGCTGGCAGCTGCAGCCTGGGAACTGTGGACCGTGCTGAGGGCTGAGCCACTACTGAGCCTGCCCAGTGGGAGTAAGACCCCTCGGCAGGGTAAACAGGCTCAGGGACTTAACACAGTTGCACAGTGGGATGCTGTCATACTTTGAAGCAAGCAAGCAGAATGCACGCACACAGACACTCACTTTATTCATTTAAAAACGTGGCCTTATTTACAACATGTAACTTACACTCAACTACAGTTATCACAAAGAATTTGAGAATAAAATAAGTATAAATAGTATGATACTTTATATTTTCCATATTTTTTCAGGAAGGTACATTTATCTCTGATAGCAGCCAAATAAAGAACTTCTAACACGATAAAAGCAAATCCTTTAGGGAAAGTACAGAAGCATAATCTTGGGACAGTTGTCCATTATTAATACATAATTTCACTTACAGCTTTTAATAATTTGAATAATAAATTAGAGCTCAATAACCTCATCCCAAAGAAATCAATATAATGTACAGTAATAGCAAGAGCGTATGTGAGGTCTAGGTTTGCTTTGATACCATGGGTCTCTGCCAAATGCTTTCAGTCCAGGCTCTGTGGTGGTTCCACTCTCAGGATGGTCTCATACAATGGGATGTTTTCATATACTAGGATTTGATCCTCTCTCTGGAGGTCTGTGTGTGTTACACCTTCCTGTTTGTCATTTTCAGGGGACTTGATGTTGATCAGAGCCGTGTACGTGTCACTGGTGGTGCCCCTTAAATTTTCATTTTCAGGGGACTTGATGTTGATCAGAGCTGTGTACGTGTCACTGTTAGGGTCAGGATGAACATAGACACTGTGTGTGTCCGTTATGGAATGATCACTTCCTCTGAATCTTCTCTTCAGCATGCAGTAGGTGAAGACAAGTGCTCCAACAGCCAAAACAGCTCCCACCCCTACCCCCACTACAGGAGCCCAAAGAAAAGCAACAGGAATATAAATAGGAATGACACTGGAATTCTCTCCCCCTAAAATGTTCCGTGCCTCACAGTAGTATTCTCCATTGTCTTCAGAGCTGATTTTAGTGATAGTATAACTCTGCCCTGAAGCTTTTGGTGAAGTTACGTTTCTCTTCAGCCAGGTGTAATTCTGCACTGGTGGGTTGGCATCACTGTTGCATGTCAGAGTCACTGAACTGCCCTCCACTATCTTACCAGAGGGACTGACTGAAGCTGAGGTGCTCTTTGGTTTGTATCTAACTCTGAGAGTCACTTCCGGAGAGTGGAGATCATCATGGCCTCCTACAGCACAGGAGTAGCTGCCTGCATCGTCATTGCTGACTGGGTTTTGGTACAGTCTGTTGGAGTAGGGATAGTTGTTTGGTATAGGCTGTCCATTCTTATACCAAATAAAGGCTGTGTTTGGACCCAGTGTACATTTGGTTCTACATCTCAGTATGGCACTCTCCCCCTCTGACACAGATGTGGGATCCAACTCCAATAGGACATCTGTGACAGTCAGCAATACAGGAGTTCCAGCAAACTTCCCTCCTAAAATGGTTCTGAGCCTGAATCTGTACTCAGCTGAGTCACTCATTCTCAGACCTGTGAATCTCAGGGTACAGTCATTCTCCTTATTTCCAGGAATACGGTACTCCACACGACCCACATACTTTGGGTCCTGGCTCAGATCTTCAGGCTCTCCTCTAGTACCCCATTTATTAGACCAGAATGCTTTACTGATCTGGGGGTCGTTGGGATATGTGTAAGTGCAGGAAATGTCCACTGATGTCCCCTTTAAGGCACACATATTTCTATTGACTGTAGTAACACTCTGACAGTTGTGACCGTGAACACACACTGCAGGAGAGTGGAGATTCTCATGGCCTTTTACAGCACAGGAGTAGCTGCCTGCATATTTACTGCTGACTAAGTATCGGTACCAGGGAAAGATATCTTCTTGTAGATATTGTCCATTCATGTACCACATATAGGTGGGGTTGTCACTCAGAGGGCAGGTGGTGCTACAGGTCAGTGTCAGTTTCTGACTTCCTGTCACCTTCACCTGCAGGCCTGTGATGGAAAGAGCTGTTCCCGGTAAGCTATAACCCAAACCTGAAGTCTGTTTATGAAACGAGAAGTGATACTCAGCTGAGTCTTCCTCTCTCAGGTCTGTGATTCTCAGAGTGGAGTGACCACTTTCTGTTCCAGGGTACTTCACACGGCCTGAATACCCTGGGTCTTCTGTTAGGTCCTCTGGAATTGAATTTTCTCTCCACCTATCACTTTGTTTGGCACTAAACCAGAATGTTGAGGTGACTAAATATCCACTGGGATATGTGTAAAAGCAGGTTAGGTCCACCGATGAACCTTTCAAGTTACAGATTTGCTTCCGAGTGTAAGACACACTCCATCCATTGTGGGCCAGTTTCACTGCAATACAATCACACATCATAAGGCCTATTTTCTTCATTTTTTAAGTTGAGCTTGAAATATGTGTTGAGTCAATTAGACCATGCCTATCTAAGTTTAGCTTTCTTATTAATGAACCAGAAAATCCATTGTTATTTCTGGTTGTTTATCAAAGTCAGCTGCCTTGCTCATTGAACCTGCTTTGTAGTATACAGTACCCCTACGCACATGCTATAAGCACAACAACATCCTAATTCTTTCAATGTGATGTTGACACTACATTTTCTGTGGTGTGTGTGGTTGGAAACAACAGATAAACATTACTCAGAGAAGAGTGAAGGACGATGGAGGTGACACTGGGCACACTAGAATAACATTTACAAGCATCTTATTCTGATTGTTTTATTATATTTGTCTGTAGGTCACACAACGATACTGATAAAAAGGAGAAATATAGTGCTATTATTTATCATACCTCCCACAGAGAAGAGAAAAGCCATGAACACACTTCCTGCTTTTGTTACGGCCATGTTTCACATTCTGCAATCAGAGAAATTACATCAAAATAGACGACAAAACACACTTTATAAATGTTGAATAACCTGACACGTAAATTAAGGGGAGAACCATCAATATGGTCTTCTTGTTTTAATACAAAAATCAATATAAACTAAATATGTGAAACCACAGTCCATATATTTATTTCTACTGTAGGCCTATGTTCCAGCAACACAAATTCACTCATCTGAAAAAGTACAGAGTAGTATTCCCATGCCCAGAAGGATGACTAGAAACAAATAATTGACAAAAGAAATAGCAGAAAGTATACTGTACTTACAGCGTTGGGAGCGACGTCCAGTCAGTAAGCTAGTGAGCTGCGGTTAAGGGGGCTACAGGTAATGCAGAGCTTATTTCCTGCCTATTTATTCCATTTCCTGCATAGCAACTTGTAATATGTCACTGAAGGGCTTAACAATGCGTGAACATTGCATATGGCTGTGTTTCTTCATATGTGGAGCACACTTACACAGGATGCGAAGTCTGAAAATGTCCTTGTTGAAATCGCCCTAAAATATACACTTTCACCTTAGCAGACTGATTTTGTTGTGGAACTTCTCAGCAATCTTCTGCCACACGCAGTTGCTAGAATTATAATAAAACTTTAAAACTCGTTCTTTAATGAGAAACACCAGGCTAGTTTCAATCAAGTCAATTGTGAGATTTGTAACAATTTTGAGATAAGAAGTGTAATGACTGTTTAATTAATCCATGTTATTCATTTATTTATCTGAATCAATATGCACATCAGGTAGATGGGAAATCCTGTGCTGGAACAACCTGCAGCTGCAGCCTGGCAACTGTTGTCTGTGCTGAGGGCTGAGCCACTACTGAGTGTGCCCAGTGGGAGTCAGAACCAGTGGGAGTCAGATCCAGTGGGAGTCAGACTCGGGCACAATGGGATGCCCTCATAATTTGCATCTGCTTTGAACTAGTATTGTAACATACTGTAGGCTACTCCTGCATGTTTCCTAGAATGAACAACATGGTAATGTTTCGGAAATCTATGCTGAAAGAGTGTGTTTGTGCGTGCATACACTCTCACTCACACACTTTCAGCATAGATTTCCCTGTTGTGCTTTCTAGGGGTAGCCTACAGTATGTTACAATATTAGTTCAGAGCAGATACACTTGTGCTGTTCAGATCGGGTTTGTATGAATATTGTCTGTATAAAGGACAGGACATTCTGTCACATTCCCAAAGGTTGCTTGTCCTATGACAGTCAAGAGCTGACTGATGTTGTTGTCACTGATGTTCACTTGTGTCCTGACTATCAACCAGACTACTCAAATGCTCCTGGTAAGTAAACCCCCATTTACATCACATCAGATATAACTATGTTTGTGGAATAATGTGTCAGTCTTGATGTGTGTTCAACAGAACACACATGCTGAAAATCAACAGAAAATCATGCTGATTTGAAATGTATTGTTTTGATGCCATGTTTTCTCAACTGTACCGGATCCCTGCCGGCCAAGCAAGTCCCATGTGTTCTTAGTTTTGGTATGCTTGAAATTTTGTGGCTGAAAGGGTATTGAGCAAACTTAAGAACTTCTAGATTCAAATTATTCATAAGATCCACCATAAGACCTCTCTATCCCCTCAGCATCATAGAAGATTCATTTCTCATTCATCCAAAAAGACAGAAGAGTTCAAGAAGTCAAATGAATTGTTCCCATTTCCTGTGCCATGTCTCATAAACTCAGCTTTAAAGGTCAAGTTGACCGTCATGAGAAGATGTCTTTGTTGATAGCCCAGCTTCCCTGTACCGCACACAGTACGTCAGCTGAATGCCCAGGCAGCAGTAAACTAGCCTGGAGCGCATTCAGCAAGGCACAACAATGTACAAATAGAAATATGTTATGTAGAACAACATGCCTCTCTGACATGTAGAATAAAATAACGGCAGCCTTATTCTTTACATTTCTGTCTGCAATGTTTGATAAAGTCTGCCTACTGAATGTGGCCCTGTTCCTCTAACTGTTTCCATGGCCAATGATTGATAAGATGAAAATCAGCTTTTAAATCAAATCAAATTTGGTCACGTACCCAGTTTAGCAGATGTTATAGCGGGTGCAGCGAAATGCTTATGTTACTAGCTCCTAACAATGCAGTAAAATGTCAAACAATTCAAATGTAAGGAAAAAGAAAGAAAAAGGACAAGAAATCAAGAATGGTGGGACAAATCTGATTAACAACCCAAACAGCACTGTAGTAGTAATCAAATGCTTTAATATCTTTGAATTCATTTTTGAGATCTATTTACGTTGTTCTCTTTCTGTCTATTCCTTAAGCCACTCCTCTCATGTCTGTGGTTCCTTTAACAGTTTGGATCTCTGAGGATTCTCCACATTGTCCAGGGTGGTTTATGGATGTCTTGGCCCTCCTCTTTGGTTGATTTTATGGGGTTGTTTTGTCATAGACAGCGTGGTGCCACTGCCTATATTATACTGATCCTGCCCTAGGTTTAAGACACTGACAGAATAGTTGGAAACTATCAGATTACAATAACATGGATCAGTTTCAATGCATTGTAAAAAAGAAAATGTCTGGCTGTGTTGGTCTCCCACCACAAATGACGGTTCACCAGAGATAGTTGTTGCCATGTTCTGAGGGGGAGTCACCCTGAGCGCTGTTGTCTGAGGCAGAATGCAAGTCTAACGTGTTACTCTCCTGTCTTCCTCACTATGACTGTAGACGATGCTCTGTTCTTTACAGACGTCTGCAGTCTGGTTAACAAGTAACCCACATAGTTAACCCCCCCACCATATAAACCCACTTGTCTTAGCCAGCAAGACCCCAGTCAGGAGTCAGAATGGGAGGTTCACGGGTGAAGACCACTGGGGTTCTACTCTGTCTGTGTTACTGTATCAACACTGGAATTTCAGATGATCTCTCTGGTAAGTTATCAAATGTATACCAGTAATAGGTTAGCAGGGTACACATTGAAAGATACATTGATTGAATTGTGTAAATTTGAATGACCAATTGTACACTATATACAAACGTATGTGAAGACCCCTTCAAATTAGTGGATTGGGCTATTTCAGACACACCCGTTGTTGTGTATAAAATCCAGCACATAGCCATTCAATCTCCATAGACAAACATTGGCAGTAGAATGGCCTTAATGAAGAGCTCAGTGACCATTAACATGGCACCGTCATAGGATGTCAACAAATTTATGCCCTGCTAGAGCTGACCCGGTCAACTGTAAGTGCTGTTACTGTGAAGTGGAAACGTCTAGGAGTAACAACGGCTCAGCCGCGAAGTGGTAGGCCACACAAGCTCACAGAACGGGACCAGCGAGTGCTGAAGCACGTAGCATGTAAAAATCGTCTGTCCTCGGTTGCAACACTTACTACCGAGTTCCAAACTGCCTCTGAAAGCAACATCAGCACAATAACTGTTCATCGGGAGCTTCATGAAATGGGTTTCCATTGCTGGTCAGCCGCACAGAAGCCTAAGATCAACATTTGCAATGCCAAGCGTCAACTGGAGGGGTTGGACTCGCCGCCATTGGACTCTGGAGCAGTGGAAACGAAACGTGTTCTCTGGAGTGATGAATCATGCTTCACCATCTGTCAATCTTCACTATCTGTCAGATCTGGGTTTGGCGGATGCCAGGAGAACGCTACCTGCCCCAATGCATAGTGCCAACTGTAAAGTTTGGTGGAGAAGGATAAATGGTCTGGGGATGTTTTTCATGGTTCGGACTAGGCCCCTTAGTTCCAGTGAATGGAAATCTTAACCCTACAGCATACAATGACATTCTAGATGATTCTGTGTTTCCAAATTTGTGGCAAAAGTTTTCGGGAAGGCCCTTTCCTGTTTCAGCATGACAATGCCCCCGTGCACAAAGCAAGGTCCATACAGAAATGCTTTGTCGAGATCGGTGTAGAAGAACTTGACTGGCCTGCACAGTGCCCTGACCTCAACCCCATCGAACACCTTTGGGATGAATTGGAATGCCGACTGCGAGCCAGGCCTACTCACCCAACATCAGTGCCTAACTTCACTAATGGTCTTTTGGGTGAATGGAAGCAAGTCACCGCAGCAATGTTCCAACATCTTGTGGAAAGCCTTCCTAGATGAGTGGAGGCTGTTATAGCAGCAAAGGGTGAACCAGCTCCATATTAATGCCCATGATTTTGGAATGAGATGTTCGACGAGCAGGCGTTCACATACTTTTGGTCATGTAGTGTATTTTGTTGAACAAGGCCTATCTTTTCTCCACCTACAGGTCCAAAGTGTGGTCTTCCACAGATCAGGAACCTCCTTGACCGCTCTTTGAGAATCGTTGGAGGGTTGGAGGCAAGATATGGATCCCACCCCTGGTTGGTAAGTGACTTCCTTTTACTGTACGTGTGACACCCCCTTTTGAGAAATATGGCAATGAGGATAACACAAATACAGGTGTTTTTTCTAGCATTATTGAAGAGATAGCTCAATATAAAAGATAGGGGAGGGTGAGTCAGAGGGCCAGATTCGAACCCATGCTCTGGTCCAGCGGCTGTAACCGCTGGACCACACAGGCCACGCAAATACAGGCTTAAAGACATCACAGTGACATGTAATTTGGGATGATTTGAAGGTTTCACTGAGGTCCAGGGGATTTCATTTCTGTGGAGGGGCTATCCTGACGGAGCGCTGGATCCTGACTGCTGCCCACTGCTTCTCCGTCGTCTCTACGTAAGTTCCATCCCATCTCAAGTCCAGGTAGTCCCTCCCCGTTTCAGTCCGACTTCTTCCATTTGGTGCAAAACAGCATGCCCCTAATGTCTCCTCCTTTTTTCTTCCATAGAAGCTTTCTGAGGAACGTTAGTGTTGTGATTGGGGAGTACGACCAAAGGGTTCCTGATGAAGAAGAACAGACCTTCACTGTGAACACCATCAAAATTCACGAAAAGTACCAGCACGCCTCTCCTATGAGCTATGACATAGCTCTGCTGGAAATCAATGGACATATCCGATTGGGCAGGTTTTCTCTCCGTTATAGTGACGGGCGGTTGATAACAAATAAATTAATAAAAAATCCTACAATGTGATTTTCTGGATTTTTTTTCTCATTTTGTCTGTCATAGTTTAAGTGTACCTATGATGAAAATGACAGGCCTCTCATCTTTGTAAGTGGGAGAACTTGCACAATTGGTGGCTGACTAAATACTTTTTTGCCCCGCTGTATAACCCACCCTTTATGGACATTATGATGTCTACGTCATTGATGGAGTTTGGCCAGACATTATTCTTGTCACTGTAGGAAATATTTTCTAAAATATCTGTGCTAACATCCTCTGCAGGTCCCTGTGTTCAACCCATATGCCTGCCTCTGCCCAGTGAGAACTTCCCACCCAGGACCAGCTGCCTTGTGAGTGGATGGGGACGGACCAAAGAACGTAAGGCCCAGATTAACTTTACCTTCAGGTTGACATTAACTTCATACTAACACATCAACATGGATACTTTACTCTTCACCTGTATATGTTTGATGTTTTGATGATGGAGACCTAGCCTGATCCCATATCTGTTTGTGCTGTCTTATGACCATGGTTTGACCATAAGGAATTGGCAAGACAGCACAAACAGATCTGGGATCAGGCTAATGGAAACCCACTGTATTCACATTCAGGCGGTCTTCTACCTGCCATTCTAAGAGAGGTGCAGCTGGAGTTGGTGGAGCCAGCTAAGTGCAAGTATGTTCTCCAGACCCTGAGACCCACACAGCTGGCCCTCACTGTGCTGTGTGCTGGACCAGAGAGTGGAGGAAAGGACGCCTGCCAGGTACAGTAGATAGACTACATCACAGTGCTGTCTGACTCTGCATGTTAAAATCTATAACACAGTGTTATTATGATTCAGTGATCTCTGTCCAGTTTCTGGTGGAGGATCTCTGGACAAATGGGGTTATAACTGTCTATAGACGTTTCATCATTCCTTTGAGGTCCCTTATCAGATAATGTTGTGTTCTCCCATCTCCAGGGGGACTCTGGGGGTCCTCTGATCTGTCCCAGGGAGGACGGCCACTGGGTCGTGGTGGGGGTCACCTCCTGGGGGAAAGGTTGTGGCCGTAGCTGGATCAACAACAAGGCCAAGTCGTCGGCCAAGAGAGGATCCCCAGGGGTATTCACTGACGTCAAGATGCTCCTGCCCTGGATCAAGATGAAACTCAGAGAAGGTTATCTAACACTTTTTAATCAAGTTTGGATATGTATAACAGATTGTATAACAGATGGTCTTACAAATGATTTTGTTGTTGTGTTTGCTTCAACAGCAGATGCTAACCCAAACCAAAGGCCCAACTCAAGTAAGTTGTATTTCTTCTTCTTGTATATCAATTCCACAATGCATTTACTTGCATGTTTGGAACTGCGACCATGTCCTCTTTGTCATCTAAATAGCTACTTACATTTTTACACAATAGCTCATTTATGCAATTTGTACAATGAACCTTTTACTGTATGATGTTATCACACTCTTTGGACAGTGTATTTGATTGTGTGTGTGTGTGTGTGTGTACTGTGCTGCAGGACTGTGCAGTGTGAGGGATGGGCTTGTGAGCGGTAGTGAGGGTCTCATCAGAAACCCAAGCCTCTCAGGCCATCTCTACAACAACAATGAGTGGGTGTAATCCAGTGACAATGTGACAGGCCCGTTGAAGACGGGGAGTGAGGGAGAACTGTGCTGAACTGAATGCGCCCATTGAATGCCCTTGAATTAAGTATGCTTTTAGGACTATTTATTTTCAGACCAATTTTCCCTCACCACTCCCCGGCTGGCACAGAACATTCTAACAACCATATGTTTCTTAGAGCTTGGTGAGAGGGGGTTTCCTATGGTTATTTTGCATACAACCTTCCCACAACTTTCTGGAAATGTTGAAGCATAGTTTCTTGGCTTTGGAACATTCTCAGCACATTTGTAGGAACTTGACAAAAAACATAATTGTCCTGCTATTTAAAGGGATACTTCAGGATGTTGGCAACGAGCCCCTTAATCTACTTCCCTAGAGTCAGGAACTTGTGGATACCATTTTTATGTCTCTGCGTGCAGATTGAAGGAAGTTGCTAACTACCACTAGTGTAATGCAATTGCTAACTAATGTTAGCGCAATGACTGGAAGTGTATGGTTATCTGCTAGCAATGCTAGTTAGCATTGGCTCACAAATCTACCTCTAACTTCCTTCATACTGGACACAGAGACTTATTCATCTGACTTTGGGGAAGTAGATAAAGAGCATCATTGCCATTATCACAAAGTATCCCTTTAATTACATTAACAGAATGCTTCCTAAAAGTTCAAACATGGTTACATTTAATGTCGTTTTTTTGTAATGTTCTAGGAAAGTTCTCAGAATGGTTTGACATTGGGAATGTTCTCAAATAGTTCTGAGAACTTTAAGAAACAATGTTCTTCTGCCGGAATTTCAGTACTCCAACAACCAAATTTCTTCAGGTTTCATCGTGGTTCTATTTAAAGTCATGTTCTCCAATTGTTCAGAGAACTTTAATCCATAAGAGTCTAAACAATGTCTAAACCAAGGCATTCCCTTGAAGTATCAACACATTTAATACAAAATTATTTGATGAAAAGGTATTTGGCCTTACTCCATGCCCAAAACAGAGGTGCGCCCACATCCGCCATTGTGCGCAAATTGATTTTGTCCCCACACACCAAACACGATCACGATACGCAGGTTGAAATATCAAAACAATCTCTGTAACAATTATATTAATTTGGGGACAGGTCGAAAAGCATTAAACATTTATGGTAATTTAGCTAGCTAGCTTGCAGTTGCTAGCTAATTTGTCCTATTTAGCGAGCTTGCTGTTGCTAGCTAATTTGTCCTGGCATATAAACGTTGAGTTGTTATTTTACCAGAAATACACAAGGTCCTCTACTCCAACAATTAATCCACACATAAAACAGTCAACCAAATCGTTTCTAGTCATCTCTCCTCCTTCCAGGCCTTTTCTTCTTTGGACTTTATATGGCAATTGGCATCTAACTTCCATAATAAGGTGTATTACCATAACTGAGCGACTGACCTCAGTTCATCTTTCAATCACTAATAAGGAGATGGCACATGGGTATATGTTTCTATAAACCAATGAGGAGATGGGAGAGGCAGAACTTGCACGGTGTTCAGCATCACAAATAGAACTGACTTCTATTTTCGCGCTTGGCAATGCAGACGCTTGTTGGTGCGCGCGAGCAGTGTGGGTGCAATGATTGAATAACATGTATTTGTACATTTATTATGCAACGCTCGCGCACACGACGCGGTCAGCATGTTACTGCCATTAGCCCATATGAACGCATTAAATAACAGATTCACTACATGGAACAACAAAAATAGATCTAAAGGAATTTTGTTCCGAAGTGTCTACCCTATATCTGAGAGATATAAGAAAGATCAGGAAACATTTATTGTTTTTGTTTTTTACATGTATTTTAACTAAACTATCTACATATATACTTCCATTAATTTTCTGGACTGGTCTGGTACCAGGGGACCTTCAGACGAGTCTTCTGAGGCCTGGGGCCAGCTTAGCAAAATAACTGACGTGCTTGTTGTACATCAGAGGGGTCACATGTAGCCCAAACTGTTCTGATGCTACGGACAGAAGTTGACAGATTGGATAAACCAACTTCAGGGGGACATAGAGAAAAACTAACAAAACCATTGTGTTCATGAGTCTCATCCTTCCACAGGGGGCTAAAAATAGTTTGTAGGCCAAACCGTTCGGACGCCACAGACAATTTTGTGAGTAGACCAATTTTCGAAATGACGTTTTTTACATTAGATTAAAGAATTGACTCAGAGCTATAACATGTTATATCATACACTGCAGTTGAAGAAAAATGGGGAAGTAATTCTGCTTTGAAAGTTGATAAACTTATAACCCCACTTTTAAGAAAATGTCCATGAATATTTTGGTACATTTACTGAAGAGCCCTTCTTTGTCTACACCCATTCAGCATCGTTCACACCCTCTTAAGCCTTAGCCCCTCCCAGATCTTTAAGGATCCACAGTGTAGTAAACATCCAAAGCTTTCAAGACTAAAAGTGGTGAAAGTAGTAGCAAAAAGTAGTAGTAAAAATACACTTTATCTAGTCCTTGGCTTACAGTTGAATTCGGGAAGTTTAAATTGTCATTTTAATCCATAGAGACGTGAAGGAGAAGCTCGTCGGATGTTGATCTCTTCTCGGCCTTAGCCAAATATATTTAAACTCAGTTTTTCACAATTCCTGAAATGTAATCTGTGTAAAAATTCCCTGTTTTAGGTCAGTTAGGATCACCACTTTATTTTAAGAATGTGAAATGCCAGAATAATAGTAAAGAGAACAATTTTTTTCAGCTTTTATTTCTTTCATCACATTCCCAGTGGATCAGAAGTTTACATACACTCAATTAGTATTTGGTAGCATTGTCTTTGCATTGTTGAACTTGGGTCAAACATTTTGGGTAGTCTTCCACAAGCTTCCCACAGTAAGTTGGGTGAATTTTGGCCCATTCCTCCTGACAGAGCTGGTGTAACTGAGTCAGGTTTGTAGGCCTTCCTGCTCGCACACACTTTTTCAGTTCTGACCACAAATGTTCTATGGGATTGAGGTCAGGGCTTTGTGATGGCCACTCCAATACCTTGACTTTGTTGTCCTTAAGCCATTTTGCCACAACTTTGGAAGTATGCTTGGGGTTAATGTCCATTTGGAAGACCGATTTGCAACCAAGCTTTAACTTCCTGACTGATGTTGCTTCAATATATCCACTTCATTTTCCTGCTTTATGATGCCATGTATTTTGTGAAGTGCACCAGTCCCTCCTGCAGCAAAGTACCCCCACAACATGATACTTCCACCCTTGTGCTTCACGGTTGTGATGGTGTTCTTCTGCTTGCAAGCATCCCCTTTTTACCTCCAAACATAACGATGGTCCTTATGGCCAAACAGTTCTATTTTTGTTTCATTAGACCAGAGGACATTTCTCCAAAAAGTACGATCTTTGTCCCCATGTGCAGTTGCAAACCATAGTCTGGCTTTTTTATGGTGGTTTTGGAGCAGTAGCTTCTTCCTTGCTGAGTGGCCTTTCAAGTTATTTCGATATAGGACTCGTTTTACTGTGGATATAGATACTTTTGTACCTGTTTTCTCCAGCATCTTCACAAAGTCCTTTGCTGTTGTTCTGGGATTGATTTGCACTTTTCGCACCAAAGTACGTTCATCTCTAGGAGACAGAACGTGTCTCCTTCCTGAGCGGTATGACGACTGCGTGGTTCCATGGTGTTTATACTTGCGTACTATTGTTTGTACAGATGAACGATACCTTCAGGCCTTTTGAAATTGCTCCCAAGGATGAACCAAAATTTGTGGAGGGCTACAATTTTTTTTCCGGGGTCTTGGCTGATTTCTTTTGATTTTCCCATGATGTCAACCAAAGAGGCACTGAGGTACACCTCCACAGGTACACCTCCAATTGACTCAAATTATGTCAAGGAGACTATTGGAAGCTTCTAAAGCCATTGCATAATTCTCTGGAAATTTCCAAGCTGTTTAAAGCCACAGTCAACTTAGTGTATGTAAACTTCTGACCCACTGGAATTGTGATACAGTGAATTATAAGTGAAATAATCTGTCTGTAAAAAATTGTTGGAAAAATTACTTGTCATGCACAAAGTAGATGTCCTAACCGACTTGCCAAAACTATAGTTTGTTAACAAGACATTGGTGGAGTGGTTGAAAAATGAGTTTTAATGACTCCAATCTAAGTGTATGTAAATTTAGTACCTCAACTTTATATCCTAATCTGACTTTGATGCAGGCCATTAAGGCTAAGCGTCCCGCTAGTGGAACAACTTCTGGTGAATCTGGAGAGCACGCAATTCAAATAAATAATCATAACAATTATGGATTTTAAACATTTATGTATCTACAAATATTTTATATCGGTTGAAAGCTTAAATTACATTATAGTAAACATCTTTCTCTCTCTCTCATAGGATATGTTCCTGGTCCATCAGCGTTCCTATAGGGAGCAGTATTCTGCTGGAATTCTTGGAATTCGACATGGAGAATGACACCCTCTGTCACAGTGACCAACTCACGGTATCTGTGGGTGCAGACTCAGGGAGGCCTATTGGTGAGAGATAAGGCTGCTGTACAATACCAGTCAAAAGTTTGGAAACACCTACTCATTCAAGGGTTTTTCCTTATTTTTACTATTTTCTACATTGTAGAATAATAGTGAAGACATCAAAAAGATAAATAACACATATGGAATCATGTAGTAACCAAAGAAGTGTTAAACAAATCAAAATATATTTTAGATTTTAGATTCTTCAAAGTAGCAACCCTTTGCCTTGATTACAGCTTTGCACGCTCTTGGCATTCTCTCAACCAGCTTCACCTGGAATACTTTTCCAACAATCTTGAAGGAGCTCCCATATATGCTGAGCACTTGTTGGCTGCTTTTCCATCACTCTGCGGTCTAACTTATCCCAAACGATCTCAATTGGTTTTAGGTCGGGTGATTGTGGAGGTCACCAGGTTGTCTGATGCAGCACTGCATCACTCTCCTTCTTGGTCAAATAGCCCTTAAAAGCCT
The DNA here is from genome assembly GCF_036934945.1 of Oncorhynchus masou masou. Taxonomy (NCBI): domain Eukaryota; kingdom Metazoa; phylum Chordata; class Actinopteri; order Salmoniformes; family Salmonidae; genus Oncorhynchus; species Oncorhynchus masou. The sequence goes on along the minus strand of NC_088233.1, from coordinate 17,477,372 downwards.
GGAGGTGTGTCATCAAGGCAAAGGGTGGCTACTTTGAAGAATCTCAAATATAAAATATATATTCATTTGTTTAATACTTTTTTGGTTATTTCATGATTCTATATGTGTTATTTCATAGTTTTGATGTCTTCACTATTATTTTACAATGTAGAAAATAGCAACAAATAAAGAAAACCCTTGATTGAGTAGGTGTGTCCAAACCTTCGACTGGTACTGTATGTCTCCCTAGTTTTCTCCTTCCCACCAGTTGATGGGGGGGTTTGACTTTGTGATCTCCTTTGGCTGTCTCTTAGGGAGGTTCTGTGGCAGCGCGCCCCCGCCCCCAGTGCTCATCGACTCCCACAGCGCTTCTCTCCAATTTGTGTCTGATGTCAGTGGAACAGGAAGCGGATTTGTTGTTAGATTCCGAGGTGTCGAGGGAAATTCTGTGCCTGGTGAGTAACCGTTACGTCAACCCACGCTTCCTTGGCTCACCAAGCCTAACCCCCCCAGCTCAGGAATAGAACAACTCAGAACTCAGGTTAAACCAGTTTAGGAAGTAGTATGTCATCATTACTGTGTGTGCATTGCAATTATAAAGACATAGTCTGACACTAACGGATGGATCCTCACAGCATTTGTTTTTTGTTAAATAATTCTCATGTTCTCTGTCTGTACTACAAATAGCTGTGTATTGCATTTGTGACTTGATGATAGAATACGTTGTTTGGCAGGGGCCTTCAGGGCAGAGCTGTGTGCTGGGTCTGATGTTTCATCACCCTGCCTGCTGACAGGATGTGTCTAGTTGCTCTGAGTCCCTGACAAATGATAGAGGCTCCCTACTCTCTCTTTCAATCCCAGTACAGCCCTCTACCCTGTGAGCCTCACACCCTCCAACTGCTGCTAGTCAGACACACACAGGCATATGCACTTTCACTCGCACGCACGCACGCCCACACACACACACTCATGCACACACACACACGCTATCATGCACACAAAAACACACACACATTCATGCTCATGGGGCTGACTCTCCCATAGTTACATAGCAGCCAGGAAGGCACAAGGTAGTGCCATGACCTGGTAATGAGGTGCAGAGTTTCTGTGATGAAAACACACACTCCTGCACTGTAACTACACCACCACGTGGGTCAGAGATAGGAGCCAAGATGCCTGGCGGACAGTGTTTGTGTTGCACTGATGCACATGTATTGTCAAGGGTTAAGTGTGTGACAGTGTGAGTATGGAGCCACAGAGAGGGCAGGGCTTGTGGCTGATAATGTGTCCTTTGTGTTTGTGCAGCGTCGGGATGTGGCACCGTGGCTCTGGTCCAGGATCAGAGGGCCGTACACAGTCTCAACTACCCACAATCCTACAGCAACGACTCTGTCTGCCACTGGGTCATCTACGCCCCCAAGGGTCACGTTGTCAAGGTGACACATGTTGACCTGTACTTCTTATGCAGTAAGGGTTGTAATAGTTTGTGTATTGTCCTGTCCTAGGATGGCAGGTAGCTTAGTGATTAAAGCATTGGACTAGTAACCGAAAGGTTGCAAGATCAAATCCCCAAGCTGACAAGGTAAAGATCTGCCCCTGAACAAGGCAGTTAACCCACTGTTCCTAGGCTGTCATTGAAAATAAGAATTTGTTCTTAAACTGACTTGCCTAGTTAAATAAAGGTAAAAAAAAATATATATATAATTGTGTCCTCTCATGTAGCAAGGCCGTTGCGAGTGAAGGGATACCCCAGAGACTGATTTCTCCCAGTGGAATCATGAATACATTCATGGTGGCACTCTGCCTACACAGTGATAGTTTGTTCAGTCTCTGGTGTGGATGGGATCAGTTTACATGTACTGGAAAGAATGTGATACTCACCTTGATTAAACAATAACAATAATAACAGACTGCAACACTGTAAATGCACTTGCCACATTTTTTGTTGAAATTAAGATGAGTGAAGGATGCTGTTTCCTTCATCTTTTGTCTTGCAGCTGGACTTTGATGACTTTGAACTGGAGCAATCGGATGACTGCAAATATGACTCGCTGACTGTTCTTGGAGATGTGGATACAAAAGAGGAGATAGGTACAGAATCTGGCCCTAAGATCAAGAGTCCAACAAACCTATCCAAATGGATTTGACTTGTATGGCACATTAATAATTGTAATAGATGCTGAAATATAAATGAACCAAACTCAACTCAAGCTGAAAGAGATATCTCTTTGTACGTATGCATATGCACGCACACGCACACACACACACACACACACACACACACACACACACACACACACACACACACACACACACACACACACACACACACACACACACACACACACACACACACACATTTCAAGTAGGTTAATGTTTGTGTCCTTGTGTTAGCGGTGCTGTGTGGTAGGAATGTGCCTCCCCCCGTCCTGAGCTATGACAACGTGATGGTCCTCCAGTTCACCTCTGATAGCACAGTCACCTACCGAGGCTTCCACGCCACTGTGTCATTCATCAGTAAGATCGGTGAGTGTGACACCGACACACATAAACCACACATTCATATTACTCACCATAAGAAGCCCACAGATCAGGTTAACATGAAACTTTCCATAACATATCATGCGTTAACAATATTTTACATTTCATTACTGTTGCATGATAGGATAAATCCTTCAATACTTTATATAAATTTGGCTGTTCTGTCATGCTAGCTGATCACAGACAATCTGACTCTTTACTCAGACCTGCTGGATGGGGAGTCAGAGGATGACACTGTTCACTTTCAACACTCACTGCCAGGTTGGTTATGCGTTGTCCTTCGACCAGGCTTTCCTTCTGCACCTTTTTTTTCACACCTAAAGGGGCCCTTATATTCTAAATCAAATAGCTAAATGATCCTTGGTATAACCATCTTAAAACAATTCCATATGTCAGTTTAGGAGAATTAACACTAAACGCTTGTTTATTACCTTTAAGCAGTGGCGGGCAGTGCCGTTTAAGATTGGGAAGGTACAACATGTTGCAAAGTTGCAAAACGTACTAGATGATATGATTTTGCGAAAGGTATGATATGTTATTAATTCTAGCTAGCTGGCTAACGTTAGCTAGGCTAGGAGTTAGCGTTAGGGTTAAGTTTAGGAGTTAGGTTAAAGGGTTAAGGGAAGGGAAGGGTTAGTTAAAAGGGTTACGGTTAGCTAACTTGCTAAGTGGCTGTAAAGTAGATAAAAAAATTAGTAAGTCCTGTAGTTGAAAAGTTTCTAATTAATTGTCTATGATGAGAATCAAACTTGCAACCTTTGCGTTGCTAGACGTTTGCGTAAGTCAACATAGCTAGTGGAACTAATACACTAGTGAACCCTCTACAATCATGCATTACAGCATACAGCAAGCGGTTGAGCTGTTACACCGGCGCACCGGTGGCAATTCATTATATAAATTACCTTGACTTGGAAGAGTTCCAGTGTTGGATAGCCTCAGCCAGCTAGCTAACATAAATAGCATTTCTCTCCGTTTGAGCCGATGGTTTGAGTGGGCTAAATTAGCTAGCTGCAGAAGCTAGCTAAGTAAGTGAAAGTGAAAAAGAAGAAAATTAAATATAGCCAACTCTCTCTCTCTCTGCTGCTTCTCCTTAATTTTTTAAGAAATCAATTTGTACAACTATTGCCTTTCTCTTTCTTTGTGTCAACTACTCAGCACATTTTATGCACTGCAGTGCTAGCTAGCTGTAGCTTATGCTGTCAGTACTATATTCATTCTCTGATCCTTTGATTGGGTGGAGAACATGTCAGTTCATGCTGCAAAAGCTCTGATAGGTTGAAGGACGTCCTCCGGAAGTCTTCAGAATTACTGTGTAAGTCTATGGAAGGGGTGAGACCATGAGTCTCCTAGGTTTTGTATTGAAGTCAATGTACCCAGAGGAGGATGGAAAATAGATGTCTTCCTGCTAAACCATGGTGCTACCCCAGAGACTGGTGTTGAGGCTACTGTATACATTCATAGTCTTATCTAAAAATTATAACTTTTTTAATGTTTCACTATTTGTATTTTTATGAAATTCACTGAGTAGGATGGTCCTCCCCTTCCTCCTCTGATGAGCCTCAACTGACTAAGAAACCCATTAGTCTACTTGGAGTAACACCCTTGTTGGAATCCACACAAGCTCCAGGCTGTAGGTTGGTCCTCTCCTAGTTTCTGGTTAGTCCAGGCTGTGGGCGTGTCTCAACTGTTCACTTACTGCTTTTCAACTCAGCAGTGATAATAGACCAATGGGTGTTCATGCATGGTCTGCAAAGTACCTGTAACTACACTCCCCTCTGTATATACAGTGAAGCTAAAATGTTAAATTTGACTCGTGGATGCTACAATGATGACAGATAATCTTGAATGATCTGTGAATAATGATGAGTGAGAAAGTTAGAGGCTAACCTCCCCTGTTATTGGTAATGATGAGAGTATGTTTTGGGGGTATGATCATTGTCACTCATCATTATTCACGATTATTCATGATTCCTTCATACATTATTTACCATTAATTTCTATTGGACACAACATAATCCAAAACACATCCAAAAGAAACTGCAAATGCATTCAACAATTTGGTAGAGTCCTACGCTTGATGTAGTCATTGTGTGCTAGGATATGGGACCAAATACTAAACTTGACTACTCTGACTTCTAATACACTATAAGTGACACCTTTAAGTGGGGGGACATCTGTAGATACAGTACATAAAGTGCTTTCATTTCTAAACAGTAAAACAGATATGTATGAAAATACCCTCAAATAAAAGGGGGCATTATGTACTATCGCCTCAAATCCAAAATGCGTAGAGTAGAGAGTCAAATTTAAAGTTTTAACTTTACTGTTCAAATAAATACAAAGTGGAGTGTGTTTGTGTGTGTTTGTGTGTGTGTGTGTGTGTGTGTGTGTGTGTGCGTGTGTGTGTGTTCGACCTCTCAGACTCGTGTGGAATGCCTCATGTCCGTGCTGCCTCGACCTCCAGTGAGTCTCTGGAAGGAGCGGGGGAGTCGCGACACGCCTGGCCTTGGGACGTTCGGCTCAGCAAGGACACTAACAACATCTGCTATGGGGCCATCATCCAGCCTGCCTGGGTCCTCACTGCTGCACACTGCCTTCTAGGCCTGTGAGTGTCACATATATCCTATGCTTTTTCATCAATGAACATTTTAATAAAAATAATAATAACAGTGCACATACACACTCATATCCTATAGTAATAAATATACATTTAGTGAAAAATAAATGGTGTATTTGAACAGTTTGAAAACTATTTGAAAGCTCTTATGCTATACTTTTCCATAGATGAAGATGTTATTCATAAAAACAGATCATAATAACAACAGCCTCTATTTTTTTATTTGTTTCTTTTCTAACTAACACAGGGAGGACCAATCATTAAGATCACTGTTGGTGGAGACGGGAGGCCCGAAGAACCAGGTAGGATGAAGCATCCTCAGGCAGTCTACCCATCTCTCACTCTCTGTCTGTCTCTGTCTGTCTCTGTCTGTCTGTCTCTGTCTGTCTGTCTGTCTGTCTGTCTGTCCCTCTGTCCCTCTGTCCGTCTGTCCCTCTGTCTGTCTGTCTGTCCCTCTGTCCGTCTGTCCCTCTGTCTGTCCCTCTGTCCCTCTGTCCCTCTGTCCGTCTGTCCGTCTGTCTGTCTGTCTGTCTGTCTGTCTGTCTGTCTGTCTGTCTGTCTGTCTGTCTTGTCTGTCTGTCCCTCTGTCCGTCTGTCCGTCTGTCCGTCTGTCCGTCTGTCCGTCTGTCCGTCTGTCTGTCTCACCTCTATGTCTCTGTGTTATTGTCTATATGGGTCCTATAGAGGCGTGGTGTGAGGAGGCTTGTGCTGCACCCTCAGTATGACCCCTCCTCCCAGGACTATGATGTGGCCCTGCTACAGCTGGACTCCCCGCTGCGCATCACTGAGCATGCCTTGTCCGTCTGTCTGCCCTGCTCGGGACCGGAAGTCCCACAATCCCAGGTCTGCATGCTTTCATCGTGGGAGATTCCGACAGGTATGTACAGTATCATGCCATACTGTGTTTAGGGCAAACGGAATTTTGCAGCCCAAACTATGTTTGACCCACAACAAGACACCATGATGACAAAGCAAAAAGATCACTGTATCACGATGAGTGTCATTGTAAAAGGTTTGTTTATGTGGGCACAGGGATTATGTCTATGTACAAACATGACATTACCTCATTCAAAATGTGTGTGTGTCAGTCTTTCAGTGATTGTGTGTTTTTTGTGTGTGTCAGTCTTTCAGTGATTGTGCGTACTTGTGTGTATGGGTGGGTGTAGCGTGTGTGTTAACAGTATGTGTTTGTAGTTTTCTGAGTGTAGCCTAACACAGAGACCGTGGTGTATGTTGACTGTTAGGTGGACCATGGAACAGCACTGTTGAGTCGCTAGAGGTGCCACTTGTGAGTCATGCTGACTGTGAGCGTTATAACACTGGTAGACTGACCGCTAGAATGCTGTGTGCTGGGCCGCCACAACATCGTGGACAGGACACGTGCACGGTGAGGAACACACAGGGTTCATAGCACCACTGTAAACACTGGAACACACCGGGATGGATGGGTGGTGGCTATTACAGTATAACAACAGTGGACTCAAAGGATTTGTGTTATCATACATCCCCCTCTGGTGGCAATGTTTGGAACTATGGTTTATAACCATATCAGAGAGCACGTTATGAGGGCCTTTTCTTAAACTTTGAAGTACTCAGTACCAGTCCAAGATGATAGAATACAGTCACCCAAACCATGTAACTGTATATGATACAGTAGAGGGTAAAGTATAATCTCATTGTGAGGAGTTTCATTTGTCAGAGACATTAACTTCAAACGGTCTTCCTTCAGGGTCCAGGGGATTCTGGGGGAGCACTGGTGTGTCAGAGAAAGGACTCTGGTTACTTTGTCCTGGGAGTGAGCAGCCGAAAGGAAGACTGTGGGAAGTTCCAGAGGCCAGGAGTCTACACCTCAGTCCCCATGATAACAGACTGGATCCACGAACAACTCCACGGTGAGGGAGGTTTATCATGTGGATCTGTGGTGCTACTTCACAATCTCTACTGTCTTGATAGCAATTCTTCATGCCTTATATTGTCCTGAGATGGGAAACACTCAAAAACGCAACAATATCTGTGGGGTTAACTCAAGTAAAGTGTGAATCATTAATTTATTTTCACATTCCTACAGTTTACTCAAGAGTAACATATTATGTATTTTCTTAAGTGTGTTTCTCTGTGTCTCCGGCTTTCTGTCCACAGAAGATTCAGCTGACTCCTCTAGAACCCTGCCATACCAGAAGCAGCAGGAGGAGCTGGACTTCAGCATAGATTATGATGATAATAACTATGGAGCGGAGTCATCTGGAGAATCCTATTAGCCTTGACCCACCTAGCTTGAGGCTGCAGGACCATGTGGTATTCTTACGGAGTCAAGCTGCTTTTTGATGCTTGCATATACCGCTCAGAAATTAAGCAGACACAGCGGTTCTAACAGAGACATGATTTGAAAAAGGGAACATCCAATCAGCACAAATTCCATGGATTTTTGGGAAGGGCTATGGAACAATTGAATTGAATTGAATTGAATTGAATTGAATTGAATTCTGTCTGTCTGTCTGTCTGTCTGTCTGTCTGTCTGTCTGTCTGTCTGTCTGTCTGTCTGTCTGTCTGTCTGTCTGTCTGTCTGTCTCTGTCTGTCTGTCTGTCTGTCTGTCTGTCTGTCTGTCTGTCTGTCTGTCTGTCTGTCTGTCTGTCTGTCTGTCTGTCTGTCTGTCTGTCTGTCTGTCTGTCTGTCTCACACGCACACACAGTACACACACAAACACAAGCAGTTTTTCAACTCAGAGCACATTAATTATGATAAGAGAAACAGTTACACAAATGATGTTTTCCTTAGGAGGAAGAAGACATGTCTCGTCCCAAAGAATTTATGCTACCCACGTATTTCTAAATAAATACTTGACACATACAGTTCCTACCTGTTCCACCAGCGATCATTCCCATACAGTATGTTTAATTGCGGACCTTAGCCTTAGACTACTTATTAGGTTGAATGGCAAATTTGCCTTTAAATTGGGAGAAACACACACACACACAAATATTTTCTTTGTAAAGAGTGACACTGGAGTGATAATATTAAATTATAATGTCATCAACATGCCTGGAGATATTTTAATTAATTAGACAGTGTACACACATTCACCCACACCCACACACAAACCTTTTCCAGTGCTAAACCGGTGCTCAACCCCTGAGTGATCTGACACTGAAGTGATTTTGGATCATTCACCTCCTCATCTGGTTCACTCAGCTGTGCTTTGTCATGGCTCCGTCATAGTGAGTTCCTCTCTCCAATTGGTCCGTCAGCCCTCCATTAACTCCCCTTCCTCTAGGTAGCCATGGTGCAAAGGTCTGACTCCAGGGCCTGGCTCCATATGTTTGACACCCCTGTAACGAAATCATCTTTGGTTACAGCTCAACAGAACTTGTTTTCAAGGCTATGATGCTGAAGTCGACTGAAAGAAAACCTCCAAAGTCACCTAGGCGTGGTATGTAGCCTAGCAGTTAAGAGCATTGGTCCAGTAGCTGAAAGGTCATTGGTTTGAATCCCTGAGAAAGATGATACCATATCTACTTGACGGAAAGGACAACCGCATTCAGACAGATGAAACCTGAGGGGTAACCTACAATGCAGGATCAAGGAGTTAGCCAGCTAACTTGCCTAAACATTCATATATAACTTTTATATTTTGTAGAAATTTGATTTCATATCAAATTGATTTCATATCAATGTTTAGCTTTTTTAAATTAACCATAAAATCAATAGTTATTTCTGGTTACTTATCAAAGATAGCTAACTAATGGATCATACCTTGCAGTATACCCCCATCTCCACCCCAGAAAGTGCTTCCGCCTTACATCCAGGTTCATGTAGAGACCATGTCTAGATGTTACTATATTACTAAAGGTTACTGGAAGTGTTGATTGCTGAAAGTTCACAAACTCTATCAATGTACCAAAAACAAACATACTGGACTGGATACAGCTGGCATGCAGGTCCTCAGGAGGAAATGAAAACTTCAGTCTTCTCCAGATAATGTGGCGCCACCTGCTGGTAGGAACAAGGTCACTGTCTGTTGGATTCAATGAAATCAACCCACAGAGGGATAGTTATATTTATTTCTTCTAAAACTATAAACAAAGATGAAGAAATCTAGTCAGAGCCTGTGCCTGTTCAACAGTTGTCTGACCAATGCTTCAACTTCTAAACAATGAAACAACAATCAAAACTTTCAATCAATTTTTTTTTCATAAATACACTGAACAAAAATATATACGAAACATGTGAAGTGTTGGTCCCATGTTTCATGAGCAGAAATACAAGATTCTAGAAATGCACAAAAAGCTTATTTTTCTTAAATGTTGCACACACATGTATTTACATCCCTGTTAATGAGTATTTCCCCCTTGCCAAAGATAATTCATCCACTTGACAGGTGTGGCACATCAAGAAGCTATTTAAACAGTATGATCATTACAAAGGTGCACCTTGTGCTGGTGACAATAAGGCCACTCTAAAATGTGCAGTTTTGTCACACAACACAATGCCACAGATATATCAAGTATTTAAGGAACTAGCAATCGGCATGATGACTGCAGGAATGTCTACCAGAGCTGTGGCCAGAGAATTGAATGTTAATTTCTCTACCATAAGCCGCCTTCAATGTCATTTTAGAGAATTTAGCAGTACGTCCAACCGGCCTCACAACCACAGACCACGTGTAACCATGCCAACCCTTCCACATCTGTCTTCTTCACCTGCGGGATAGTCTGAGACCAGCCACCCAGACAGCTGATGAAACTGTGGGTTTGCATAACTGAAGAATATCTGCACAATCTGTCAGAAACAGTCTCAGGGTTGCTCATCGGCATGCTTGTCATCCTCACCAGGGTCTTGACCTGATTGTAGTTCGGCATTGTAACCAACTTCAGTGTGCAAATGCTCACCTTCAATGGCCACTGGCATGCTGGAGAAGTGTGTTCTTCTCGGATGAATCCCAGTTTCAACTGTACCAGGCAGATGGAAGACGGCGTGTATGGCGTCGTGTGTGGACAAGCAATTTGCTGATGTCAACGTTGTGAACAGAGTGCCCAATGGTGGCGGTGGGGTTATGGTATGGGCAGGCATAAGCTACAGACAATGAACACAAATGCATTTTATTGATGGCAATTTGAATTCACAGAGATACAGTGACATGCCATTCATCCGCTGCCATGTCACCAATTTAGCATGTTTGGGATGCTCTGGATTGACGTGTATGACAGCGTGTTCCAGTTTCCGACAAAATCCAGCAAATTCGTACAGCAATTGAAGAGAAGTAGGACAACATCCATTGAAGAGGAGTAGGACAACGTCCATTGAAGAGGAGTAGGACAACGTCCATTGAAGAGGAGTAGGACAACGTCCATTGAAGAGGAGTAGGACAACGTCCATTGAAGGGGAGTAGGACAACATCCATTGAAGGGGAGTAGGACAACATCCATTGAAGGGGAGTAGGACAACATCCATTGTAGAGGAGTAGGACAACGTCCATTGAAGAGGAGTAGGACAACGTCCATTGAAGGGGAGTAGGACAACATCCATTGAAGAGGAGTATGACAACATCCATTGTAGAGGAGTAGGACAACGTCCATTGAAGAGGAGTAGGACAACGTCCATTGAAGGGGAGTAGGACAACATCCATTGAAGAGGAGTAGGACAACGTCCATTGAAGAGGAGTAGGACAACGTCCATTGAAGAGGAGTAGGACAACGTCCATTGAAGGGGAGTAGGACAACATCCATTGAAGGGGAGTAGGACAACATCCATTGAAGAGGAGTAGGACAACGTCCATTGAAGAGGAGTAGGACAACATCCATTGAAGAGGAGTAGGACAACGTCCATTGAAGAGGAGTAGGACAACGTCCATTGAAGGGGAGTAGGACAACATCCATTGAAGGGGAGTAGGACAACATCCATTGAAGGGGAGTAGGACAACATCCATTGAAGAGGAGTAGGACAACGTCCATTGTAGAGGAGTAGGACAACATTCCATTGAAGAGGAGTAGGACAACGTCCATTGAAGAGGAGTAGGACAACGTCCATTGAAGAGGAGTAGGACAACGTCCATTGTAGAGGAGTAGGACAACGTCCATTGTAGAGGAGTAGGACAACATCCATTGTAGAGGAGTAGGAAAACATCCATTGTAGAGGAGTAGGACAACATCCATTGTAGAGGAGTAGGACAACATCCATTGAAGAGGAGTAGGACAACGTCCATTGAAGAGGAGTAGGACAACATTCCATTGAAGAGGAGTAGGACAACATTCCATTGAAGAGGAGTAGGATAACATTCCACAAGCCACAATCAACAGCCTGATCAACTCTATGCGAAGGAGGTGTGTCACGCTACGTGAAGCAAATGGTGGTCACACCAGATACTGACTGATTTTTCTGATCCAGGCCCCTACCTTTTTTAAAGGTATATGTGACGATCAGATGCATATCTGTATTCCCAGTCATGTGAAATCCATAGATTAGCGCCTAAATGAATTATTTAAATTGACTGATTTCATGATATGAACTGTAACTCAGTCAAATCTTTTAAATTGCTGCATGTTCCGTTTTATTTTTCTTCAGTGTAAAAACTTTATAAGCCATGTGTCACGTCCTGACCTTAGTTCCTTTTTTAGGTCTCTATTTTAGTTGGGTCAGGGTGTGAGTTGGGGTGTCTATGTGTTTGGCCTGGTATGGTTCCCAATCAGAGGCAGCTGTCAATTGTTGTCTCTGATTGAGAACCATACTTAGGTAGCCTGTTTTCCCACTTTTGTTTGTGGGTGATTATTTTCTGTTTAGTGTGTGTTGCACCTGACGGAGCTGTTTCGGTTGTTCTCTTTTGTTACTTTGTATTTAGTGTTCAGTTTATTAAGATGATGAACACTTACCACTCTGCACCTTGGTCCTCACCTTCTTCTCCCGACAACAGCCGTTACACCATGCCATTCTAAAAAGGTTTATTCTTTAACCGTAAGATTTATGGGAAGATTTTTTCATTTAATTAGATATGCTTTCATGTTGTTGAGTAATGGGATGATGTTATCTTTTCCGTATATATTTTTTGTTTGTTGTCACTTATTAAGTATCCTAAGTATTTTTTTGTGCTCCACTTACAGAATTGCTGTAAATCAGTTATTTTTATTTTTCCTAATGCCATTATTATTATTTTTTCCATATGTATTTTATATCCTGAGATTTTAGAGTCATCTGAAAATATTTTTAACAAGGGGGCATTGAGTTTTCAATATTTGTCAGGTACAGTACATCACAAGATCGTCGGGCAAATAAGTTTAGTTTATACTCATGTTTACCTTTACTGATACCTGTTATATGTGGGTCCTGTCTAATTCGGCAAGCGGTTCAATTGCTAGTGCAAACAGGAGGGCGGACAGAGGGCATCCCTGTCTTGCACTCCTTTCTAAAGCAATTTATTCAGATAATATATTATTTGTGTACATATTTGCCTTAGGTTATTTATATAACATTATTATGAAATGTATTATTTAAACTGGAAAGTTGAAGGCTTCCAAAGTTTTTAATAGAAAAGGTCATTCAAGACAGTAGAAAGCCTTTTCAGCATCTGTCAAAGGAATTTAACAATTCCTGTATATATTCATTAACCTGTTGATGCTCTGGGGGCGCTATTTCATTTTTGGATGAAAAACGTTCCCGTTTTAAACAAGATATTTTGTCACAAAAAGATGCTCGACTATGCATATAATTGATAGCATTCGAAAGAAAACACTCTGACGTGTCCAGAACTACCAAGATATTTTCTGTGCGTGCCCTAGAACGTGAGCTTCAGGCAAAACCAAGATGAGACGGCATCCAGGAAATGAGCAGGATTTTTGAGGCTCTGTTTTCCATTGTCTCCTTATATGGCTGTGAATGCAAGAGGAATGAGCCTGCCCTTTCTGTCGTTTCCCCAAGGTGTCTGCAGCATTGTGACGTATTTGTAGGCAGATCATTGGAAGATTGACCATAAGAGACCACATTTACCAGGTGTCCGTCCGGTAAATGTAAAACCTGCCAGTATTTTTCCATGGGATACAGAGAGGAAAGCAAGCTTCCACGAACTGCATATCAATGAAGAGATATGTGAAAAAACACCTTGAGGATTGATTCCAAACAACGTTTGCCATGTTTCGGTCGATATTATGTAGTTAATCCGGAAAAAGTTTTACGTTGTAGGTGACTGAATTTTCGGTTCGTTTCGGTAGCCAGACGCAATGTAGAAAACGGAACGATTTCTCCTACACACAGACGCTTTCAGGAAAAACTGCGCATTTGGTATGTAACTGAGAGTCTCCTCATTGAAAACATCAGAAGCTCTTCAAAGGTAAATGATTTTATTTATTTGGTTATCTGGTTTTTGTGAAAATGTTGCGTGCTAAATGCTACTCAAAATGCTATGCTAGCTTTGCATACTCTTACACAAATTAGTCAATTTCTATGGTTCAAAAGCATATTTTGAAAATCTGAGATGACAGTGTTGTTAAGAAAAGGCTAAGCTTGAGAGCAGACGCATTATTTTCATTTTATTTGCGATTTTCAGAAATCGTTAACATTGCGTTATGCTAATGAGCCTGAGGCTTTAGTCACAAACCCGGATCCGGGATGGGGAGTTCCAAGAAGTTAACCAATTCAATTTAAATCACTCTGTCTGTTTCTAAGAATTTGTAAGATCATCATTTGCATAAAATAGACAGAAACCAGTCTATCAAAATTAGCCAATAGCATTTATTCTCGAGAGCGCTGCTCATAGAACCATGTACAACAGTTTATATACCACATATGATGTCATAGGTTATAAAATGTCTCTCCTCCTCTCGAACAGGACAAAGCAGGTTCAAAAGTTAATTCCAACTCACTAGCACACATACCTGACACACTATATCTGGATTAACTCCTGAAGTCTCACCATAGTTTATTACCACTTAGCAGACAGTTCCAGATAAGGAAATCCTGGAGTGGCTCTCGCTGTCTTATTTGATCGCCACAGAGTTATAGCTGAGTCGGTTCAAACATAGGCTAATGATACTCTTTGCTTACTTTAGACACACACACATACATTCCTTCTTCCACAATGGTTATCATTTCCAATTACCCTTTATCCATGCTACATAACCTCTTTCTTAGGAACTAACATTATTAATCAGATATTGTAAAACAGGGTAGAGTTTTTATTAGTTATATTTAAATGTAATTATTCATAAAATTCCTAACAGCATCCAATGCCAATATTGATAAATCTACATCTTGTATTTTAGCTTATTGTATCATATTGAAACATGTTCTTGTATTTTTTTGTAAGTGTCTATTTTTAATAAATCCTGTTTGATTAATATGTCTAGTCTGGTGAGACTTTTGCTATTCTGTTACTGTTGAGTTTTGTTATTATTCTGTCACAATTTATTACATTTATGGGTCTGTAATCTGTAGGGGGCTCTCCAGATTGTCCTGCTTTTAATATAACTGAGATAACTGTTTGATACATGGAGCTAGAAAGCACTGAATTGAGTGACATACAGTACAGTGTAAAGGTTTTAGGATGTTGTGAAAAAATACTGTAAAGTTAGAATGCTTTAAAAAAATAGACATGTTAATAAATTATATTTATCAATTAACTAAATGCAAAGTGAGTGAACAGAAGAAAAATCTAAATCAAATCCATATTTGGTGTGACCACCCTTTGCCTTCAAAACAGCATCAATTATTGTAGGTACACTTGCACAAAGTCGGGGATTTTGTAGGCATATAGTCAGGTGTTTAATTTAATTCACTCTGAATTTAATTCCTCTGTTTTAATTCCAAATCAAAATTAAACACTCTGTCAATTCATAAGGAGTTGTATGACCCTTATATTATAAGAATGGACAGAGCCCTGGTCTTAAAAGTCAAGTAACAGCCTTTAAAGAGAGTACTGAGTTCATACACATTTTACCACAGGTTGTAAACTGAAAATGACGTCAGCGTTTTCTAAATGTTCCGTCTCTTCTTGACACTGGTAGAAAGGCCCTATAATTCTCAAGCCTTCCCTCCTCGCCTAGAGCCAAGGTCAGTCAGTGTAGATAAGCATTCTAGACAGTCTGGAGATAGTCCGTCCCTGCCATCTGGAGATGGTTCATTCATTTGTACAAAGGAACAGACCGTCATTGTTACTAAACTCTTGACCACATTCACTTCAGTACTGGGATCAGATAGGAAAATTCATACATATACAGTAACATTTAGTAAATTATGATTAGTACATCCTGATTGAAATGTATACATAATTAGTCATTATAGATAAAAATTCCCTTAACAGGTGTATGATTAAACAATTATACCAAACAGTTGCTAATGATCATCAATCAATTTGTATGATGAAACACAATCATTAACTGAAACAGAAACAGCTGTGTAGGAGGAATAAAGCCTGGGTGAGGAACAACTAAATTCCGCTAACAAGGTGAGGTTGCTGGAGACAGTTCACTGTCAAAAGTCATACCCCATAGCAAGACTGAGCCCAGCAACAAGACACAAGGTAGTTATACTGCATCAGTAAGGTCTCCCAGGCAGACATGTCCAGGCAGACATGTCCAGGCAGACATGTCCAGGCAGACATGTCCAGGCAGACTGGGGTTTCCAGATGTGCTGTCCAAGCTCTTTTGAAGAAGCACAAAGACACGGGCAACGTTGAGGACCGTAGACACAGTGGTCGGCCAAGGAAACTTACTGCAGCAGATTAAAGACACGTCATGCTTACTTCTCTTCGCAATCGGAAGATGTCCAGCAGTGCCATGAGCTCAGAATTGACAGAAAACAGTGGGACCCTGGTACACCCATCTACTGTCCGGAGAAGTCTGGTCAGAAGTGACCTTCATGGAAGACTTGTGGCCAAAAAGCCATACCTCTGACATGGAAACTAGGCCAAGCGACTCAACTATGCACTGGGGTGCAGAAAAATGGCAGCAGGTGCTCTGCTACTGGCTGTAGCAGAAAGCAGTTTGTTCGCCGAAAGGCTGGGGAGTGGTACACGAATGAGTGTCCGCAGGCAACAGTGAAGGTGGATTTTCCTTGCAAGTTTGGGGCTACATTTCTGCAAATGGAGTTGAGGATTTGGTCAGAATGAATGGTCTCCTCAATGCTGAGAAGTATAGGCAGATACTTATCCATCATGCAATAGCATCAGGGAGGCATCTGATTGGCCCCAAATTTATTCTGCAGCAAACAAAGACCCCAAACATACAGTGAAAGTCATTAAGAACTAAATTCAGCAAGTTTTCCTGGAAGTCATGGTATGGCCCCCAGAGAGCCCTGATCTCAACATCATCAAATCTGTGTGGGATTACATGAAGATTTAATGCTGTTTTGGAGGCAAAGGGTGGTCACACCAAATATTGATTTGATGTATATTTTTCTTCTGTTCATTGACTTTTGTTAATTGATAAATATAAACTTTTAACCTGTCTATTTTTGAAAGTATTCTTACTTTACGGTATGTTTTTTCACACCTGCCTAAAACGTTGGCACAGTGCTGTATATCTTATCATTTCAGTAATTAGGAGCACTACTTTGTCCCAGAATGTTAAGCAACATTTTACAGGAAAGCTGTCCATGCCTGGTGCTTTTTGTCACGTGAAAGTTTTGTCTAATATTTATTTGGGGGGATTTTTTTCCCTGATAGTTGCTTCAGGGTCTTTGAGTCTAAGGCTGCAAGATCAGTTCAACTGTTTAATTTGGATTTATATAGATTTTCATAAAAGCCTTTAAAAATGGAAATGAATAGCGTTGTCTAATTGAAGTATTTGTATCCTTATCTATTAAAACTATAACTGGTTTGGAATGTATTCATTTGTGAGGAATGCAAGGCCTTTACTGGGTTTATTTGCCAGTAAATAGTATGTTTAATTTTAGTTTAACCTGTAGTTGTTGGATCTCTTCAATCTAAATTATCATATACCTGCTTAAGTTCAGAATTTGTACATTTTTTTTATTAACTCAGATTTATCTTTTGCAGAGAATGAGATTATCATCCCCCTTATGTATGCCTTAAAATCCCAAATTATGTCAGGGCAGGGCTTTACTCTGTCCTCATTTGTAATGGTAAAGTTTTTTTGTTTATGTATTTAATACATTTTGGTTCTTGACGATGCACTCAGTGACAGAATATGGAGAATGAACAAAGTATATTTTATGTTGGTGTAATTAAGCATGATACAGGAGAATGATCCAATATCACGTAGTCTTTTGTAGTTGAATAGTAATCTCCAGATGTCCTTTAGATTATTTGTAGAGATTACTTTTTTCTTCAGCCTCTTTGGAGGGTCCTTGAATATACCCTTTATTGATGTCTAACTTGCTAGATGTGTGATTTTAGGTCACCTGCTAACAAATCAAATCAAGCTTTATTTATACAGCACATTTCAGACATGGAATGCAACACAATGTGCTTTACAGGAAAAAAAACTAATAAAAAACAATTAAAATAAAAGCTGAAATATTTACTACACAACAAACATAAGATACAAAATAAAGGAATGACACAAACTGAACATCTAAAAAGCACCCTAAGGAAAAGTAAAACTAAAAAATTTTTTTTTAAAATATGTCTACAGTTTTGGCCACCCTCAGGTTCTCTGGCAGGCTATTCCAGAGGCTGGGAGCATAGTAACTAAAGGCTGCCTCTCCTTGCCTCTTGGTCCAGGCTTTGGGATAGTTAAAAGGCTGCCTCTCCATGCCTCTTGGTCCAGGCTTTGGGATAGTTAAAAGGCTGCCTCTCCTTGCCTCTTGGTCCAGGCTTTGGGATAGTTAAAAGGCTGCCTCTCCATGCCTCTTGGTCCAGGCATTGGGATAGTTAAAAGGCCAGTGCCAGAGGACTTGAGGGACCTATTGTGTATAGTACATAACTTAAAGGCATGTCTGACATGAATTGATAAAAAACAAAACAATAGAAGAATCTTAAAATGAATTGTAAAACTCACAGGCAGCCAGTTCAGAGACCATGAAACCTGTGTGATCTGTGCTCTCCGTCTGGTCTTGGTCAGTACACGTGCTGCAGCATTCTGTATGTTTTACAGTTGACCAATGTCTTTATGGGTAGACCAGACAGGAGAGCATTACTGTAGTCAAGCCTGCTTGTAATAAAAGCATGGTTGAGTCTCTCTGCATCAGACTGAGAGAGAAACGTCTACACCTTGGCAATGTTCCTCAGGTGGTAAAAAGATGGTCACATTCCTAATGTGTGATTCGAAATTTAGTTAAGAATCTAAAATAACACAAAGGTTTTTTAACAAGTGCTTTGTCTTTATTTCCCATGAATTAAAATCTACAGCTAGATTTTCTCTCTGTGTTTTGAATCCAACAATAATTACCTCGGTCTTGACTTGATTTAGCTGGAGGAAGTTGTGAGCCATACAAGTATTTAAATCAGTAATACAGTCTAATCATTTATCTGTGGAGCTAAAATCCTCTGGTGATATGAAAATCAATGTTGTGCTTTCTGATAACATACCCCTGTATATAAACTGAACAGTACAGGACCCAAAATCAATCCTTGTGGAACGCCACATGTTTCATGTATTTTCTCTGAGTTATGTTCACCAATGGTGAGGAAAAACTCTTGACCGGTTAAATAGGTCCTATACCAATTTAGAACTGGACCGGAGGCCAACCCACCTCTCCAGTCTGTCCAGACATCATTGGAATTGTAATTTAAAAAAATACAGTTGGCACTTACTTGTAGGACTATTTATAAGTTGGGGAAAGTTCATCATCAACTGCAAACTGGCTTAAATGTCTGGGTGCTTTTTCAGAAATTACCTCCATGCTGCAGCTGATTCACAGTATTACAGCAGACCCTGCAGATGACACCAAGTGCTCCCTCATATTTGATAACCAGGTCAGTCTCACCAGCGTACAGGTAAGAGTCACATCCCACACAGTATTAAACCGTCACTGTGGATTATCAATGAAGTGGACACAGAGCTTGTTATGAATACAACTTCAATGACAATCATCAAATCCAAAATCAAATCAAATTGTATTAGTCACATGCGCCGAATACAACAGGTACAACAGACGATCTGATGATAGACAACCAAGATCAATGTCTCACCTTTAGTATGGTTTAAAAAGACTCAATGACATACTGTATTAGTTGAAGCACTAGCAATTGTAAACCTTCTTCGAATGATAGTCTCTGCCTCCAGACTAAGGATATTCTACTTGCGGGAGGAACTAGAGAAGGTGCTGAAGAGTCACTCTGAACAACTCAATTTGTGGTTCACTATTGACAAAACCTCCACAGGGTAAGACCATAGTATTCCATGATAAAAAATATTAAGGTACAGGGTTGTCATGGGCTAATACCATTGTATCATTTGTGTTGGACTGCAAAAAAAACACATTTTTACCATGCTGTGTTACCATATTATAACACCCTTGGTAGGGACTGACTGACTGACTGCTAGACAATAACCAAAAAATCCCCAAAGGTGCACCTGCAGCAACCCTTTTGAATTGGTCTGTTACTGATGTCAACTGAATGAATGGAAACCCTTCCCCCTCCAATCATATCCCGACATCGTTATGATCTAAACGTTCTATTTAGATTCTGTTTTGCCATGTGACCCGTCAGCTATACTGTAGCTTCCTCATATGGTACAGTATGCAAATGAGGCTCCAGCTAATTGTCTATCCTGGCACTCATCCGTTAGTTCCACATAAATGAAACACATCTTCGCTAACAGGGTGTGATCATTTAATTGGCCTGCAAGGCTGATCCTTATCTGTTGATTAAAAACAGTTGAATTCAGCTTGTGTTTTCCTCTAATTACAGACTGGAAGTACAGCTCAGGGTTTGTGAACGCTGATATGATGAAAGAGATGAAAGAGCACCTTCCCCTGGTGTCCAACGATGTGCTCATTGTCATGTGTGGCCCACTCCCCATGACCCAGCATCCGCCCCAACCTCTCCATTCTGGGCTACAAGACAGAGAACACATACTGATAACTCCCAGGCCTCCAACTAGGCATAGATACATTAAAACGCACCAGGATATTTAAGACAATATGTTCTATTGAATTATGTATGTAGAACACAATGTAACAGCCTACATTTCAAGACCAACAGGATATTCTCTAGCGTTTTGAATAACAAATGTCATATTTGCATGTTGAACATTCAAATAACTTTTTTTGTGTGAGATACTGTGAAAAGTTAGTTGGCTTTTAGTATGTTTGAACTGTTTTAGTAATAATTGTTCTAATTATGTACTGTATCTAAAGCATTTGGATGTTTTGTACTGTATCTAAAGCATTTTGATGTTTTGTACTGCATCTAAAGCTTTTGGATGTTTTGTACTGTATCTAAAGCTTTTGGATGTTTTGTACTGTATCTAAAGCTTTTGGATGTTTTGTACTGTATCTAAAGCTTTTGGATGTTTTGTACTGTATCTAAAGCTTTTGGATGTTTTGTACTGTATCTAAAGCTTTTGGATGTTTTGTACTGTATCTAAAGCATTTTGATGTTTTGTTGAATCTCATTACTCATTAAATCCATCTCTACACATAATCTGATGTCTTTGTGGTATTGGGGAGAAAGAGTAGTATTATTCTCGGCACCACACTGTGTATATATAACATGAGGCCTAAGCAAACCTGCATATTTAAACACAAATCCCTTCATTTACATTATGCTACTTACCACTGAGCATAATCCTCAACATAAATAATCCTCTTCTAAACAAGATAACTCAAGACATCCAGAAATATATATTCATTTATTTTTGAACTCCCCATCCTGTTATTTTCTACTTGGACTCAACTTTAAGAGAACAATCCACCTTAATCAAATGAACTTAGAATTAGGTTTTGGGTGAAGCTATCACAATGTGTTCAGTCATAAAGTCCATCCTTGAAAATATAAAAATATTTTGTGGCAAATCATAGTTTCCATGTCAACATAAGCTGTACAGAGGTTTTAACGTCAATGAGTAGTGATAGCAGACAGGTCGTTTGTGTGAATTTCCACATAAGTGCAATGCCAGTGAAGTGTTAAGTCCATTAAGGCCTAGATTCAATCAGATCATGCGTTAACTGGCAATAACCGACACCTGCATAGCTGATGTTTTGGCTGTGTCGGAGGTGTAACTGCATTGGAGCTGTCAAATCGGTGAGCAGCTGCTCTTGATCTTTGTCACAAAGCCCCACCCATCCCACTTTCGTTAGAAGTTCAGAAGGAGAAAGTGTAGGCCATATAGAAATAATGACGCTCGAATTGAAAGTCATTCAACTAAATAATGAGGGTTTCTATCATCTTAATGGAGATGTAGATTCCATCTCACATTCCAGTGTTCCAACTTGTAAACAAGGCTGCATGGGATTTCTGTTAATGTGACTCTGCGCAGCCAATAGCAATGTTCGCTTTCGGTATAATGTCAGGAGCCACTTTTGGATTTGACAGCTCTAACGCAGTTTAATCTCCGACGCGCCAAAAGAACCGCTATGTGGATGTCAGCTAAAGCGGATCTGATTGAATAGAGCTCTAACAGAAATACTAACCACAGGGGTGTGAGCAGCTGTCAGCAGGCATGGGTCAGTAATCCACAAACGAGATATGGACACAGGCCAATTTCAGCACACTGGGTCCCCAAGTCCCAGGCAAGCATAAACCCACCAATCACAACAGTCCATCCTCCCATGTGAAACACTACAGTAAACAGAGTAATCTGAAAGGTCCCATATGGCTGCTCTGTCATCGATCACACTGGTCAGGTAAACTTGATGAGCAAAGTTAAAGGGTCAGAATCTCTCTTGGTGACAATAGCCTGTAGCATTCCAGTGGGTGTGTGTAAGTACCTGGATCCTTTAAAGAAATTCTCAATGAGTGCATGGTTGATCTTAGTCTTCCCTATAGCAGCGTGAAAGTTGTTGCTCAGCACTCCGTAGATGTTGCCCGGGTCGCCCTTGCGGCCAAAGAGGAGAAAGAGGGCGTAGCAGTCCTTACCGATGGAGGCACAGAAATCCACCATCCTCTCTGCCTTGTTCTTATGAGCAGACTCCATCTTGGCCATCTGCATGGATTCAGTGTATACCTCCGGGGGGATGTCCTCGGCTGGCCCTCCCCCCCTCTCTGGCAGGTGCAGGATCTGCACGGCGATCTGGATGCGGGGGTTCTTGGTGTGCCTCTCCAGCACAGCCCACACCCAGTCAGCACCCAGGAGGATGCGCTGCTGCTTGGTCATGGTGGTGCAGTTGAAGGAGTCGGTCATGTGGAGGTGGCTGCTCTGGGTGATGTAGGTCATTAGAAAGATATCATTGAGGGCTGTCGGACTAGGCTGGAACTTGTCCTCTGGGTCCAGGAACAGGAGGTACTCCTGGGTCCTAGCTGCAGCTATCCCCACACAGTCGGTGAATAGAGGGACAAAATCGTTGGGGTTGTTGGGGGTTCTCCACAGAGTGGAGAATATACTGGGTATGTCTGGGTCTGGTAGCTTGCTCTCTCTCCTTCCCCACAGGGTTGGGAAGTTAAAGTTCATGTTTGGAATGGTCATGGTTGGAGCTGGTGGCTTCTTCTGTAGCCTCTCCCACCAGGTTGAGATTTTCTTGGGAATGTCCGGGGCTGGTTGTTTGCTCTCTATCTTCCCCATGTCTACAGGACTAGGTCAGAGGGTGGTTTCCCTTATAACCTGAACATGTGATAACAACAGTATAGTTTATTATTGTAGAAATGATCATTTACATAAAAGTTACAAAATGATACTTGTGTAATAACAGGGGTTGAAGGTACATAAGTGTTGATGGTACCCAACCCTAATGGAACCCAAACCTTAGAAACTACAAACATATTTGGATTGTACTGTGTTTGCTCCAGATTGGTAAAAAAAAGGTCATATTAAATTAAATGAAAACTCACCAGTATGGGTCTGCCTTTGATGTCTGGAACAGCTCCAGCCCCTCTCTCCTCTCTGGAACCCTAGTGAGATATTAGGATGTGCTGGATTGAAGCAGATGAACAACCAGCAGAAGGATCCTCATACAGGTTATGCTTGGCTTTGGACAGTACACTGGGTTACCGAACTCTTAGAGAGCAGGCTTCCCTTAGTGTTTGCTCTCTCACAGAAGGGATCCTCTGGTCTGGTGACTTGTTATAGGGACGTACCACAGAGACTACATCTGCCTATGCAAATATATGCCCATTATGTGTGGAAACATGGAAAAACCTGTTTCTTATGGTTCCAATACAAATTAGCTGTATTAAGTGTTGGGTGTGTTCGTTTCCAGTATGACCTAGTGCCTTATTCTAATCAGGGATATGTCCAGGTAACTTTGAAAACATATACTGAACAAAAATAGAAACATAACATGCAAAGTGTTGGTCCCATGTTCCATGAGCAGAAATAAAAGATCCCAGAAATGTTCCATAGCCACAAAAAGCTTATTTCTCTCAAATGTTGAGCACAAATTTGTTTTCATCCCTGTTAGTGAGCATTTCTCCTTTGCCATGATAATTCATCCACCTGACAGGTGTGACATATCAAGAAGCTGATTAAACAGATTGATCATTACACAGGTGCACATTGTGCTGGGGACAATATATGGCCACTTTTGTCACACAACACGTCACAGATGTCTCAAGTTTTGAGGGAGCTTGCAATTGGCATGCTGCCTGCAGGAATGTCCCACAGAGCTGTTGCCAGAGAATTTGAATGTTCATTTCTCTACCGTAAGCCGCCTCCAATGTTGTTTTAGAGAATTTGGCAGTAGATCCAACCGACCTAACAACCGCAGGTCACGTGTGCTGATGTTATAT
This sequence comes from Oncorhynchus masou masou, assembly GCF_036934945.1. NCBI lineage: Eukaryota > Metazoa > Chordata > Actinopteri > Salmoniformes > Salmonidae > Oncorhynchus > Oncorhynchus masou. The sequence goes on along the minus strand of NC_088233.1, from coordinate 17,453,462 downwards.
GAACTGTAACTCAGTAAAATCTTTGAAATTGTTGCATGTTGTGTTTATATTTTTGTTCAGTATACGTGACAAACAAGTTGTAAAATATGATATGTACATATATTGTACAAAATAATAGAGTTTGGTCAATATTACAGGGAAATAAATTACGTAGGGAAAAGAACACTTTAATTCATGTTTAAGTGGCTTGCGGTAGGCCTATACTTTTCACCAAAAAGTCAAAGTACATACTATTCACTATTAAGTTTGAAAGAGCTACACACGTAAGACAATGGCTTCAAAGTTCATTGTGTTTCTGTCACTAATACAGAAGTAGTGTTCATTATAGTCCTGTATTATGATGAGATAAGGGCCAGTTGAGGTTGCTGGTAAAGCACCCTACGTTGAGTTTGGGTTGGTATGAGGCCGCGCTTTCCCTTGGTTGATTGGCTGTGTTGGTTAGCGTGGCCAGCGTGGCATCCTCTCAGACTAGTGCTGTTTGAGGGCGTCTCATCTCCTTCAGAACCTCATCTCGGCTAAGCAAATACTGAAAGCAAGAAGGGCCAGGGGCTGGGGTTAGCAGGGAGTGTTATGCTGCAATGTTTGTCAGTTAAAGGCTTAAGGCTCATGTCCCAACAAAGTCAATTCAAAATCTATTTGTTGAAGCCTGTTTGTTCAGTTTCAACGCCTGCTGTCAGCAAATATAATAACAGCATAGTACCACAGCATTGAGGAGAAAAGTCAAACACAACAGCTTAAAAGGAAATACTTTGTTATCTGGTTATTTAATTAAACAGATATTAAAAGCTTGTTGAACGAGACTGAACGAGGAGCTACTTACCGTGAGTTGGTTAATTCCCTCAGACAGAGCTTCTATCTGCAGCACAGGCCCCTCTGTCACCGCCATCTGCAAAGTCAGGCCTTTCATCAAACACAACACCTAGGGGCTCCATTCAAAATGTATCGTTTAAGTTCATTTCCGATTGAGCTGACATATGCAGCATTTCTTGTGAATGCAGTAAGGCTAATTTTCCGAGATATGGATTGAATAGAGCCCCTAGTCCTAGAGCTACTTGTACTACTGACAGGCCAGGTCATCAATGACATAACACACAGTGCTTTGTTTAGTCCCATGCATGATGGATGGCAGGGTAGAAGGATCTAGCTGCTGACCAAGCACCGCTGTTCAAGTCATAGGTCACATTCCATGCCAACTACATTGCAGTCCTTGCATTGCATAAACCAATGATTACGTGCCATGTAATCAACTGTGCAATCGGGTATCAGACTGCTATATGATGTGATTAGCTGATACAGTGCCTTGTGAAAGTTTTCGGCCCCCTTGAACTTTGCGACCTTTTGCCACATTTCAGGCTGCAAACATAAAGATATAAAACTGTATTTTTTTGTGAAGAATCAACAAGTGGGACGCAATCATGAAGTAGAACGACATTTATTGGATATTTCAAACTTTTTTAACAAATCAAAAACTGAAAAATTGGGCATGCAAAATTATTCAGCCCCCTTAAGTTAATACTTTGTAGCGCCACCTTTTGCTGCGATTACAGCTGTAAATCGCTTGGGGTATGTCTCTATCAGTTTTGCACATCGAGAGACTGACATTTTTTCCCATTCCTCCTTGCAAAACAGCTCGAGCTCAGTGAGGTTGGATGGAGAGCTTTTGTGAACAGCAGTTTTCAGTTCTTTCCACAGATTCTCGATTGGATTCAGGTCTGGACTTTGACTTGGCCATTCTAACACCTGGATATGTTTATTTTTGAACCATTCCATTGTAGATTTTCCTTTATGTTTTGGATCATTGTCTTGTTGGAAGACAAATCTCCGTCCCAGTCTCAGGTCTTTTGCAGACTCCATCAGGTTTTCTTCCAGAATGGTCCTGTATTTGGCTCCATCCATCTTCCCATCAATTTTAGCCATCTTCCCTGTCCCTGCTGAAGAAAAGCAGGCCCAAACCATGATGCTGCCACCACCATGTTTGACAGTGGGGATGGTGTGGTCAGGGTGATGAGCTGTGTTGCTTTTACGCCACACATAACGTTTTGCATTGTTGCCAAAAAGTTCAATTTTGGTTTCATCTGACCAGAGCACCTTCTTCCACATGTTTGGTGTGTCTCCCAGGTGGCTTGTGGCAAACTTTAAACAACACTTTTTATGGATATCTTTAAGAAATGGCTTTCTTCTTGCCACTCTTCCATAAAGGCCAGATTTGTGCAATATACAACTGATTGTTGTCCTATGGACAGAGTCTCCCACCTCAGCTGTAGATCTCTGAAGTTCATCCAGAGTGATCACGGGCCTCTTGGCTGCATCTCTGATCAGTCTTCTCCTTGTATGAGCTGAAAGTTTAGAGGGACGGCCAGGTCTTGGTAGATTTGCAGTGGTCTGATACTCCTTCCATTTCAATATTATCGCTTGCACAGTGCTCATTGGGATGTTTAAAGCTTGGGAAATCTTTTTGTATCCAAATCCGGCTTTAAACTTCTTCACAACAGTATCTCGGACCTGCCTGGTGTGTTCCTTGTTCTTCATGATGCTCTCTGCGCTTTTAACGGACCTCTGAGACTATCACAGTGCAGGTGCATTTATACGGAGACTTGATTACGCACAGGTGGATTGTATATATCATCATTAGTCATTTAGGTCAACATTAGATCATTCAGAAATCCTCAATGAACTTCTGGAGAGAGTTTGCTGCACTGAAAGTAAAGGGGCTGAATAATTTTGCATGCCCAAATTTTCAGTTGTTGATTTGTTAAAAAAGTTTGAAATATCCAATAAATGTCGTTCCACTTCATGATTGTGTCCCACTTGTTGTTGATTCTTCACAAAAAAATACAGTTTTATATCTTTATGTTTGAAGCCTGAAATGTGGCAAAAGGTCGCAAAGTTCAAGGGGGCCGAATACTTTCGCAAGGCACTGTATGTAATTTAGATACATATCCAGGTGTTGTGAGATCTGGCAGGTGTCTGCAGTGTAGTCAGCCTAGAACGTGCCCCTCCCCCACTCAAGGTGCTCCAATATGCACTACTCCATTGTGCATATAATGGGTCAATCATGATGATCAGAAGAATTGATGAGCCAGTTAGTGAATGCTAATGGTTAATTAATGATGCATGCTGATGTCTCTGCACTGCACAATGTATTTCATTACAAGTGTCTCTTTGATTCAAGTTTCCTTAAAATGAGCATAATTTCATCATAAAATGGAGACAAGGCTACTGTCTCCTTCTCTAATGAGAGAAGCATACTTTGTATAAAGATTGAATATAATTTATCAAGAAGAATAAAACACTTATCACACTTGCGATTTTTATTGATGGATTTGGATAATGCTATTTACAATTAATAACAACGAGGGATTCTTTGATTGAAGCGTTATCTTTAACTATAAAAATATCATAACAGTCATATGAAAATAACAGTGCGTAATCACAATCTGGAATCCATCAAAATGTGCACAGCTATAAAATCTCATTGTACTTCTTTCAATTTATTTACCAACATAAATATGTGAAATGCATTCCTCTATATGCAAATATTGCACAAGTTCATTCCATAACTGTCTGACAAACAGCAACATTACTTTCTACCGGTTAGGAATATATTTAAAAACAATGTATGAATACCATTATGTGAATCTCAAATACAGGTGTTAAAATGATCATTAAAATGATGCACAATATTGTTTACAATAGTAGCATTATCCTACTGCATTAAAGGGGTGAGGTGATAGATCACAGCTAGGCTTGTGAATCCACCGAGAACATAGGAGCGGTGAGCTCTCCCACTCACCATCCACTCTTAAGTGTCCAGAGTGCAGCTCATGCCTGAGGCTGGGGTTGATTGTTAGATGATGGCACGTGAGGGGTGTGGAGGTGAGTGTGCTGGGGTGAGTTGGATAGGCATGGCAGGAAGAGGTGGGGTTATTGGCTGCAAGCTGAGTAGTGATGGGTAGGTAGGTACAGTAGTTTGACATCATCAGCTGTTTGGCCCCACCTGCTGCCGTCTGTCTGGGTCTCTGTCTAGGATGGGGCTGAGGCCCCTGAAGCCGGAGTAGGGCCGGTGTGCCCCGTTCAGCACCGCCTGAACCTGGGCCACCTCCAGGGGGCAAATGTAGTCTGTTGACTCGTCACACCTCTTCTTCCTCAGGTGGCCGAAGTTTGAGAAGCCCAACTTCTTTGGCTGAACAGGAGATAGCACAGAGAGAACATGGTTTATGAACAGACTGAGATAAAACTGTGTGTCACTTCTATTCTAGCTCTTTAACCATCATCAGTGAATAGATTTCTAAACACCGTACAAAATGGGCAGTGTTGCTATAAAAGGTTCCTTTAAGCCTAATTGTGCTGACTAAGTACATTATGCTATCTCAGCACATTTTCTGCTAGCCTTAACAAAGTGGTGAGTCTTAGACATGAGCTGGTGCTACAATAGCCTGCTGCACGCAAAGCTGCTAGGTGGTCTTAGAGCTTGCCAGGTCTGAGGTATCACACTAAGGATTAAGGTGTTGTCTGTCTCTCTAAAGAGATGAGGAAGGGGAGGAGGTTAGGGGAAAGAGAGAGAGAAAGCGGTGAGAGAGAGAGAGAGAAAGAGAGAGAGTGGGGGGCAGAGAGAGGGAGAGGGAAAGAGGAGAGTGAGAGGAAGAACGGAAAAAAGAGGGCTCCTAACAGGGTGGTGGTTCAGCCCTAGGCGTACTATAGTACAATACTGTCATCTCTTACCCTGACTTTGGCTGTGGTGCTGAGCGGAGCGTAGCCTAAAGACTCCATGAACTCCCTCTTCTCCTGCTGAGCCTGGGAGCCCACCAGCATGTTGAAGTTGGTGGCCAGGTGACGTCGCAGCAGGGTCTTCTGAGGGGGGATGTTCAGCAGCATGGCCAGGGTATCTGAGTTAAAACGAGGCTCCAGAATCTAGGGGTCATTAGAGAAGATTCAGAGGAAGATACATGCTACATACAGACAATTACACAGAAAACTGAGATGGAATGAATTGGTAAAATATAATAATTAAAAATAAACTTGGCTAAGGGAGTCTTGAACTGTATGTCTGACTGTATCCAAGCTGAGCTGATATACAGTGGAAAGGTATAAGAAGGGGCTGATTCAGTCATGTGGGGTGTGTATTTACGATGAGGCCCCCGTGCACCCCGCTGCCCCTCAGGTTACTTACGATGAGGCCCCCGTGCACCCCGCTGCCCCTCAGGTCACTTACGATGAGGCCCCCGTGCACCCCGCTGCCCCTCAGGTTACTTACGATGAGGCCCCCGTGCACCCCGCTGCCCCTCAGGTTACTTACGATGAGGCCCCCGTGCACCCCGCTGCCCCTCAGGTTACTTACGATGAGGCCCCTGTGCACCCCGCTGCCCCTCAGGTTACTTACGATGAGGCCCCTGTGCACCCCGCTGCCCCTCAGGTTACTTACGATGAGGCCCCCGTGCACCCCACTGCACCTCAGGTTACTTACGATGAGGCCCCCGTGCACCCCGCTGCCCCTCAGGTTACTTACGATGAGGCCCCTGTGCACCCCGCTGCCCCTCAGGTCACTTACGATGAGGCCCCCGTGCACCCCGCTGCCCCTCAGGTCACTTACAATGAGGCCCCCGTGCACCCCGCTGCCCCTCAGGATACTTACGATGAGGCCCCCATGCACCCCGCTGCCCCTCAGGTTACTTACGATGAGGCCCCTGTGCACCCCGCTGCCCCTCAGGTTACTTAGGATGAGGCCCCCGTGCAACCCGCTGCCCCTCAGGTTACTTACAATGAGGCTCCTGTGCACCCCGCTGCCCCTCAGGTTACTTACAATGAGGCCCCCGTGCACCCCTCTGCCCCTCAGGTTACTTACGATGAGGCCCCCGTGCACCCCACTGCCCCTCAAGTTGGGTGCGTATTCCGCCAGGTCCACTGAGCGAAGCCACTCCATCACCCTGTGGTTCGACCACTGAACCACCTCCGAGGGAGAAGTCTTGTTCTAGCAGGAAATATGAAACATGTATGAGAAAACACAGCTAAAGATGTAGGATCTTCATTTGACCTATATTGTCACAGCTACAGTTGAAGTTGGACGTTTACATACACTTAGGTTGGAGTCATTAAAACTCATTTTTCAACCACTCCACAAATTTCTTGTCCTAACCGACAAAACTATAGTAACATCTACTTTGTGCACTTTTTGTGTAATTTTTCCAACAATTGTTTACAGACAGATTATTTCACTTATAACTCACTGTATCACAATTCCAGTGGGTCAGAGGTTTACATACACTAAGTTGACTGTGCCTTTCAACAGCTTGGAAAATTCCAGAAAATTATGTCATGGCTTTAGAAGCTTCTGATAGGCTAATTGACATCATTTGAGTCAACTGAAGGTGCACCTGTGGATGTATTTCAAGGCCTACCTTCAAACGCAGTGCCTCTTTGCTTGACATCATGGCAAAATTAAATGAAATCAGCCAAGAACTGAAACATTGTAGGCCTCCACATGTCTAGTTCATCCTTGGGAGCAATTTCCAAATGCCTGAAAGTACCACGTTCATTTCTACAAACAATAGTACACAAGTATAAACACCTTGGGACCACGCAACCGTCATACCGCTCAGGAAGGAGACACGTTCTGTCTCCTAGAGATGAATGTACTTTGGTGCGAGAAGTGCAAATCAATCCCAGAACAACAGCAAAGGACCTTGTGAAGATGCTGGAGGAAACAGGTACAAAAGTATCTATATCCACAGTCAAACGAGTCCTATATCGACATAACCTGAAAGGCCACTCAGCAAGTAAGGTTTACAACTGTAAATGGGGACAAAGTTCATACTTTTTTGAGAAATGTCCTCTAGTCTAATGAAACAAAAATGAAACAATTTGGCAATAATGACCATCGTTATGTTTGGAGGAAACGGGGAGGCTTGCAAGCCGAAGAACACCATCCCAACCGTGATGCACGGGGGTGGCAGCATCATGTTGTGGGGGTGTGCTTTGCTGCAGGAGGGACTGGTGCACTTCACAAAATAGATGGCATCATGAGGGAGAAAAATTATTGTGATATATTCACTCAACATCTCAAGACATCAGTTAAAGCTTGGTCGCAAATGGGTCTTCCAAATGAACAATAACCCCAAGCATACCTGCAAAATTGTAGAAAAATGGCTTAAGGACAACAAAGTCAAGGTATTGGAGTGACCATCACAAAGACCTGACCTCATCCTTTAGAAAATTTGTGGGCAGAACTGAAAAAGTGTGTGGAGCAAGGTGGCTGACAAACCTGACTCAGGTACACCAGCTCTGTCAGGAGGAATGGGCCAAGAAATGTTTGACTCAAGTTAAACAATTTAAAGGCAATGCTACCAAACACTAATTAAGTGTATGTAATCTTCTGAATGTGATGAAATAAATCAAAGCTGAAATAAATCCTTCTCTCTACTATTATTCTAACATTTCACATTCTTAAAATAAAGTGGTAACTGACCTAAGACAGGGAATTTTTACTAGGATTAAATGTCAGGAATTGTGAAAAACTGAGTTTAAATATATTTGGCTAAGGTGTATGTAAACGTCCGACTTCAACTGTATATATTGTGTAAACAGAAAACCTCCTATAAACGTGCACACACATCTCACCTCATCTCCAGGCCTTCTCTTCAGGCAGTGGGGGTTGAACTTGTTGACGTGGAGGACGTGGATAGCACACTTCACACTGAGGTGATGGAGCTGACTGGTCACTTTCAGGAACAAGAGGTCATTCTGAGGGAAACAAGTCTTTCACATTTGCTTAATTTGTATTTATTTATTTAAGCTGTATTTAAAAAGGAGGCCCCTTGAGACACTGAGACAAAAACTAGTAAAACTACAATGAAAACCAATTAATGTATTTACCACTGTCAAGTACTGAATCATTCTGCCGTCTACTCTTCCCTCGTGAAACTGACCCTTGTATTGAGGTAAACCAATGTCATCAAGCCAACCTTTGAGGACAAACAACATGACAACCAATTTTGCCGGATTGATTATACAGAATACAGCACCAAGTTTGCTGAATGTTGAGTCAATATGTTGATGACCTCTACCGTGTCCTGATACATACGTGTGACCCAGATGTGGTCCAGTTCAGAGGATTTCTCAGTCCTTTTGGTGCTGAAGGACTTGAGGGCCAACTGTAACTTCTTCCTGTGCAGTGGATTCTTAATCCCCATTTCCTGATACCAAGATTAAGATTAAGATTAATCCAGGTTATGAACACAATCCCTTACTACAAAATGAGTGCTGGAAATTACTGGTTTGGAAATGACTAGATTTGGAATCACTTTGCACACTATTTTACAATTGTGATTAAGATCCAAACAAAAGAGTTTGTCCTGCGTACATTGGTATGACATTTGGTGCGGGAACCTGTAAAATACAAATAATGAGTGAAGCTACATGTGAAATATAGCTCCAAAATTGCTAAAACCAACAAAGACAAAAGTCCAGCAACATGAGGACGTGAAAGGAGGAACGAAATGGCTTCTTGAAAACTAGACAGATAGAACTAGATGGTGATAAGAATGATGCATCTAAACAACTACGTTCCCTGAAGGATCTAATTTGCGTCCAAACAACGACGTTCCCTGAAGGATCTCCTTTGCTTCCAAACAATGATGTTCCCTGAAGGCTCTCCTTTGCGTCCAAACAACAATGTTCCATGAAGGATCCCCTTCGCATCCAAACAGTGATGTTCCCTGAAGGATCTCATTTGCATCCAAACAACTACGTTCCCTGAAGGATCCCCTTCGCGTCCAAACAGTGATGTTCCCTGGAGGATCTCATTTGCATCCAAACAACGACGTTCCCTGAAGGATCTCATTTGCATCCAAACAACTACGTTCCCTGAAGGATCTCATTTGCATCCAAACAACTACGTTCCCTAAAGGATCTCCTTTGCGTCCAAACAACGATGTTCCCCGAATGATCCCCTTTGCGTCCAAACAATGATGTTCCCTGAAGGATCTCCTTTGCTTACTTGACAAATAACTTTCCAACAATGTTCTGTAAACCAAAATATGTAAGCTGGGTAATTTTTTTGACTATACCTTCTCTAAGTCCTGTGGTGAGGCAGAGAGGAGGGTCTGCCCACTGTTGGCCCAATGTTGGGCCAGAATCACATACTGGTCCAGCCCACTCTCCTCTAGCCAGCAACAGACCTGCTCCGGAGTCCACTTGGAGAAGGGTGTCTTCAAATCCCTGCAAGAGAGGAGAGACAATTGGATATTTTTACTAACTATAAGTCACTCTGGAAAAGAGAGTCTGCCAAATGACTAAATGTAAATGCTTTGGCTTGTTTGTATATTCTCTGTCACATGCACGTTTAAAAGGATACACTGTATAAATGTATTTTGTGATACTGTCTGTCCCATACCACACAGAGGTCAATGTCTCTCCAGTCCGGGCCAGACGAGGGCTGGCGGTGGCTCTCAGTCCCCCCCTCTTAAACTCTCCAGGCTCAAGGTCCTCTCTCTGCAGGGTGCCAGACTGGGTCCTCCGAATCCTAGGGTAGAGGAGATAGAATACATCATTAGTCATTCACTAAGAATTACACAGTACCTTTGCAAGGCCACCTCCTCTACCCAGGATGACTTGTATCAGATATCTGCCATTTTCTTCACTTTATTTATTTATTTCACCTTTATTTAACCAGGTAGCCTAGTTGAGAACAAGTTCTCATTTACAATTGCGACCTGGCCAAGATAAAGCATAGCATTTCGACACATAAAACAACACAGAGTTACACATGGAATAAACAAAACATACAGTCAATAATATAGTAGAACAAAAGAAAACAAAAAGTATATATACAGTGAGTGCAAATGAGGTAAGATAAGGGAGTTAAGGCAATAAATAGGCCATGGTGGCGAAGTAATTACAATATAGCAAGTAAACACTGGAATGGTAGATGTGCAGAAGATGAATGTGCAAGTAGATACTGAGGTGCAAAGGAGCAAGATAAATAAATAAATAAATACTGTATGGGGATGAGGTAGGAAGATAGATGGGCTATGTTCAGGTGCAGTGATCTGTGAGCTGCTCTGACAACTGGTGCTTAAAGCTAGTGAGGGAGATGAGTCTCCAGCTTCAGAGATTTTTGCAGTTCGTTCCAGTCATTGGCAGCAGAGAACTGGAAGGAAAGACGACCAAAGGAGGAATTGGCTTTGGGGGTGACCAGTGAGATATACCTGCTGGAGCGCGTGCTACGAGTTGGTGCTGCTATGGTGACCAGTGAGCTGAGATAAGGCGGGGCTTTACCTAGTAGAGACTTGTAGATAACCTGTAGCCAGTGGGTTTGGCGACACGTATAAAGCGAGGGCCAACCAATGAGAGCGTACAGGTCGCAATGGTGGGTAGTGTATGGGGCTTTGGTGACAAAACGGATGGCACTGTGATAGACTGCATCCAGTTTGATGAGTAGAGTGTTGGAGACTATTTTATAGATGACATCACCGAAGTCGAGGATCGGTAGGATGGTCAGTTTTACGAGGGTATGTTAGGCAGCATGAGTGAAGGATGCTTTGCTGCGAAATAGGAAGCCATTTCTAGTTTTAATTTTGGATTGGAGATGCTTAATGTGAGTCTGGAAGGAGAGTTTACAGTCTAACCAGACACCTAGGTATTTGTAGTTGTTCAAGTATTCTAAGTCAGAGCCGTCCAGAGTAGTGATGCCGGACAGGCGAGCAGGTGCGGTTGAAAAGCATGCATTTAGTTTCCCATGCGTTTAAGAGCAGTTGGAGGCCACGGAAGGAGAGTTTTATGGCATTGAAGCTCTACTGGAGGTTAGTTAACATAGTGTCCAAAGAGGGGCCAGAAGTATACAGAATGGTGTCGTCTGCATAGAGGTGTACCAGAGAATCACCAGCAGCAAGAGCAACATCATTGATGTATACAGAGAAGAGAGTCGGCCCAAGGATTGAACCCTGTGGGACCCCCATAGAGACAGCCAGAGTTCCGGACAACAGGCCCTCTGATTTGACATACTGGACTCTATCAGAAAAGTAGTTGGTAAACCAGGCGAGGCAATCACTTGAGAAACCAAGGCTGTCAAGTCTGCCAATAAGAATGTGGTGATTGATAGGGTCGAAAGCCTTGACCAGGTCAATGAATACGGCTGCACAGTAATGTCTCTTATCGATGGCGGTTATAATATCATTTAGGACCTTGAGCGTGGCTGAGGTGCACCCATGACCAGCTCTGAAACCAGATTGCATAGTGGAGAAGGTACGGTGGGATTTGAAATGGTCGGTAATCTGTTTGTTAACTTGGCTTTCGAAGACCTTAGAAAGACGGGGTAGGATAGATATAGGTCTGTAGCAGTTTGGGTCTAGAGTGTCCACCCTTTGAAGAGGGGGATGACCCCGGCAGCTTTCTAATCTTTGGAAATCTCAGACGATATGAAAGAGAGGTTGAACAGGCTAGTAATAGGAGTTGCACCAATTTCGGCAGATAATTTTAGTAAGAGAGGGTCCAGATTGTCTAGCCCGGCTGATTTGTAGGGGGTCCAGATTTTGGAAAGCATGGCCAGCCGTAGAGAAATGCTTATTGAAATTCTCAATTATAATGGATTTATCGGTGGTGACAGTGTTTCCTAGCCCCAGTGCAGTGGGCAGCTGGGAGGAGGTGCTCTTATTCTCCAGGGACTTTACAGTGTCCCAGAACTTTTTAAGAGTTAGTACTACAGAATGCAAATTTTTGTTTGAAAAAGCTAGCCTTAGATTTCCTAACTGCCTGTGTATATTTGTTCCTAACTTCCCTGAAAAGTTGCATATCAGGGGGCTATTCGATGCTAATGCAGAACACCACTGGATGTTTTTGTGCTGATCAAGGGCAGACAGGTCTGGAGTGAACCAAGGACTATATCTATTCCTAGTTCTACATTTTTTGAATGGGGCATGCTTATTTAAGATGGTGAGGAAGGCACTTTTAAAGTATAGCCAGGCATCATCTACTGACGGGATGAGGTCAATGTCATTCCAGGTTACCCCGGCCAGGTCAATTAGAAAGGACTGTTCGCAGAAGAGTTTTAAGGAGCGTTTGACAGTGATGAGTGGAGGCCGTTTGATCGCTGACCCATTGTGAATGCAGGCAATGATCGCTGAGATCTTGATTGAAAACAGCAGAGGTGTATTTGGAGGGTGAGTTAGTTAGGATGACATCTATGAAGGTGCCCGTGTTTACGGATTTGGAGTTGTACCATTAGTATCTGAATTAATATCCCTAAATAGATATTCAGCAGTGCGCCCTTTCTGTGTACGTGTGTGTGTCGTCTGTACAGGTACTCACTTTCCCCAGAGTTTCTTGATGCCCAGGTGGTTCTTCTTGTTCTCTGGGGAGACAGGAGACTGCTTTCCTGAGTCCACTCCAGACGACAGGGGGGACAGGTCCGACTGCGTGGACTCATCCAGTCTCTCCGACTTTCCTATGAGAGCAGGAGATTATGTTAAATAAGTACTATACTACTATTTCAAACTGTTTCAATCATTTCCCTACTGTTCTCTTCATGAAAGTAAGTCATGCAAAGGTTAAGGGACACTGTATTTATTTCATTCTTTAGGGCCTACATGTAAGGCCTATGCAGGACCCACACATTTCAAGTAGATCATGCCAAAGGTTAGCCCAGTGTGAAGTGAAACAGGAAAGCATTAACATTGTTTGTGCGCTCCAACATTTTCAGTATTTATAAAGCCATTTTTACATCTGCAGATGTCACAAAGTGTTTATACAGAGTGCTTAATGCAATTTAAACGCTGTCTTAGCGGATGCCAATTCAATTCTGTGAAGACAAATTCCTCTTTTGCATATTCAATAAAACTATTTCACACAGGAAAATTAAATTACAGCCTGAGGTGAATGGGTTATCATGTTGCATCTATAGTTGTTTACAGTGGATGGTTATGCCAGTTCTGATAAGGTCTGTGCAAGCAACCCTCGCCGCACATGACATCGCCTAAGTAGCCCTGCTTTTGAGGGTAGTCAGCTTTGGGAGGGGTGCACTGCAACACCATTCATTTATGTGAGAAAAAAAAGGGTCAGGCATAATCCGAGACGCCTCTCTCTGATTCACTGAGGGTCTTACACCCTCCAGCACAGGCTGGAGTTGAGTCACAAATTTAATCCATAGTGAAAACAGGGGCTTGGTGCTTTGACATGCATGGGGCTTCTGCCAGAGTAGTAGCATGGTACCTAAAGCTGGAGCGCTGGCACTCCTGCAGCGGTCTTCAGCCATAACACAAACAGAAAGCCACGCAAAGCAAAAAAAGAGGACAGGAGAAACAGAACAGCAACAAACCAAGTGAAAGATTAGTTCAGAGTGAGAGAGAATGCAGAGAATAGCTGCCCCAATACAAACCAACCACAGTATGAGAGAATAGTGAAACAGTGCCATTGTTGTAACAAGCCATATTAGTGCATTTAAGCAATAAGGCCTGAGGGGGTGTGCTATATGGCCAATATACTACAGCTAAGGGCTTATGCACAACGCTACGCGGAGCGCCTGGACACAGCCCTTAGCCGCTGTTTGAAACATTCTAGGAGGCTGTTTGATAAAAACCACAAGTAGCAGTGTTTTAAGATGTAACTTACTTAGGTTCAACTCACTGTCCTCGCTATCGTCAGGGGACAGCTGGACTGGTGTGGCATACTGCTCTTGATCCCCATTCATGTCAGGTCGAGATAGCTTCCCTGGTAGGGTCTGATATTTGTTCATTTCCATGTGCCGATTCTGTAAGTGGGGGGGGAACCATTGATACAGGCAAGTCATGAGTCTATTCAAAATTAAATTAAATGGCATCTGTTGACATTTGATTTCAGTTGAACTGCTACTACTGTACATTACAGAACACAAGAATCAGATTGATATTTTTTCCTTTCATGACAATATCACTGTAAATTCAATTGGATTGCCATTGGAGTCACAAGTGTTCAAGAAACAACAGACAAAAGGCTCGTTTCATAAGCCTTAGAGGCATCGAGAGTATGATCGCTACTACATTTGACAGTTTCAGGTCAACCCTTGGCTCTGTTCAGGTCAGCCAGGATAAAGTCAGCTTGTGAGAGGTTAAGGGTTAGCAGCTCTGGTGAGATCATTCAGTGGAAAATACCTCTGAAAGCGCTTCAACTGGTTGACCCACTACATGCTACAGGAGGGGGACCGTGCATGAAGAGAAGACACACACTGTTAGTAGACTGATGTATTGACAGTATCAACTAAACAACAAAAGTGTGAGAATGCACATGTTTATCACTTTTTGTTAGGTTAACAGCCATCAGAAGCGTATTGGTTATGTATTGCTGTTAGAGCACGCATAACGTTTCTAATGTGTTTGGTCAAATACAAATGAAGCACATGCTGCATGTCTAACATGGATATATTAGTCTTAAAGTTCAATCAAAACACAGCAAAATCATGAAACCTTTGGTAACGATCTGCTTTGTAACTCCTCCAGGCTGCTTGAAAGCATCTGTGGTTGGGACCTATTGAGAAAAACAACAACATTGAAACCCAACTTGCACTACAAGAGTAAAGTATTGTAACTTGAGTTACGGGTTCAGTACAGTAGAATTCAGAGTTGGAAACTATTAGTTGGTGCTCTTCGTGGTCTGTGGCACTACCTCCCAGAAGGGATTGTGGGTAATGTGATGTGACAGGCTGGGCTCTACAGGAAAAGGGGTCTGAGAGGGCTGTTTGTGCCAGGCGGGGACATCACAGTGACAGGGTCACTCACAGCCACTTTAGCGGGCCCCTAATTAAAAGACAACCAAAACAAAGAGCAGCCTGGCTGTCACACCCATGCAGCCTCAGGTCTACTTGCCATTGTCCGTTGTGGAAGCAGCCAGCATCGCTCGGGGAGACCATCACCATGGACGTCTCCAGGGAGGTCTGGATACTGTGGCAGAGGGACAGGTCCAGTAGAACACAGTAAACTTGAGGGAGCACGGCTGGAGCAAAAGGTGTGTGTGTGTGTGTGTGTGTGTGTGTGTGTGTGTGTGTGTGTGTGTGTGTGTGTGTGTGTGTGTGTGTGTGTGTGTGTGTGAGAGAGAGAAAGAAAGTGTGTGGGTGTCCAGGGTTACATATGCCCTTCATGCACGTTTGGTCACCTTCTCCTAAGTACATGTCATTTTAACAACAGCAACAACAATACAAAGCTGTTGGTGAATTCTTCCTCCATGTGTGTTGAGTCAGTGTTTTTTGTTTGTTTGCTTACCTAGAGTTCAGCTCTTTCTGGAAGGATGAGGAAGACCTTAACAGAGGAGAGGAGCACCTGGAAGACATCTGAGTTGGGAGAGATCACACAGAGGACACACTTTAGACCAAGAGGTACTGGGTATGCACACTGAACAGTCTGCTAATACACTGCCATGATATGTGAGCGCAGAGGCATGGGGGTATACTACTACTCAGTGCTTTAGGTCTATTCTATGAAAATATGTAAGAGTAGGCAGGCACATGCACTGAATACTTGAGAAATGCAGGTTGTAGTAGTACTGTGTTTAGTGGTTCCCAGAGGATGAGCATGTAGAGGTCTCTTACCTCTGAATGGATGATGTCTGAATGAGCTTTATGTGTGAGAGCTCTCATCTTCAGACTCCCACTCAGTTCCTCCTCACTGCTCCCAACAAGGAGCTTCTCACTGGTCACTAAATACATGCAAAACACGCACACGCACACACACACACACACACACACACACACACACACACACACACACACACACACACACACACACACACACACACGGGTAATGCAGTGCTATGACCCCTAAGCATTATCATTCAGTGCATACCATCTTCAACATTCTTTGAATTATTTACAAAGCTTGTTTGAAAAATACTTGAATGTTTATTACCTCAGAGTGTGTGTGTATAAGCAGTGAGTGTGCCCAGTATAAAAGCAGTGAGTGTGTATATGCAGTGAGTGTGTATTACCTTGTGCGAGGGCCATCACCTCCTTCATCTTCCTGTACTGTCTCAGGAGAACAGTGAGCTCCTCTATGTGACGGTCCTGACACAAATAGAGAGGACTTTAATAACATACCTTCACTTTGTACAATGTCAACAAATTACAATATGTTAATTCAATGGTGGGTCTCATCCTGAATGCTGATTGGTGAAAACCGCATTCCAGCCGGTGTCTATTCCACAAGTTACCACCGGCTAAATTTATGACGTTAAAATTCCTGTTTACTCTGTTCCATCTGACTGCGCAATCCAGTGATTGTGTTAGCTGTGTTGTTGGCTAGTTCCTCTGAACAACAGTGTCCTGACGAAAGAGCACATTTTTATGCCTCGCAAAATCGCACCACATTAACTCATTGTCATGGATGTATCCAAATAAATGTCACTAGAAAACAGCTTAAACAAATGTAAATGCAAATGCAGCTACTGTTGTTGTTCTTTTTGATGTTTGATGTGACTGTAAGTTAGCTGTAGTTGGTTAGCTAGCTAGGGATAAGAACATTCCCAGGCAGTATGGAACTGGAACATTTAGAACGAACAACTGGGTCGAGTCCATAGATATAGAATAAAAAGACTGAACGACTGGGTCGTGTCTCTGGCAACTGAACCAATAGAACGAACGACCAGCCGGCTTGGGTAGCAACCCTAGATTTGTGTTGGAACTATATCTTGTGGAAGGATGAAATAGTATGAATAAATTATTCAAAATAGCAGTTTTAATGAAAATATGTCAATCATTATTTGAATATGTTGGTAACCTGTTTAAAAGTGATAATGTCCTCGAAGCCGGTGTTTGGAGGATATATTGGCACGGTTTGCTCACCCTCAACGAACATATCCTCCAAACACCGGCTTATCGGGCATTATCAGCTAAATAACACAATATACACACTTTTCAACAGAGTTTTTAAAACATACTTTCTCATCATTTGCCGCTAACAACGACTCCATCCCCATTTTCAACCTCTGGAATTCTTGGTCTGAAAAATGAAAAAATATATATATTTTTGTGAATCACGAGAGTAATAATCTAAAAAAAGAGCTGGTGTAAGGGCTTTAAGGAAACAAATGCCAGGGCCTATTCCTGGTCCCCGTCCACCCCTGAATCAAGTTGTAGTCATGAGCTCATGAGGCATGTATAAGTTATATTTTTCAATGGGTATGTCATTAAATGAAATTACAATTGGCCAGCTTTATCCTAAATATTGCAGATTGCACCTTTAAATTCTGAAAGAGAACAGGGCTCATATGTTTGGCCTAGTGACCTTAGCTCTCGTTTTGTCACCTATGAAGCTAAGTGAACAGCCCTATGAGAAAGAGGAGTGACTGTTCTCATGAGTGTGAGTGTGAGGAGTATGTGTCAGAGCTTCCCTCCCCTCCTCCCCTTCTCTGCTTTGTAGCTGCCAGGGCTGATGGAATGGGTGTGACAGACATGACAGCATGCCAGCGTGGATTAGACAGCAGAACAGAGAGGCAGTGACGGCAGAGCAGAATTGCACCAGGACCACAATTACACAAGCTTAGTCAGACTAGAGCCTTACATTGGTCTGTCAGCAGTCTCCTAAAGACCTCCACTACAGCAGGGGGCAGCATATAGTAAATAAACAACAGTGGAGGGGGCAGAGAGAAGGCATCTGTTAGGTATTATTTGAACGAGGCACCATACCTGACATCACACATGCAGTTGACTAGCTTAATGTCAAATTCGATCTCGAAACAACCATAACTTGGGTTCAATTGGTATCATTAGTTCGTATTATCAAATGTCAATGTTCGAAGTTCCCCCCCTGCTCTGACAGTAGAATAAGCATTAGTGGATTATATTTAGTTTGAGGTGGACCCACTGTATTAATGACCCTATGCATTCAAGTGTCAGTCCCCTGGTGTTTGTTACTGATGATGTATGATGTGTGTTTGACAGGTAAGGTTACCTCTCTCTGGATTCTCATTGGACATTGGGCCTCTGGAGACCAGCTGGCTCTGAAGGCCCTCGATCTCAGAGTCTTTGGAAGCCAGTATCTGCTGTAAGTCTGCTATCTCCACCTGTAGAGAGAGGGTCACGGTCAATGGAGTGATCCAAGTCAATACTGCATGTCTACAACCAAAGCCACCCGAGCCACGGCTTTGTTCACCACGTTACCATCTAGAAGATGGAGACTGACAGGTGCATCACATCTGGGATCGAGACACTGATAAAAAGCTTCTATCTCCAGGCCATCAGACTGTTAAACAGTCAACACTGCTCTGAACTTTAGTCAGTGTTACTAGCCAGCTACCACTAGGTAGTCTACCCTACGCTTTAGAAACTTCTGCCCTATGTACATAGAGTCATAGAACACTGGTCACTTTAATAGAAGGTTAAATATTATTTTACCCACTTTATATGTATATACTGTATTCTAGTCATGGCTCATCCCATAACTATTGCTGTACACACCTTTTCTATTCACATACTGTCCATACCGTCTATACACACCACTATGTGTATAGATGTTGCTTGTTCTGATATTCTTGAATTGTTTTTATTTTATTTTTATTATGTGTGTTTTGTTTATTATTGCTAGGTATCACTGCACTGTTGGAGCTAGAAACATTGGCATTTTGCTGCACCTGCGATAACAACTGCACATCTGTGTACGCAACCAATAAACGTTGATTTGATAATGACATCACAGGCTCTATTCAGTCTGTAACGCTGAAGCATTACAGGTTACGTGATAGAAATGTCAAGGTAACTTCTGATTGAGATGACATATGCAGCGTTTACCCTGAATAAAGTCTCCACTAAAGTGGGAACATTGCCTTTACATTTAAATCAAGCTGTAAAGCTGAACTTCTGCGATGCGGATTGAATAGAGCCCGTAGTCTCCTACAGATATACAGTGGGGCCTGAAATTATTGACACCCTTGATAAAGATGAACAATAATGACTGTATAAAATAAATCATTCAAATACTGAGTTATATTGTAGGCAAATTTTTTGGGGGATAATTCATAAAAATCCAAATGACTTCACAGGTCTTTATTGTAAAGGGTTTGAACACTGTTCCCCATGCTCGTTCAATGACTCATAAACAATTAATGAACATGCACCTGTGGAACGGTCGTTAAGACACTAACAGCTTACAAATGGTAGGCAATTAAGGTCACAGTTATGAAAACTTAGGACACTAAAAAGACCTTTCTACTGACTCTGGAAAAACACCAAAAGAAAGATGCCCTATGGTCCCTGGTCATCTGCGTGAACGTGCCTTAGTCATGCTGCAATGAGGCATAAAGATGTGGCCAGGGAAATAAATAGCAATGTCCGTACTGTGAGACTCCTAAGACAGCGCTACAAGGAGACAGGACATACAACTAATCATTCTCGCAGTGGCAGACCACATGTAACAACACCTACAAAGGATCGGTACATCCGAACATCACACCTGCGGGACAGGTACAGGATGGCAACAACAATTGCCAGAGTTACACCAGGAACGCACAATCCATCCAATCAGTGCTCAGACTGCCAGCAATAGGCCGAAAGAGGCTGGACTGAGGGCTTATAGGCCTGTTGTAAGGCAGATCCTCACCAGACATCACAGGCAACAACGTCGCCTATGGGCACAAACCCACAGTTGCTGGACTCGACAGGAATGGCAAAAAGTGCTCTTCACTGACAAGTCGCAATTTTGTCTCACCAGGTGTGATGGTCAGATTCACATTTATCGTCATGGTCTGGGGTGGTGTGTCACAGCATCATCGGACTGAGCTTGTTGTCATTGCAGGCAATCCCAACGCTGCGCGTTACAGGGAAGACATCCTCCTCCCTCATGTGGCACCCATCCTGCAGGCTCATCCTGACATGACCCTCCAGCATGACAATGCCACCAGCCATACTGCCCGTTCTGCGTGTGATTTCCCGACCTTGCTAATGCTCTTGTGGCTGAATGGAATGTTTCAACATCTAGTGGAAAGCCTTCCCAGACGAGTGGCTGTTATAGCAGCAAAGGGGAGACCAACTCTATATCAATGCCCATGATTTTGTAATGAGATGTTCGACGAGCAGGTGTCCACATACTTTTGGTCATGTAGTGTAGCTCAGAATTTGAATTATTTATTTTATACAGTCATTATTGCTCATCTTTATCAAGGCCGCCAATAAGGTGACAGGGCAATGATGTCTTCCTCAATTAGGAAAATCATGAGAGGGGTGTGGTGCATAATTCCTGATTAGGTCCTTAGTGTCATAGGGAGGACAAACAAATACTGATCAATACAGTATGAAGTCAATAAAAAGCTTTGTATCTATTGTAGTCAAAAACTTTAAACACTAGGTAACTATCCATACAGACATGGGCAGCAATCCTTATCTAGTAACACAATGGGTTAAGGGTTGAGCAATGGGGCTTGGAATAAGGTGCAGTAGTAGACAGAAATGAAGAATGAGGCTGGATGAGAGCAGTACACTTCACCACTGCAGTACAAATCAGCGGTTGAAACTGAAATTATTTTAGTTCAATCATGTAGAACAGAACCATTTTTTGTTCCATTTTACTGTTTTGACCTGCAAAATAAAGTTTTGAACTTGTTCGAACCCCCCAAAAAGAACAGATTTATATTGTTCCTTTCTAAA
The DNA here is from genome assembly GCF_036934945.1 of Oncorhynchus masou masou. Lineage (NCBI taxonomy): Eukaryota > Metazoa > Chordata > Actinopteri > Salmoniformes > Salmonidae > Oncorhynchus > Oncorhynchus masou. Next base: position 17,432,872 of record NC_088233.1, on the reverse strand, counting down.
CCTCTGAAATACATATATATATTTTTTTTACATTAGCTCAACATTAAATTACTTCACTAATGAGTGCGGATGGAGCAGCTTGCTATGGCGTGGGCAAGCTATAGTTGTTTTAGCATAGGCAGCCCAGCAAGCACAGTGAATCTGGGCCGATTACGGATGAGAGTTGGGGCACTCGGATGACAGTCACACTCGGCCGTAGAGTCACATATGGCCTGAGTCTGGGCCACCTTCTGCAGTATTAATAATGGCTAGAATGTGGGGATTAAGTTCGGGCCGATTCCGGTGTGAGTTATCTGGCCCTAATGTATTACTTGGGGCTCGGGGCGATTGGGGCTACTCTCTGGCAGATGATTACACAGCCTGCTTTATATAATTAACCTTTCATTATTTATTTATTTTTTTCCATATTTTCCTCATTGTTTCTGTAATAGAAAATACAATTAACATTTAAGTTAAATTCTTTAAGAGTCCTGTGTAGTATTTTAGTATTTTGATACTGTGCAAGGCAATAAAAACTTTGTGGATGTAAACTCGCAAGTGGTGCAGTGGTTTAAGACACTGCATCGCAGTGCAAACTGAGTTTCTACAGATGCTGGTTCGAGACCCATGACCGGGAGACCTATGAGGCGATGCACAATTGGCCCAGTGTTGTCTGAGTTTTGGGAGGATTTGACGAGCCGGGATGTCCTTGTCTTATTGCGCTGTAGCGACCCCTGTGGCGGGCTAGGTGCATGCACGCTGACACGGTCTCCAGGTGTATGGTGTTTCCTCTGACACAAGATGTTTTTTTGTGAATGGGTATAATTTATATGTATAAAATGTATAATAGTCATGTTTAAAATGACTAAATCGGGGTAATTTTGTATACATTTGTTTAAATTTGCATCGGGATTCTGGTAAGATGCCGGCAAATTCCGGTCGGGAGGGGCAGATTGCCTACACATGCACACACACTGGCAAAGATTTTCAGATACTGGAATACGTTTCTGAGTGACAGAGTGAGTGCTTTGCATAGGCGCCTTGAGTTTGTGAGACTGCAGAAAATGCACGGAACGTAAATAACGTTATTATCCAGTTCCCATGTTTTTAAAACAGTTCTGGAACAGTACAGATCACTTTTGTTCCCGGTTCGGATTCTGTTCCTCAAAAAAGTTTGGTGATTGTTTGCCTGCCTGCATGCATGCCTAGGACAATTCTGGCTTAACTGCCTGAAGCCTGTGGATGGTAGTCAATGACCACAGAGACTCCTATAGAGGGTCATGCACTTGGTCAGTGAACTCAATGGTTGGAAGTCTAAGAGTCGATCATCTACCATTCACGCCCACACAAACAAACACTTGTGAGCCGTCTCCTCTGGATGAGCACAGCGTATAGATAGATCTTCTAAACATGGCAGTCTGTCTGCAGCCTGAGACATGTACGTATCGCCCCCCTCAACCCCCTTCACCTCACTTCTGCAGAACCCGTACATTGAATTACAGATAGCAATTGGAGCATGCTATGTTCTGTATTATTAGTTCTTTGTCGGAGAGGACGGGGGAGTAAGAGTGAGCTGTCAGATCGAGTCAATGTTAAAAGCAGTGTTCGCTTGGTCTCGCTCTTCCCTTTTCCCTATTTGTTTGTTTTTATTTTATCTCAATCTCCCCATAGATATAGAAAACAAATGTACATATCCTTATTTTGAAGGAATATATAAATACAGTGGGGCAAAAAAGTATTTAGTCAGCCACCAATTGTGCAAGTTCTCCCACTTAAAAAGATGAGAGAGGCCTGTAATTTCCATCATATGTACACTTCAACTATGACAGACAAAATGGAGAAAAAAAATCCAGAAAATCACATTGTAGGATTTTTAATGAATGTATATCCACTAGGACTGTTGCCAGAGAATTAAATGTTATTTTCTCTACCATGGGCCATCAGAACGTCAAACTGGTCTCACAACTGCAGACCACATCGTCTGAGACCAGCCACCCAGACAGTTGATGAAACTGAGGAGTATTTCTGTCTGTAATAAATCCCTTTTGTGGGCTTTAAAGCCCTTTTGCCTATGCACTCCCAGGCCCACCCATGGCTGTGCTCCTGCCCAGTCATGTGAAATCCATAGATTAGGCCCTAATTAATTAATTTAAATTGACTGATTTCCTTATTTGAAATGTAACTCATAAAATCGTTGCAATTGTTGCATGTTGTGTTTATATTTTTGGTCAGTATAATTCCCCATTATTTAACTAAAAATAGAAATTGGTATGGAATCCATATGAGGAACATTGTCAGAGGAATGCCAGTGTTCCTCATATGGATTCCGCACAGTGTCTAGTCATACAGATGACAATACACCAAGTGTACTCTACTCACAGGATCTCAGTAGAACCACCTGAACCTGTGAGGGATTGGGTGAATGAGATTCCACAACCATGGTGTTAACAAGAGGAGAGGAGGATGAGGAGGAGGAAGAGGGACAAGTGCAGAGTGAGGTGGAGGCAGAGAACATCAGGAGCAGAGGGGGAAGGAGAAGGAGTTGTCAGCATGAAAGAGGGATTAGGGTGGGGAAGAAGAGGCACCTGAGCGGTCCGCCATCGCTCCTCCCAGTGCTGCTTCTCCACCTGAGTGTGCTCTACAGTGACCTTCAGGCTAGAGAGCTTGGTCATGAGCGACTGGTAACACACATGGAGAGAGTAAGAGATAGAGAGCTAGAGGGAGAGAAAGCCAGAATGGGTGGAAAGTAAACTGGAAGATAGGAACAAAGTTTACCTCCAAAATTGGAGTTGCCAAGAGCAACAAAGTAAAATTGAGGCAATTATGTTTTCAAATGAAATAGGAATATCAATTTGCTAGAAAACCAACTAAAGTGGGTGTCACCTTAAAGTGCCATGTGAATAAACATTGTTATTTTTTTTACCTTCGTGGCCTTTAGTTGTCTCTCATACTGCAATTTCTCCCCCTCCAGCACATCCACTTTACTCTTGAGGAGCCTGAGTTCTTGCAGTAAGCCCTGTGAATAACACAGAACATGTTGTAACGTTTTAATTGAAAATAACTGTGTCCCTTTGATGCAAAATCTCCAGACCTTAAACACCATGCTCTTCACTGTGCCTACCGCACAAATCACCAACGTATCCACTCAAAACCAGTGTTGGATACAAACATAGTTCTCTCAGTTTATAAATGAACATGTTACACCAAAAAGTAGAAGGGAAGTTTTCAAATGTTGACCCACGTAATTGGATCCCTTAACAGCCAGAACACTGTGCAGTTAATACATATAAAGCTCCACATCCCAGGAAAGGCAGCAGATGACCCTTTTAACATGTGACCAGTCAGTCAGCCCCTAAACCCGTCAAACTCAACTCCAGACCTTGAGGGCAGTTGCACTGCTTTTTTAATTATTGTTCCCCTCTAATCAGGAACTGATTTAGACCTGGGACACCAGGTGGGCGCAATTAGTTATTAGATAGAAGAGAAAACCAGCAGGCTCTGGACCTCGTAGGGTAAGAGTTGAATACCCCTGCCCTATACTGTACTCAGAAGTGATGGCTCAGGCTCCTCAAAAGGAACAATGTTTATGGACATTGCCAGTCAGTTAGCCAGTCTGGTTGCCAGTTTGTTTCAGCACCCATTAGGTCCCTTCGAAAAAGTTATGTCAAGGCTGAATATTGAAACAAACTGGCACAAGGCTATAATGTTTCTTGGACAATTTCATCAAATCATAAAAAACTTGAACATTGAAAAAGTGACTAGAGTAGATAGATTTGTATTTATCTCACGTTTAGAGATAGGGTAGGAGCATAAGCCATCAACCAAGCCCAGTATTTGGACAGAGTGTCCAGTAAACCTTGATTGCATTAATAAGGTGAACCACGGTCATGCAAACACACCACACCACTTACAATGAGTTTGAGACAACACTCAGATATATATATTTACAAAAAGAAAACATGGGGGATTGGAAATGATGCAGACAAGTACATTGATGGATGCCACAATCTATCTGCAATATTAAAGCTGATTCCAAAAAAAAAAAAAAAAAAAAAAAAAAAAAAAAAAAAAAAAAAACACCTCAACCGAATATGGAGGACAACAGTACACTAAAAACCACAGGATTCACATACATTGTAGTAGTAGAGATAGAGACTTCGTTCACTGTAAAGAGAAGCGTTAAGTACTAGACCCAGTAGAGGAATCTAGAGGTGTAGGGAGGACGGTAGTTAAGAGAGAGGGTGGGTAGCATGTCCATGGGTACTGCCTACATTCTGTCCTCCACAGCAACAGCAAAACTCCTCCATGTCAGTGCCACCCAAGCCCACGTCAGGGCTCTGGTTGTGGGCCTCGCGGGCACCACTCTCCCCCTGGGCCTCCATGGCCCGTTTCTCCATGATGCGGGTGTGGATCTCTTCCTGAAACCTACACATCTGCTCCTGGAGCTCGCTTATCAGATTTACCACACACTGAGAGAGGGAGAAGAAAATATAAAACAGAAAAAGGAAAAATAATAATAATAAAAAGGTTCCAAATGATATGCACTGCTGTGGGTATTTTGTTTTTATATTCATAAAACAATTAAATTAAAATATGAGGTACAGTATATACAATACCAGTCAAAAGTTTGGACACACCTACTCATTCAAGGGATTTTCTACATCTTAGAATAATAGCGAAGACATCGAAACTATGAAATAACACATATGGAATCATGTAGAAACCAAAAAAGTGTTCAACAAATCAAATTTATTTTATATTTGAGATTCTTCAAAGTAGCCACCCTTTGCCTTGATGACAGCTTTGCACACTCTTGGCATTCTCTCAACCAGCTTCATGAGATGACTTCATGAGTCACCTGGAATGAAATTAACAATCTCAAATTTGTGGAATTTCTTTCCATATTAATGCGTTTGAGCCAATCAGTTGTGTTGTGACAAGGTAGGGGTGGTATACATAAGATAGCACTATTTGGCAAAATACCAAGTCCACATTATGGCAAGAATAGCTCAAATAAGTAAAGAGAAACGACAATCCATCATTACGTTAAGACATGAAGGTCAGTCGATAAGGAACATAAGGAACATTTCTAAAACTTTGAAAGTTTCTTAAAGTGCGGTCTCAAAAACTATCAAGCACGATGATGAAACTGTCTCACGAGGACTGTCACAGGAAAGGAAGACCCAGAGTTAACTCTGCTGCAGAGAATAAGTTCATTAGAGTTAATTGCATCTCAGATTGTGGCCCAAATAAATGCTTCACAGAGTTCAAGTAACAGACACATCCCAACATATGAGGATGTTCAGAGGAGACTGCATGAATCAGGCCTTCATGGTCGAATTGCTGCAAAGAAACCACTACTAAAGGACACCAATAATAAGAAGAGACTTGCTTGGGCCAAGAAACACGAGCAATGGACATTAGACTGGTGGAAATCTGTCCTTTGGTCTGATTAATCCAAATTTGAGATTTTTGGTTCCAACCGCAGTGTCTTTGTGAGACACAGACTAGGTGAATGGATGATCTCAGCATGTGTGGTTCTCACCATGAAGCATGGAGAAGGAGGTGTGATGGTGTGGGGGTGCTTTTCTGGTGACACTGTCTGTGATTCATTTAGAATTCAAGGCACACTTAACCAGCATGCCTACCACAGCATTCTGTAGTGATACGCCATCCCATCTGGTTTGCGCTTAGTGGGACTATCATTTGTTTTTCAAAAGGATAATGACCCAACACACATCCAGGCTGTGTAAGGGCTATTTGACCAAGAAAGAGAGTGATGGAGTGCTGCATCAGATGACCTGGCCTCCACCGACCTCAACCCAACTGAGATGGTTTGGGATGAGTTGGACTGCAGAGTGAAGGAAAAGCAGCCAAAGCTCAGCATATGTGGGAACTCCTTTAAGACTGTTGGAAAAGCATTACAGGTGAAGCTGGTTGAGAGAATGCCAAGAGTGTACAAAGCTGTCATCAAGGCAAAGGGTGGCTCTTTTGAAGAATCTAAAATCTAAAATATATTTGGATTTGTTTACTTTTTTGGTTCCTTTTTGGTTACTGTGGTGATTTCATAGTTTTAGTAAAAATAAAGAAAAATGTCTGAATGAGTAGGTGTATCCAAACTCTGACTGGTACTGTATGTATACACATTGTATAAATGCAGTATATATACACTACATGACCAAAAGTATGTGGACACCTGCTCGTCGAACATCATATTCCAAAATTCTATGCATTAATATGGGATTGATCCCCCTTTACTGCTATAACAGCCTCCACTCTTCTGGAAAGGCTTTCCACTAGATGATGGGGCATTGCTGCGGGGACTAGCTTACATTCAGCTACAATAGAATTAGTGAGGTCAGGCACTGATATTGGACAACTAGGCCTGGCTCTCAATCGGTGTTCCAATTCATCCCAAAGATGTTCGATGGGGTTGAGGTCAGGGCTTTGCGCTGGCCAGTCAAATTCTTCCACATCAATCTCGACAAACCATTTTTGTATGGACCTTGCTTTATGCACGGGGGTATAGTCATGCCAATAAAGGAAATGGACTTCCCCAAACTGCTGCCACAAAGTTGGAGGCACAGAATCGTCTAGAATGTCATTGTATGCTGTGGCGTTAAGATTTCCCTTCCCTGGAACTAAGGAGCCTAGCCCGAACCATGAAAAACAGCCCCAGACCATTATTCCTCCTCTACCAAACTTCACAGCTGGCACTATGCCTTTGGGCAGCGTTCTCCTGGCATCCGCCAAACCCAGATTCATCCGTCGCACTGTCAGATGGTGAAGCGTGAATCATCACTCCAGAGAACGCATTTCCACAGCTCCAGAGTCCAAAGACGGCAAGCTTTACAGCACTCCAGGCAGCGCTTGGCATTGCGTATGGCGATCTTAGGCTTGTGTGTGGCTGCTCGTCCATTGAAACCAAAGCTCTCAACAAACAGTTATTGTGTTGATGTTGCTTCTAGAGGCCGTTTGTAACTCGGTAGTGAGTGTTGCAACCGAGGACAGGCGATTTTTACGTGCTGCGCGCTTCAGCACTGGGTGGTCCCATTCTGTGAGCTTGTGTGGCCTACCACTTCGAGGCTGAGCCGTTGTTGCTCCTAGACGTTTCCACTTCACAATAACAGCACGTACAGTTGACTGGGGCAGCTCTACCAGGGCAGGAATTTGATGAACTGACTTGTTGGAAAGGTAATATCCTATGACGGTACAATGTTGAAAGTCACTAAGCTCTGCCAAGTCAATGTTTGTGATGGAGATTACATGGCTGTGTGTTTGATTTCTTTTTTTACGTAGATAGATAGCAGAAGTGGTTATTACTACGATGAGGGTAAACGGACCTCTTGGAGCAGATCTGTACAGTGCCATGTTTGACACAGTTAAACTGTCAACGTGTCAAACATGGCACTGTACAAATCTGCTCCAAGACGTCCCTTTACCCTCATCGTAGTAATAACCACTTCTGCTATCTACATCTATCTATATATATTACCAAAAGTATGTGGACACACTTTAAATAAATGGATTCAGCTGTTTCAGCCACACCCGTTGCTGATGGGTGTATAAAGTCAAACACACAGCCATGTAATTACTACGATGAGGTTAAAGGGATCTCTTGGAGCAGATCTGTACAGTTAAACTGTCACACTGCCAGACAGCGTAAACAAAGTTCCTGAGTTACTTTGCAAATTCTCAAAGTGCAAACGTAAAGACTGGCTTATCTGGTTGCTGGCCAGAAGATACCTTTACTTCCCTGAGGAATTGGAAGGCTTCGAAGATTAAGGACAGCAAGTAGATTCCTAAACTAGATTATTAACATTTTGGTCAACTAGAATTAAACTGAAGTGTATGTTTGATACCAACAAGTTAAACGGTAACAAACATTGATTTTATGGTTTTGGAATCTTCCACTAGAGTAGAAAAAGTGGGCAAGTCCATTCCCTGTGAAAGGAGGGGGTAGGTTGGTGGTTTAATGTCCTAATCTTGGATACGTTGACAGAAATGCCTGGCTTGTGGACAGAGGAAGTTTCATATGAAAGTCCCAGTTGATGTTACACTAACAGTACAGCTGATGATACACATTCTTCCTCTATGTATAGCTGTATGCTCTGAGCTTGGTAGTCGAGGGGAGTGGGATGTTCCAAGTGAATTTCTGCCATTTCCCCATGGTGCATGAAGCCTAGCCTAGTGTTTGTGGATGAAACCAATGCAGACTGGTTACCATGGCACCGCAACCGGCGTGGAGTCCCGCTCTGCCCGGATATCATGGATTTATGGGACGAGGTCAGAGACACATGACCTGACAGGCTGTGTACATTACATGGTAAACCCACAAGCTTCCCCCTCTGTCAATATACTTGATATTCTGTCCCCAAGACAACTCTGCATAATGTCACTGTTACCAACAGTTACAGACATTTGCTCATGTTATGGCAAGATTCTGAATCAGATAGCGATTTCATTTCACATCGATGTGCCCCTCACGTCCGAACTGCTGTGCAAATGTCTCTAGCATATTTTTGCGCTCAGCAGTTGATTGCTCACCAGAATGTCTGGAACACAGCCTGCACGTCTGCACGCTGCCATTTCTCATCTGCCCCACTGTCTGTCAGCGGCTCTAGTTCAGGCCCCGTCGAGATTCTGTGTCTCTGGTCATTTCCAGCCCTGCATATCAGACTCTAAATCACCTTTTGGGGCAGCCGGGGAGTTTGGGTTCCCTGGGCCTCAGTGGACATTCACAACACTAAATCATGTTCATTTAACACAAGGCCAGATCCTCTGGTGACAGACAGACTGGGGAATGTTACTGGGCTGAGGCTCTGGTGACAGACAGACTGGGGAATGTTACTGGGCTGAGGCTCTGGTGACAGACAGACTGGGGAATGTTACTGGGCTGAGGCTCTGGTGACAGACAGACTGGGGGATGTTACTGGGCTGAGGCTCTGGTGACAGACAGACTGGGGAATGTTACTGGGCTGAGGCTCTGGTGACAGACAGACTGGGGAATGTTACTGGGCTGAGGCTCTGGTGACAGACAGACTGGGGGATGTTACTGGGCTGAGGCTCTGGTGACAGACAGACTGGGGAATGTTACTGGGCTGAGGCTCTGGTGACAGACAGACTGGGGAATGTTACTGGGCTGAGGCTCTGGTGACAGACAGACTGGGGGATGTTACTGGGCTGAGGCTCTGGTGACAGACAGACTGGGGGATGTTACTGGGCTGAGGCTCTGGTGACAGACAGACTGGGGAATGTTACTGGGCTGAGGCTCTGGTGACAGACAGACTGGGGGATGTTACTGGGCTGAGGCTTTGGTGACAGACAGACAGACACAGACAGAGAGATAAAACACTGCCAACGTCACAGAAAAAGTCTGACTCTCCTCCTCTCCTCCCCTCCCCTATTTTTCAAGGTCTTACATTGGTATGCTACAGTGCCATTTGAGAGCAGCTGGGTGTAATACACTGAACAAAGCAGCACAAAAGGCTCATTGAGGAGAGGCGAGGCGGAGGTGCTGATGCTGGTGAACTGGACTGGGGTGTTTGGAGTAGTTGGTCAGGTTATTGGAGTTGAGCTGACTGCATGTGGTCATGCCTAACCCTTCTCCAGAGGGATGACGCAACACATAGCATTAGGTGGAATCCAGCAAGCACATGGATGTGTCTGACTTAGCTCTGGATACAGTCAGAAGAACTAATATGATTAACTAATATCAGCAATCAAACAGTTGTATAAGCTCTTATAATGGACATACGTCGTTCAGTTACTGTGAACAGTTACAATTGTACTTGTAATATTATTGTAACTGTTCACAGTAACTGGAAGACTTATGTCCATTATTAGCCTAATACACTAGAGCAGAAATCCACTGAGAGCTGGTGGTCTGGTCATGACAGTTCCTAATGAAGTTATAAAATGGTGACCAGTCAGTGGATGACCAGGGCTTTGACAGACCTACAGAGGAGGTGCTCCTGTGAGGGGAACCTTACAGCTTGTCTGGGGGGGCACCTGTCTGTTTGGAGGGGCACCTGTCTGTCTGGGGGGGGCACCTGTCTGTCTGGGGGGGCACCTGTCTGTCTGGGGGGAGTGTTTGATCTTCTTGGGGTGTCCCGTTGGGGTGCCCCAGGCTCTGGAGATCCCCTGTTTCTCTTTACTATAAACCTATAGGTTTGGAGCGGTCATATAAATGTGTCAAAGTGAACCTACAGACCTACATGTTTATGCCATTTTAACTTAAATCTTTCATTCACTACTCCTGTAGTATTTTTTTCTCCAGCCATGTGACTCTTCTAAGACTGAAAGTGAGGCTACTTGTGAATTGCTATTCTCAAGGTTATAGAGATATAATTTTCTTCGTGCCAAGTCCATGTTTCTCCTGAAGTATCTGACAGCTCTACATAGGCCTGCTGACACATTATAGCACATTGTGGTCTGTGCAGCATCAAATGAACAATCCACGTGTGGTTTCTACCCAGCCAGCCTCAAAGAGAACAACAGGTGGGTCATGAAGCTGGTAAAGGCACTGAAAGACCACACCGAGACCACACTGAGAAGACCACACTGAAAGACCACACTGAGAGACCACACTGAAAGACCACACTGAAAGACCACACTGAAAGACCACACTGAGACCACACTGAGACCACACTGAGACCACACTGAGACCACACTCGCTACTGATGGAATTATGTTGTTTTTCACTTGGCACTCCAGTACTGTTCAAACTAGAAAACGGCTTTGGGGGACTCTTGCTAACAGCTGTGGGTTAATGGTGCCACCATACAAAGCCCTGAGTGAAGTGCTTTTGAAATGCTTTTCATTTTCAGTTTAAGTCAAGTTTAAGCTAAGTTTTACGGTTAACCAGCCCAGTGTGTGATTCTCTCCAATCATGCCAGCCTGCACTATAGTACTGTACCTCAGCTTTGTTCTGCTGGTCCTTGCTGCTGTCGTTGTGGTTCTGTTTCTCGTCCATGCCGACCAGCTTCAGTTTCAGGTAGGAAACCTCATCCATCAGATCTAGTTTCTGGGTCTCCAACGAGTTTCGGCTCAGCAGCTCCTGTGCAGCACACAGCCACAGAGACACATTAACACTCCCCTACACACACACAACGCATCCACTGACCAGAGCGCAGTACAAAGTCAGTTGCTGCACAACTGGGCAAAAAGTTCCCCCAAACCAAAAGTTCAGCCAGGGAACCAGTGTCCTGCTCCGATATATTTTTATATATACCAAATAATGTTCATATATATATATATATATATAGTTGAAGTTGGAAGTTTACATACATTTAAACTCAGTTTGTCACAATTTCTGATATTTAATCCGAGTAAAAATGCCCTGTCTTAGATAACCACTTTATTTTAAGAATGTGAAATGTCAGAATAATAGTAGAAAGAAGGATTTATTTCAGCTTTTATTTATTTCATCACATTCAGAAGATTACATACACTTAATTAGTATTTGGTAGCATTGCCTTTAAATTGATTAACTTGGGTCAAACGTTTCAGGTAGCCTTCCACAGGCTTCCCACAATAAGTTGGGTGAATTTTGGCCCATCCCTCCTGACAGAGCTGGTGCAACTGAGTCAAGTTTGTAGGCCTCCTTGCGCGCACACGCTTTTTCAGTTCTGCCCACAAATGTTCTATAGGATTGAGGTCAGGGCTTTGTGATGGCCACTCCAATACCTTGACTTTGTTGTCCTTAAGCCATTTTTCCACAACTTTGGAAGTATGCTTGGGGTCATTGTTCATTTGGAACACCCATATGCGACCAAGCTTTAACTTCCTGACTGATGTCTTGAGATGTTGCTTCAATATATCCACATAATTTTCTCCCTCATAATGCCATCTATTTTGTGAAGTGCACCAGTCCCTCCTGCAGCAAAGCACCCCCACAACATGATGCTGCCACCCCCGTGCTTCACGGTTGGGATGGTGTTCTTCGGCTTGTAAGCTTCCCCTTTTCCTCCAAACATAACGATGGTCATTATGGCCAAATAGTTCTATTTTTGTTTCATCAGACCAGAGGACATTTCTCAAAAAAGTACGATCTTTGTCACCATGTGCAGTTGTAAAACGTAGTCTGGCTTTTTTATGCCGGTTTTGGAGCAGTAACTTCTTCCTTTCTGAGCGGCCTTTCAGGTTATGTTGATATAGGACTTGTTTTATTGTGGATATAGATATTTTTGTACCTGTTTCCTCCAGCATCTTCACAAGGTCCGTTACTGTTGTTCTGGGATTTATTTGCACTTTTCGCACCAAAGTACGTTCATCTCTAGGAGACAGAACCCGTCTCCTTCCTGAGCGGTATGACGGCTGTGTGGTCCCATGGTGTTTATACATGCAAACTATTGTTTGTACAGGTGACCATGGTACCTTCAGGCATTTGGAAATTGCTCCCAAGGATGAACCAGATTAAATGTCAGGAATTGTGTAAAAACTGAGCTTAAATGTATTTGGCTAAGGTGTATGTAAACTTCCGACTTCAACTGTGTATTTATATATGCTACGTGTCCTTATTTTGATATCCTCTGTCTGAATCAGACATGAGAGAGAGAGAGAGAGATCAAGAACAAGTGAGAGACAGAATCCTAAGTGAGAAACAGTTAAAACTATGGACATAGACTGTCACTGTGGAGAGAATCAGAGTGTGTGTGTGTGTGTGGGTGTGGAGCAGGTGGGTGTGTGAGCCGTGACTGTAGGTTTCACACACAGTAAACACACTTCCCTAAGGCCCTTTGGATATCCCAACACCCCTCGTCACTAGAGGCTGATTTCGGTTCCTGTTCCAGCAGGGGATACTACTTACTCCCTCCACTACAGACTAAGATTCACTATCACATGTCATCAAAATAACTTTGCATCACATCATCTGAACTGGGTGTCCCTTACCAAGGCAACTATACATAGGCCTAATGATCTGCAATAAGCTATTCTAAATATAAGTGACATCACATGGAAAATAACAACTCCACACCACCAGATGAAAAACATTGAAAAGGAAATATGTTAAATAAGTTATGGCGCCCTGTGACCCAACCCAACACCGACATTACTTCGAGCAGGATCAGCCGAGCATTTAGAAGAAATTTTACGTAATTTTCTGTGAAGGCCTATCAGCTGATTCTGCAGCTAACTAAGCCTGTTGAAATCCTTCTTCTGAACTAATTATGTACTGGAACACATGCGGGCTGTGGCCTACTGATACCCACCTATTCAATTCAATTCAATGGGCTTTATTGGCATGGGAAACTGATGTTTACAAAGCAAGTGAAATAGAACTATCTGTTTACCCAATGTAGGAACTAGAACTATCCGTTTATCTAGGCTTGGACTCTGTTGTACTGCTATAGGCTCCCAGAATGAGCACTGTGGCTGACTAGCCTGACTAGGTGCCCTAACATGCCCCTCAGGCTTTCAGAGTCAGACAGACTGATCAGGCCAATGAGAGACCGGGGGCCAAGTCCCTCTGAAACAGGACCTCCTCCTTTCCCTGGGCCACAGCCAGAGGTGTGCCAGCCTGTCAGAACTCTCAGCAGACCCAAGGTGCCACTAGCCTGGTCTCAGATATGTTTGTGCCTTATAACCAAGAACATACAGTTTGTTTGACATAATAACGGCCATAGGAGTTGGCTAAACAGATCAAACATATATGGGTTACCACTGGGCCAGGGTAAGGCACCACTAACTGTACATTCCCCTGCTTGGTCAAGCAAGACACAGGGAGAAGGAAGGAGGCTGGCTCTGGCTGTATGGTAGGTCAAGCTATCAAACATGGACTTGACTGGCCCTAACAGCAAACAATCCTTCTTAGTGTGTGTGTGTTTGTTGTCATGGTTGGTGTGGAGCCATGTGCACAGTATTGGGTGAATAATTCCTCTCTCCGAATGAGGATGTAGTCACTATGACATTCTGGCAGGGGGAATATAGAAATGAAATAGAACACAATGTAATGTATATCTATGGGTGGTATTCATCCTAGGTAAGAATGGAGAACAGTACGGTGCTGCTTCAGTAAACCAAGCAGAAGGAAACTAGTGGTGATCCCACATGTGCCCAACAGCGATGACACAAACTGTTTTATGAATGGGTGCTTATATACTTATACGGAGAGATGTGTATGGTGTGTGTGTGTGTGTGTGTGTCTGTCTGTGATTGAGGCACATAGAAAGAAGACACTGTTTGATACTGGCATCCCTCACTGGCATCTCTCACTGGCATCTCTCAGGGGCATGTGGCTCTGAGTAAGTATAGATCTGATGAGTCTAATGGTGAAAGAATCTGCCCAACACACTCATACATTAGCTTTTACTGGAACTGGCAGCAGATACTGAGAAGCATTCTCCTGAGACTCTCCATTCCATGTTCAGAACAGCAGTGAAACATTCCTCTATACATTAACCTAATCACACCACACACAATGAGTATGGTTGCATGCACACAATAATGTGATTATTGTGGACAATCAGATGAACACACCTGAAATCAGGCTTCCCAATATCACTCTGATAAATGCAGAAAATCACCAATCAAAATAAACATTCTTCCACAGCGACCATGTTATTTTTGTGAAGCATATTTGATTCATATAAAGATTGTATGTGAAAATGACTTCCAAGACGCATACATACAGTTGTTCCCAACTCACTTCACTCGTGCTAAAGAGGGAGGCTCTCGGCTGGTGCTAGCACATGCGTAGATCAAATACACTGCTGGAACGATGATGAAGGTGTTTACCTGTCCTAATAATTTGAAAGGTAGATCAGAAAACCAGGTGTTTAATCAGTGTATGCTTACTTCGACTTTGACCGTATGCTGATTTAGATAAACAGACTAATAATCTGCTTCCTGTCATATTCAGTTTCATATCGAATTATTACTGTGCATGTAATCATGATCATTGTTCAAACAGATATCATCAAAACTCCAATGCGGCCAAACAATGTGAAAATAGACCTGTGTTTTTAACCAGACATTGTCTAATACTAGGGTTTTCTGCATGACCTTGTGAGATAATGTAATAACAGGAAATGGTATTTCTCAGGTGGAAGAAAGGTTTCCCCCTAGACCTGTGCCTATGTACAAAGGCAACAAAATCAAAGCAACACAATCTGCTTGGCATTTGAGGCTGATAAAAATTATAAAAAATTAATTCACTTTAAAGTTTAATCTTTTTTTATTACTGATATTTATGGTGAACTAAATGGCTGGATGAGACGAAACAAACAAGACAGAGGGCTTTTTGATTCATAAATTGGGTAGCTTTGCGTTCCAGTGTTTGGAATGCGCGTAACAGCCTGAGAAGAGGTGTAAGCAGATGTAGCTCAAGGGATCCTCGCTCTCACACCCCCTCACTCCCATCTCTTAAAGTCAGAGTACAAACTGTAAAACTCTCACCCTGTCTCCCTCCCTACATTTCCACAACAAACATGGTGCACTGACTGACTTACTTTGCCTTCTTCATACCTACTGGTGTTTAAGGCAGAGACAAGACCAGTCCACTTTTGATCCAAAGCATGCTTAGCAGCCTGTCCTGGTACACACAGCTAAAGAAAGTCTTCTCAAAATGTAAGATTATGCAATCTGCCATTAGTGGAGGCCACTATCATAAATATCTCTGCTCTTATAATGCCATGGAGTCAGTCAGCTTGTAAGATCGAAAGATAGTGAACTGTGAAAGCTATCCCTCCATCTGCTGAGTGACAAACTTTGTGCAATCGAGGTGAGTCACTCACAGGAAGCGTCAGTATCTTATGTTAGTAAGAATGTCATGCATGAAACCACACCTCTTGTTACTAATTTACCACACACCTACTGCCCACGAAAGGAGACAGGTTGTTGGTTCCATTTGTCACTAAGATACAGCATATTGTAGTCTTTAAACGTGCTATAAATCACACATTTACAAAATACAGTCAACTTAATTCCTCTAAGACTAAAACAGGACTATGTTTATCCAGGAAACAAGTAGAGGTTGACAACATCAATATTTAGCTTTCCATGCTAATACGCTGAGCACAGATAAAGTAGTGGTAGTGTCTCTCTCTGACCTGCTGTAGCATTTCCTCAGTGGAGTTGAGTTTGTGGTGGTGCTCCTCCAGAGAGCTCTCCAGGTCTCGGATCTTCTCTCCTTGGGCCTCCACCTGGTCTGTGAGCACGCTCACCTACAACCCACAGAAAGGACACCTCACTCAGTCACTCACATTGACAAATAGCTCCTCTCACCTGCTCCGGAACTACCTGTATGCTAATAGTACTAATTCCTCTGACAACACACAGGTAGTTTCACTTCATTCCTCAGCCGGAGTAGAACTATGTCAACAGCCAATGTGAAATATCATGAAAGATAACCTAACCTGCACTTGACTTGACATGGTTCACTGAATTACAAAAACTGAGCTGAGTAAACTTTACCTCTTTCTTTGTCTTGGTGGGTCAGCCAACAACTCTGGGCAGCCCACAACTCTGGGCAGCTTACAACTCTGGCCAGCCCACAACTCTGGCCAGCCCACAACTCTGGCCAGCCCACAACTCTGGCCAGCCCACAACTCTGGCCAGCCCACAGGGAAGCAGGTAAAAAGGAAAGCGAAGCAGTAAAGCAGTAAAGCTAAAGCACCTTGGGGGAGGTAGCAGCCAATCATTTTATCAGTCAACCGGCACAGGCCCGTTGGCCAATCAGCAGCATTTGTCAGAGGGGCTTGAGGAATGTGCTGGCATGTGCAAAAGAAAGGGCTACAGTAGTTTGGCACAAGGCTGAGATAAAGATAGTTATGAGTAGCACATGTTGAGGCAGACAAGACATGACAGAGCCCGAGGAGGTACTACTGTAGGAAGAGAGAAAATATGTCTAGCCTTGATTACAGATGTAGAAGCTACCAATTACACAAATGTAAAAAAGCATGGAGCATCATGACAAATCACAGTACAACCAAAGACAGAGGCATTGTCCAGACACGTTTGTTTGGGAAAAACAGGAAACTAGGGGTGTACTGTGTGACTGAGCTCCTGTGCTACACACAGCCTCTAGCCTCACTGCCTGCCCTGGACAGTCTCACATTTCTCTGATATACTTCTCTCTTCATTTAACAGCAAGGCTTCTTTCTCTCCCTCTCTCATTCAATTCAATTGGCTTTATTGGCATGGGACACATATGCTTACAATGCCAGAGCAAGTGAAATAGATAATAAACAAAGGTGAAGTAAACAATAAAAAAGGGGTCAGGTATTCTCTCTAGCCCCCCCTCTCTAAATGCAAAACTCTGATCCTGCAAGAGACACGGTAGGGCAGGAGCACCTTACCTGGAGAACCAGAGACTCTTTGTCCCCTTCTAGGTGAATCAGACGCTCCTGATAGCTCTCATTGTTCACCGGGGAGCGAAGGTTAACCTGCAAAAACACACAGACAAAAGAGGAGTCAAGAATGGGCGGAGGGGAAGGAAGACTTACTGAACAGGCTAAACAACTTAACCAATCAACGATTCACCTGCACTGACCGCATAAAAGAGAAGAAATAAGACAAGTCTTGTGTTTTGTAATATCTTTCCATATGGTCTAGCACAGGGATCATCAACTAGATTCAACAACGGGACGATTTTTTCTTTAGCGGATGGTCACGGTGCCAAAACATATTTACAAATCGTTTGTAGACTACACTTGTATACGATCACATACATCTAATATGCGTGGGAATACTTTGGAACAAATGTAATCAATTTAAATTACTTTGAGCGGGTTTGCTGGTGTTTTTACAGTCTTTTATGTCCAACAATAAAAATAAAATAAAAATATCGATTTTTTGTTCTTTTAGAATAAATAAAATCACCCGCATGCCAAATTCAGCCCGCAGGCCACTAGTTGGGATCCCTGGTCTAGCGGTTAGGATTCTGTTTACACCTAGGCGGCCCAGGTTTGACTCCTGATATGGGAACACACTTTTTCTACTGCACTGCACTGTTGTCTGAGCTTCATACCATGTCAGATACAGTATTACAGGCTGCACCCAAAGCCCAGACGACTGCCGGCTGGAAGGTGACTCCATTTCAAACATGGTTTCTAACTGGTGCTATAGTTGTAGACATACAGTATCAGTCAAAAGTTTGGATGCCTACTTATTTCTCTTTAGTTTTACTATTTTCTACATTATAGCACTTGTTGGCTGCTTTTACTGCACTCTGTGGTCCAACTCATCCCAAACCATCTCAATTGGGTTGAGGTTGGGTGATCTCCTCCAGAGATGACTTGACAACATGGTCTTGACTTAAGACTTGGAGCTGTATGAATGCCCCATGTGATCGTCTAAGGGTCTGTCACAGCAGGAGAAAATACATACTGTGACTTGTCAGCAACGCTGAGCTTGCGGGGGTTTTGTGGGGTTTTGTCTCCCTGTACGGCTTCAGATAATCCTGTCTTTAATAGCGCTGCCTGATCCTGGGGGCCACTGCCTCAGACTGTACTGGCAGCACACATACAAAAACCTGTTTCTCTGAAGTAATTTGAAAGGGCAGTCCACTCAGAAAGAAGTTTCGCTGACTTTCTAGGAGGTAATGCATGTCCATACCCACTCACTGTCCATTACTGCTTGAACTCTCTGAAAACACAATGTAGTGTGTCCTGCCCTTCTATGAGGTAGTAACCTACTGAACAGGCGTAAAAGAGTGGCGTTTCTTTCTTTCTGGTACTGTAGAGAAAATAAACTGTCGGGGGAGGTTCTCTTCTGCGCTGTTCAACCAGTCCAGGTAATGTGGAGGAGGAGTTAAGATGGAAGATCTAAAATAGGAAGTTGAGTCACAGGCTCTCTTTCCATTTCCCCTGAGAACCGGGTGTTGAGAGGAGAGGCGTGAGGTGAGTGCATGTCAGTGTCATATTTCATCAAGTCTTAACTTATTACTTACTTTTCCCTTCTAGGTACCCCATTGATGTTGAACATGGTTAAGTTAAACAATGCACCAAAGCTTCAATCTATAACAGCTTCCTGCTGTGCTGTTAGATGTCCAGAAGATGAAAGTGATTGGTTACAGCACTTCCTGAATCCTGCCAGAGTCCATATGGAGATTTCTAGCAGTGATTAGAGTCATTACACTGACTGTAAACACAAGCCAAGGCAGAGGTGAGCCAGCCCTGTTCTCTGTGACACAGACAAATGACCACTTCCCTTCCTGTTAAGTGATGTTACACAGGCTACAGAGAATAGGACCGTGTTCACTAGGCACCAAACGGACGAAACGGGACTGAAACAGGGACTGCCTAAACTATTCCAATAAGAAACGCTCATTGCGGATTTCCATTGCAGAGTGTTTTGCCACGGTGTGGATGAATGAATACAGCTCTCTTTAACAGGGCACCTAGAGCTGTAGTGTACCGTACACACATGGACAGAGAGCTCAAACCATTTGCTATGGGAACTATAGAGGCATCTTTCTCAGGCAAAGCTACAATGGAATTTCCCTTATCCCCTCTATCTTCCCATCAGCCAGTGGCTGTTTGATGCCTCTTAAAGGAATACTGTAGGCAGAAAGAGTAAGAGCCAAAACCAAAATGACTGAAATATTATCTCCTTTTCTAAGAATGCATGACGACTGTACAGTATAGTAAGCAACAGGGTTACCGCCTACTCTAAACGGCCTTGAATGTTTCTGTTGCACTTTAGCTTTATGGTGACCAGCCCCGACAGTGTTATTGTAGGTAGTACTCCTCTCTTTCTATAAAATATTGTTAGGAGTGGTTTACTATGGCTGCATGCTGCCCACTTTGGCTTCAGTGGTTCCACCTCTTGACCTGCCCTAGCTCCATTCCACTACCCAACAACTCCCAACAACAATAAGCAGGCTTGTACAAGCCACTAAATTAACTCTACTGTTGACAGTCACCCCAGGACTGCAATAACATGTTCTACCTTGAAATTGAATTTCAAACCCTGGTATGTCTACTAAACAAAACACACCTTCTTAAGTCTTCCTCAATGGCGATTTCATGGCAGCATTATACACTTACTGTATACCCAGAGACCGTGATCAAATCAAATCAAATTGAATAAGTCACATGTGCTGAATACAACAATACAGTGAAATGCTTACTTACGAGCCCCTAACCGACAGTGCAGTTTCAAAAAATATGGATAAGAATAAGAGATAAAAGTAACAAGTAATTAAAGAACAGTAGTAAAAAAGAACAATATATACAGGGGGGTGCCAGTACAGAGTCAATGTTCAGGGGCATCGGTTAGTTGAGGTAGTATGTACATGTCGGTAGAGTTAATTAAAGTGACTATGCATTAATGACAACAGAGAGTGGCAGTGGTGTGGAGAGGGGGGGGGGGGGCAAAGCAAATGGTCTGGTAGCCATTTGACTAGATGTTCAGGATGTCTTATGGCTTGGGGGTAGAAGCTGTTTAGAAGCCTCATGGACCTAGACTTGGTGCTCCGGTACCGCTTGCCGTGCAGTAGCAGAGAGAACAGTCTATGACTAGGGTAGCTGGAGTCTTTGACAATTTTTAAGGCCTTCCTCTGACACCGCCTGGTAGAGAGGTCCTGGATGGCAGGAAGCTTGGCCCCAGTGATGTACTGGGTCTTTCGCACTACCCTCTGTAGGGCCTTGCTGTCTGAGGCCGAGCAGTTGGCAGGCAGTGATGCAACCAGTCATGATTTTTGTTTAAAAAATTGTTTAAAGGGGTGGATCAGCTAAATATTGCGGAAAGAATATTGGTTCCATCAATGTAATTGTCTGCATCATTTCCAATCCCCCATATATTTTTGGGGTAAATATATATATATCCATACACACATGCATATATATACACATATATACATACACATACCTATATAGACATACATACTTTTTTAAAGAATATACCTTTATTATTATTCCCTGCAAACCCTACCGCCGATCCCCCAATTGGAGTAAACTAATAAACACTTCGGCTTTTACTTTCAATTTATACATGTTATACACATTTTACATTCACAGTCTATTTTCCAATAGTTATATTTTGTTTGTTTTTAGTCCTTCCTCTATTTCTGATGTCCATCCAGTTTGATTTATATGTGTAACTGTGCTATTTCACAAAAGTTCTGAACATATATACATTTTACAGACCCCGTATGTTCTACATGTTTTATCTTGCTATTAGTCCCACCCTTCAGCTCCATTCAACCTCTCCTATCTATCTCTCAACATCATCCATTTTGGATTTCTAGTTGCCATATATTTTCCAACTGTGCTGTGATGCTTCACAAACGACTTGAACCTTTCTATTCTCATAGCTTCTACAGATTGTAAATGAAAAATAAACATTTTTGTTAAAATAATTATTATATTATTGATTGATTGACTATTGCTTTTCAAATCACCCAGTACTGCTGTCTGTAGCGTTAGTTCTAGGGAAATGTTGCAATTCTTCAGCCATTCCTGGACCTGTGACCAAAAACGAGCTACATATGGACAATACCAACATAAATGATCTAATGACTCTGCCTCCTCACAGCAGAATCTGCAGAGCTGGGAAGATTGTATCTGTCACATTCTGACCTTTATTTCCTTTGTTTTGTCTTTATTTAGTATGGTCAGGGCGTGAGTTGGTGGGTATTCTATGTTTTGTCTTTATTTAGTATGGTCAGGGCGTGAGTTGGTGGGTATTCTATGTTTTGTCTTTATTTAGTATGGTCAGGGCGTGAGTTGGTGGGTATTCTATGTTTTGTCTTTATTTAGTATGGTCAGGGCGTGAGTTGGTGGGTATTCTATGTTTTGTCTTTATTTAGTATGGTCAGGGCGTGAGTTGGGTGGGCAGTCTATGGTTTGTCTTTATTTAGTATGGTCAGGGCGTGAGTTGGTGGGTATTCTATGTTTTGTCTTTATTTAGTATGGTCAGGGCGTGAGTTGGGTGGGCAGTCTATGGTTTGTCTTTATTTAGTATGGTCAGGGCGTGAGTTGGTGGGTATTCTATGTTTTGTCTTTATTTAGTATGGTCAGGGCGTGAGTTGGTGGGTATTCTATGTTTTGTCTTTATTTAGTATGGTCAGGGCGTGAGTTGGGTGGGCAGTCTATGGTTTGTCTTTATTTAGTATGATCAGGGCGTGAGTTGGGGTGGGCAGTCTATGTTTTGTGTTTCTATGTTTGGTTTCTGTTTCGGACTAGTATGGTTCTCAATCAGAGGCAGGTGTCGTTAGTTGTCTCTGATTGAGAATCATACTTTGGTAGCCTGGGTTTCACTGTTGGTTTGTGGGTGTTTGTTTCCGTGTGTGTGTGTTTGTCGCCACATGGTACTGTTTCGGTTTGGTTAATGTTCACATTTATTGTTTTGTGTCTCATAGTGTTCAGTGTCTTTTAAATTAAATTCGTCATGAACACTTACCACGCCGCATCTTGTTCCGATCCTTACTCCTCTTCAGACGAGGAGGAAATCTGCCGTTACAGTATCCCCCATATATACACTGCTCAAAAAAATAAAAGGGAACACTTAAACAATGTAACTCCAAGTCAATCACACTTCTGTGAAATCAAACTATCCACTTCGGAAGCAACACTGATTGACAATACATTTCACATGCTGTTGTTCAAATGAAATAGACAACAGGTGGAAATTATAGGCAATTAGCAAGACACCCCAAATAAAGTAGTGGTTCTGCAGGTGGTGACCACAGACCACTTCTCAGTTCCTATGTTTCCTGGCTGATGTTTTGGTCACTTTTGAATGCTGGCGGTGCTTTCACTCTAGTGGTAGCATGAGACGGAGTCTACAACCCACACAAGTGGCTCAGGTAGTGCAGCTCATCCAGGATGGCACATCAATGCAAGCTGTGGCAAGAAGGTTTTCTGTGTCTGTCAGCGTAGGGTCCAGAGCATGGAGGCGCTACCAGGAGACAGGCCAGTACATCAGGAGACGTGGAGGAGGCCGTAGGAGGGCAACAACCCAGCAGCAGGACCGCTACCTCCGCCTTTGTGCAAGGAGGAGCAGGAGGAGCACTGCCAGAGCCCTGCAAAATGACCTCCAGCAGGCCACAAAAGTGCATGTGTCTGCTCAAACGGTCAGAAACAGACTACATGAGGGTGGTATGAGGGCCCCGACGTCCACAGGTGGGGGTTGTGCTTACAGCCCAACACCGTGCAGGACGTTTGGCATTTGCCAGAGAACACCAAGATTGGCAAATTCGCCACTGGCGCCCTGTGCTCTTCACAGATGAAAGCAGGTTCACACTGAGCACGTGACAGACGTGACAGAGTCTGGAGACGCCGTGGAGAACGTTCTGCTGCCTGCAACATCCTCCAGCATGACCGGTTTGGCGGTGGGTCAGTCATGGTGTGGGGTGGCATTTCTTTGGGGGGCCGCACAGCCCTCCATGTGCTCGTCAGAGGTAGTCTGACTACCATTAGGTACAGAGATGAGATCCTCAGACCCCTTGTGAGACCATATGCTGGTGCGGTTTGCCCTGGGTTCCTCCTAATGCAAGACAATGCTAGACCTCATGTGGCTGGAGTGTGTCAGCAGTTGCTGCAAGAGGAAGGCATTGATGCTATGGACTGGCCTGCCCGTTCCCCAGACCTGAATCCAATTGAGCACATCTGGGACATCATGTCTCTCTCCATCCACCAACGCCACGTTGCACCACAGACTGTCCAGGAGCATGCCCAGGCGTTGTAGGGAGGTCATACAGGCACGTGGAGGCCACACACACTACTGAGCCTCATTTTGACTTAGTATTTAATAAGAATATTTCATTAATTCAGATCTAGGATGTGTTATTTTAGTGTTCCCTTTATTTTTTTGAGCAGTGTATAACATTCTATTAGTGGCAAGAATTCTGTATAGTAATTTAAATTTAAAAATGTGAAGTTTTGCATCCGGCTTTGTTTTGCGTATCAATTCATAAACTACGTGCCAAAGAATGGGTAGATCGAAAATCTCTTCCCAACTATTTTGCAATTTATATGGCACAGCTGTCAGTTCTTTGGTCCTTAAATGAAATTGGTAAATGTTTTTATTTATCACTTTTCTTTAACCATTTATGTTCTTTAATACAGGGTCGACATACTTTCCCCTTCTACTTGCCTCTTCCATTTTTTGTGGTAATGCTGCAATTAATTGGTTGTAATTTTGGGTCGAGCAGACATTTCCATATGTCTGGGTTAGCTGCATGTGTGACACAACTCCACCAGTCCTATTTATGATATCATTCACAAAAATGATACCTTTTTTAAACATTTCATAGAATTTTTTTTTTTTAATCAATATGTATATTTGAATTTAACCACAATATTTGTTGTATTATTTGTTCTGTCTTTTCAGGTGGATTAAACTGAAATTGCAACCAACTTTCTAAGGCTTGTTTAAAAAATAAAGATATTTTGGAGATGATTTCCTTTTCAAACAACAGAAAGTGAGCAGGTGTCATCTGAATAAAGGGGGAAAGGCCCTTCTTGAACATAGGATGAGACATTCATACCAATTCACGACAGAACCAGTTTGGATTTAAGTATAACTTTTGTATGACTGATGCCTTTAGTGAGAGGTCTAATGCATTAATATTTAATCATTTCTGCCCTCCAAAATCATATGTTACATAAATAAGCCCTTTTAATTTTATCTGGCTTGCCGTTCCAAATAAAATTGAATAGAGTGACTAGTGCTGTAGAGAGACTGGTGGTGTAGAGAGACTAGTGCTGCAGAGAGACTAGTGCTCTGGAGAGACTAGTGCTGTAGAGAGACTAGTGCTGTAGAGTGACTAGTGCTGTAGAGAGACTAGTGCTGTAGAGAGACTAGTGCTGTAGAGAGACTAGTGCTGTAGAGAGACTAGTGGTGTAGAGAGACTAGTGCTGCAGAGAGACTAGTGCTCTGGAGAGACTAGTGCTGTAGAGAGACTAGTGATGTAGAGTGACTAGTGCTGTAGAGTGACTAGTGCTGTAGAGTGACTAGTGCTGTGGAGAGACTAGTGCTGCAGAGAGACTAGTGCTGTAGAGACACTAGTGCTGTAGAGACACTAGTGCTGTAGAGAGACTAGTGCTGTGCAGTAGAGAGACTAGTGCTGTGCAGTAGAGAGACTAGTGCTGTGGAGAGACTAGTGCTGTAGAGTGACTAGTGCTGTAGAGTGACTAGTGCTGTGGAGAGACTAGTGCTGTGGAGAGACTAGTGCTCTGGAGAGACTAGTGCTCTGGAGAGACTAGTGCTCTGGAGAGAGACTAGTGCTGTAGAGAGACTAGTGCTGTGGAGAGACTAGTGCTGTAGAGAGACTAGTGCTGTGGAGAGACTAGTGCTGTGGAGAGACTAGTGCTGAAGAGAGACTTGTGCTGAAGAGAGACAAGTGCTGTGCTGTAGAGAGACTAGTGCTGTAGAGAGACTAGTGCTGTGGAGAGACGAGTGCTGTAGAGAGACTAGTGCTGCAGAGAGACTAGTGCTCTGGAGAGACTAGTGCTGTAGAGAGACTAGTGCTGTAGAGTGACTAGTGCTGTAGAGTGACTAGTGCTGTAGAGTGACTAGTGCTGTAGAGAGACTTGTGCTGTGGAGAGACTTGTGCTGTAGAGAGACTAGTGCTGTAGAGAGACTAGTGCTGCAGAGAGACTAGTGCTCTGGAGAGACTAGTGCTGTAGAGAGACTAGTGCTGTAGAGTGACTAGTGCTGTAGAGTGACTAGTGCTGTAGAGTGACTAGTGCTGTAGAGAGACTTGTGCTGTGGAGAGACTTGTGCTGTAGAGTGACTAGTGCTGTAGAGTGACTAGTGCTGTAGAGAGACTTGTGCTGTGGAGAGACTTGTGCTGTAGAGAGACTAGTGCTGTAGAGAGACAAGTGCTGTGCTGTAGAGAGACGAGTGCTGTAGAGAGACTAGTGCTGCAGAGAGACTAGTGCTCTGGAGAGACTAGTGCTGTAGAGAGACTAGTGCTGTAGAGTGACTAGTGCTGTAGAGTGACTAGTGCTGTAGAGTGACTAGTGCTGTGGAGAGACTTGTGCTGTGGAGAGACTTGTGCTGTAGAGAGACTAGTGCTGTAGAGAGACTAGTGCTGCAGAGAGACTAGTGCTCTGGAGAGACTAGTGCTGTAGAGAGACTAGTGCTGTAGAGTGACTAGTGCTGTAGAGTGACTAGTGCTGTAGAGAGACTTGTGCTGTGGAGAGACTTGTGCTGTAGAGAGACTTGTGCTGTAGAGAGACTAGTGCTGTAGAGACACTAGTGCTGTAGAGACACTAGTGCTGTAGAGAGACTAGTGCTGTGCAGTAGAGAGACTAGTGCTGTGGAGAGACTAGTGCTCTGGAGAGACTAGTGCTGTGGAGAGACTAGTGCTCTGGAGAAACTAGTGCTCTGGAGAGACTAGTGCTGTGGAGAGACTAGTGCTGTGGAGAGACTAGTGCTGTGGAGAGACTAGTGCTGTGGAGAGACCAGTGCTATAGAGAGACCAGTGCTGTAGAGAGACTAGTGCTGTGGAGAGACTAGTGCTCTGGAGAGACTAGTGCTGTGGAGAGACTAGTGCTGTGGAGAGACCAGTGCTGTGGAGAGACTAGTGCTGTGGAGAGACTAGTGCTGTGGAGAGACTAGTGCTGAAGAGAGACTTGTGCTGTGGAGAGACAAGTGCTGTGCTGTATAGAGACGAGTGCTGTAGAGAGACTAGTGCTGTAGAGAGACTTGTGCTGAGGAGAGACTTATGCTGTGGAGAGACTAGTGCTGAGGAGAGACTTGTGCTGTGCTGTAGAGAGACGAGTGCTGTAGAGAGACTAGTGCTGTAGAGACACTAGTGCTGTAGAGACACTAGTGCTGTAGAGAGACTAGTGCTGTGCAGTAGAGAGACTAGTGCTGTGGAGAGACTAGTGCTGTAGAGTGACTAGTGCTGTAGAGTGACTAGTGCTGTGGAGAGACTAGTGCTGTGGAGAGACTAGTGCTCTGGAGAGACTAGTGCTCTGGAGAGAGACTAGTGCTATAGAGAGACTAGTGCTGTGGAGAGACCAGTGCTGTGGAGAGACTAGTGCTGTGGAGAGACTAGTGCTGTGGAGAGACTAGTGCTGAAGAGAGACTTGTGCTGTGGAGAGACAAGTGCCGTGCTGTAGAGAGACGAGTGCTGTAGAGAGACTAGTGCTGTAGAGAGACTAGTGCTGTAGAGAGACTTGTGCTGTGGAGAGACTTGTGCTGTGGAGAGACTAGTGCTGAGGAGAGACTTGTGCTGTGCTGTAGAGAGACAAGTGCTGTAGAGAGACTAGTGCTGTAGAGAGACTAGTGCTGTGGAGAGACTAGTGCTGTAGAGTGACTAGTGCTGTGGAGAGACAAGTGCTGTGGAGAGAGTGCTGTGGAGAGACTAGTGCTGTAGCGTGACTAGTGCTGTGGAGAGACTAGTGCTGTAGAGTGACTAGTGCTGTGGAGAGACAAGTGCTGTGGAGAGACTAGTGCTCTGGAGAGACTAGTGCTGTGGAGTAGAGAGACTAGTGTTGTGGAGAGACTAGTGCTGTGGAGAGACTAGTGCTGTGGAGAGACTAGTGCTGTGGAGAGACTAGTGCTGTAGAGAGACTAGTGCTCTAGAGAGACTAGTGCTCTGGAGAGACTAGTGCTGAAGAGAGACTTGTGCTGAAGAGAGACAAGTGCTGTGCTGTAGAGAGACTAGTGCTGTGGAGAGACTAGTGCTGTGGAGAGACTTGTGCTGTGGAGAGACTAGTGCTGTGGAGAGACTAGCGCTGCAGAGAGACTAGTGTTGTAGAGAGAACAGTGCTGTAGAGAGACTAGTGTTGTGGAGAGACTAGCGCTGCAGAGAGACTAGCGCTGCAGAGAGACTAGTGCTGTAGAGAGAACAGTGCTGTAGAGAGACTAGTGTTGTGGAGAGACTAGTGCTGTGGAGCTCTGGAGAGATGCAGCCTGGAGAGAATAGGAGAGGCTCTAGCCAGCTTTGTGCTTCTCAGTGCTCAGCTGCGTTGTGATGTTTTTTTTTACCCAGATCCCTGCCACCTGAGTCAGGCTACAGACTCACAGCTTCCCTCCTTACTCCCTCCCTGATGTGGAGAGCCAACCATCCAAACCCTGCCACCCAGAGAGACAGAGACAGAGACAGAGACAGAGAGGGAGACAGAAACAGAGAGAAACATATGTAAGCTGCTGCAGCCAGGTCCCCAGCATCTGCTGTGACTGAGAAAGAGCACCCAGCCAGCGCAAAGCATGGCAACAGGCTTTAATGTCAATCTAGACACAGACCATGCCAACTCTCTCTTCTCCTTGCTCTCTCTCCTGAACGGTCTTTCCAACCCTCTCCTCTTATTAGCTTAGACACAAAATACACCTGAACTGAAACATATTATGGTTTAAGATGAGAGGGGGGCTCATTTAAAGAAACATACATCTCTCACTCCCGCTCCTTTTTAATCTACCTCTTCTTGTCTCTTCAGACCAATGCAGCAACAGCCCTTCTACCATTAGCTTCCGACTGGAATTCATTATCTGAATGTCCCATTTCCTGTTTATGGGACCTTTCTCTAAAAATCACTCAGCCCCCTCCCCACTGCACCATTTGGCTG
Source organism: Oncorhynchus masou masou (assembly GCF_036934945.1). Taxonomy (NCBI): domain Eukaryota; kingdom Metazoa; phylum Chordata; class Actinopteri; order Salmoniformes; family Salmonidae; genus Oncorhynchus; species Oncorhynchus masou. The sequence continues at coordinate 17,404,424 of NC_088233.1, read as the reverse complement.
CCACTGACAGTTTCATGTACACACATCACAGAACACAGACAGAAACAGAAAAACACAGGGGGTGTGTGACATGTATGTAGGGCATGCTGCAACAGGCCTCTTCCATGCAGAGTGTAATGAATCATGGGTTACAGTCAGTGAGACTCAGACTCATACTGTGTGTAAACTCAATGTGAGACAGCTGGTCCTCCTTGCAGAGCTTGACTGCAGTAAAGTGAATTAGACTTAGAGCACAGTGTGACTGTGAGGCATGATGCCTTTAATACATTTCAGTGATCCTGCGTATTAACACCCTACAGTGTATGTTACCATGGTCCAGATCACTCCCCCCCTCTCTCTCATTCTCCACCCTGGGCATTTCCTGCTTGACTCACAGGGGAGAAACTCAGCCACTTGGACAGGCAGCGGGAGTGTGGGTGGCTTGGGTATCAGAGACCACCGCATATGACACATGACATGTCCTCTCCTTAACCGCAGATGCCGCGCAGAGAGACAACAATGCATACATACTGTACTGTATCATCAGTGATACAAATAATGCAACCGTTGTCAGAAACCAGTTTGGGAATCCATCTTGTGTGGATGTGCTCTGATCATGTTCCCAGCCATGTTTTGAAACTGGAACAAGGAAGCAGAGTGCTACAGTGACTCCATCACTACAGAGCTACAGTCACTGCTTGCATGGCTTGGAGGGGCTGACTGTGCACTCTGTCCTGCTCCTGGCTATGTTGACAGCTGAGTTAGACAATCACCAGGATAACGCTCTCCCTCTCTCTATTAACCCCCTCCCTCCCTCTCTCTACTAACCCCCTCCCTCCCTCTCTCTACTAACCCCCTCCCTCCCTCTCTACTAACCCCCTCCCTCCCTCTCTACTAACCCCCTCCCTCTCTCTACTAACCCCCTCCCTCTCTCTACTAACCCCCTCCCTCTCTACTAACCCCCTCCCTCTCTACTAACCCCCTCCCTCTCTACTAACCCCCTCCCTCTCTCTATTCCCCCCTCCCTCTCTCTATTCCCCCTCCCTCTCTCTATTCCCCCTCCCTCTCTCTATTCCCCCTCCCTCTCTCTATTCCCCCTCCCTCTCTCTATTCCCCCTCCCTTCTCTCTATTCCCCCTCCATTCTCTCTATTCCCCCTCCATTCTCTCTATTCCCCCCCTCCCTCTCTCTATTCCCCCTCCATTCTCTCTATTCCCCCTCCCTCTCTCTATTAACCCCCTCCCTCTCTCTACTAACCCCCTCCCTCTCTCTATTGCCCCCCTCGCTCTCTCTATTTATGCCTCCCTCTCCTTTTTCTCTCTCTCAAACAATCACTCCTTGTATAAGTCAAAGCAACAACTTTCCATTTAAAACACAATCTTCTGCCTCGTGCTTAACGTCTGTGCCAGACCTGACCCCTCTCTTACGGTCTGACATTCTTTGATTGACAAACAATAGCTTTAGGTCAGCGATAACAAGCATCACAGGGTCTCTCTCCTTCCTGCCAATAACATATGGAGGGATCTTTATCACATTTCTTCTGTGGAGGGGCTCAGCTCCTCAGAGAACAGTGTGTTAGGAGTAACTGAGGAGTATGTGTGTTTGATCTAGCTCCTGGCCAGTAGAGAGGAGAGAGGGAGGAGAGGAGGAAGGGAAGAGGGGCGACCGTGTGGCGTGTGAGACCCCTGCTGTATAGAGAGAGCAGGGCCTCTACGACTCAGACAGAGGGAAAAACAAGAGCCTTTCATTGGTCACTTAGCCTCGCCAACAGATTGTTTACCGCAGCCTCAGCCAATGACAGGACTATAACAACGCACATCAACAATCGTCTCTATGAACTGTGGCAGTGACAGTATCATCATGTGGTTATAATTTCCTAAATATGATCCAACTATGTTAAGTGCCTACATACCCTCGTAAACCTGGTCATGAAAAACCTTCACAAACAGCCAACAAATAAAGAAAACAACTCAGAAACATGCGTGATATTCATAAAATAATCTATAGTTTAAGAGCTAGATGTACTGGTTATAGAAAAGAGCAGAAGCTCTGAATGCCATTTAGAAACCAGTTCTACCTACCTACCTACCTACCTACCTACCTACCTACCTACCTACCTACCTACCTACAGGTTATGGAAAACGAGAAAGCCCCCTACTTCTATGTCAAAGATAAAAAATACATAAATATTACAGTATACTACAGTCTGCAAAAACACTACAGTAAATATTACAGTATACTACAGTCTGCAAAAACACTACAGTAAATATTACAATATAGTATTTATACTATAGTAAACTGTAAATACTATAGTAAATACTGTCATGTTTTTACAGTGAATACTACAGTAAAGTCAGCAAAAATACTACAGTGAATACTATAGTAATGCTACCATAGTATACACTATAGTATTTTTTAATGTGGGAGTGAACAGATGAAGAATTGATTCAGACTTACCCCCTAACACCCCAGAGTGCTTCAGGTGTGTTGAGGTGACCAGACAGACAGAACAGAGCAAACAGAGTTAGTGTAGTGAGTAGAGAGAGTAGAACAGTGAGTGTGGAAAGTAGGAGGAAAGGAAGAGAGGAGTGATTAGAAAGAGGGAGAGCGGGAGAGTGGGGAGAGGGAGTAGAGCAGGAAGTTGAGCTCAGTCCTATTAGGAGTCTCTGAGGAGCACATTGAGTCTTTCAAACACGGCCAGCCTTAGTTCCCAGAGAGAGACCAAGCCAAAATAAGACCTGTTCACAGTCCCAGTCCCAGTAAGACAGAGTCAGACACAGTCTTTCCCAGACACAGTCCCAGACACAGTCCCTCCCAGACACAGTCCCTCCCAGACAGTCTTTCCCAGACACAGTCTTTCCCAGACACAGTCCCTCCCAGACACAGTCCCTCCCAGACACAGTCTTTCCCAGACACAGTCCCTCCCAGACACAGTCCCAGACACAGTCCCTCCCAGACACAGTCCCTCCCAGACACAGTCTTTCCCAGACACAGTCCCTCCCAGACACAGTCCTTCCCAGACACAGTCCCTCCCAGACACAGTCCTTCCCAGACACAGTCCCTCCCAGACACAGTCCCTCCCAGACAGTCTTTCCCAGACACAGTCTTTCCCAGACACAGTCCCTCCCAGACACAGTCTTTCCCAGACACAGTCTTTCCCAGACACAGTCCCTCCCAGACACAGTCCCAGACACAGTCCCTCCCAGACACAGTCCCTCCCAGACACAGTCTTTCCCAGACACAGTCCTTCCCAGACACAGTCCCTCCCAGACACAGTCCCTCCCAGACAGTCTTTCCCAGACACAGTCTTTCCCAGACACAGTCTTTCCCAGACACAGTCTTTCCCAGACACAGTCCCTCCCAGACACAGTCTTTCCCAGACACAGTCCCTCCCAGACACAGTCCCTCCCAGACACAGTCCCAGACACAGTCTTTCCCAGACACAGTCTTTCCCAGACACAGTCTTTCCCAGACACAGTCTTTCCCAGACACAGTCCCTCCCAGACACAGTCCCTCCCAGACACAGTCTTTCCCAGACACAGTCTTTCCCAGACACAGTCCCTCCCAGACACAGTCCCTCCCAGACACAGTCCCTCCCAGACACAGTCTTTCCCAGACACAGTCTTTCCCAGACACAGTCTTTCCCAGACACAGTCCCTCCCAGACACAGTCCCTCCCAGACACAGTCTTTCCCAGACACAGTCCCTCCCAGACACAGTCCCTCCCAGACACAGTCCCTCCCAGACACAGTCCCTCCCAGACACAGTCCCTCCCAGACACAGTCTTTCCCAGACACAGTCTTTCCCAGACACAGTCCCTCCCAGACACAGTCCCTCCCAGACACAGTCCCAGACACAGTCTTTCCCAGACACAGTCCCTCCCAGACACAGTCCCTCCCAGACACAGTCTCTCCCAGACACAGTCCCTCCCAGACACAGTCCCTCCCAGACACAGTCCCTCCCAGACACAGTCCCTCCCAGACACAGTCCCTCCCAGACACAGTCTTTCCCAGACACAGTCTTTCCCAGACACAGTCTTTCCCAGACACAGTCCCAGACACAGTCTTTCCCAGACACAGTCTTTCCCAGACACAGTCTTTCCCAGACACAGTCCCAGACACAGTCTTTCCCAGACACAGTCCCTCCCAGACACAGTCTTTCCCAGACACAGTCCCTCCCAGACACAGTCCCTCCCAGACACAGTCCCTCCCAGACACAGTCCCTCCCAGACACAGTCCCTCCCAGACACAGTCCCTCCCAGACACAGTCTTTCCCAGACACAGTCTTTCCCAGACACAGTCCCTCCCAGACACAGTCTTTCCCAGACACAGTCTTTCCCAGACACAGTCTTTCCCAGACACAGTCTTTCCCAGACACAGTCTTTCCCAGACACAGTCTTTCCCAGACACAGTCTTTCCCAGACACAGTCCCTCCCAGACACAGTCCCTCCCAGACACAGTCCCTCCCAGACACAGTCCCTCCCAGACACAGTCCCTCCCAGACACAGTCTTTCCCAGACACAGTCTTTCCCAGACACAGTCTTTCCCAGACACAGTCCCTCCCAGACACAGTCCCTCCCAGACACAGTCCCTCCCAGACACAGTCCCTCCCAGACACAGTCTTTCCCAGACACAGTCCCAGACACAGTCTTTCCCAGACACAGTCCCTCCCAAACACAGTCCCTCCCAAACACAGTCCCTCCCAGACACAGTCCCTCCCAGACACAGTCCCTCCCAGACACAGTCCCTCCCAGACACAGTCTTTCCCAGACACAGTCCCTCCCAGACACAGTCCCTCCCAGACACAGTCCCTCCCAGACACAGTCCCCCCAGACACAGTCCCCCCAGACACAGTCCCTCCCAGACACAGTCCCTCCCAGACACAGTCCTTCCCAGACACAGTCTTTCCCAGACACAGTCTTTCCCAGACACAGTCCCTCCCAGACACAGTCCCTCCCAGACACAGTCCCTCCCAGACACAGTCCCTCCCAGACACAGTCTTTCCCAGACACAGTCCCTCCCAGACACAGTCCCTCCCAGACACAGTCTTTCCCAGACACAGTCTTTCCCAGACACAGTCTTTCCCAGACACAGTCCCTCCCAGACACAGTCCCTCCCAGACACAGTCTTTCCCAGACACAGTCCCTCCCAGACACAGTCCCTCCCAGACACAGTCCCTCCCAGACACAGTCCCTCCCAGACACAGTCCCTCCCAGACACAGTCTTTCCCAGACACAGTCTTTCCCAGACACAGTCCCTCCCAGACACAGTCCCTCCCAGACACAGTCTTTCCCAGACACAGTCTTTCCCAGACACAGTCCCTCCCAGACACAGTCCCTCCCAGACACAGTCTCTCCCAGACACAGTCCCTCCCAGACACAGTCCCTCCCAGACACAGTCCCTCCCAGACACAGTCCCTCCCAGACACAGTCCCTCCCAGACACAGTCTTTCCCAGACACAGTCTTTCCCAGACACAGTCTTTCCCAGACACAGTCCCAGACACAGTCTTTCCCAGACACAGTCTTTCCCAGACACAGTCTTTCCCAGACACAGTCCCAGACACAGTCTTTCCCAGACACAGTCCCTCCCAGACACAGTCTTTCCCAGACACAGTCCCTCCCAGACACAGTCCCTCCCAGACACAGTCCCTCCCAGACACAGTCCCTCCCAGACACAGTCCCTCCCAGACACAGTCCCTCCCAGACACAGTCTTTCCCAGACACAGTCTTTCCCAGACACAGTCCCTCCCAGACACAGTCTTTCCCAGACACAGTCTTTCCCAGACACAGTCTTTCCCAGACACAGTCTTTCCCAGACACAGTCTTTCCCAGACACAGTCTTTCCCAGACACAGTCTTTCCCAGACACAGTCCCTCCCAGACACAGTCCCTCCCAGACACAGTCCCTCCCAGACACAGTCCCTCCCAGACACAGTCTTTCCCAGACACAGTCTTTCCCAGACACAGTCTTTCCCAGACACAGTCCCTCCCAGACACAGTCCCTCCCAGACACAGTCCCTCCCAGACACAGTCCCTCCCAGACACAGTCTTTCCCAGACACAGTCCCAGACACAGTCTTTCCCAGACACAGTCCCTCCCAAACACAGTCCCTCCCAGACACAGTCCCTCCCAGACACAGTCTTTCCCAGACACAGTCTTTCCCAGACACAGTCTTTCCCAGACACAGTCCCTCCCAGACACAGTCCCTCCCAGACACAGTCCCTCCCAGACACAGTCCCTCCCAGACACAGTCCCTCCCAGACACAGTCTTTCCCAGACACAGTCCCAGACACAGTCTTTCCCAGACACAGTCCCTCCCAAACACAGTCCCTCCCAAACACAGTCCCTCCCAGACACAGTCCCTCCCAGACACAGTCCCTCCCAGACACAGTCCCTCCCAGACACAGTCTTTCCCAGACACAGTCCCTCCCAGACACAGTCCCTCCCAGACACAGTCCCTCCCAGACACAGTCCCTCCCAGACACAGTCCCCCCCAGACACAGTCCCCCCCAGACACAGTCCCTCCCAGACACAGTCCCTCCCAGACACAGTCCTTCCCAGACACAGTCTTTCCCAGACACAGTCTTTCCCAGACACAGTCCCTCCCAGACACAGTCCCTCCCAGACACAGTCCCTCCCAGACACAGTCCCTCCCAGACACAGTCTTTCCCAGACACAGTCTTTCCCAGACACAGTCCCTCCCAGACACGGTCTTTCCCAGACACGGTCTTTCCCAGACACAGTCTTTCCCAGACACAGTCTTTCCCAGACACAGTCTTTCCCAGACACAGTCCCTCCCAGACACAGTCCCAGACACAGTCCCTCCCAGACACAGTCCCTCCCAGACACAGTCCCTCCCAGACACAGTCCCTCCCAGACACAGTCCCTCCCAGACACAGTCCCTCCCAGACACAGTCCCTCCCAGACACAGTCTTTCCCAGACACAGTCTTTCCCAGACACAGTCTTTCCCAGACACAGTCCAAGACACAGTCCCAGACACAGTCCCAGACACAGTCCCAGACACAGCCCTGCTAAGACCTAACAGCACCCAGGAATAGTTCTAGGTCTGTTCAACACTCCTACACAGCTGCTGCAATGAATCAACCGTCTCTCCTTCAATGTGTTACAAAGAGAGAGAAAAAAGAACCCAATGGCGTATAATGGAAAAGCTTTTGACAGCAAACAGCTGGCTGACTTTTGTAAACTTTTTGGAAGTTTCTGCCACAACTGTGAATCCCAGAGATAACATGCCTCAAGTAGAAGTAAATCAGACCACATATTTACTGGCCTGCAAACAACCACGACACTATCGACATCATGCCATGTCAATAATAAATAGTGCACTGCTAATGAGTAGGACATTTTTGGATTCTGAGCAAATAATGAACTAATGATATTCTATATTATCTGTTTATAGACTATATTGTTAGACACAGAAAGATGACTATGGTTGCTAGAGATGGTTGACAAAAGTAATGGAGAAATACAGTTTCCATAGACCCAGGTGTGCTCCCTGCTACTCACCGAGCCCCTGTCTGAGCCCCTGTCCATGTCCAGCCAGTCCATGAGCATGTGAGCAGTGCTGCTGGGGACCTGGGCCCTCAGGGTGTTCCTCTCCTCCTCTCTGGGCTGCAGCTCTAGGGCCAGCCTCAGGTCCTCAACCAGCTGTAGAACCTGCAGGGGCCCTGCGCTACCTGGAGAGCCCAGCTCAAACAGGCCGTTGGTGTACTCGGCTGCAGCCTTGGAGCCTGCCGGGGACAAAGGACAAAGAGTCATTATAGTGGACAAGATTGTATATCAGCATAAATATCTATAGCAGAATCTGACCCAGTCAGCTCCCTCTATTTTATACTATATGTCCATGTGTCACCTGTATTGCCTCACTAAGCTAATGTCTGTTCCAGCTTCATCATTATATGGGAGCTGGAGAGCAAGTGAAACTTCCTCCATAAACACTCAGACATCTGGAGCATGTTAGCGTATCATTACAGTATGCTGCAAGGAAACCATTTGAACACGGATTCCATTGAAGACGTCCAAAATCAATCAACTGGAAAGAAACCTGCCTGCTACCATTGTGATTTGATCCATGTTGTGTTTTTTTACTCACTGGCTCTCCAACTCTGTTCCTGTAGGTTAGCAGGGCTCTCCAACCCTGTTCCTGGACAGCTACCATCCTGTAGGTTTTTTTCGCTTCAACCCTTATCTTGTGCACCTGATTCTAATAATTATCAGGTTGATTATTAGATTAATCAGAAGTTAAAACTGGGGTTAGAGCAAAAACCTACAGGAGGGTAGTTCTCCAGGAACAGGGTTGGAAATAAAACCTACAGGAGGGTAGTTCTCCAGGAACAGGGTTGGTGTCGCACCCTGATCTGTTTCACCTGTCTTTGTTCTTGTCTCCACCCCCCTCAAGGTGTCGCCCATCTTCCCCATTATCCCCAGTGTACTTATACCTGTGTTCTCTGTTTGTCTGTTGCCAGTTCTATTTTGTATCTTGATACCTACCATCATTTGTCCCCATTGCTCCTGGCTGTTCTATACCTTGCCACACCTCTCTGGATTATTGACCCCTGCCTGCCCTGAGACTGCCTGCTGTTCTGGACCTGTTGCACTCTTTCTGGATTACTGACCTCTGCCTGTCCTTGACCTGTTGTTTGCCTGCCCCGTACTAGAAATAATTGTGTTACTTCGACACTGTCTGCATCTGGGTCATACCTGAGACCTGATAGTTGGTGTTAAAACCTACAGGAGGGTAGCTCTCCAGGAACAGTGTTGGAGAGCCCTGGTTTAGAGCAACAAGTGGAAGGTGAGGAGCCTGAAAGAAGAGAGCTTACATTTGGCAGCTAATCCCAGATCATAGAGAGGATCAGAGCAGCAGTGTATTATCATGGCATCTTAATGCTCCAATACACTTCACCCTCCCTTTTCCTATTAGCCTACTTTACACTAGCATCAGATTGAGGCAGAACAAGCCAATATATTTCCTTTGTTTTGTCATTATGTAACTAGAAATGATGGGACCTATTGGACAGTCCTGGAAAGAGGACAATGATAAGGCCATGGTAAAGTACTACATCTGGTTAAGACCAGGGAATGCCTATATGTCCTAGAAGCCTGTGAGAGTGTATCTAAAATTATCGAAAAATGACCTCACCATTCCTATGATACTGGGGTGGGCCATAAGGTCACCTGGGCCTGTGGGCAGAGGTGTTACATGTTTCTGTCCCCCGGCTAATACATGTGTCAAACTCATTCCACGGAGGGCCGAGTGTCTGCGGGTTTTCGCTCCTCCCTTGTACTTGATTGATGAATTAATGTCACTGATTAGTGAAAAAACTCCCCTCACCTGCTTGTCAAGGTCTTAATTGAAAGGAAAAACCGGTAGTCTTGGTAGGACTAGCCTGATCCCAGATCTGTGTGTGCCGTCTTGCCAACTCCTATGGCCAATGTCATGACATGCAGCACAAACAGATCTGGGACCAGTCCATATCCATGTATAGAAACAGCCTTCTTTTCACTAAAAGAAAAACATGCAAAGAAACTATGGTACATTGAGTGTCTTCTTTGGTTGGCTTGACTTTGAGGAAAATTTAAGAAGAACACGATGTAGAAAAAAACCAAGATTTTCCGTAAATAAGCCTGTGCCTGCCTGAGGGCCAATGCGCATACAAACACAGCGAGGAACGGATTATTCACGCATGCTCAACTGCATCTCGCTAAAAATATCATAACTATGGGTATCTACAGCCAAATAGCCCTGTTTATTGTTCATCTAATATCTAGTATATAATCAGCTTTATTCAGATCACAAGTCTAATACAAAACATGTTTGTTCAATAAAATGCCTGAAACAAGTTACCAGGCCAGCTCAGTTCTACAGTAGTGTAGAACTTTACTTCTCTTTGTGTGAGCATGGTTTGGAGTTGGTTGAGGTTTCCTACTATCCATATAACACATTTTTATTATCCTAAAATAAATTGACAATAAGTGAAAAACACAAAGAAACCAATTATTCAACTCAAGATTATAATAATAGAGTATCTCTCATCTGATTCAGATGCTCCAGCAATAACCAGTAGGTGGCATATTTTCAAGTCCATCACTGTTGCAGCAACTCATTACCTGCATATTATATTAAATGTCAAGTGCCTTTCAGAGATATTTCCAGCATATACTATTACGGAAAACGATGTCCTAATACTCAAATGTAATCAGACCAGTATCTCAAAATATGGCTGATGATTGGGACTAATGCCTTGTTGATGATTGGGATTCCTTGCAGTAATTACATTTAGATTCTATTCTATTTGTAGTCCTTGAAACTCAAGGCTGCATATGAGATAATGTTTGGCAACAGTAAAGTAATTAACTTTAATTGTTATTGACCAGATCTTATTGTGGTAATAGCAATGATTAACTTGTGAATATCCTGATTTAGACCTTGAGGTTAACTTGTTTTCACCTTGGTCAGTCAAGGTGACTGTTGATCCCGATCTCTTGTCATGGTGAATTGACAAAAAGAGAAAGACCAATGGCATGAATCTCAGACAAGATGAACATAGATCTACACAATAAAACACTGCTGTGACTAGGATTGCCAAACTACCGGTATTTTACTAAAGTTACCAGAATCTTCAGTAATTTTGGTAATTAACAGAAAATCTATGGCAATCTATTGTAATTTAGGTAATTTATACTTGAATAACTTTTTTAATATATAGTATTCATTTATTATACCTGTGTCCATATTATGCATGTGTTTCTAGTAGTTAGACCATATGGTTCAAGATAAATAGCCTAATTATTGAAAAAAGCATCTAATTAAGAATGGGATTATTTTCTTCAACTGCCAACAATTTGTTGCCAAAACATTGACAACAAATACATATTGACAGAAAAATAAATAACAGTTTGTAAAAATAATTACTGATATTTCATGCTAAAACACTAACATAAAAGACCAATGGTATTCACTAAATGTACGTAAATGTAAATGTTATTCTTTCATTTTTTCAATTATTTCATATATTTTACATGTGATAAGGCCACACAGAGGACCAGAAATGATTACCGACACCTGTGGAAATCTGAAGTACCCAAAAGGGCCACCAGATATCTTGTGATAAATTAAATTCAATCCTTGAAAGATACAAACATTCTGGTAGTTTAATGGTAAACTTTGAAAGTTTCCAGTAATATACCATCCCTTTGCAACCCTAGCTGTGACATTCCCCTGCATACTGAATAGTGGTGCTCGGGTCAGCTGTTTGTTCACTCTCGTTCTACCCGCAATTGTTAGTAACTCATCCGCAACCACCCGACTTTATGTGATAAAGTGAAAATCTGAGGCCGGAACTATACGCAGGGGGTGGTGAAAATCTGAGGCCGGAGCTATAGGCAGGGGGTGGTGAAAATCTGAGGCCGGAGCTATAGGCAGGGGGTGGTGAAAATCTGAGGCCGGAGCTATAGGCAGGGGGTGGTGAAAATCTGAGGCCGGAGCTATAGGCAGGGGGTGGTGAAAATCTGAGGCCGGAGCTATAGGCAGGGGGTGGTGAAAATCTGAGGCCGGAGCTATAGGCAGGGGGTGGTGAAAATCTGAGGCCGGAGCTATAGGCAGGGGGTGGTGAAAATCTGAGGCCGGAGCTATAGGCAGGGGGTGGTGAAAATCTGAGGCCGGAGCTATAGGCAGGGGGTGGTGAAAATCTGAGGCCGGAGCTATAGGCAGGGGGTGGTGAAAATCTGAGGCCGGAGCTATAGGCAGGGGGTGCAGGATTTTTTCTGCCTGATTTAGATATGTTTCTGCTTATAATTTCAGACATTTTTTAAGCTATTTATTACTAATTGGATACACACAGCTTCTCTTCTGTCATTAGGCTATATGTTGCCCTAGAACAGTGTTTTCCAACCCTGGTCCTCCAGTACACCCAACAGTACACATTTTTATTGTACTGCAGGACAAGCACAACTGATTCAACTTGTCAACTAATCATCAAGCCCTCAATGAGCTGAATGAGATGTGTTTGTCCAGGGCTACAAGTAAAATATGTACTGTTGGGGTACTGGAGGACCACGGTTGGGAAACTGTGCACTAGAAGACTAAATGAACCCTTGTTCACCAGAATAATGTCACATATATATATATTTTTTTTTCATTTCACCTTTATTTAACCCGGTAGGATAGTTGAGAACAATTCTCATTTACAACTGCGACCTGGCCAAGATAAATCAAAGCATTGCGACACAAACACAGAGTTACACATGGAATAAACAAACATACGATCAATAATACAATAGAAAAAGTCTATATACAGTGTATGCAAATGAGGTAGGATAATGGAGGTAAGGCAATAAATAAGCCATAGTGGCAAAATAATTACAATATAGCAATTAAACACTGGAGTGATCGATGTGCAGAAGATGAATGTGCAAGTAGAGATACTGGGGTGCAAAGAAGCAAAATGGCGGTCAAAGGAGGAATTGCCTTTGGGGGGTGACCAGTGGAATATACCTGCTGGAGCGTGTGCTACGGGTTGGTGCTGCTATGGTGACCAGTGAGCTAGATAAGGCGGGGCTTTACCTAGCAAACACTTATACAGTGGTGCAAAAAAGTATTTAGTCAGCCACCAATTGTGCAAGTTCTCCCACTTAAAAATATGAGAGAGGCCTGTAATTTTCATCATAGGTACACTTCAACTATGACAGACAAAATGAGAAAAAAATCCAGAAAATCACATTGTAGGATTTTTAATACATTTATTTGCAAATTATGGTGGGAAATAAGTAGTTGCAGTTCCCATACCAGGTAGTGATGCAACTGGTCAGGATGCTTTCGATGGTGCAGCTGTAGAACGTTTTGAGGATCTGGGGACCCATGCCAAATCTTTTCAGTCTCCTGAGGGGAATAGCGTTGTCATGACCTCTTCACGACTGTCTTGGTGTGTTTGGACCATGATAGATCATTGGTGATGCGGACACCAATGAACGTGAAACTCTCGACCCGCTCCACTACAGCCCCGTTGATGTTAATGAGGGCCTGTTCGGACTGCCTTTTTTTGTAGTCCATGATCAGCTCGTTAGTCTTGCTCACATTGTGGTGCGAGGATGTTGTCCTCGCACCACACTGCCAGTTCTCTCTCAGTAGTCTGTAATAGTTTGCAAGCCCTGCCATATCCGACGATCATCAGAGCTGGTGTCGTAGGATTCAATCTTAATCCTGCATTGACGCTTTGCTTGTTTGATGGTTTGTCTGAGGGCATAGCGGGATTTCTTATATGCGTACGGATTAGTGTCCCGCTCTTTGAAAGCAGCAGCTCTAGCCTTTAGCTCGATGCGGATGTTGCCTGTAATCCATGGCTTCTGGTTGGGATGTGTACATACGGCCACTGTGGAGACGATGTCGTCGATGCACTTATTGATGAAGCCGATGACAAAGGTGGTATACTCCTCAATGCCATTGGATGAATCCTGCAACTGTATCTTACGGAAGAAAAGAGCTTCTGGATATCAGGACAGCGATCACTCACCTCAGATTAGATGAAGATTTCTTCTTCAACAACAACAACAACAGCAACAACAAGCAGGACTCACACGATATTCTCCTAACACCCCACAGGGCAGACATCCCAATTATTTGCAATATTACTTGCTAACGTGCAATCATTGGACAATAAACTAGACGATGTAAGATCACGAATATCCTGCCAACGGGACATCAAAAACTGTAATATCCTATGCTTCTCTGAATCGTGGCTGAATGACGACATGGATATTCAGCTAGCGGGATACACGCTGCACCAGAAGGATAGAACAGCACACTCCGGTAAGATGGGGGGATGCATATTTGTAAACAACAGCTGGTGCACGAAATCTAAGGAAGTCTCTAGAAGGAAGTCGCTTTTGCTCGCCTGAAGTAGAGTATATTGTGATACACTGCAGGCCGTACTACTTGCCTAGAAAGTTCTCAGCTATACTTTTGTGGCTGTTTATTTACCACCACAGGGCAACTTAAATCAGTTCTACCAAATCTCTATCAACATGTTAAATGTGCAACCAGAGGGAAAACAATTCTAGATCACCTGTACTCCACACACAGAGACGCGTATAAAGCTCTCCCTCGCCCTCCATTTGGTAAATCCGACCACAACTCTATCCTCCTGATTCCTGCTTACAAGCAAAAATTAAAGCAGGAAGCACCAGTGACTCGGTCTACACAAAAAATAGTCAGATGAAGCAGATGCTAAACTACAGGACTGCTTTGCTATCACAGACTGGAACATGTTCCGGGATTCTTCCTATGACATTGAGGAATACACCACATCAGTCACTGGCTTTATAAATAAGTGCATTGAGGACGTTGTCCCCACAGTGACTGTACGTACATACCCCAACCAGAAGCCATGGATTACAGGCAACATTCACACTGAGCTAAAGGGCAGAGCTGCCATTTTCAAGGTGCAGAACTCTAACCTGGAAGCTTACAAGAAATCCTGCTAGGCCCTGCGATGAACCATCAAACAGGCAAAGCATCAATACAGGACTAAGATTGAATCATACTACACCGGCTCCGACGCTTGAAGGATGTGGCAGGGCTTGCAAACTATTACAGACTACAAAGGGAAGCACAGCCACAAGCTGCCCAGTGACACAAGCCTACCAGACGAGCTAAATCACTTCTATGCTTCCTTCGAGGCAAGCAACACTGAGGCATGCATGAGAGCATCAGCTGTTCTGGACGACTGTGTGATCACGCTCTCCGTAGCCGACGTGAGTAAGACCTTTAAACAGGTCAACATACACAAGGCTGCGGGGCCAGACGGATTACCAGGACGTGTTCTCCGGGCATGTGCTGACCAACTGGCAGGTGTCTTCACTGACATTTTCAACATGTCCCTGATTGAGTCTGTAATACCAACATGCTTCAAGCAGACCACCATAGTCCCTGTTCCCAAGACCACAATGGCAACCTGCCTAAATGACTACAGACCCGTAGCACTCACGTCCATAGCCATGAAGTGCTTTGCAAGGCTGGTAATGGCTCACATCAACACCATTATCCCATAAACCCTAGACCCACTCCAATTTGCATACCGCCCAAACAGATCCACAGATGATGCAATCTCTATTCAAATCAAATCAAATTGATTTATATAGCCCTTCGTACATCAGCTGATATCTCAAAGTGCTGTACAGAAACCCAGCCTAAAACCCCAAACAGCAAGCAATGCAAATGTAGAAGCACGGTGGCTAGGAAAAACTCCCTAGAAAGGCCAAAACCTAGGAAGAAACCTAGAGAGGAACCAGGCTATGTGGGGTGGCCAGTCCTCTTCTGGCTGTGCCGGGTGGAGATTATAACAGAACATGGCCAAGATGTTCAAATGTTCATAAATGACCAGCATGGTCCAATAATAATAAGGCAGAACAGTTGAAACTGGAGCAGCAGCACGGCCAGGTGGACTGGGGACAGCAAGGAGTCATCATGTCAGGTAGTCCTGAGGCAAGGTCCTAGGGCTCAGGTCCTCCGAGAGAGAGAAAGAAAGAGAGAAAGAGAGAATTAGAGAGAGCACACTTAAATTCACACAGGACACCGAATAGGACAGGAGAAGTACTCCAGATATAACAAACTGACCCTAGCCCCCGACACATAAACTACTGCAGCATAAATACTGGAGGCACTCCACACTGCCCTTTTCCACCTGGACAAAAGAAATACCCATGTGAGAATGCTGTTCATTGACTACAGCTCAGCGTTCAACACTATAGTACCCTCAAAGCTCATCACCAAGCTAAGGATCCTGGGACTAAACACCTTCCTCTGCAACTGGATCCTGGACTTCCTGACAGGCCACCCCCAGGTGGTGAGGGTAGGTAGCAACACATCTGCCACGCTGATCCTCAACACTGGAGCTCCCCAGGGGTGCGTGCTCAGTCCTCTCCTGTACTCCCTGTTCACCCACGACTGCATGGCCAGGAACGACTCCAACACCTTCATTAAGTTTGCTGACGACACAACAGTGGTGGTAGTTCTGATCATGACAACGACGAGACAGCCTATAGGGAGGAGGTCAGAAACCTGGCCGGGTGGGGCAATGATGCCTGCCATCCAGGACCTCTACACCAGGCGGTGTCAGAGGAAGGCCCTAAAAATTGTCAAAGACCCCAGCCACCCCAGTCATAGACTGTTCTCTCTACTACTGCATGGCAAGCGGTACCGGAGTGCCAAGTCTAGGACAAAAAGGCTTCTCAACAGTTTTTACCCCCAAGCCATAAGACTCCTGAACAGGTAACCAAATGGTTTCCCGGACTATTTGCGTTGTGTGCCTCCCCCAACCCCTCTTTTACGCTGCTGCTACTCTCTGTTTATCTTATATGCATAGTCACTTTAACTATACATTCATGTACATACTACCTAAATGGCCCGACCAACCAGTGCTCCCGCACATTGGCTAACCGGGCTATCTGCATTGTGTCCCACCACCCGCCAACCCCTCCTTTTACGCTTCTGCTACTCTCTGTTCATCATATAGGCATAGGCACGATACCTACATGTACATACTACCTCAATAAGACTGACTAACCGGTGTCTGTATATAGCCTTGTTACTCTTTTTTCAAATGTCTTTTTACTGTTGTTTTATTTATTTACACATACACGCATACATGCATATACTCATACACACACACACACACACACACACACACACACACACACACACACACACACACACACACACACACACACACACACACACACACACACACACACACACACACACACACACACACACACACACACACACACACACACACACACACACACACACACACACACACACACACACACACACACACACACACACACACCTTTTTTTCCTGCACCATTGGTTAGAGCCTGTCAGTAAGCATTTCACAGTAAGGTTTACACCTGTTGTATTCGGCGCACGTGACAAATAAACTTTGATTTGAATTGATAGAATTATGGTCAGATTTGCCAAATGGAGGGCGGGGGAGAGCTTTGTATGCATCTCTGTGTGTGGAGTAAAGGTCGTCTAGAGTTTTTTTTCCTCTGGTTGCACATGTGACATGCTGGTTAAAATTTGGTAAAACTGAATAAATTCAACCACATCTTTGTTTCATCACAAAACCAGAGAGCAACCTCTGTCTGGTGAAGTCCACAAAGCATAATGCATGTAACAAACATTAACATGACCTACAGCATGGTCAAGCAAGTTAATGTTTCCATCATTTTCAGACAACTACACAAATATTGATTTAGAACCATGTAGAGTTACCACAAGTCAGGAGCTGCCGCCACTAAAACAGGAGCTGCCTCCACTAAAACAGGAGCTGCCGCCACTAAAACAGGAGCTGCCTCCACTAAAACAGGAGCTGCCGCCACTATTCCAGCACCATTTCAACTTTGAGGTTTCAACATCATCAAATCACCTATGCTTAGTCTAATACAGTGACAACTAAAATATACCAAAAACAATAAGCTAAATATCATGTGGCTGTCCATTCTTCCAGTGGGGATTTTAGCATGTAAATCTTGGAGGGGCAAAAAAAGAAAAAAGTGGATTGCATGCCAGCAAAGCCACAACACAACACTAAACAATACATTCATTTCACTATAACTGTGACAAACGGTGCCCCCAAACTGTTAGGGCCTTCATAAAGCTGTCCAAACAGCAGTCCCAACATCTTACCTCTGCTACACCTGGATATCAGTGGAGCCTTGTCTGGCAGCAAAACAGTTAATTCAGCCTCATTTACTGCCTTTAAAAAAACATATTTGATATGTCTGACATGCTTAAACAAATGTGGTTTCTAATGACAATTGAGATGTACAAACTATGGTATAAGGGGACTACAATTGGATAAGAAGCAATCCGTAATTTCGATTAAGTCATTAATGAGCGAGCTAGGATGGAAGTAGTCAATATAACGATTTGTTCAGCACTTTTGAAAGCAACAGCATTCAGAACATGGGCCGTTCTTACCGTGTTCTCCCTGTACACCTAGTCAGAACCATAGGATAAATAATGGGGGCATATAAGCAGACAATGAAAGCTCTTACAATATTCAATGATTACATTTCTCTAAAACAGGTTATATGCTACATGTGCACCACCAAGTCAGAACAGCAGGCGAAATTAAGAGGGGTAAATAGACCAAATTATTAGGGTGAGGCACATGGGCTACTAACATCTCACTACACAATATACACTTCGTATTACTTTCTTAGCTACAGTATACATATCTTCATGGCATATTACATAATTTACGCAGCAGTATTAGAATACATTTTTGTACTCACCTTGTCGTGCTGAACTCACTTAAACAGGAAGGTGGTGCGCCGGTCCTTATGATGACGTCATTGATCTTCAGGTCGTAGCTCTACAAAGAGGCCTGATTTACAATTCCGAGTTGGATGTGCGTTCAAAACGTATTTTCCCAGTCGGAGCACATTTATTCCCGAAGTCTCAGTTGTCTTGAACTCGCTGAAGTCAAGTTTTCGCAGTTCCAAGTTAACAGTTATTTTGAATGCGGCTCAAATCATGCTTCACTGACAGCATTGGCAATGTTGGATGTTTATCATTTTAAACTTGGAACAGAGCCCCTTAATCCCAGATTTGGGACCACACAGCCACTGATTCCTTCCAAACCACTCATTGTTGAATTTGTGATTCCCAACTTGCTGTGTAATGTTTATGTCCAATGGCCGATGAGCACCGATACGTTTTATCTGTCATTTATCTTCATTATTTCTCTTCATATGACAAGGATTAAAAAGGATTTGCCAGTAGATTGTCGACTTGATTTATGATGATGACTGATAGCTTTTGAAAGTATGATGTTGACATGTCCAATCAAAGCAACTGTACATATAACATAATGTGACGTAATTTTATCTGTGGCCAATGACCTTGAGCCTTCTTGGATGGGCACTTCTAATGTAACTCTATGGCAGCACCCAAAGTGCTAGAATTTTCGAGGTCTACCTTTAGACTTGGCGGTGACGTAGTGTCCCCATGAGTGACAGAACACTGAGCCAATCACTGTCTTGCCCCATTACCACAGAAAGCACTGAAACACCTGCAATTTGGAGCTGCCTTACTCAATAAAACAAAAGAGACCATGTTTATAGGCGGCTTAATTAACTCAATTATATATATATATATATATATATATATATATATATATATATATATATATATATATATATATATATATATATATATATATATATATATATTTTACATTGTTTGCAAACTGATATGTGACACATGAAATACAGAAAGACAACTGATAACCGAATATAATTTGTCTTATTTTTTTCTTAGTACATTTTTTGGGGAAGTCTGGCTTCTCTTGACATCCATGAATACATGCCACTGCTGAACAGTAGGCTACAATTCCCTTGACTACAACACCTCTTCTGCCAGTCACATTCTGTTAAAGGTCCCCAAAGCACACACATCCCTGGGTCACTCCTCTTTTCAGTTCGCTGCAGCTAGCGAATGGAACGAGCTGCAACAAACACTCAAACTGGACAGTTTTCTCTCAATCTATTCATTCAATGACTCAATCATGAACACTCTTACTGACAGTTGTGGCTGCTTTGTGTGATGTATTGTTGTCTCTACCCTCTTGACCTTTGTGCTGTTGACTTTGCCCAAGAATGTTTGTACCATGTTCTGTGCTGCTACCATGTTGTGTTGCTACCATGTTGTTATGTCGTATTGTCATGTGTTGCTGCCTTGCTATGTTGTTGTCTTATGTCTCTCTTCATGTAGTGTTGTGTTGTCTCTTGTCGTGATGTGTGTTTTCTCCTATATTTATAGTGTATTTATATATATTTTTTAATCCCAGTCCCTCTCCCCACAGGAGGCCTTTTGCTTTTTGGGAGGCCGTCATTGTAAATAAGAATTCGTTCTTAACTGGCTTGCCTAGTTAAATAAAGGTTAAATAGAATAAAACAAATTTTTAAAAACGTGCCAAAGGCCTATTTGAAGTCGCCATCTTGTGACTGTCGATTTTGTATAGCGTCTCACAATCATCACATATATCATAGCCGCGGGACTTCCATCATGCTCTTTTACCACTTCACCAAATCTTTCCCTAACATTACATTTCTGGCCCTCCCTTCTCTTTATTTTCAACTCTCCTTTCACAGCTTTTCTCTTATTGAATTAAACTCCAACCGTTTAGGCTTACGCAGTAATGCCCGATAGCCTAGAATGATGAAATAAAAACCTCAATGTAGCCCATAGATAGAAATACATTTTATAGGCATTTTTTTTCCCTCTTTCTCTTTCTTTTCCTCTCCCCTTTTTCCTCTCATCCACACAATATTTCATGATCATAAACCCACCCTAAACCCGCCCACCCCGTGAATATAACGGCGGGGACAGCGGGTTATGAGTCAACCCACGCATCACTAATACAGAAGGCTAAGTCAAACTCTGTGGTCAATTCCAACGGCTGTCAGAGTGGCATGTCTTTCACTCTCCACAGAGACTGATGTAGCATTGAGTTGTTCTGTTGATCCGTTTAGTCACAAACTGGCATGTTGAGCTTCATCCCCCACAGTCTATTTAGATGACCGACTGCATTAAACATGAACCCTTTATTAGTTCAATCATGTTGGCAATAGCTGAGCTTGCTGCAGGGAGCTCAGCCCAACCCCATACAAATTATTGCCCCTTATTTAACAGCCACACACACATACAAATGGATGTGGGCACATGCCCCCACACACACAGACACACGCCCACACACACTATCCATGTTTGACTGTGCCTTCCACCACACTAATACTGCATAGATTCCCTAAATAGGACTCATAGTGTACATGCAAGAAAGAAGAAAATGCCATTAAAACACACTCATATTTTGGGAGAACATCATAACTGAGCAGACTGTTCTAATTTCACCTGTAAATAAGCCAAAAACATGATTTTCCTTTTAAAAAAATGATATTTCCTAACTGTGAGGTGGAAATAAAACTCTGAAATTGTGAAAATTATGATAATGCCCTTTTTGGATAAAGCGTCTGCTAAATGGAATATATTATCACATTATCACAGTGTGTATCATGTTAATGTTTTATCTGACCGTGTGGCTTAGTCTTGTGGGTCTAGTATTCTGTTCATGGGGACCACAGAATGCAGGCTAATGTAGCCTACATGTTGTATATATGGGAAAAATAACATTTTGCTACTATTTACTAAATTGTAAATACTAATTACAATATTAAATACTAATTACAATATTTTCTAAAACAAGTAAATGTAATAATCTAATCTGATGTTTAGAATTTTACTTAAAAAGTAAGACTTCAAGAGATGGATTTCAATGGAATCGGAAATGCATTCCGTCTAACGTGTTACAAACCCATCTTAGTTCAAGTCTATGGAGTCTATAGTAAACAGTCTGAGGGAACTGTCCAGGCCCCCAGTGTCCAGTCTAGAGTGGGAAGTCACGAGCTCTGCTGGTCTATTACCGCGTAGCAACCTAGTGGTGCCAAAAGCTCTGGTCTGCCGTTGAAAGCCTACGAAAATGATGATCGTCAGAACGGCCCAAAACTTTTGGGCTCTAAAATGTGTTTGTTATGATCAGTTTAATCCCCACTGTAAATTCTTTAAAAGTTTGCTACAAATCGAGGTATTTAATTAAATAGTGATTAATTCTGACAAGAACATTTGTCATCACACAGGACCATGTGCTGACATAGACCAATCATTGGCCGGTAGGCTACGAGGGCGGAGGCTCTCTCAGGCAGGATGAAAACAACTACATCGACCATGATCCTTTGCTAGTTTCGGCCACTTTCACCATGATCCTTTTTTTTGTGCCATTCAGACCCATTCAGCAATATGACCCATTTCAAATTCAATATGATCCACTTCATGCACTATCGGGAGTGTTCCATGGGAACACGTGGATGACGTCAGCGCTAGAGACTATCTACTGGTTTGAATGTCTATGGAATTGTTACAGAACAGGAGATTTGTGGAACCTTAATTAGGCAGGATGGGCTCGTGGTAATGATTAAGTGGAATGGTTTTAAATTCCATATGCTCTATTCCAGACATTATTATGAGCCGTCCTCCCCTCAGCAGCCCCCCGTGTGTCACAGGCAGGGCTGATCTGATGTTTTATTCAGGACCTAATTTCTTTACAGAGTAGCCTTGCTTAGTCTGCTCCGTTTCTCAGCTTTTACCTATCTGGCAGTGGCATGGTGTGTTTCAAGCCCACACACGCCAGCAGTTAAACCGGTTTGATATAAGGTATGTCACTTGAACCAATCACTGTGTACAACGACAGTATAATGAGGCAAGGACCTTTCTTTCAAAAGAAGTGAACTAGTTTCTCAAGTTTGCTTTATATTCCAAATTGACGTCAGAGTCGTGTGAAAATACACAGATCTTTTCAATGGTGAATCAAAAAACCATAATAAACTGTGGGAGAATGTATTAGATGTAGTAGGAAGAGACAATTAATCACTTTTACCTGCGATGATGTCATCCATTTGCTCCAAGGCCGCCTCCAACATGTGACTTGCATCTGAGGCCATGGCGACAGACTACTGCATCAGCCTTAGTGTCCTGGAGGGAAATATAAACACTGTTACATTTTAAGAAAGAGGAATTCTAAATGTAATATAATTTAGCATTGAAAACTTTGTACAGTAAACATTAGTTAGAAAATATATGTCATATGGTACAAATTAGCCACATATAAATAAACACCTGAACGGAGAACGGAGTACTGCTGTGATATATTCTCTATTGAAATGGTATCAGATACAGTATGTCCTTGTAACGTGCTGGTTCCTAGGCATACATTGCAATATGATCCCATTGGCTAGGCCTGGTACAGAGACTACTGGTATATTCTCTGGGTCATCCCTATCAATAGGACAGAGCATGGCTCTGTACAGCGGACCCCTGTTCTAATGAGGCCTCCAAACCACCCAGCAGGGTCTCCTCCCTCTGTCATCCTGCCTTACAACCATCAGCATCTACCCTCTTAAACAGAGAGAACAGTCCGTCCCTTGCCTAACCCCCCAGGTTACGGGATCTAAACACACTGTGAATGTCTTCCTTCTTTCAGCTGTTGATAGAGCTGATGGTTGGTGGTGTTGGGGTATATCTCCATTCCACTCAACCATCACTGAGTTGGCAGACATTCACAAGGACCCAGGTCTGTTTTCATTACGGCTCAAAAGGGATCAGAGTGAAGCGTGACGGATAAGTTGATTGCTGTGCCAAGAAATAAATCTGTCTCACACATCAACCTATGATGAGTTCCAAAGATCAAAGACAATACCAGCATCTTGAACTTTGACTGCTTAAGTCTTTCATTCCCACCAACTAACTCCAATTTGTAAGTCGCTCTGGATAAGAGCGTCTGCTAAATGACTTAAATGTATGTAAATGTAACTCTGTACTATCTATCATATGCCATAATGGAAAAATAGCTATTCAAATAATCTTCTCTGGAAAAATAATTAGATGTGACCATTGACTGTGATGCGTTGAGGACATAGCGACAGGCCTCTGTGACAAAAGGCAAATGTAGATGCCGGAATGGCAGGCAGGGACAGGCAGGCAGTGCTTTGAAAGGAGCCAGGCGTCAACAGTGTTAATTATGTGGCTGTTCAGATTCAGCTGGACACGGCTGAGGGTGATGGCTCCATTCATTCAGAGCCTCTGTAGTACTGACAGCTCCTCTGTGTAACAGCATCACAGTGGGCAGCAGACACTGCTATTCTAATAACTGGCCTGATCATACAAACCCAATTAAAGCCTGCAGTAAAGGCCATGAAGAGATCAGGGTACTGCAGTGCACTAATGGACATGCCAAAGAGAATAATACAGTATACTGTCTGCTTCTGTACAATCTAATGTAGCTCGAAGACACAACCTTGGTAGAGCTATTGCCCTGCATTAGGATACTATTGTTGGAGTGTATCAAGTCCATTAGAACAAACTGTAACAAAAGAACAGTGAAGTGGCAAACAAATGAGAGCTTCATTATGATATTAGAACATAAGATATGCTATCTGTAATAAACCTATAACTTCCAGATATTCAAAATCATAGCGAAACTACCTACTACTTATTTATCATTATTATTCATAGTTTATGTAGAAACAGACACGCCTTATTCTCACAGTTTCCCAGTAAAAAACAACTGCCAGCAAAACAAACTTGATCACCCTGTTGTTGCAGGAAATGTCCTGCATAGCTGAAATGCAAACATGGCAGGCTTCTAAAGTTTGTAATTTCCATTTTAACATTTCAGAATTGATTTAACCTAACAGAAAATATATCAACCCCTACAAAAATGCCCATTATATATAATACACACAATAATTCACATTCCCTGTCGCTGAAGGACTATTTTCCTTCTGTGAGAAACTGGTCAAATTAAGATCCTGCATCTGAACAACCTGTCATGACAGCAGTTTGTTATAAGAACTACATTTTATGCCCGGTCTTAAAGAGTTCTTGCTGTGCAAAGCATTGAGGTGGTACTTTGCAGACACAAATATGACTAATATATAGCCAAGCAAACAGACACATCAATAACCTTACAGCACTTAAAGCCTTCTATTTAGTTTGGCCCCAGTGTCACTAGTCAGCCATCACAGGCATTCTTACCACAGAAAAGAGGAGTAGGCTGAGTGTGTTTGAAGAGGATAACATTAGCTAGCAGTGCTCAGGATGTCCCTTTGTCTTCCCATTTCATCCTCTGCCCCTGACAGTGCAGTCGAGCAGTCTCTCACAATAATGTTCTACCGGTCAGCACCTTTCTCCGCCGCAAGGTGTATTTTCAATTCAAACACCTGGGCCTGCTCCTCGATGGATAAGCCATGGACTCGACAGAGAGTGAAATCTAGCCCAGTGCCGTCAAAGCAAATTTCTGTCAAAAACTCAACATTTCAGCTATAGCCAACTTTCACAATGCAGAAAACAGCAGGTTTAGAATGTGTTGCTGTCTGGAAAAGACATAAAGGACTTTTAAACTACTCCACAGACCACATCAAATGCTACATAACCTGGAAGTTCCGTGCTGAGCCAAATTGAGCTGCCGGGCATTTATGTGGTGTGCTAAAAACCTCTGAAGGTTAAAACAACAAACCTCTCCTATCCTGAAGCACAAACCCCATAAACAAACTGAATCCGAGCTGGTTTGGATAATCATATATTACCTTAACAAGTAACATCTGTAGCCTAAATAGAATCATATCTGTGTTATGCTGTTGAAATTATTAAATCTAGGCAACAAAAAATATTTACAAGAATACGATATGAAGATTGAATCATCCCTCGCCACTGTCTTTAGAAACTTGTGAACTGTAACTCGATAACGTTCTCAAATCTTAAGATGTTCTTGGTCTGTACAAATAAATATACAAATCCACTGCACCTGTGTATAGTCCGTACAATGCCAAACCGCTGTGTCTGCTAGGTCATTGCAGCCCTATTCTGTCCTGCTGCTCGTTCAGTGACTTTCATAAGTGCATTTCTGAGCCACCCACAGTTTGGAGAATCACCAAGCAGCCGAGTGCTTCTGCTGCTATCAGTAAAATGATTAGTGACATCTGAAAACATCACATGCCGAACAGTGTCCTAAGTACATTACAGATATCCAGCTCTGTATCTGGTTTCTGCACATTTTCCATTTGGAGAACTTTGATAAGCACTGCATGGGACCTGCTTAAAAAGGGAGAGACAGTAACTTGCCTCTAAGGGCCAAAAATTATTCTAAACATTCCTATAAGGGAGAAGGTCTGAACTTCTAAACAGTGCTTTGCAATTTCCATGCCTTTACTTTATAATCCTGACAAAATGTATGACAGATTATTTACAGTTGATTTCCCTCCAGTCCTATCAAAGGACTATAAAAAGTAGATTCGCCAAGCTTCCAGCTTGATAAAAAGAAGCAGCGTTTAATACTGGTCAGATCCTCATGGCCCACTATCTGTCCCCTGCAAGGGACTTAATGCTGTTGTAATTAGAGTGTGGACCTGAGGCGTTCCTTCACGCTGGCCAGGAAATAGCTGATTCTGGCTGAGCACTTGGGACTGGAGGGATGCTCTATCTCAGCCAGCGCTATCATCACCATGTGTTGTCTAATGTACTGCTGCCATTCCAAAGTCTCTGGGAGATTACAACAACAACATATGATGCCTGTAAGATCATTAATAATTGTATTAACACAGTGATAATGAAGTTTGTTCATTATCAGTATAAAAATGTAAGGAGGTTTTTTAATGTATTAAAATGCTGTTCACCTGCTACATGCAGTACAGATGTCAATGGAATGGAGGCCTAATGATTACCAAGAAAGTTTCCACCTCAATACAAAGTCCAACTGAGAAAATACAAATACTTGTATGAGCAGATGAGCTCAATGCCCACTCAAGACCATTGTCTGAGTCTTTGATATAAGTCTGCAGGATCAAAATGTATGTAATAAAGATCCTTTCTATGGAAATACATTTCTGGACGAACAATCTTTCGTGTTGTGATAAATACTTTTTTTATCAGAAGGTATGATATCTGTGGTCCCTTGCAGTTAGGACATAGAATAATGAATGGTGAGCTTTGTTTGAGCCAGACAGGCACAGTAGTAACACTGGGAGGAAGATCAAGTTCCTGTTTTTGTCCAGGTTGTCCCAGCCTGCAGTCCTCATGCTCTGCTGAAGACAGACACACTGAGCGCTGCTGGGTAGAGTTACAATACAGACATCAGCGGTGTCCCATTCTTTCACAGGGACCAGAAAAGTCCCATATCCACCAGACCAAAGGATGGCTTGTGTGTAAGTCAAATGGCCACAAGGTTCAAATGAAGGAAGTGCCATTTCAACATGATTCCTGATTGTTTGTTTGAGGAGGCCATCAAGGCCTTACAGTTTTGGGGGTGAAACTCTTCTGCTTAATTCACATACCTGAAAATCTAGTGTTTATCACGAGTTACCAGAGGAAGACAGAAATTCCACCTTTATCTGTTGGAGAAACTCGCAGGTCTTCTGACACTAATGGCTGGGCCAAAGAAGTGGTCCTACTGCTTTCAACAATTAGTCTGGTGGGTAATGTGAACAGAAATGCCAGAGCATGTGAAGTGGGGTGAAGCACAGAGGGGTGTGAGTTTACTGTTTTCCCTCATTGACTCTGGCCTGTTTGGACAAGCAGAGCCAACTGCTGCTGAAGCCCAGAGAGAGAGTGAGAAAGCTCCGGAGGCCTGGATGTCACAATCACAAATATAAGGGGTTGAGCAGGAAATTCCCAAGAATTTCGACCACAAAGGCAGAAGAGATTAACAGAAGATGACCACACTTATGGATGGGGATTTTCCCTTCTCTGACCTTTACTCAAATAGACCCTCGCATGCTAACTAATGCTTACAGAAAATTAAGTAATCGCCACCCTTTAAAATGTGTGAATCTAGAATGTGTGAATTAGTTACATTTTCATGGAATAAAAAAAAGAAAAGTCCTCACACATTATGAAATGCTAACAATTCACACAGTATGCAAATCTGACAATTCACACATTATGCAAATCTGACAATTCACACAGTATGCAAATCCTACAATTCACACATTATGCAAACCTGACAATTCACGCAGTATGCAAAGCTAACAATTCACACATTATGCAAATCTGACAATTCACACAGTATGCAAATCTAACAATTCACACATTATGCAAATCTGACAATTCACACAGTATGCAAAGCTAACAATTCACACATTATGCAATGCTAACAATTCACACATTATGCAATGCTAACAATTCACACATTATGCAATGCTAACAATTCACACAGTATGCAAAGCTAACAATTCAAAGTATGCAAAGTGAATAATTCGAACATTATGCAAAGCTAACAATTCACACATTATGCAATGCTAACAATTCACACAGTATTCAAAGCTAACAATTCAAAGTATGCAAGTGAATAATTCGAACATTATGCAAAGCTAACAATTCGAACATTATGCCATGTTAACAATTCAAACATTATGCAATGTTAACAATTCAAACATTATGCAATGCTAACAATTCACACATTATGCAATGCTAACAATTCACACAGTATGCAATGCTAACAATTCACACAGTATGCAAAGCTAACAATTCACACAGTATGCAAAGCTAACAATTCACACATTATGCCATGCTAAAAATTCACACATTATGCCATGCTAACAATTCACACATTATGCCATGCTAATAATTCACACATTATGCCATGCTAACAATTCACACATTATGCCATGCTAACAATTCACACAGTATGCAAAGCTAACAATTCACACAGTGTGCAAAGCTAACAATTCACACATTATGCCATGTTAACAATTCACACACACAGTATGCAAAGCTAACAATTCACACATTATGCCATGCTAACAATTCACACATTATGCCATGCTAACAATTCACACATTATGCCATGCTAACAATTCACACAGTATGCAAAGCTAACAATTCACACATTATGCAAAGCTAACAATTCACACATTATGCAAAGCTAACAATTCACACAGTATGCAAAGCTAACAATTCACACAGTATGCAAAGCTAACAATTCACACATTATGCCATGCTAACAATTCACACATTATGCCATGCTAACAATTCACACATTATGCCATGCTAACAATTCACACAGTATGCAAAGCTAACAATTCACACATTATGCAAAGCTAACAATTCACACATTATGCAAAGCTAACAATTCACACAGTATGCAAAGCTAACAATTCACACAGTATGCAAAGCTAACAATTCACACAGTATGCAATGCTAACAATTCACACAGTATGCAATGCTAACAATTCACACAGTATGCAATGCTAACAATTCACACAGTCTGCCATGCTAACAATTCACACATCACAAATTGAAAGAAAGCAGAAAAGACCTGCTATGTGGGACTTTGCACATCAACAGAAACATGCATCCGCTTAATATACCTCAGCAGATTTATTCCAAGCCATGAGTATTTAACGATCAAATCTTTCTAATAGCATCTTACAGAAACAATACTTATGGGAGTCTGGCTGATGATTACAAAATTCATCAAACAATAACTAAGCCGTCAGTTGACGTGGGGAACTCTATTGTAACCTTGGGTTTGGTTTGCTTTACTTAGTCAGCCCTATATTGAGCCCAACCACCTCCCCTCGCTGGTGAAGCTTCATTAGCTCTCCAAAATGTCAACATCAGGCGGCCCGAATGTAATCGCCCTGGCAGTGGATGTTACATGGCCCTGTCATACTCATGTCAGCAATCAAGTGACTGAGAGCATGTCAAGCAAATATGAGATCGCAACATCTCACAACTGCATTGCTCCTTTCAATGGCTGATGAAGGGTTCCAACATTATAAAATAAAAGTCAAGAAAACACAGTAGTCATAAGCACTACCACATTATTACCATACATATAAGAGGCCCTGGGAGAGAATGTGTAGACTAGTGTAAACATGCATGTTTCAGTTTTCACGTTTGAGGTTTTATTAGCTCAGGGAAGCAGGAAAAAAAAATGTAATCCCATGGTTTGCTTACAATTGCCTGCAGATAAAGTGGACATTTACTTTACGATCACACTACACATCCTATTTCTTCAACAACAAAAAAACAACAACATAATTTTCATGTGTTTGAAACGGACGTTTTTTTAATCCAAATCTCTCTTACCAACATTGTGCCAACATGTAGCTAGAGGCTAGCAAAGTCAAAGGGATGCACATCATTTTCCACACCATTATTTAGACATGTAGAACTGTACAGTAGTTAACTCTCAGGCAGTGAGACCAGCATGCACAAAGGCCAGGGTCAGCAGTAGTGGGCAGACCAATAGAACCAGCGTGTCAACACGGCTTAATATACAGTATAAGCATCAAAGCCATAGCTCCACTGACAGCTCTAACATCCTATCAGGGCCTCATTCTGCCACTTGCATGTGTTCATGTGCTAGTTGACAAGATGACACATCGGAGGGGACTAGCTGCCTGCAGGCCTTCAGTTCATACAGCCTTCCATTTCAGCTGGGCGCTTGAGAGGTAGCCATCTAAACAGTGGACTCAACTTGTGTCTGTGGCACTGGGGACCTGCGTGAGAAAGGTGATCTGTTGCATAATAGACAAGGCTTCTTTGTAACAGTGTTGGCAGGGGGCCTAACACATAGCATTGCCAGATGACGAGTTTGTGTGTGCTGTGCTTCTGCCTTGGAACCGTGTTGTAACCACAAAAAAATCAACAGCAGCTCATTCAAAATGGCTGGTAGACCAGACTCCTACACTATATGCAGCACATGACTCCTGATGCACAGAACATAGTAAGGTTACATGGTGTCAACATCTTAACCCACAAGCCAGCTCAACCAGAACAAACCCAGCTCAAATGACAGGATAACATTACAGTCACACCATGCAAAGCATGTCTCATAACCAATGGGCAACATGTGCTCAGACCACAGGACTGAGAGATGAAATCAGCCCATCCAATGTGGGGCCATTGTTGGAGTGAGATACATGCACAAATAAAATGAGTATGAAAGTGAAGTATGCATAGTGCTGTATAAGTAAGGAATCAAACAAACTTCAACAGTCTACACTTGCATTGGTATGGAGGGTATTCCATGGAAGACAAGTACAAAGTATTCCATGGAAGACAAGTACAAAGTATTCCATGGAAGACAAGTACAAAGTATTCCATGGAAGACAAGTACAAAGTATTCCATGGAAGACAAGTACAAAGTATTACATGGAAGACAAGTACAAAGTATTCCATGGAAGTCAAGTACAAAGTATTCCATGGAAGTCAAGTACAAAGTCATATCAATAGCTGTCAGCTGTTATTACTCATCTTCACTGAGTCTTCCAGACCGGGCCTCTGGAGTAGGGTTAGCACAGGACAGATGACCAGGACCCGGTTGACTTTCTGCCAGCTCACCGGGCCGATCATCGCTCCACTCACCTGGCAGCTGTGACGCGGGGGAGTGCAGGTTGCAGGAGCAGAGAAATGTCATCCACGAGCAGGTGCACTCTAATATGTCACAAACATCAGACAAAAGGCCAGGAAGCACAATCAGGTGTCACCTCACGGTCTACAACATGACCTTCCCCTCGCTTGGCTCAGTGGGCTCACCAAATCCATCATACCTTGTTTGTTCAAAAAAGTCTACCAATCCTTTTACCAGGTTCTGTTGACCTATTTCTTACAACATGGTAGTGTCTTTCATCATCCTCTAACACTAAGCACATGTTTCACCTCAGTTACCTTTTACTGCAGCGGGCTAAATCAAGGTCACAGAGTGTTTTTGGTAGTCTTAAACAAATCTACTTTGAAACAAAAGTATACACCTCACACACATGGTTATGGGCTTTAAAAAAAGAACATACCTGTACCATGTCAAATATAGAGTTGAAATGTATTTCATTTTGAGTTTGCAACCCAATATTACACTATATACGCGCATAATCAGCCCAGCATCGTCTGGGTTATGGGAGGGTTTGGGCGGCAAGGATGTTCTTGTCCCATCGTGCACTAGTGACTCCTGTGGCGGGCCAGGCACAGTGCAAGCTGACAAGGTACTCAGGTGTACAGTGTTTCCTCGTACACATTGGTGTGGCTGGTGGGTGTTGTGTCAAGAAGCAGTGTGGGATGTGTTTCAGAGGATGCACGGCTCTCGACCTTCACCTCTCCCAAGTCCGTACAGGAGTTGCTGCAATGGGACAAGACTGTAACTACCAATTGTATACCATGAAATTGGGGAGATTTTTTCTTAATTATGAAATGATTACAAATATTAATAACATTCCATCTATCATCCTCTAATCTCCGTAGAAGAACCATCTAGTGAGATAGAGACTAAATTCTTGACATAGATAAATGGGCCAAGACAAACACAGAACTAAGTCTTTGCTAGGTAAAAGCCCACTTTATCTCAGTTCACTGGTCACCATAGCAGCAACAACCGCAGCACGCGCTCCAGCAGGTATATTTCACTGGTCATCCCCAAAGCCAATTCCTACTTTGG
The DNA here is from genome assembly GCF_036934945.1 of Oncorhynchus masou masou. Taxonomy (NCBI): domain Eukaryota; kingdom Metazoa; phylum Chordata; class Actinopteri; order Salmoniformes; family Salmonidae; genus Oncorhynchus; species Oncorhynchus masou. The sequence goes on along the minus strand of NC_088233.1, from coordinate 17,372,382 downwards.
CCGCCTTTCCTTTCAGTTCTCTGCTGCCAATGACTGGAACGAACTGCAAAAATCACTGAAGCTGGAGACTCTTATCCCTATCCACCGGATGTGTACCAAACTCACTAAAAGTGGCAGTAATAAAGCCTCTCTTGAAAAAGCCAAACCATGACCCAGAAAATATAAAAAACTATTAGCCTATATCGAATCTCCCATTCCTCTCAAACATTTTTGAAAAAGCTGTTGCGCAGCAACTCACTGACTTCCTGAAGACAAACAATGTATACGAAATGCTTCACTCTGGTTTTAGACCCCATCATAGCACTGAGACTGCACTTGTGAAGGTGGTAAATTACCTTTTAATGGCGTCAGACCGAGGATCTGAATCTGTCCTCATGCTCCTAGACCTTAGTGCTGCTTTTGATACCATCTATCACCACAATCTTTTGGAGAGATTGGAAACCCAAATTGGTCTACACGGACAAGTTCTGGCCTGGTTTAGAGCTTATCTGTCGGAAAGATATCAGTTTGTGTCTGTGGATGGTTTGTCCTCTGACAAATTAGCTGTAAATTTCTGTGTTTCTCAAGGTTCCGTTTTAGGACCACTATTGTTTTCACTATATATTTTACCTCTTGGGGATGTAATTCGCAAACATAATGTTAACTTTCACTGCTATGCAGATGACACACAGCTGTACATTTCAATGAAACATGGTGAAGCCCCAAAATTGCCCTCGGCATTACTCTGGACCCTGATCTCTCTTTTGACGAACATATCAAGACTGTTTCAAGGACAGCTTTTTTCCATCTACGTAACATTGCAAAAATCTGAACTGTTCTGTCCAGAAATGATGCAGAAAAATGTATCCATGCTTTTGTTACTTCTAGGTTAGACTACTGCAATGCTCTACATTCCGGCTACCCGGATAAACCACTAAATAAACTCCAGTTAGTGCTAAATATGGCGCTAGAATCCTGACTAGAACCCCAGAATTTGATCATATTACTCCTGTGTTAGCCTCACTACACTTGCTTCCTGTTAAGGCAAAGGCTGATTTAAAGGTTTTACTGCTAACCTACAAAGCATTACATGGGCTTGCTCCTACCCATCTTTCCGATTTGGTCCTGCTGTACATACCTACACGTACGCTACGGTCACAAGACACAGTCCTCCTAATTGTCCCTAGAATTTCTAAGCAAACAGCTGGAGGCAGGGCTTTCTCCTATAGAGCTCCATTTTTATGGAATGGTCTGCCTATCCATGTGAGAGACGGAGACTCAGTCTCAACCTTTAAGTCTTTATTGAAGACTCATCTCTTCAGTAGGTCATATGATTGAGTGTAGTCTGGCCCAGGAGTGTGAAGTTGAACGGAAAATGCACTGGAGCAACGAACTGCCCTCGCTGTCTCTGCCTGGTCGGTTCCCCTCTCTCCACTGTGATTCTCTGCCTCTAACCCTATTACAGGGGCTGAGTCACTGGTGCGTCACTTGAGTGGGTTGAGTCACTGACGTGGTCTTCCTGTCTGGGTTGGCACCCCCCCCCTTGGGTTGTGCCATGGCGGAGATCTTTGTGGGCTATACTCAGCCTTGTCTCAGGATGGTAAGTTGGTGGTTGAAGATATCCCTCTAGTGGTGTGAGGGCTGTGCTTTGGCAAAGTGGGTGGGATTATATCCAGCCTGTTTGGCCCTGTCCGGGGGTAACATCGGATGGGGTCACAGTGTCTCCTGACCCCTCCTGTCTCAGCCTCCAGTATTTATGCTGCAGTTGTTTGTGTCGGGGGGCTAGGGTCAGTCTGTTATATCTGGAGTATTTCTCCTGTCTTATCAGGTGTCCTCTGTGAATTTAAGTATGCTCTCTCCAATTCTCTCATTATTTATTTTTCTGTCGGAGGACCTGAGCCCTAGGACCATGCCTTAGGACTACCTGGCATGATGACTCCTTGCTGTCCCCAGTCCACCTGGCCGTGCTGCTGCTCCAGTTTCAACTGTTCTGCCCGCGGCTATGGAACCCTGACCTGTTTGCCGGATGTGCAACCTGTCCCAAACCTGCTGCTTTCAACTCTCTAGAGACAGGTAGAGGTAGAGATACTCTCAATGATTTGCTATGAAAAGCCAACTGACATTTACTCCTGAGATGCTGACCTGTTGCACCCTCAACAACTACTGTGATTATTATTATTTGACCATGCTGGTAATTTATGAACATTTGAACATCTTGGCCATGTTCTGTTATAATCTCCACCTGGCACAGCCAGAAGAGGACTGGCCACCCCTCATAGCCTGGTTCCTCTCTAGGTTTTTTCCTTTTTGGCCTTTCTAGGGAGTTTTCCCTAGCCACTGTGCTTCTACACCTGCATCGCTTGCTGTTTGGGGATTTACGCTGGGTTTCTGCACAACACTTTGAGATATCAGCTGATCTAAGGAGGCTATATAAATACATTTTATTTATCTCCCTCACTAACTTCAAGCAACAGCTGTCAGAGCAGCTCGCAGATCATTGCTGCTGTACATAGCCCATCTGTAAATAGCCCATCCAACTACCTCATCCCCATATTGTATTTATTTTGCTCCTTTGCACCCCAGTATCTCTACACATTCATTATCTGCACATCTCACTCCAGTGTTTAATTGCTATATCATAATTACCTCGCCACTCTGGTCTATTTTATTGCCTTACCCCGCTTATCTTACCTCATTTGCACACACTGTATATATACTTTTTTCCCTACTGTATTATTGACTGTATGTTTGTTTATTCCATGTGTAACTCTGTGTTGTTGTATGTGTCGAACTGCTTTGCTTTATCTTGGCCAGGTCGCAATTGTAAATGAGAACTTGTTCTCAACTAGCCTACTTGGTTAAATAAAAGGTGAAATACAATTTTATAAAATCAAATAAAAAATGTTGTAACAGGTCATCGTTCAGGCAGAACCCCCATCTGAGCTGGGAGGGTAGCTAGTTGTTTTAGGGATCATATTCCTAGAGAACACAGGGATGACTAGCTAAAGAACTCCAACTGTAACTGGAAAACAACAAAGCTGCATGGAAAAACCATCAAACTATGTCTCACAGTATTGTTTCCCTCCCGCAATCACTCACCACTCAACACTTCCCTGCTCTGCTGAAAGCTTTAGCTTGATTTGCCTTGACAGGCGATGGTCATATAACTTTGTCAGATGAAAACAATGATCACTTCTCTTCAACCTCTCTTTTTGGCTTCCGGCTAACTCTGGGCTGCCTGTTTACCGTGGAGCTTTAAATCTTTTGTCAAGCAGGGAGAAAGTAAAAGTCCTGGCCTGGTAGAGGTTGCTCACCTTTGTCTGATGAACTCTCATCACAGTTAGCGGGGAAGCACACAGGTTGAAGAATGTCACTGGTGGACCCCAGAATCAATAACTTAAATAATATGTTTGTTATTAAAAAGATTAGACATTTCAGCATACGACTTTGGTTTACTTGTAACATGGATGTTCAATGATTTCCATACAGAACATATCCAGGCAATGCATAGCCGTCCAAATACCATGCAAACATAAAATCCTGCAGAAATAAAATAGCATTTATGGTCATCCTGAGGGGGAAGTTGCTAAACAATTGCAATATCTGTTTATGCATTTGGTCTGAGTCCTGGGAGGGTATGTCATCTCAAAGACAATCGCATACTGTTTCACATGGGGCTGGGGAGTGGCATAAAACAGAGGCCAGGACAAATAACGGGCCTTATCTATTTGTCTGAGCACATGATCCTCAAAGCACAGCCCAGCTGACTGCCGCACAATACACTCATTGCCAAGAGGAATTTACACTCTGGAGCTGTGGGACTGCCAATGTGTTGTCTTGAATTTCTACACATACAGTATATTACATGGGCAATCTGCAGTAGCTACATCCATTTTTGGACTTATAAATTAATGATATGTACTGATTTGATTCTTAAAAAATAACTGCCTCGTGAGCTTAATTCAACTGTCGTACCGCATCAGAACACACAATATAAACTTGTTTTACTGTACTGTGAACAAAGTAAATGCAAACAAACACTGTATAGCCGCAAAACATGGTTAAAACTAAATTGTGATGTCAAGGATGATCAGTTCTTGCATCCATAGCTCTGTCTATAAATTTGAGTGGTTCCATTTCTTCAGTCCCATCCCTCAGCTTTGTAGCAAATCAGTGCTTTGTTATCGTTTCAACTGTTGATTGCCGCTTTAAGTGTGTTTTTTTCTATGTAATAACACAGCAGATCCCTTTCACTAGCTTGTCTGTTTCTTTATCTTCGACACATCAAAACAGGAGTGTCCAACACCATACATAGGCTACCCAGAGGTCTGTCCACTAGTATCATTCATTGAGTGAACTCTGGTAGAACATTCCTTGAAGGGATCCCTAAGCAGAGCAGCAACAGCTGCTTTTCTTTGCTAGTAGGAAAATTATATATAATAACTAGAACCCGACTGATTTATCGGTTTACAACTATTAAAATCAGACGATATTGGCCTTTTAACTCCATATTGGTCGATAACGCCACGGTAACCGATATTCAATAAATAGAATGAAAAAAGGAAATTTCATGCTTATCTGAACATACCATTCTCATGATGTGTCATTATTATCACAATGTATGAAATCAACATCTGAAGCATAGGTATTGTACAATCACTCTTTTGCATGGCAATTTATAAGAACTCAGTGTGGGAAAAAAAATTCTGCTGTAAAACAGTTTATCGGCAGATACATTAGTATTGGTACGTTTCCCCCCTCCAAAAAAATCGGAATCGGTACCGGACCCCAAAAAACATATCGGTCAGGCTCTAAAATCAACACAAGAAATGATCTTCCCTGTGATTTTTCAAGCCCTCCTGCGAGTAGTAAGCTTTCTCCGCTCTCTGACATCCAGTATCTGACTGAGGATTACCTCCTGCAGACGACTCACAATGCCATAGCCGTGTGAGTTGACAGAAGAATTATTCAAACCTAGGACTGGAAGGAGGACTACTCCTGTTGGTATTAAACACACTGTTTGATCCTCAGAGTATAATGCCCTGATCTGCTACTATGGTTGTCTTTTCTTCCTCATTCTGTGACTTAGTGCAGGATATAAGCTTATACTATACATGCAAACTCTCCTTTGAATATTCTATGTATGTTGGAAATAACTAGTATTTCCTCACATTAATTTAAACTCCAAATAGAAAAATAATAATTATAATAATAATAATGAAATGTTCAATAGTAAGGCAACCAGCTGCAACAGGCTGGTGAGTTTGCTCAACATTTGGGCATATACTGTAGCTGAATCAACATACATTGTCAATTGAATTGTATGTTCACTCAACTTTGAATTGATGGTTAAGTGAACATACAATTCAACTTGAGAGTTTATTCTACCTTATTTGCATATATATTGGTGTAAAATGTACATCTTTATGACAATGCATTGCATAAATCATAAGGCCTTTCTTTGAGGGCCTAGTTACACTCTAACACAGTGGTCTGAAACTCCTGGCTTACAGGCCACATCAAGCCTGCAAGTCACATTATGCTGGCTTGCAAAGTGATGTGTAATTCTTATTGGAATCCAGCCAGAGTGAGGATATGCAACAATTGGAACTTTTAATCACCCACAACCTATAAGGAGAAGGTCTGTCAGAAGATTGAGACTACCTAAATCATATAAACTGGAACAGCTATCTCAGTAACAAGTGCAAAAAGTCCAAATACAAAAAAAATAATGGATTAGTTTAGAAAAATGTATGTTATTTATGTTTGTGTAGCATAAGATTAACCTCTTGAAACTCCCCATCCCGGATCCGGGATTGTGACTAAGCCTCAGGCTCATTAGCATAACGCATCGTTAACGATTTCTGAAAATCGCAAATAAAATTAAAATAATGCGTTTGCTCTCAAGCTTAGCCTTTTCTTAACAACACTGTCATCTCAGATTTTCAAAATATGCTTTTGAACCATAGAAATTGACTAATTTGTGTAAGAGTATGCAAAGCTAGCATAGCATTTTGTGTAGCATGTAGCACGCAACATTTTCACAAAAGCCAGATAACCAAATAAATAAAATCATTTACCTTTGAAGAGCTTCTGATGTTTTCAATGAGGAGACTCCCAGCCACATACCAAATGCGCAGTGTTTCCTGAAAGCGTCTGTGTGTAGGAGAAATCGTTCCGTTTTCTACATTGCGCCTGGCTACCGAAACGAACCGAAAATGCAGTCACCTACAACGTGAAACTTTTTCCGGATTAACTACATAATATCGACCGAAACATGGCAAACGTTGTTTGGAATCAATCCTCAAGGTGTTTTTTCACATATCTCTTCATTGACATGCAGTTCGTGGAAGCTTGCTTCTCTCTCTGTGCCCCATGGAAAAATACTGGCAGGTGACTTTTGCGCACCAATTTCGGCGCAGGACACCGGGCGGACACGTGGTAAATGTGGTCTCTTATGGTCAATCTTCCAACGATCTGCCTACAAATACGTCACAATGCTGCAGACACCTTGGGGAAACGACAGAAAGGGCAGACTCATTCCTCTTGCGTTCACAGCCATATAAGGAGATCATGAAAGACAGAGCCTCAAAAATCCTTGTCATTTCCTGGATGCCAAGTCATCTTGGTTTTGCCTGAAGCTCACGTTAAAGGGCACGCACAGAGAAGATATTTGTATTTCTGGACACGTCAGAGTGTTTTCTTTCGAACAGTAGCAATTATATGCATAGTCGAGCATCTTTTTGTGACAAAATATCTTGTTTAAAACGGGAACGTTTTTCTTCCAAAAATGAAATAGCGCCACCATAAGTGTAAGAGGTTAATAAACCAATCAATGTACAAGCAAGAACACAGGTATTTAAGCAAACAATTCTGAAAATCCTCCTGCAATAGAGCAAGCTGGGAAATATGATAATGATGGGGGTTGTTTTGAGTGGTTTTGAGCAAACATTCATTTGTAATATTACTTAACAAGCTTTTTCAAATTCACAATTGGCCCAGCGTCATCCAGGTTAGGGGAGGGTTTGGCTGGCAGGGATGTTCCTGTCCCATCACGCACTAGCGACTCCTGTGGCGGGCTGGGCGCAATGCACACTGACGCGGTCGCCAGGTGTACAGTGTTTCCTCCGACACATTGGTGTGGCTGGCGGGTATTGCAGTTATTGTGTCAAGAAGCAGTGTGGCTTGGGTGGGATGTGTTTCAGAAGACGCACGGCTCTCGACCTTCACCTCTCCCAAGTCCATATGGGAGTTGTGGCGATGGGACTGGACTGTAACTACCAATTGGGGAGAAAAAAAATCTATACAATTAAAAATGTTTTAAAAAATGCAACAAGCACCCTCTCTCTATGATAACAACAGTAGTGTGAATGATACTGAACAAAAATATAAACGCAACATGTAAAGTGTTGGTCCCATGTTTCATGAGCTGAAATAAAATATCCCTGTAATTTTCCATATGCACAAAAAGCTAATTTATCTTACATTTTGTGCACAAATTTGTTTACATCCCTGTTAGTGAACATGTCTCCTTTGCCAAGATAATCCATTCCCCTGACAGATGTGGCATATCAAGAAGCTGATTAAAACAGCATGAAAACTATGCAGGTGCACCATGTGCTGGGGACACAATGCCACAGATGCCTCAAGTTTTGAACGAGGATTTGCGTGCTGACTCCTTTAACAAGAGAACTGAATGATAAATTCTCTACCACAAGCCTCCTTCAACGTTGTTTTAGAGAATTTGGCAGGACGTCCAACCAGCCTCACAACCGCAGACCACGTGTATAGTGTTGTGTGCCGCCATCACCTCATGTTTCAGTATGATAATGCATGGCCCCATGTCTCTAGGATCTGTACACAATTCCTGGAACTGAAAATTTTCCAGTTCTTCCATGGCCTGCATATTCACCAGACATGTCACCTATTGCGCATGTTTGGGATGCTCTAGATTGACGTGTACACCAGTGTGTTCCAGTTCCCGCCAATATCCAGCAACTTCGCACAGCCATTTCAGAGGAGTGGGCCAACATTCCACATGCCACAGTCAACAGCCTGATCAACTCTATGCAAAGAAGATGTGTCACGCTGCATGAGGCAAATGGTGGTCACACAATGGCGCCGGAGGGGATTGCTACCATTTTACGAGCTCCTAACCAACTTTGCTATTTTGTTTGTTTTTTCGCATTGTTTGTAACTTATTTTTGTACTTATTTTGTACATAATGTTGCTGCTACCGTCTCTTATGACCGAAAAGAGCTTCTGGATATCAGAACAGCGATTACGCACCTCGAACTGGACAAAGATTTCTTCTTTAATGAGTCTGACCCAAAGGATATACTGCTTTCCGAGACCAGGCCCAAATCCCTGTTATTTGCGTGAAGAAACAGAGAGAAAAAGGCGGCGGAGTTCGGGCTGCCTTCAGAGAATTCGTAGGCAAGTCAGTAAATCTACACTACCATCCTTACTATTGGCCAACGTGCAATCAATGGGAAATAAAATGGAATACGATTAAGACTATCCTACTACCAGGACATTAAAGCCTGTAATATCTTATGTTTCACCGAGTCATGGCTGAACAACAACATTTTTTATTTATTTATTTTTTTACCTTTATTTTACTAGGCAAGTCAGTTAAGAACAAATTCGTATTTTCAATGACGGCCTAGGAACAGTGGGTTAACTGCCTGTTCAGGGGCAGAACGACAGATTTATACCTAGTCAGCTCGGGGATTTAAACTTGCAACCATTCGGTTACTAGTCCATCGCTCTAACCACTAGGCAACCTGCCTCCCCATGGATAATATAGAGCTGGCTGGGTTTTCCGTCCATCGGCAGGACAGAGAAGCTATGTCTAGTAAGATGAGGGGCAGGGTTGTGTGTCTATTTGTCAATAACAACTGATACACAACGTCTAATATTAAAGAAGTCTCTAGGTATTGCTCGCCTAAGGTAGAGTACCTCATGATACGCTGTAGACCACACTATCTACCGAGAGTGTTCTCATCTGTATTATTCGAAGCCGTCTACCTATCAACACAAACCAATGCTGGCATTAAGATCGCACTCTACCAACTCTATAAGGCCATAAGCAAACAAGAAAATGTTCATCCAGAAGCGGTGCTCCTAGTGGCTGGGGACTTTAATGCAGGCAGACTTAAATCAGTTTTACCTCATTTCTACCAGCATGTAACATGCGCAGCCAGAGAACAAAAAAACTCTAGACCACCTTTACTATACACATAGAGACGCATAGAAATCTCTCCCTCGCCCTCCATTTGGCAAATCTGACTATAATTCTATCCTCCTGATTGTTGCTTACAAGCAAAAACTAAAACAGGAAGTACCAGTGACTCGCTCAATACGGAAATGGTCAGATGACGCGGATGCTATGCTACAGGACTGTTTTGCTAGCACAGACTGGAATATGTTCTGGGATTCATCCAATGGCACTGAGGAGTACACCACCTCAGTCCCCACAGTGACCGTACGTACAGTTGAAGTCGGACGTTTACATACACCTTAACCAAATACATTTAAACTCAGTTTTTCACAATTCCTGACATTTAATCCTAGTTACAATTCCCTGTCTAAGGTCAGTTAGGCTCACCACTTTATTTTAAGAATGTGAAATGTCAGAATAATAGTAGAGAGAATGATTTCAGCTATTATTTCTTTCATCACATTCCCAGTGCGTCAGAAGTTCACATACACTCAATTAGTATTTGGTAGCATTGCCATTATATTGTTTAACTTGGGTCAAACATTTTGGATAACCTTCCACAAGCTTCCCACAATGACTTGGGTGAATTTTGGCCCATTCCTACTGACAGAGCTGGTGTAACTGAGTCATGTTTATAGGCCTCCTTGTTAGCACACACTTTTTCAGTTCTGTCCACACATTTTCTATAGGATTGAGGTCAGGGCTTTATGATGGCCACTCCAATACCTTGACTTTGTTGTCCTTAAGCCATTAAGCCACAACTTTGGAAGTATGCTTGGGATCATTGTCCATTTGGAAGACCCATTTGCGACCAAGCTTTAACTTCCTGACTGATGTCTTGAGATGTTGCTTCAATATATCCACATAATTTTAATTCGTCATGATGCCATCTATTTTGTGAAGTGCACCAGTCCCTCCTGCAGCAAAGCACCCACACAATATGATGCTGCCACCCCCATGCTTCCCCCTTTTTCCTCCAAACATAACGATGGTCATTATGGCCAAACAGTTCTATCTTTGTTTCCTCAGACCAGAGGACATTTATTCAAAAAGTACAATCTTTGTCCCCATGTGCAGCTGCAAACTATAGTCTGGCTTTTTTATGGCAGTTTTTGAGCAGTGGCTTTTTCCATGCTGAGTGGCCTTTCAAGTTATGTTGATATAGGACTCGTTTTATTGTGGATATAGATACTTTCGTACCTGTTTCCTCCAGCATCTTCACAAGGTCCTTTGCTGTTGTTCTGGGATTGATTTGCACTTTTCGCACCAAAGTACGTTCATCTCTAGGAGACAGAACAAGTCTGATTCCTGAGCGGTATGACGGCTGCGTGGTCCCATGCTGTTAATACTTGTGTACTACTGTTTGTACAGATGAACGTGGTACCTTCAGGCGTTTGGAAACTGCTCCCAAGGATGAACTAGACTTGTGGAGGTCTACGATTTTTTTCTGAGGTCTTGGCTGATTTCTTTTGATTTTCCCATTATGTTAAGCAAAGAGGCACTGAGTTTGAAGGTAGGCCTTGAAATACATTGTCACGCCCTGGTCTAAGTATTTTGTGTTTTTCTTCATTTATTTGGTCAGGCCAGGGTGTGGCATGGGGTTTTGTATGTGGTGTGTTTTGTATTGGGATTGTAGCTTAGTGGGGTGTTCTAGATAAGTCTATAGCTGTCTGAAGTGGTTCTCAATCAGAGGCAGGTGTTTATCGTTGTCTCTGATTGGGAACCATATTTAGGCAGTCATATTCTTTGAGTGTTTCGTGGGTGATTGTCCTTATTGTCCTTAGTGTCCTTTTGTCTATCGTGTATTAGTTTGCACCAGTATTAGGCTGTTTCGGTTTTCGTTATGTTCATTGTTTTTGTAGTGTTTGTATATTGATTCGTGTTTCTTCAGTTCATTAAACATGGATCGTAATCTACACGCCGCATTTTGGTCCGACTCTCCTTCACACCTAGAAAACCGTAACAGTATCACCCACCACAACAGGACCAAGCAGCGTGTCAACAGGCAGCAGCAGCAGGAGATACATAATAAGGATTTCTGGACTTGGGAGGAAATCCTAGACGGAGAGGGACCCTGGGCACAGCCTGGAGAATATCGCCGCCTCAAGGAAGAACTGGAGGCGGGGAAAGCGGAGAGGCGCTGGTATGAGGAGGCAGCACGGCGACGGGGATGGAAGCCCGAGAGTCAACCCCAAACATTTCTTGGGGGGGGTCTCACAAGGAGTATGGTGACGCTAGGTAGGAGACCTACGCCAACTTCCTGTGGATACCGGGGGGCTAGAGAGACCGGGCAGGCACCGTGTTATGCTGTGGTGCGCACGGTGTCCCCAGTGCGGGTGCATAGCCCGGTGCGGTATATTCCAGCTCCGCGTATCGGCCGGGCTAGAGTGAGCGTCGAGCCAAATGCCATGAAGCCGGCTCTACGCATCTGGTCCCCAGTGCGTCTCCTTGGGCCGGCTTACATGGCACCAGCCTTGCGCACGGTGTCCCCGGTTCGCCTGCATAGCCCAGTGCGGGCTATTCCACCTCGCCGCACTGGCAGAGCGACCGGGAGTATTCAACCAGGTAAGGTTGGGCAGGCTCGGTGCTCAAGAGCTCCAGTGCGCCTGCACGGTCCGGTCTACCCAGTACCACCTCCACGCACCAGCCCTCCGGTGGCAGCTCCCCGCACCAGGCTTCCTGTGCATGTCCTCGGCCCAGTACCACCAGTGCCAGCACCACGAATCAGGCCTACAGTGCGCTTTGCCTCTCCAGCACTGCCAGAGCCTTCCTCCTCTCCTGCGCTGCCGGAGTCTCCCGCCTGTTTAGCGCTGCCAGAGCCTTCCTCCTCTACAGCGCTGCCGGAGTCTCCCGCCTGGCCAGAGCTGCCAGCCTGCATGGAGCAGCCAGAGCTGCCAGTCTGTATGGAGCTGCCAGAGCTGCCAGTCTGCAAGAAGCTGCCAGTCTGCATGAAGCTGCCAGAGCTGTCAGTCTGCATGGAGCTGCCAGAGCTGCCAGTCTGCAAGAAGCCGCCAGATCTGCCAGTCTGCAAGAAGCCGCCAGAGCTGCCAGTCTGCAAGAAGCCGCCAGAGCTGCCAGTCTACAAGAAGCCGCCAGAGCTGCCAGTCTGCAAGAAGCCGCCAGAGCTGCCAGTCTGCATGGAGCAGCCAGAGCCATCAGTCAGTATGGAGCAGCCAGAGCCGCCAGTCAGCATGGAGCAGCCAGAACCGCCAGTGAGCAGGGAGCAGCCAGAGCCGCCAGTCAGCATGGAGCAGCCAGAGCCGTCAGTCTGCCAGGATCCGCCAGTCAGCCAGACTCTTCTAGATACGTCAGTCAGCCAGACTCTGCCAGAACCACCAGCCAGCCAGGATCTGCCAGACCCAACTACCTGCCTGAGCTTCCTCTCAGTGCTGAGCTTCCCCTCAGTCCCGAGCTTCCCCTCAGTCCCGAGCTGCCCCTCAGTCCCGAGCTGCCCCTCAGTCCCGAGCTGCCCCTCAGTCCAGTGGGGTCCTGGGTGAGGACTACTAGGCCATGGTCAGCGGCGAGGGTGGACTATCTAAGGACGCGAGGAAGAGGGACTAAGACCTTGATAGAGTGGGGTCCACGTCCCGCGCCGACTCTCCTTCACACCTAGAAAACCGTAACATACATCCACAGGTACACCTCCAATTGATTCAAATGATGTCAATTAGCCTATCAGAAGCTTCTAAAGCCATTACATAATTTTCTGGAATTTTACAAGCTGTTTAAAGTCACAGTCAACTTAGTGTATGTAAACTTCTGACCCACTGGAATTGTGATAGATGTCCTAACCGACTTGCCAAAACTATAGTTTGTTAATAAGAAATTTGTGGAGTGGTTGAAAAACAAGTTTTAATGACTCCAACTAAAGTGTATGTAAACTTCAGATTTCAACTGTACATCACTGGGGCCAAGCTTCCCGCCAATCCAGGACCTATATACTAGGCGGTGTCAGAGGAAGGCCCCAAAGACTCCAGTCACCCAAGTTATAGAATGTTCTCTCTGCTACCACACGGCAAGCGGTACTGGAGCGTCAAGTCAAGGACCAAAAGGCTCCTTAACAGCTTCTACCCTCAAGCCATAAGACTGCTGAACAATTAATCAAATGGCCAACCAGACTATTTCCATTGACACCCCTCCCTTCTTCATTTGTTTTTACACTGCTGGTATTCACTGTTTATTTTCTATGCATAATCACTTGACCCCTACCTACATGTACAAGTTACCTCGACTAACCTGTACCTGGCAGGTAGCCTGGCAGGTAGGATGTATTGTGCCATTAACCGAAAGGTTGCTAGATCAAATCCCCGAGCTGATAAGGTAAAAATCTGTCGTTCTGCCCCTGAGCAAGGCAGTTAACCCACTGTTCCCCGGGTGCCGATGATGTGGATTTCGATTAAGCAGGCCCCCCACACCTCTCTAATTCAGAGGGGTTGGGTTAAATGCGGAAGACAGTTTTCAGTTGAATGCATTCAGTTGTACAACTACCTAGGTATCCCCTTACACTTGGTACTGGTACTCCCTGTATACAGCCTTGTTATTTTATTGTGTTACTTTTTATTTTAATGTATTTTTAAAACTCTTTCTTGAACTGCATTGTTGGTTAAGGGCTTGTAAGTAAGCATTTTACTGTTGATTTGATTTGACTGGTTCTGAAACACGCCCCTACTTTTTTTTTTAAGGTATCTGTGATCAGCAGATGCATATCTGTATTCCCACCCATGTGAAATCGATAGATTATGGCCTAATGAATTTATTTCAATTGATTTATTTCCTTATATGAACTGTAACACAGTATAATTTGGAGACTAATGAACCACTGGTGTTCAGAGGTAATTCTATTCAGATGAATGCGACCTGGGCCTTCTTCGGATGAGCATGGCAACAGAGTACATTGTATCCTGGGTGTAGGTCCCCTCCAACTCTTCGTCCATATTCAAGACACTCAAGCATTTCTGGTCTATGAATCATCTTCGCTGTTTGATGGCAAGCACACACAGCTGGGTGCACTACAGCCTTGATACTTACAAATTACCATATCATACACAGCAAGAAATATTTAGCTGCTTGTCATGCAGTCCATAATTGATAGTCTGCAATTAAACTCGGATGAGTAGGCTGCAACATCATTTAACACATCATGGGCGACTATAGCCTACCCTGAAAACAACAAAACTGCATTTCATCAACAGAAACCCTTACAAACCATTAAAAAGCAGGGAATTGCTTTGTGTGCATTCAATGTAACCCATTTTCTCCTCATAATTCTTACATAAATTGTATACATACATAAACTGAAAACCATATCGTTTTACTACTAAGTGTGAATGCAACTGCAACAAAAACTAATTGAGAAAAACAACCACTACTACTTTATTTAAATAAAGCTACATGCCAAGTGCTTAGATACTTGTGGAATGCTGAGAAACTGTTGAAACCACATACTGTACACAACTGCATTGTCATGTTCAGACAAGTTTTATTCTGTCACTTTCCCAGCGCTCATCCACCTGTTCCGTAAGCAAATCAGTGTATTGAACATACTTGGGAAAAAATAGTATAAAACAATTAAAAATTGTGTTTATTCACAAAGCCGCCGTACATTCGGCTACAGATAGGCTTTAAATCGTATCTACTTATATTATGAATACCTGCGAGTAGGATACAAACTTTACTAAGTAAATAAGAAGAAGAAAACAAGTGTCTCGGCATTACCTATAATATCCTCGACTTCGGAGACTTGCTCTCCAGCGCGTATTCCTCCCCTGCAACTTGCAAAATACACTATTGACCACCTTGGATTTAAAATGGTCCTTGGCACTGTAAGTGGTGTCTTCGGTGATGGGATGCTCCGCGCATTGACCGACTGTGCCTTTGCGCTGCCAACGCCATAAGTGCGTTCATCATAAAGCCTCTCCACCAATCACCTATCATGTGATTCTAAGGGTGTGCCATCCCATCAAACTACACAGCCCATGTGCTCTAGCTACTCATCATTCCCAATACGTGAACAAGACGACATGTAAACTCAAATCTGCAACAAATTATTGTAATCACGTGTAATAAATATATTACAACTTATCACATCTTCTGTATGCTTTTTGTGTACACATAGGTACACATTTTTTTTTTTTTGGGGGGGGGGGGTCACCATTTACCTGTGCAAATTTTTATCTCACTTGGTTGAGTCTGCCATGGCCCAGCTCGTGCACAGTATTATATACCCTAGGACTGTAGGACTTAAACATACGGCCAGCCTATCATTTGGACGCTTGGCTCACTGGCGTTTGTGCTGAAGTTCTTGACAACAGTGCCATCTGCTGATTATAAATGAGACAAGCATAGTTATACAAAAAAAAACCAGCAAAAATATCTCAGGTTAGATTACCACAGCATGAGTCATAATACCCATAAAACCTAGCGGTCAAACAAGGAAATGGTTCTATCGTTTTCCACCATACATTTTTTCCTTTATGGGATTACCTGGCGTGACGTTTTTATGACAATGTAACTCTCTCTAGGACAAGGTGATTTATCAAAACAGTCGCCTGTATCTACCCCCCCAAAATTAAATGATAATTAGCTGTTTATGTGGCTATCATAAAGAACTACAAATGCCATGATAATTTGGAGGAGACTGCCGAATCAAGGCAAAGGTAAAAATCTCTGGATTAACATATAATTTTATTTTAATTTAGTAACGCATTTAGTAATGAATAAATACAATGTCTTTAAACTGACATTTCTTTGAACTGTCTTGTGCAAGTTTTAAATTGACACAATACCTGTTAGCAAAGGTGTCAGCTAGAGATGATATGCAGGAGCTTGCAGGGATTTGTAGTCTTGCATGATGTTTACTTTGATGCTAATTAGCATTTTGTAATCTGAGAGTAAATGAGCTGAATATATTGATACAAGGCACCTTGTGAGAGTGATTTACATAGTTAGCAAAACATCATGCCAGAGTATGCATAGCCAAGTGTTTCTAAAATTCCCTATGGGAATAATGAATGGTGGAAAAACGATTGGAGCCATTTGCCTATTTGACCACTCGGGTTTCATGGGTATTATGACACCAACTGTGGGGCTCTATTACTAGCTACCTAATCTCATTTGACTACACTTGGCCCAAGCTCAATTAGCCTGTTCACGTGGTTGCTATGCCATATACATACACCAATAATAACATGTCATGTACTGCCTTTCAAAGTCACCACAAAGAACAGAAGCTCATATCAAAATTATTATAGGAACAGGAATAGGAAAATATGGTTTGTCTGTTAATAGAATAGTACCATCAGCTTGTGGAAATGTCAGATTCAGTTGTTTTCCATTACTTTTCAGGCACATCCAATCTTTAGAGCTCTGATGTGTTCAGCGGGGTCATAAAAGTTGCTCCATAAACATGTATGACTATGCAAAAAGCTACTGTTTTGGGAGAGCTCTCTCACCTCATTCAGTTCAACAGTGCCTCTCACCTCATCAGCTCTCTCACCTCATTCAGTTCAACAGTGCCTCTCACCTCATTCAGTTCAACAGTGCCACATTGGCAAACACTTATTTTCAGTCTCTGTACCTCCAAGAAGCATCTGACTACATTGTACTAAGAACCATCTGACCACTACATGGTACTAAGAACCATCTGACCACTACATTGTACTAAGAACCATCTGACCACTACATTGTACTAAGAACCATCTGACCACTACATTGTACTAAGAACCATCTGACCACTACATGGTACTAAGAACCATCTGACCACTACATGGTACTAAGAACCATCTGACCACTACATTGTACTAAGAACCATCTGACCACTACATTGTACTAAGAACCATCTGACCACTACATTGTACTAAGAACCATCTGACCACTACATTGTACTAAGAACCATCTGACCACTACATTGTACTAAGAACCATCTGACCACTACATTGTACTAAGAACCATCTGACCACTACATTGTACTAAGAACCATCTGACCACTACATTGTACTAAGAACCATCTGACCACTACATTGTACTAAGAACCATCTGACCACTACATTGTACTAAGAACCATCTGACCACTACATTGTATTAAGAACCATCGGACCACTACATTGTACTAAGAACCATCGGACCACTACATTGTACTAAGAACCATCTGACCACTACATTGTATTAAGAACCATCGGACCACTACATTGTACTAAGAACCATCGGACCACTACATTGTACTAAGAACCATCTGACCACTACATTGTACTAAGAACCATCGGACCACTACATTGTACTAAGAACCATCGAACAACTACATTGCTCCCAGAAAAACAACTTTTTAAATGCAGTTTATTAAAGTCTTGCATAAAGTCACGTGAAAATATGGGCCTTGAGTAAACTGTGTATTGTGTTACCTCAACTTAAATGGATTATTGTTGGCTATTATGATAAGAATATGGACATTGTTAATTAGTTATGTTTTTAATACGCCTGTGGTTCTATGACTGATAAGCGTTTAATGTAGACTCATGTCAGACTTCAGCCTTGCTCTTGAGGTCCACTTTGTAGATGGTCTGGTAGCCGTCGTCCCAGGCATACAGCTGCTTGTCCTTGGGGTGGTAATGCATACTGTAGTGGTTGGTGTAGCGCTTAGGAAAGAACAGCACAGGGCTCTCCTCACTGTGGATGGTGTCGTGGATATCGTACAGGCACTGAATGCTGGAGCGCCCTCCGTAGCGGGAGTTATACACCACGTACAGTGTTCCACAGATCATGAATGCTGACTCTGCGTCGCGGCTCGTACAGGTGGTGTCCCAGGTGTGCTCCACAGCCAGGCTGCTCTTGTCCAGCTTGGTGATCACCAGGTTGCCCCCAAACTCTGGGTCAGAGTAGATGACCCACAGGCCCAGTTCGTCCACAGCCAGGTCCAGGAAGGTGTGCGTGGTGAGGGCGTAGGTAGGCAGGCGGCCAACCCCGGGCAGCAGCATACTGTCGGCCACAGTGCGGTTGAGGAGATGCACCTTTAAGATCTGGTTGGGTGTGTCTGCCCTGTGATAGTACAGAAAGCCATTGTAGACCACATGGCCTGTTCCCTGCCAGGGAAAGGGGAGCTGAATTGGATGAGCCTGGGCGAGCCTTCCCTCAGTGAAGGTCTTCAAGGATTTAAACTCCAGTACGGTGTTGTTCTTATTCCCGCTGAAGAAATAGATTTTGGCAGAGCCCTTAGTAGGGTCTTTCAGCCAGGATCCATAGACGTCCCCTGCTTTCTTCACTATCTTCAGAGACTTCACACCAGTGAGAGCTATGTTGCAGTCTATACATGAAAGGACAAGAGTAAGATTGAAAGTATCCTAATTTATTTCTCAATATCATGTACAACACACACACACAAGTATATTACATTGTTTTCCAGTTAACATCAGTTTCCTAAGTACCTGTCCCTAGTGTGATCTTTACTATTTTCTTCTGGGTGTCTTTCATCTGCTGTTCCATCAGGGCCTCCTCTACCTCGATGTGGGGCTGGTTAGGGGTCTTATTCTCCAGGTACTCCACGTCCCTCTCCACTCGCTCCACCCGCATGGCTACATTATCCACCTGAGTCTTTACTTCCGTTCGGTGCACCTCCATGCTAGCCAGCTGGCCACGCACCTTTGTAGACAGGTCATAGATCTTCTGGTCCACCTGCTGGGTGTTCTGCTCACATTTGATCAGACGCTCCTGGACAAGAGAGGTGAGCAAGCAGATGCTGTTTAAGAAGTGGCACAATGTGAAGGTAAGAATGTGGACCCTTGGTGGTCTTGTCAGGGGGGGTGAAGCATAAGGATTCAGACAAAATCAGGTGCAAAATGGAGGTATTTATTTATAGGTGCAGAAGATGAAATGGAACCATGGATGTTTACAAGACGTTGATGAACTCTGACATATAAACATAAACTTTCAAAATGACAAACAATCATCTAAATAGCCAATAACTGAGGCAACAACTGGCTTCTAAGGCAGAGCCCCTATAACATCAGTAATTCTCATACTACAGAGTAAAACAAAAACAATGGGACCAAATGTCACTCCAGCCCAAGCGCTCCTGAAATGATCCAGAATAGTTTAGAAACGCTTGGCTGCCCTAATCAGCGCAGAATTGAGCCGGCGTGGGATATGGCTCGAAAACTTACCTCAATCCAGTGATAGAAGATGACTCTGTACTTCTAATTATCCCAACTGACAAATCGAGATGATTGAAATGCTGTTAATTTATGAAACTGCCTTTTTCAGGTCGATAAATCGAATCAGTGTAACTTAAATTCTTAATTAACATTGTTAACAATTTTTACTCGCGTGTGATGGCTTGCATAAGAACTTTGGGACATGCTTAGCGGTACACTCTAACCACAATAACAAACAAAAACATTTGCAAACTATGTTTGGTGGCAAATGAGAGTAGGGTGTAAATGCATTGGAGTCCCTGGTTCGCATCGTCACAGTGAACAGTTTGTTTTGAAATTTGCTGTTAACATTGGTTTTAGTTTAGTGTTGATGTAATGTTATCAATACAGACTAAACAATGAGGTAGAGTAATCTGAAAATATGATAGTTTTATTTTACCATAAGCCAATCCATTCATACTCTGTGTGTAATGAAGAAAACATGTCGTTTGGAGTCTTTAGGCTTTTGTTTTTGTCTCTTACCTCAAGTTGGGCAATCCTCCTCTCAAAATAGTGCATCATGAAGGCTTCCTGGGTGGACCTCTGTGCATGCCCCAACCCCAGGCTCAGGATGAGCAGTGTCAACATCCAGGTATACATCAAACACACGTTTAGGACTTATTTCAACTACTCTCAAACACAACCACAATAGTATATTCCTTTAAGAGAATTCAGTTCTGAACTAACCTAAAAATATGTCTCCCTGGTGAGTTTGGTGTGGTTGAATTCCAGAGGCATCTGGCTGTATGTTTGTTTTTGGTTGACGTGAGAGACAGTTCTGGAAGGTTTTGAATCCTTCTTCTGAGGGAGAGTTCTGCTCAGGCTGCTGCATCTTTAGAACGTGTAATATTATCCAGATGGGCCCTTGACACGTCCCCAGTCCTGAAAAAAGACCAAACTATGCAGGATAAAGGTCAAATGAGTTTTTATAATGCATGCATTGATCTATTATTTTCTGGATTGTTGTTTTTCTCCCATTGTATAAAGATTTCACAAAATGTTGAGGCATACTGTCTATTTTGGATATTGTAATCATGTAATGTATTTATGAAAAATTGTATTTTTTGGTGGGTTATTTCAATATTTTAGATGTTGAAACATTGGTCAGACAACTGTTGAACAGGCACAGGCTCTGACTAGATTTCTTCATCTTTGTTTATAGTTTTAGAAGAAATAAATATAACTATCCCTCTGTGGGTTGATTTCATTGAATCCAACAGACAGTGACCTTGTTCCTACCAGCAGGTGGCGCCACATTATCTGGAGAAGACTGACGTTTTAATTTCCTCCTGAGCACCTGCATGCCAGCTGTATCCAGTCCAGTACATTTGTTTTTGGTTAATTTAAAGAGTTTGTGTACTTTCAGCAATCAACACTTCCTGTAACGTTTCATTGCAAGTTTGTTTCGCTCCTTTAATACAGTTTTGCTATTGAGAATTTGATATAGGCTACAATCGTTTGCAAAATCCTCATCCAGATAGTTTTTGAATGTCACTCCTGATCAGTTCCTCTTAATAGTTAAAGTTGTGGTATAGTATGCATTGTGAATGCAAAAGGCACAATTTATATTCAAATCCTAATGATCAATTATGTATGCTGTTGTATAATGCAATTGGTGGGATGTGTTTTTAACTTGAATACTAACAACTAGACATGGTCTCTCCATGAACCTGGATGTAAGGCATGAGCACTTTATGTCTGGGGCGGAAATCAGACAGGTACACTAAAAAGTATAATCCATTAGTTGGCTAACTTTGATAAGTAACCAGAAATAACTATTGATTTTATGGTTCACAAAAAAAACATAGATATTAAATAAATTCGACCATGACCATTTCAATCTTATCCTTCTACAAAATATAAAAGTTATATCAGAATGTTTAGGCAAGTTAGCTGGCTAACTCCTTGATCCTGCGTTGTAGGTTACCCCTCAGGTTTCATCTGTCTGAATGCGGTTGTCCTTTCCGTCTGTTGTCAATGAGATATTGCATAATTTGTCTGTGTGTGAACAACCCTCAAAAGCTCAATTGCATAGAACTGGTTTCATCAGGTAATATTTTCCCTGCATCTTTCCACTTATCTGACTATCCTTTCAGTGTCAGGAAGTTACCTTATTTCAAATGTCAAAGCATATTTCCACTAGACAGCAGACACTCTTATCCAGAGCGACTTACAGGAGCAATTAGGGCACATCAACAGATTTTTGAACTAATCGGCTCAGGGATTCAAACCAGTGATCTTTCAGTTACTGGAGTAACACTCTTAACTGCCAGGCTATGTGACAGCAGAAGTTTTCTTTCAGTTGACTTCAGCATTGTAGCCTTGAAAATAACTCCTGTTGTTCCGTAACCAAAGATGGTTTAGTTACAGGGGTGTCAAACATACTGTACGGATCCGGCCCTTGAGGGGTCCAATCCGGCCCCCTGGGGGAGACGAACTCAATATACTTTAAAATGACTAAAACCAAATCTAAACTCTGTAGAAATGATAAAGGACCTACATTCATACAGCCATCTAATAATCACTGAAATTAAATCTAGACAGGGAGTATCGAAAATTCCCAAAACAATGTGTAAAGGACTATATTTTGCTAATTTTGACGGCTAGGAAATAACACATTGGCTCGAATCTAGGTTCTGCCTTTTGATTTAGAGAAATTCAAACAACTAAATAAAAACATTTGTGGTTTTATTGACTTCTCAAACCCCAAACTGGTCTGCCGAGTCTGCTTCGCACGGTTTTCTCTGAAGCCTCACGATGTTGGGTCCCTGTGTTTGGAAACTCTGTGCTGTAACTGTTCATTGCCAATTGAAGGAACATGACCACTCAAATGGATATCCAGATGTTATACTTATGTTGAGATTTCAGCATGCAAAATAAGAATTACTAATTCCATGATCACAAATTGATGTTCAATGTATCTGATATAAAACGCTAGCCCACCCCAACATACAGTGCCTTCAGAAAGTATTCACACCCCTTGACTTTTTCCACATTTTGTGTTACAGCCTGCATTTAAAATTTATTAAATTGCTATGTTTGGTCATTGGCGTGTGGAATTATGTTTTTCGAAATTTCCTTTCTTTGCGAGGCATTGGAAAACCTCCCTGGTCTTTGTGTTTGAATCGGCGTTTGAAATTCACTACTCGACTGAGGGACCTTACAGATCATTGTATGTGTGGGGAACGTAACAGTGCAATAATAGTGTTTAACATTATTTCTGAATGACTACCTCATCTATGTACCTCACACATACAATGATCTGTAAGGTCCCTCAGTTGAGCAGTGAATTTCAAACACTGATTCAACCACAAAGACCAGGGAGGTTTTCCAATGCCTCGCAAAGAAGGGCACCTATTGGTAGATGAGTAAAAAACATTAAAAAGCAGACATTGAATATCCCTTTGAGTATGGTGAAGTTATTAATGACACTTTTTACTTTTTGTCCTTAATACAAAGTGGTATGTTTGGGGCAAATCAAATACAACACATTATTGAGTACCAATCTCCATATTTTCAAGCATAGTGGTGGCTGCATCATGTTATGGGTATGGTTGTAATCATTGGACTGGGGAGTTTTTTTTTTCAGGATAATAAAAAACAAACAGAATGGCGCTAAGCACAGGCAAAATCATAGAGGAAAAACCTGGTTCAGTCTGCTTTCCACCAGACACTGGGAGATTAATTAACCTTTCAGCAGGACAATAACCTAAAAAACAAGGTCAAATGTATACAGGAGTTGCTTACCAAGAAGACAGTGACTGTTCCTGAGTGGCCGAATTACAGTTTTTACTTAAATCTGCTTGAAAATCTATGGCAAGACTTGAAAATAGTTGTATTTGACAGAGTTTACATTTTCTTTTTAATAATAAATGGCAAATATTGAACAATCCAGGTGTGCAAAGCTCTTAGAGACTTAGCCAGAAAGACTCAGCTGTAATCGCTGCCCAAGGTGATTCTAATATGTATTGACTCAGGGGAATACTTACAGTATGTAAATAAGATATTTCTGTTCATTTTCAATACATTTTCAATAAATCTAAACATGTTTTCATTATGGGGTGTTGAGGTGGGTTTATTTAATACATTTTGAATTCAGGGTGTAACACAATCTGAAATAAGCCAAGGGGTATGAATACTTTTTGAAGACACTAAGAGCTGCTGTAGCATCTGCCATCTCTGATGCGCTTATACTCGCCTGAGGTTGGCAAATCAACAGACTAACACTTTCCACTTAAAATTATACAGCAGAGTTTTGGTATAATTTCAGCCAGTAGTGTTTAGTAGTAGAGCTCATGAGCCAAAATGTTGCAAAATTGTGTACAACCAGGGCAAGTGGGGCATAGCATTTTCAGTTAATAAAGCCACATACAAACATGGTCTCTTTTTGCTTTCTTGAGTTTCAGCCTGCCTCGGTGCTTTCTGTGGTGGTGGGGCAGCCAGCACAAAATACGTAGCATAGCGGTTGTCAATGTTCTCTAGTTGCTCAGTGTTCTGTTACTCATAGGGACACTACGTCACCGCAAAATCTACAGGTAGAGCTTGAAAATGGAAGCCCCTCGGGTGCTGCCATAGATTACAGTGCCTTTGGAAAGTATTCAGACCCCTTGGCTTTTACGATATTTTGTTAGGCTACAGCCTAATTCTAGAATTGATTAAATTGTTTTGTTTTCCCCTCATCAATCTACACACAATACCCCGTAATGACAAAGTAAAAACTGTTTTCAGAAATGTTGGTTAATTTACATAAGTATTCAGACCCTTTACTCAGTACTTTACGAAAGCACCTTTGGCAACGATTACAGACTCAAGTCTTCTTGGGTATGACACTACAAGCTTGGCACACCTGTATATGGGGAGTTTCTCCCATTCTTCTCTGCAGATCCTCTCAAGCTTTTTCAAGTTGGATGGGGAGCGTTGCTGCACAGCTATTTTCAGGTCTCTCCAGAGTCGATCAGGTTTAAGTCCGGTCTCTGGCTAGGCCACTCAAGGACATTCAGAGACTTTTCCCGAAGCCACTCCTGCATTGTCTTGGCTGTGTGCTTAGGGTCGTTGTCCTGTTGGAATGTGAACTTTCGCACCAGTCCTGAGGTCCTGAGGTTTTCATCAAGGATCTCTCTGTACTTTTCTCCGTTCATCTATGCCTCGATCCGACTAGTCACCCAGTCCATGCCGCTGAAAAACATCCCCACCACCATGCTTGACCGTAGGGATGGTGCCAGGTTTTCTCCAGATGTGACGCTTGGCATTCAGGACAAAGAGTTCAATCTTGGTTTCATCAGACCAGAGAATCTTGATTTTCATGTTATGAGAGTCTTTAGGTGCCTCCAAGTGGTCTGTCATGTGCCTTTTACTGAGGAGTGGCTTCCGCTTGGCCACTCTACCATAAAGTCCTGATTGGTGGAGTGCTGCAGAGATGGTTGTACTTCTGGAGGGTTCTCCCATCTCCACAGAGGAACTCTATAGCTCTGTCAGAGTGACCATCAGGTTCTTGGTCACCTCCCTGTCCATGGCCCTTCTCCCCCAACAGCTCTAGGAAGAATCTTGGTGATTCTTAACTTCTTCCATTTTTAAGAATGATGGAGGCCACTGAGTTCTTCGGGACCTTCAATGCTGCAGAAATGTTTTGATACCCTTCCCTAGATCTGCCCCTCGACACATTCCTGTCTCAGAGCTCTACGGACAATTCCTTTGATCTTATGGCTTGGTTTTTGCTCTGAAATGTACTGTCAACTGTGGGTCCTTATATGGACAGGTGTGTGCCTTTCCAAATCATGTCCAAAAAATTGTATTTACCACAGGTGGACTCCAATCAAGTTGTAGAAACCTCTCAAGGATGATCAATGGAAACAGGATGCACCTGAGCTCATTTTCGAGTCTCATAGTAAAGGGTCTGAATACCTATGTAAATAAGGTATCTTTTTTATATGCACGTATAAACATTTGTAAAAAACAGTTTTTGCTTCGTTATTATGAGATATTGTACGTAGATTGCTGGGGATTTGTTTTTATTTAGTCCCATTTTTGAATAAGGCTGTAATGTAACAAAATGTCGAAGGAGTCAAGGGGTCTGAATACTTTCCGAATGCACTTTATCCCATGCAAATAAAAACTTGCACTGCTATTCAGTCCACATGCAATCCAAAGTAAATGGTGAATGTTTCCAACATGAGTTTCTCTCTAGCTGATGTGTTCCCCACAGAGAGTAAAGACAAATAAGCATTTTTTAGTATGATGCTTATTCTCCCTGTCAGTAATGATCCTGTCTATCTCTCCAAGGGTCCCAAGAGGTTTGTAATGGTTACATAGTCAGGACACAGTCCTGAACCTTAATCAAAGACGGTGCTGCTTGGTAATGTTTTGCCTTGTATCATGCTTTACCACATTGGATTTACTTTAGACATAGATCTTAGAAGCCTTACCAGGTCCTTGTTAAAGCTTGTTGTTACCTAATTAACCATGATGAATCCAGCTATAGATTGCACTGACCTGTCTGTTCCATTGTTATTTATAGATTTGCTCTAATGACTATTTTGCTGTTGCACAGTTGATCCTGTGATTGTGTAGGTAGTTCAACAGCAGAGGAATATATTCCCCCTAAAGTATTGTGAAACTGTCTGCAACAGTGATAGCCAGCAAGCAATGTCTCCTTCAGCTACCAAATGAAGGCATTAGCAATTCCCCAATTCTTCTGAACCAGCACAACCCTCTCGCCCATTTTCATAATTCCCTCGCATCTTTCTTTTTCACCCTTCCACCACTATCTTACATCAGTGTGAATCAGAATACAAAATGATGACATTCTCTCGAACTTCAAAGGACATTATGCAAAATTTCGTATGGAGAGATGACCCTTTGCTCAGTGCGTTGTGAGACATCATTTGGGCGGGAGAGTCGAGCTTGTAACAGCGTGGACAGTGAAAGGACACTGTGTATGTGTGTGTGCATGTCTGTGCCTGTACATTCTCTGAACTGTACATCTTTATAGCGTATGTGAGAGTAATCTGCTCAACTAAGGAAATTCCACCATATGATGCTGCTTGGTTTGCATCCGTCGGTGAATAGCTAATGAGAAACAGAAATGACATGTACATATGCATCATATATTCTCTCAAGTTTTTATCTGCACAATCTACACCATGAAGAGAACTGGCAACACAATTTGAGATCTCTGAAAATGTTATTACACTCATAGAAAAAAGGTGCTATCTAGAACCTAAAAGGGTTATTCAGCTTTCCCCATAGGAGAACCCTTTGAAGAACCCTTTGTTGTCTCCAGGTCGACCTCTTTTGAGGTCCATGTAGAAACCTTTACACATACGGTTCTACATGGAATCCAAAAAAGTTCTAAGTGGAACCAAAAAGGGTTCTCATATGGGACAGCCAAAGAACCCTTTTTCTAACCCTTTATTCTAAGAGTTTACATTACATTAGAGAGAGTGTTATCCAATGTATTTTTGCATTCCTAAGTTATGAAGTCGGAAGTTTACATACACCTTAGCCAAATACATTTATACTCAGTTTTTCACAATTCCTGACATTTAATCCGAGTAAAAATTCCCTGTCTTAGGTTAGTTAGGATCACCACTTTATTTTAAGAATGTAAAATGTCAGAATAATAGTAGAGATTACTTCTTTCTTTCATCACATTCCCAGTTCTCAGAGGTTTACATACACTCAATTAGTATTTGGTAGCATTGCCTTTAAATTGCTGAACTTGGGTCAAACGTTTCAGGTAGCCTTCCACAAGCTTCCCACAATAAGTTGGGTGAATTTTGGCCCATTCCTCCTGACAGAGCTAGTGGAACTGAGTCAGGTTTGTAGGCCTCCTTGCGCGCACACGCTTTTTCAGTTCTGCCCACAAATGTTCTATAGGACTGAGGTCAGAGCTTTGTGATGGCCACTCCAATACCTTGACTTTGTTGACCTTAAGCCATTTTGCCATGACTCTGGAAGTATGCTTGGGGTCATTGTTCATTTGGAAGACCCATATGCAACCAAGCTTTAACTTCCTGACTGATGTATTGAGATGTTGCTTCAATATATCCACTTAATTTTCCTTCTCCATGATGCCATGTATTTTGTGAAGTGCAACAGTCCCTCCTGCAGCAAAGCACCCCCACAACACGATGCTGCCATCCCCGTGCTTTACGGTTGGGATGGTGTTCTTCGGCTTGTAAGCTTCCCCTTTTCCTCCAAACATATCGATGGTCATTATGGCCAAACAGTTCTATTTTTAAAATGGTTGTCCTACCCAGGTTTCTTTAACTCTTCCAACGTCGACCCAATTTCATACCACAATGCTTTTTTTAAGAACTGGATTCAATAGTAACTCCATTTTTATGGGATAACAAGGCAGCCAGAATTTCAAAGAAGCATTTATGCAAGTAGAAGATAGAGGGGGGCTTTGGCCTTCCTCACTTTCAACTGTATTATTGGGCTGCTAATCTGAACATTGTGTCTTTCTGGAGGGAAAGTTTACCTGCAATGAGACAGAAGGATATGCCTGCATGGCTTTTGATTGAGCAGGCCTCCTGTCAACGTTCCTCACTCCCTGCACTTGTTAATAGCCCATCATATGTGAAAAAAATCCACTTATGACTCTAACCCAGTCATTTGTCATACGCTTAGGATCTGGAAACAGATGAGGTATTTTCTTAACATACCCACTGTATACATTGACAGCCCAATTTGCCTGAATCATGCTTTCCACCCCGCATTGGATGATGTGGTGTTTTCACAGTGGAGGGAGAAGGTGCTCACAACAATTGGTAATCTATACATAGATGGTCAGTTAGCTTCATTTCAACAATTACAGGGAAAGTTCAACATGCCAACAACACATTATTTCAGATACCTCCAAATCAGGAATTTTGTAAGGACACATATCCCACAGTATGGCATGAAGCCAAATAGTCCTACATTAGATAGCTTGATCCTTGTCAAACCCCATTCAAAAGGGTCGGTCTCTAGACTATATGATGTGCTACAGGCCCACATAGAGGTATCCACAGACACCATTAAAAGGGCGTGGGAACAAGAACTTGGGTCAGAAATCTCAGATGAGGACTGGGTAGAAGCTCTCAGGAATATAAACCACAGTTCAGTGAATGCCAGACACAACCTTGTACAGTTTAAGGTGATACACAGGTTACATTACTCAAAAGTAAAACTGCATAAAATATTTCCGGACACCTCACCACTGTGTGAGAGGTGCAAGCAGGATAAGGGGACGTTGACCCACTTATTCTGGACATGTCCCAAGGACATGTTTACTGGGCTCTCATTTTTGATTACTTATCTAGAGCCTTTGATAGAGTTCTCGCCCCAGACCCATTGACCGCTCTGTTTGGTACAGTTGATGGGAATAACCACGAAGGGAAAGCTGTCTCTCTTTGTACTCTATTAGCCAAAAGGCTCATATTGCAATTTTGGAAACTGGAGACTGTACCCACCTTTTAAATGTGGTTACAGGATTTAGGGAATGTAATACATATGGAAAAGATTTGATACAATACCTCCAATAGAAGTCCAATGTTTTACAAAATATGGCAGCCGATACTGGATAAATGGTCTAGTCCCGCTTCATAACTGGGTTGACAATCTGCTGGAATGATGTAAAATATATCACTAGCAACTTTAAACAATGCTACCTAATATAATGTTTACATACCCTACATTATTCATCTCATATGTATACGTATATACTGTACTCTATATCATCTACTGCATCTTTATTTACATTTACATTTAAGTCATTTGGCAGACGCTCTTATCCAGAGCGACTTACAAATTGGTGAATTCACCTTTATGTAATACATGTATCACTAGCCACTTTAACTATGCCATTTTGTTTACATACTCATCTCATATGTATATACTGTACTCGATACCATCTACTGTATCTTGCCTATGCTGCTCTGTACCATCACTCATTCATATATCTTTATGTACATATTCTTTATCCCCTTACACGTGTGTGTATAAGACAGTAGTTTTGGAATTGTTAGTTAGATTACTTGTTGGTTATTACTGCATTGTCGGAACTAGAAGCACAAGCATTTCGCTACACTCGCATTAACATCTGCTAACCATGTGTATGTGACAAATAAAATTTGATTTGATTTACTCTGTGCTGTACTCAATAACTCAATATTTATTTTTGGCTGAACTACACTGCTTGTAATGACTATATGCTGTCTTCTTATACATGTACCACCTAATAGGACTTTGTTTTATTTTGTGTATGTGTGAGTTAAGTTTTCTTTTGTCCTCTAAATTGGCCATCCCATTCAACAGTACAATGAATTTCATTGTTAGTATTGCTGTCTTTTTTATTATTTATTGTAAAATAATAAACATATTATAAAAAAATTTAAAAAACATTTCTATTTTTGTTTCATCAGACCAGAGGACATTTCTCCAAAAAGCCCGATATTTGTCCCCATGTGCAGTTGCAAACCGTAGTCTGTCTTTTTTCTGGCAGTTTTTGAGCAGTGGCTACTTCCTTGCTGAGAAGCCTTTCAGGATATGCTGATATAGGACTTGTTTTACTGTGGATATAGATACTTTTGTACCTGTTTCCTCCAGCAGCTTCACAAGGTCCTTTGCTGTTGTTCTGGGATTGATTTGCACTTTTTGCACCAAAGTACGTTCATCTCTAGGAGACAGAACACATCTCCTTCCTGAGCGGTATGACGGCTGCGTGGTCCCATGGTGTTTATACTTGCGTACTATTGTTTGTACAGATGAACGTGGTTCCTTCAGGTGTTTGGAAATTGTTTAAAGGCACAGTCAACTTAGTGTATGTAAACTTCTGACCCACTGGAATTGTGATACACTGAAATAATCTGTCTGTAAACAATTGCACAAAGTAGATGTCCTAACCTACTTGCCAAAACTATAGTTGGTTGGCAAGAAATTTGTTGAGTGGTTGAAAAACGAGTTTTAATGACTCCAACCTGTGTATGTAAACTTCCCACTTCAACTGTACCCCTGAATCTGATGATCCCTCGAAAAGCTTGTGATTCTGCTTTACTTTGTTTGAAGCAAGTTCTCCTCCATCAGTGGTGGGAATGTTGTTAAATATGACAGGCAGCCACAGTCTCTTGATCTCCTGAAGATGTCCCTCTGAAAGACAATTGGAATAATAGGACAAATGCACTGCTTTGCTTCCATTCTCCAGGCCCAATGTCCCCAATAACATGAGAGCCTTTTATGTTGGAAAATTGCCTTGACAGGAAGAAGTATATTCTACTTGAATAAGTTGTCTCTCTTTGTTGATATTGTTTTACGTTTCAAATCAAATTTCTTCTGTTCGATATCTGGTGACTACAATGAAACTGTAAATAGAAGAGACTGAACAAGAGATCAACTGCAGGGAGTGAGTCGTTTTGTGATCCAAAATAAGGAGATGAGAGCCATGCTGTGAGCCGAGATTAGCGTGGATGTATCCCTTTAATGGAGATGGATGGAGGAAACACTGGCAGACTGACTCTGAAGTGCTTTCTGTTTCTCATTGGGATTCTGCTGTCTGTTCCCTGGATGCCAGACCACACAGTCGTCTTGGTCAAAAGCACATGGCTGGATAATCCTATTGGTATCTGATTCCATAGTCTGTCTGGTCAACATCTGGGCTGTATGTGGATGAGGCATTAAAACCAGCTTCAGAATCAGCTCTTGACTCTTATCGACTGTTTACTGTAGAGACCATACTCAAGAGTATGTGTAGCTGGTTCATATTAATAACAGATAAGATGTTCCAAAAGCTGCTGAGAGTAAAACAAAATGGAACAAGTAAGACAGTCTTAAAAGAAAGCTAATAAACACTGATAAAGTAATTGAAGGATCAATTATTTTATATTGGCAAACATTGTTCTTCCTCAGAAATGTAAGAACCAGCTGCAACTGGCCCCATAAACCTGTGTGCCCTGTGCAGCCCAGAGTGGGATTCATGGTACAGTACGTTAGCTAAGTGAACAGGGGTCCCAGGGGAGGTCCTGTAGCTGTTCTCCCCCACCGCACCGCAATGTGCTCTCCATCAGTCCCTGGGCTCTGGAGGAGCTCAGTGGCCCTCCCAGTTCCTCAATGACGATCCATCCAGAGTTCTGAAACTTTGAATAATTCAACTACTTCCCCTCAACATATTTACATGACCCATTTTAGTGGGAGCCCCATTTCAACACCTATTATGAATTTTCTTGTTGTTGGAAAAAATACATCCCCTTTTTGCTCTTTAGAATGCTGAAATGCTTTGCCTAATTAGATTGTCCTCCAAGAATTTCTATCTCGACCCACCAATGTTTCTGTTTTGTTATCGTCCTGAACTCCAAAAGATCCCACGCGTGTAGTTCAATGAGCAACGGGTCAGACGATAGCAAAACATTATTGTGATGTAGGCAGGGCAGTTATCTGCTAATAGTCAATGTGTGAATCCCTCGATGATACAGTTATGTTTGCAGACTAAGTGACCTCATTTGCTGCTCTTTCAACTAAGTGCTGCTCGCTGGTGGAATAATCTCAATTTTGCCCCTGATCCAGGCTGGCTCTAAATCACAGCACTGTAGATGGCAGAAGCCCCATACGGCCGCTCCTCTGATTGCCGTCCATTTAGATGAGAGCATGAAAGTGGGCCACACTTCCTCTTCCTGCCGTAATGAGCTGAGAGTCAGACTGGCTAATGAGGAATTATAAAGATCAGAGCACTCCATAGAGTAAACCAGGCCTAATGGGGCATGGTAGTGTATAGAGGTGAAATGGATGTCTGCGATTTAAGCAATACACAAATTACTTAAACAATAAATTCATCTATGTTTACTTTATGTTATTCTTAAATTACAGCCCAACTTATTTAAGGAAGGATCTGTAACACAATTCACCTTTCCCAATCTGAAATGGGTTTCTCAAACAGTACTGATGTGTGGAGCCGGTTGTTGTTAATAACTTGCAAATTGAATGAAGAGAGAGAACACATAGAAAACAGTGTGATTCATGTGGCTCTATTTGGAAAACCCCCTTGTCTACCAGTTTAATTTGAGTGCAGAAGAGGAGAAAAACTAAAGTACTTAATGAGAACACCCAGGGAGGCTAGTCCACCGTCACATTAAGAGAACACCCTGGGAGTAGAGACTAGTCCACCGTAACATTAAGAGAACACCCTGGGAGTCTAGACTAGTCCACCGTAATATTAAGAGAACACCCAGGGAGGCTAGCCCACCGTCACATTAAGAGAACACCCAGGGAGGCTAGTCCACCGTAACATTAAGAGAACACCCTGGGAGGCTAGTCCACCGTAACATTAAGAGAACACCCTGGGAGGCTAGTCCACCGTAACATTAAGAGAACACCCTGGGAGTCTAGACTAGTCCACCGTAACATTAAGAGAACACACAGGGAGGCTAGCCCACCGTAACATTAAGAGAACACCCTGGGAGGCTAGTCCACCGTAACATTAAGAGAACACCCTGGGAGGCTAGTCCACCGTAACATTAAGAGAACACCCAGGGAGGCTAGTCCACCGTAACATTAAGAGAACACCCAGGGAGGCTAGTCCACCGTAACATTAAGAGAACACCCTGGGAGTCTAGACGAGTCCACCGTCACATTAAGAGAACACCCTGGGAGTCTAGACGAGTCCACCGTCACATTAAGAGAACACCCTGGGAGTCTGGACTAGTCCACCGTCACATTAAGAGAACATCCTGGGAGTCTAGACTAGTCCACCGTCACATTAAGAGAACACCCTGGGAGTCTAGACTAGTCCACCGTCACATTAAGAGAACACCCTGGGAGTCTAGACTAGTCCACCGTCACATTAAGAGAACACCCTGGGAGGCTAGACTAGTCCACCGTCACATTAAGAGAACACCCTGGGAGTCTAGACCACCGTAACATTAAGAGAACACCCTGGGGGTCTAGACTTGTCCACCGTCACATTCAGAGATCACCCTGGGAGTCTAGACTTGTCCACCGTCACATTAAGAGAACACCCTGGGAGGCTAGACTAGTCCACCGTCACATTAAGAGAACACCCTGGGAGTCTAGACCACCGTCACATTAAGAGAACACCCTGGGGGTCTAGACTTGTCCACCGTCACATTAAGAGAACACCCTGGGAGTCTAGACATGTCCACCGTCACATTCAGAGAACACCCTGGGAGTCTAGACTTGTCCACCGTCACGTTAAGAGAACACCCTGGTAGTCTAGACTAGTCCACCGTAACATTAAGAGAACACCCTGGGAGTCTAGACCACCGTCACATTAAGAGAACACCCTGGGAGTCTAGACTAGTCCACCGTCACATTAAGAGAACACCCTGGGAGTTTAGACTAGTCCACAGTCACATTAAGAGAACACCCTGGGAGTCTAGACTAGTCCACCATAACATTAAGAGAAGACCCTGGCAGTCTAGACTAGTCCACCGTCACATTAAGAGAACACCCTGGGAGTCTAGACGAATCCACCGTCACATTAAGAGAACACCCTGGGAGTCTGGACTAGTCCACCGTCACATTAAGAGAACACCCTGGGAGTCTAGACTAGTCCACCGTAACATTAAGAGAACACCCTGGGAGTCTAGACTAGTCCACCGTAACATTAAGAGAACACCCTGGGAGTCTAGACTAGTCCACCGTCACATTAAGAGAACACCCTGGGAGTCTAGACTAGTCCACCGTAACATTAAGAGAACACCCTGGGAGTCTAGACTAGTCCACCGTCACATTAAGAGAACACCCTGGGAGTCTAGACTAGTCCACCGTCACATTAAGAGAACACCCTGGGATTCTAGACTAGTCCACCGTCACATTAAGAGAACACCCTGGGAGTCTAGACTAGTCCACCGTCACATTAAGAGAACACCCTGGGATTCTAGACTAGTCCACCGTCACATTAAGAGTGTAGTGGCTTCCTTTCGTCTTTACCATAGCCACTGCCCAAGCCTGAAGCGGGGTTGTTTGGTATGCATACAGTCCACACTCAAGGTTTCCAACCGGCCAAACATTCGATGACATCCAGGGATATGGTGCAACAAAAATGTTTATTCTTCTTATATCTAACAAATAAATTATTCTCCAATCAACTTAAAGCAGAGAATACTTGATATAGAAAATACATATTATGACCTGTCTGTATGTCTGTATGTCTGTATGGTCAAAAAACTATACCGCTCCCGCATCTAGCAAGGACTCCCCCTCCCGAAGGCCCAACTTCCTGCCTTTATCCTAACACACTTACCACAATACAATGAATAGGCAAGAGGGGGGGGGACAAAAACAGTTACACAAACAACAAATGAATATATCTCAAATCAGGTAAATATAAATCATAATGGTACGTACCTAATATTTCATAATTTACATTAATATTTAATATATTTACACAAATATACATGGAGCTCCATATGTTCAGTCTTTTACACAAATATGTCCAAATCGGCTCTAACATACCGGCCCCTAATTGTTGACTGCACTGAATGCACAACAATTACTTAATATTCAAACGTAGAGCCAATACACAACATTCTATACCAGAGCACTATTACAGTTGATAGCTATATACAAGTATACAAGGTGCCATATAGAAAAATAGTCCATAGATCTCAGTCTGAGTTGAAGTGTAAAGGTGTTCAACTTCCAAAAATGTCAAGAGTTTGACGTCCAAAAATGTATGACATCAAAGAATGTAAGAGTACGACATCAAGAATCAGAGGTGCACGTGATTCTAAGATGGAGCACTGTGTGTGTGTGTGTTTCACTCAGTCGCCTCAAGGAGCAGACAGAGTTTATTGATAGGTCTCTGTAAGATATTGGTCTTAGTCTTAACCATGACGCTCCGGACAAGACCTTTGGCCCCTGGCAAGGCCTCCACCACACGCCCCATTAGCCAGGAGTTCCTTGGGGCGGTGTCATCGACGATGACCACGAGGTCACCAGGACTGAAGTTTCTCTTAGTTTTGTTCCACTTGTTCCGCTCCTGCATAAGTGGAAGATACTCCCTGATCCATCTCTTCCAGAAGAGGTCAGTGATATATTGTACTTGCTTCCATCTCCTTTGTGTGTATAGGTCGCTTCTCTGGATTAGTCCTGGTGGCAGGACTGGCTTAGCTTTCAGATGAAGCAGATGGTTCGGAGTCAGGGGTTCTAGATCATTAGGGTCATTTGTTACAGTATT
Source organism: Oncorhynchus masou masou (assembly GCF_036934945.1). NCBI lineage: Eukaryota > Metazoa > Chordata > Actinopteri > Salmoniformes > Salmonidae > Oncorhynchus > Oncorhynchus masou. Next base: position 17,336,828 of record NC_088233.1, on the reverse strand, counting down.
GATTGGTCTGTCGTTCATAATCGCCTCAACTTCACACAAGGCGGTCTGCAAAGCCTCATCATCCAGTACTTGCTCTTTAAGGACTGAATAGAGGATCTTTTTCACCAGTCGGATCAACCTCTCCCATACCCCCCCATGGTGGGCTCCAGAGGGAGGGTTGAATGACCATGTCACTCCTTCCTTCAGTAATTCATTTTGAATCTTGCTGTGATCCAGCTCTTTCATAGCTTCTTCTAGCTCTCTGTGTGTTCCAACAAAGTTGGTGCCATTGTCTGTTCTGATACTTGTTACTGGGCCCCTTCGACAGATGAACCTGCGCAGGGCATTGATGCAGGAATCAGTATCCAGACAACTAGCAACTTCTAGATGGACAGCTCGACTCACAAGGCAAGTAAAGATCACACCATACCGCTTCACATGAACGCGGCCTCGCTTCACCTCTATGGGGCCGAAGTAATCTATGCCCACATGGGTGAAAGGCGGCAAATCAGGTGACATCCGATCTTGTGGAAGGTCGGCCATCTTCTGTTCTCCAGCTCTAGCTTGCATCCGCCTGCAAGACACAGCACTTTAGGATCTTCCTTGCTAAAGAGTTGGCACAGGGTATCCAATATCGCTGACGAAGTCTAGAAAGCATGTGACCTCTCCCAGAGTGGCCAACCTGCTCATGGATATGGAGTAAGATCAGTCTAGAGATGTAGGAGTCTTTTGGAAGGATCATAGGATTCTTTAGTTCCGTAGGCATAGCAGCTTTGCTTAACCTTCCTCCTACTCTCAGAATGCCATTGTCAACAATTGGATCAAGCTTACAGATTGAGCCACTTCTCTTGGCACATTGTTTTCCTTTCACAACTAGTGCAATTTCTTGTTTAAAGTGCTGTCGTTGTTCAAATCGGATGATGACCTTTTCTGCTTCATCTAGGTCATCCACAGACAGACTTTCTTTTCCAAACGTCAGTTTGAACTTGTCAATTTGTTCCTTCAGTGAGTTTGTCAGACTCTGATCTGGATCAGTTTGAGAGAGAATTTTCCTTTTCTGGCTTAACTGTAGAAGACGTTTCTTCAGTTTCAGCATCCAGGCAACTGCTTTCTTCAAGCTGTTCCATGTTGAATAGTACTCAATCAGTTTGCTGGTTGGACTCTTTTCTTCCACACTTGTACTGTTTACGATTACGTCTTCCCTCACCTCTGGATCATCCGGAGGGATGGAGTTAAGCTCCTCGGGGACTTTCGGCCATTGAGTTTCTGGTTTCTCCAGGAATTCTGGTCCATTGCGCCATCTCTTTGAGTTCAGGAACATTTCAACATGTAATCCTCTTGAGGCATCATCGGCTGGGTTGTGTTTGGAGTTCAAATACCTCCACTGTTTTGCTTTCGATAGGTCACGGATCATAGCAACCCTATTAGCCACAAAGGTATGGAATCTCTTGGTATCATTGCGGATGTATTTTAGCACAGACTGGCTGTCAGTCCAAAAAGTTGACTCCTCAAGTTCAATCTGGAGCTCCAACCTTAACATCCTGTCCACTCGCACTGCCAATGTTGCTGCAGCAAGTTCCAGTCTGGGGATTGTCATCTGCTTGAGTGGAGTCACCCTTGATTTCCCCAGTATGAATGCAATGTGAACCTTTTCCATACCGTTTGTGAACCTAAGGTAGCTTGCCGTGCCATAACCTTGTTCACTTGCATCACCGAAGTGATGCAGCTGTGCCGTCATGACTTGACCAAAGTTCTCAGGCTTCATACACCTGTCTATCTGGAATCTGGAGAGCTGGTCCAGCTCTGAGAGCCATCTCTGCCATGAAATAGAGTGTTCTTCACTTTAGCTTGCAGAGCACTTGAAGAATTTGCTTTGCCTTTAATACAAATGGGGCGAGGAAACCTAATGGATCATAAATAGAGCTGACAGTTGAGAGAATACCTCTTCTTGTAAGGGGTCTGTTCTTGACAGTGACTCTGAAGGTAAACGCATCACTTTCAATGTTCCATCGGATTCCAAGTGCTCTTTCAACAGGCAGCTTTTCTCTGTCCAGGTCCAGTTCCATTATCTGCTTGGCTTTGTGTTCATCAGGGATAGAAGCCAGCACAGTGCGGCTGTTGCTGACCCACTTGGTCAATTTGAACCCACCCTGAGAGCACACAACCCTGAGTTTTTTTGTGAGGGCTATGGCTTGTTCTTCTGTGGCCACTGACTTGAGGAAGTCATCAACATAGAAGTTGGACTTGACTGTTTGAATCACCTCTTCATTGTACCTCTCACAGTTGTCTTCTGCAGTCTTTTGCAGTGCAAAGTTTGCACAACATGGAGAGGATATAGCACCGAAAAGATTAACCTTCATTCTGTACTCCTCCAATCTTTTGTTAGTATCACCGTCCGGCCACCATAGGAATTGCAGGAAGTCTAAGTAATCTTCATGGACACGTACTTGATGGAACATTCCTTCGATGTCTGCCATCATGGCAATGTGCTCTTGCCGAAATGTTAGCAAGACTCCTATGAGCGTGTTTGCCAGGTCAGGGCCTTGAAGGAGTTCACTGTTAAGAGATGTACCTTTATAGGATGATGAACAGTCAAACACTACTCGTATCGTTCCTTTGCGCTTATGGTGAACGGCGTGGTGTGGTATGTACCATACCTTGCCTTTCTCTCTGAGGAGCTGTTCTTGTGGTACCTTCTCGGCGTAACCTTTTGTTATCATCTCTTCCATGAAGCCTTTGTACTCTGCAGCGTAACCTTTGTCCTTCTTGAACTTCCTGATAATATTTAGAGCCCGCTGCTTTGCCATGTCACGATTGTTTGGCAGGACTACATCTTTTTTGCGAAAGGGCAACGGTAAGTAGTAGTGATGGTCTTTGAGGGTTATGGAGCTTGATACGATCTCCATAAACCTACGATCCTCAGCTGACATCTCACTTTTCTCTTCATACCCTCTCTCAGGGAAGTCATGGTTGTACTGATTTACAAGAAGAACCCCCAGGTTGGCCATTGAGATACGATTGGCCATCACCGTAGGATGCCCAGATTCTTCTGCCATGGTACAATTGTTAAGAGGACCGTTCATCACCCATCCAAAGAGGGTTTTCACTGCATACGGTCCGTTGCCTTGACTATTTATGATTTTCCTGGGTTCCATTGCCTTTGGAGCATTTACGCCAATCAGGAGTTCGACGTCGGCGTCAATTTCCTTCAACTGAACCTCTTTCAGGTATGGCCACCTTTTGAGATCTTTCTGAGTGGGAATATTTTCTCTTGTCACTGGGATCTTATTTTGGGTGTAGACCTTTGGTAATGCAAGAAATGTGTCACCTTCCACATTGCCAATCTCTAATCCAGATATCTCAAAACTCTTGGTAGGACTCTCCTGCCCCATTGTGCGTAGCAGAATTTCAGTCTCACTGCCTTTAGCTTGCAACTGCCTCATGAGTCTCTCTGTACAAAATGTTGCTGAGCTACCAGAATCGAGAAATGCATAGGTTAACGTAGACCTGCTTCCATTTGCCATCTTTACTTGAACTGGCACAATCGCAAGTGCACAATCTGTACCGGCCCCGGTATCTTCACCAGCTTCCAGTGAAACAAGAGCACTGCTGACAGTCTCCTCCCGCTTTACTGCTACACCCCTCGTATCGGCCTTCAGAGATCTAAATCTCTGTCTTCCTTCAATGTGCAGGATCGTGGGGTGCTTTCTTTGACATTTCTGACAGGTCATCCTTCTTTTACATTCTTTGCTTAAGTGTCCTCTCATCAAACAGCCAAAACAAAGGCCTTTTGATCTCAGAAACTCAACCTTGGCTTCGTGTGGCTGTGCCTTCACCTGTTGGCAGTCGACCAGGAAATGCTCACTAGCGCAAAATACACATGAGATACTGGGAGAATAAGAAGGGTAGGTGCCTGGTTTCTTGACTTTGAATGTTTGTTCTTTTAGAGGTTTTTCAGGGTCACAATCTGCTACTACAGCTACTGCAGTGGCAAAGCTGCTTCCCCTACTCTTGGACTTGAACTGCTGCTTAAAGTCAGCTTCTGTTTTGGTTTTAAAAAACCTTTTGTTGATCAGGGGATCTTGGATATCTCCGTACAAAGGATCCTGCAGTATTTTGGCCTGTTTTTCCATGAATGTCACAAGGTCACTGAACTGGGCCCTCAGGTGGCTTCTCTCTAAAATATCACATGCCGTAGACCTCCATTTTTCCCTTAGTTTGTAGGGAAGTTTTGACATGATCAACTTTATGTTGGAGGGAAGATTAAGCTCTTCCATGTTCTGTAAGTCTTGCATAGCGTTACAGCATCCTCTAAGATAGAGTGCATAGCCACCCAGTCCCTTTCCATCATCTGGTTTGATGTTTGTCCAGTTCCAAGCTTTTTCCATGTAAGCAGTGGTGACTTTGATTTCATTGCCAAAGTGTTCCTTTAACAACCTCTTAGCCTCTGCATAGCCTCTTCTGGCTTCCATATGCAGACAACTACGGACCAGATCCTTGGGCTGACCAGAGGTGTACTGTTCCAGGTAATAGAGCCTATCCTGGTGACTGCTTGTCTTATCTTCTATACCATGCTCAAATGCACGCATAAATGGCCTAAAGTTTAGAGGATCACCGTCAAACATAGGTATCTCCCTAACAGGGAGTGTGGCCTGTTTGTGCTGTAGTACAAGGAGGTCAGCAATTTCATTCTGCCTTTGCATGACAGAGGTTATCATGGCTGATACCCGCAGTGTTGATTCCGTGTTGATTGCTAGACCTTGATGTTGGCTGCTGAAGGGTGTGGTTTATGGCTGTTTTCTGAATAGGTTTTGATGGCTTTGTGGTCGGTTGTAAAACTCTTTGTAGCGGGGTCTTTGGAACTGCACCTAATGCAGCAAACTCAACAGGTGATGGTTCAGGTTCCTTATAGACCTCGGGTTCCTGGTTCTCAAAATAAGAGTTCATTCCATCTTCTTGGCTTAGAAAATGGGCTGCCACAACATGGGATTGAGAAGTTGAGTCACTCTCAAGGACCTTCAGTTTGGCATTATATGCTGCTATGTCCGTTTCCAGTGCCATTTTTTCCATCCTATCATTCAGTTGAACTTTCTCCAGTTCCAATGCATGCTTGTCCTGTAATGATGCTTGGCGAGCTAGTAGAGCTGCTCGTTCTGCCTCAGCTTTTAGGCGTGCGGAGGACACTGAGGAAGCAGTCTTAGAATACTTTGTTTTACTTGATGTTTTTGACACATTGGAAATGCTGTCATGTGGTTCAATGAGCGTTTGTGGCTCGATTTCAGCTTTTTTCCATATTTCCACCTCTTTCAGGAAATGTTCATAAGTTCTCATTCTTGGTTGATAATAGTTAATGCTCTCCTGTTCATGTTCCTCCTCTGTGACCAGCTCTAGCACAGAATCATGAGCATTCTTAAAGTCATTGAGAACAGCATGAAATGCTTCAAGACTCTCATCCACAGTTTCAATGTTTCCTCCATCAACAAGAAGGGCTTTTATTTCATTAATTTTACGTGTACACACTCCAAGTTTGCCTCTCCGGGCTGCATAGAGTGAATTTAGATGCTCCTCTGCCCTCTCCAGTGGAGTCTTATTTGGGATTTCATCCTCCATCATTCACTTTTAGTTCACTCAATTTACAATGACACAGTTGTTGGTTTTTGATTGTTAAACGTAATGCCCCTTTAGACCTCCTTTAATGCTTTAAAACAGTCCTCCATTTCGGCATATTGACCCATTTTGAATTGCACAAGTGCAAGTTCGGCATTTTATATGCGTTTTAAACATTTCATCCCATTATCAGTTGTCCCTTTAATGAAGTTTAAACACACAGTTGGCTTTAGATCCTTAGATTGCGTTTGTTGCATTGCACGTGAGGCCAAATATTAGACATAAGATTAGGCTACATTGTGCGTAGGATCTCAGTGTTACCCAAACTTCTTAATTGTTTTCACAACGCTGTGTTTTGAATTCCATTCCCAAGTTTATCAAACATTCCAATTAAAAGCACATTTGCGCTTCCTTAATATGCATGATCAAACGATCGCAGTGAACAGGGCAGCTCATTCATTCGCAGTGGTTACTCACGGCTGGCGAATTCTAGGAGTTCAAATCCTTCCAAGCGAGCTGTCCTTACGATCCGAATGCAATTACAAATACAACAATATCCAGCGTGTGTCCGAACCTGAGATTTCCTTCCGATAGTAATCCTTCACGGAGTTTTTTGACTTGATTGTAGTGGCTTCCTTTCGTCTTTACCATAGCCACTGCCCAAGCCTGAAGCGGGGTTGTTTGGTACGCATACAGTCCACACTCAAGGTTTCCAACCGGCCAAACATTCGATGACATCCAGGGATATGGTGCAACAAAATTGTTTATTCTTCTTATATCTAACAAATAAATAATTCTCCAATCAACTTAAAGCAGAGAATACTTGACATAGAAAATACATATTATGACCTGTCTGTATGTCTGTATGGTCAAAAAACTATACCGCTCCCGCATCTAGCAAGGACTCCCCCTCCCGAAGGCCCAACTTCCTGCCTTTATCCTAACACACTTACCACAATACAATGAATAGGCAAGAGGGGGGGGGGACAAAAACAGTTACACAAACAACAAATGAATATATCTCAAATCAGGTAAATATAAATCATAATGGTACGTACCTAATATTTCATAATTTACATTAATATTTAATATATTTACACAAATATACATGGAGCTCCATATGTTCAGTCTTTTACACAAATATGTCCAAATCGGCTCTAACAAAGAGAACACCCTGGGAGTCGAGACTAGTCCACCGTCACATTCAAATCCGAATGCAATTACAAATACAACAATAAAGAACACCCTGGGAGTCTAGACTAGTCCACCGTCACATTAAGAGAACACCCTGGGAGTCTAGACTAGTCCACCGTAACATTAAGAGAACACCCTGGGAGTCTAGACTAGTCCTCCGTCACATTAAGAGAACACCCTGGGAGTCTAGACTAGTCCACCGTCACATTAAGAGAACACCCTGGGAGTCTAGACTAGTCCACCGTCACATTAAGAGAACACCCTGGGAGTCTAGACTAGTCCACCGTCACATTAAGAGAACACCCTGGGAGTCTAGACTAGTCCACCGTAACATTAAGAGAACACCCTGGGAGTCTAGACTAGTCCTCCGTCACATTAAGAGAACACCCTGGGAGTCTAGACTAGTCCACCGTCACATTAAGAGAACACCCTGGGAGTCTAGACTAGTCCACCGTCACATTAAGAGAACACCCTGGGAGGCTAGACTAGTCCACCGTCACATTAAGAGAACACCCTGGGAGTCTAGACTAGTCCACCGTCACATTAAGAGAACACCCTGGGAGGCTAGACTAGTCCACCGTCACATTAAGAGAACACCCTGGGAGTCTAGACTAGTCCACCATAACATTAAGAGAACACCCTGGGAGTCTAGACTAGTCCACCGTCACATTAAGAGAACACCCTGGGAGTCTAGACTAGTCCACCGTAACATTAAGAGAACACCCTGGGAGTCTAGACTAGTCCACCATAACATTAAGAGAACACCCTGGGAGTCTAGACTAGTCCACCGTCACATTAAGAGAACACCCTGGGAGTCTAGACTAGTCCACCGTCACATTAAGAGAACACCCTGGCAGTCTAGACTTGTCCACCGTAACATTAAGAGAACACCCCGGGAGTCTAGACTAGTCCACCATAACATTAAGAGAACACCCTGGGAGTCTAGACTAGTCCACCGTAACATTAAGAGAACACCCTGGGAGTCGAGACTAGTCCATCGTAACATTAAGAGAACACCCTGGGAGTCTAGACTAGTCCACCGTAACATTAAGAGAACACCCTGGGAGTCTAGACTAGTCCACCGTCACATTAAGAGAACACCCTGGGAGTCTAGACTAGTCCACCGTAACATTAAGAGAACACCCTGGGAGTCTAGACTAGTCCACCGTCACATTAAGAGAACACCCTGGGAGTCTGGACTTGTCCACCGTAACATTAAGAGAACACCCTGGGAGTCTAGACTAGTCCACCGTCACATTAAGAGAACACCCTGGGAGTCTGGACTAGTCCACCGTAACATTAAGAGAACACCCTGGGAGTCTAGACTAGTCCACCGTCACATTAAGAGAACACCCTGGGAGTCTAGACTTGTCCACCGTAACATTAAGAGAACACCCTGGGAGTCTAGACTAGTCCACCGTAACATTAAGAGAACACCCTGGGAGTTTAGACTAGTCCACTGTAACATTAAGAGAACACCCTGGGAGTCTAGACTAGTCCACCGTAACATTAAGAGAACACCCTGGGAGTCTAGACTAGTCCACCGTAACATTAAGAGAACACCCTGGGAGTCTAGACTAGTCCACCGTCACATTAAGAGAACACCCTGGGAGTCTGGACTAGTCCACCGTAACATTAAGAGAACACCCTGGGAGTCTAGACTAGTCCACCGTCACATTAAGAGAACACCCTGGGAGTCTAGACTTGTCCACCGTAACATTAAGAGAACACCCTGGGAGTTTAGACTAGTCCACTGTAACATTAAGAGAACACCCTGGGAGTCTAGACTAGTCCACCGTAACATTAAGAGAACACCCTGGGAGTCTAGACTAGTCCACCGTCACATTAAGAGAACACCCTGGGAGTCTCGACTAGTCCACTGTAACATTAAGAGAACACCCTGGGAGTCTAGACTAGTCCACCGTAACATTAAGAGAACACCCTGGGAGTTTAGACTAGTCCACCGTCACATTAAGAGAACACCCTGGGAGTCTAGACTAGTCCACCGTAACATTAAGAGAACACCCTGGTTGTCTAGACTAGTCCACCGTCACATTAAGAGAACACCCTGGGAGTCTAGACTAGTCCACCGTCACATTAAGAGAACACCCTGGGAGTCTAGACTAGTCCACCGTAACATTAAGAGAACACCCTGGGAGTCTAGACTAGTCCACCGTCACATTAAGAGAACACCCTGGGAGTCTGGACTAGTCCACCGTAACATTAAGAGAACACCCTGGGAGTCTAGACTAGTCCACCGTCACATTAAGAGAACACCCTGGGAGTCTAGACTTGTCCACCGTAACATTAAGAGAACACCCTGGGAGTCTAGACTAGTCCACCGTAACATTAAGAGAACACCCTGGGAGTTTAGACTAGTCCACTGTAACATTAAGAGAACACCCTGGGAGTCTAGACTAGTCCACCGTAACATTAAGAGAACACCCTGGGAGTCTAGACTAGTCCACCGTAACATTAAGAGAACACCCTGGGAGTCTAGACTAGTCCACCGTCACATTAAGAGAACACCCTGGGAGTCTGGACTAGTCCACCGTAACATTAAGAGAACACCCTGGGAGTCTAGACTAGTCCACCGTCACATTAAGAGAACACCCTGGGAGTCTAGACTAGTCCACCGTAACATTAAGAGAACACCCTGGGAGTTTAGACTAGTCCACTGTAACATTAAGAGAACACCCTGGGAGTCTAGACTAGTCCACCGTAACATTAAGAGAACACCCTGGGAGTCTAGACTAGTCCACCGTCACATTAAGAGAACACCCTGGGAGTCTCGACTAGTCCACTGTAACATTAAGAGAACACCCTGGGAGTCTAGACTAGTCCACCGTAACATTAAGAGAACACCCTGGGAGTTTAGACTAGTCCACCGTCACATTAAGAGAACACCCTGGGAGTCTAGACTAGTCCACCGTAACATTAAGAGAACACCCTGGTTGTCTAGACTAGTCCACCGTCACATTAAGAGAACACCCTGGGAGTCTAGACTAGTCCACCGTCACATTAAGAGAACACCCTGGGAGTCTAGACTAGTCCACCGTAACATTAAGAGAACACCCTGGGAGTCTAGACTAGTCCACCGTAACATTAAGAGAACACCCTGGGAGTCTAGACTAGTCCACCGTCACATTAAGAGAACACCCTGGGAGTCTAGACTAGTCCACCGTCACATTAAGAGAACACCCTGGCAGTCTAGACTAGTCCACCGTCATATTAAGAGAACACCTTGGGAGTCTAGACTAGTCCACCGTCACATTAAGAGAACACCCTGGGAGTCTAGACTAGTCCACCGTCACATTAAGAGAACACCCTGGGAGTCTAGACTAGTCCACCGTCACATTAAGAGAACACCCTGGGAGTCTAGACTAGTCCACCGTCACATTAAGAGAACACCCTGGGAGTCTAGACTAGTCCACCGTCACATTAAGAGAACACCCTGGGAGGCTAGACTAGTCCACCGTCACATTAAGAGAACACCCTGGGAGTCTAGACTAGTCCACCGTCACATTAAGAGAACACCCTGGGAGTCTAGACTAGTCCACCGTCACATTAAGAGAACACCCTGGGAGTCTAGACTAGTCCACCGTCACATTAAGAGAACACCGCGGGAGTCTAGACTAGTCCACCATAACATTAAGCGAACACCCTGGGAGTCTAGACTAGTCCACCGTAACATTAAGAGAACACCCTGGGAGTCGAGACTAGTCCACCGTCACATTAAGAGAACACCCTGGGAGTCTAGACTAGTCCACCGTCACATTAAGAGAACACCCTGGGAGTCTAGACTATTCCACCATAACATTAAGAGAACACCCTGGCAGTCTAGACTAGTCCACCATAACATTAAGAGAACACCCTGGGAGTCTAGACTAGTCCACCGTCACATTAAGAGAACACCCTGGGAGTCTAGACTAGTCCACCATAACATTAAGCGAACACCCTGGGAGTCTAGACTAGTCCACCGTAACATTAAGAGAACACCCTGGGAGTCGAGACTAGTCCACCGTCCACCCTGGGAGTCTAGATTAGTCCACCGTAAGTCTAGAAGTCCACCGTCACATTAAGAGAACACCCTGGGAGTCTAGACTAGTCCACCGTCACATTAAGAGAACACCCTGGGAGTCTAGACTAGTCCACCGTCACATTAAGAGAACACCCTGGGAGTCTAGACTAGTCCACCGTAACATTAAGAGAATACCCTGGGAGTCTAGACAAGTCCACCGTCACATTAAGAGAACACCCTGGGAGTCTAGACTAGTCCACCGTCACATTAAGAGAACACCCTGGGAGTCTAGACTAGTCCACCGTCACATTAAGAGAACACCCTGGGAGGCTAGACTAGTCCACCGTAACATTAAGAGAACACCCTGGGAGTCTAGACTAGTCCACCGTCACATTAAGAGAACACCCTGGGAGTCTAGACTAGTCCACCGTCACATTAAGAGAACACCCTGGGAGTCTAGACTAGTCCACCGTAACATTAAGAGAACACCCTGGGAGTCTAGACTAGTCCACCGTAACATTAAGAGAACACCCTGGGAGTCTAGACTAGTCCACCGTAACATTAAGAGAACAACCTGGGAGTCTAGACTAGTCCACCGTAACATTAAGAGAACACCCTGGGAGTCTAGACTAGTACACTGTCACATTAAGAGAACACCCTGGGAGTTTAGACTAGTCCACCGTAACATTAAGAGAACACCCTGGTTGTCTAGACTAGTCCACCGTCACATTAAGAGAACACCCTGGGAGTCTAGACTAGTCCACCGTCACATTAAGAGAACACCCTGGGAGTCTAGACTAGTCCACCGTAACATTAAGAGAACACCCTGGGAGTCTAGACTAGTCCACCGTAACATTAAGAGAACAACCTGGGAGTCTAGACTAGTCCACCGTAACATTAAGAGAACACCCTGGGAGTCTAGACTAGTACACTGTCACATTAAGAGAACACCCTGGGAGTTTAGACTAGTCCACCGTAACATTAAGAGAACACCCTGGTTGTCTAGACTAGTCCACCGTCACATTAAGAGAACACCCTGGGAGTCTAGACTAGTCCACCGTCACATTAAGAGAACACCCTGGGAGTCTAGACTAGTCCACCGTCACATTAAGAGAACACCCTGGGAGTCTAGACTAGTCCACCGTCACATTAAGAGAACACACTGGGGGTCTAGACTTGTCCACCGTCACATTAAGAGAACACCCTGGGAGTCTAGACTAGTCCACAGTCACATTAATAGAACACCCTGGGAGGCTAGACTAGTCCACCGTCACATTAAGAGAACACCCTGGGAGTCTAGACTAGTCCACCGTAACATTAAGAGAACACCCTGGGAGTCGAGACTAGTCCACCGTCACATTAAGAGAACACCCTGGGAGTCTAGACTAGTCCACCGTCACATTAAGAGAACACCCTGGGAGTCTAGACTAGTCCACCATAACATTAAGCGAACACCCTGGGAGTCTAGACTAGTCCACCGTAACATTAAGAGAACACCCTGGGAGTCGAGACTAGTCCACCGTCACATTAAGAGAACACCCTGGGAGTCTAGACTAGTCCACCGTCACATTAAGAGAACACCGCTGGGAGTCTAGACTAGTCCACCATAACATTAAGCGAACACCCTGGGAGTCTAGACTAGTCCACCGTAACATTAAGAGAACACCCTGGGAGTCGAGACTAGTCCACCGTCACATTAAGAGAACACCCTGGGAGTCTAGACTAGTCCACCGTCACATTAAGAGAACACCCTGGGAGTCTAGACTAGTCCACCATAACATTAAGAGAACACCCTGGCAGTCTAGACTAGTACACCATAACATTAAGATAACACCCTGGGAGTCTGGACTAGTCCACCGTAACATTAAGAGAACACCCTGGGAGTCTAGACTAGTCCACCGTAACATTAAGAGAACACCCTGGGAGTCTGGACTAGTCCACCGTAACATTAAGAGAACACCCTGGGAGTCTTGACTAGTCCACCGTAACATTAAGAGAACACCCTGGGAGTCTAGACTAGTCCACCGTCACATTAAGAGAACACCCTGGGAGTCTAGACTAGTCCACAGTCACATTAAGAGAACACCCTGGGAGGCTAGACTAGTCCACCGTCACATTAAGAGAACACCCTGGGAGTCTAGACTAGTCCACCGTAACATTAAGAGAACACCCTGGGAGTCGAGACTAGTCCACCGTCACATTAAGAGAACACCCTGGGAGTCTAGACTAGTCCACCGTCACATTAAGAGAACACCCTGGGAGTCTAGACTAGTCCACCGTCACATTAAGAGAACACCCTGGGAGGCTAGACTAGTCCACCGTAACATTAAGAGAACACCCTGGGAGTCTAGACTAGTCCACCGTCACATTAAGTCACAGAACACCCTGGGAGTCTAGACTAGTCCACCGTAACATTAAGAGAACACCCTGGGAGTCTAGACTAGTCCACCGTAACATTAAGAGAACACCCTGGGAGTCTAGACTAGTCCACCGTAACATTAAGAGAACACCCTGGGAGTCTAGACTAGTCCACCGTAACATTAAGAGAACACCCTGGGAGTCTAGACTAGTCCACCGTCACATTAAGAGAACACCCTGGGAGTCTAGACTAGTCCACCGTAACATTAAGAGAACACCCTGGGAGTCTAGACTAGTCCACCGTAACATTAAGAGAACACCCTGTCTAGACTAGTCCACCGTCACATTAAGAGAACACCCTGGGAGTCTAGACTAGTCCACCGTCACATTAAGAGAACACCCTGGGAGTCTAGACTAGTCCACCGTCACATTAAGAGAACACCCTGGGAGTCTAGACTAGTCCACCGTCACATTAAGAGAACACCCTGGGAGTCTAGACTAGTCCACCGTAACATTAAGAGAACACATTAAGAGAACACAACCTGGGAGTCTAGACTAGTCCACCGTCACATTAAGAGAACACCCTGGGAGTCTAGACTAGTACACTGTCACATTAAGAGAACACCCTGGGAGTTTAGACTAGTCCACCGTAACATTAAGAGAACACCCTGGTTGTCTAGACTAGTCCACCGTCACATTAAGAGAACACCCTGGGAGTCTAGACTAGTCCACCGTCACATTAAGAGAACACCCTGGGAGTCTAGACTAGTCCACCGTCACATTAAGAGAACACCCTGGGAGTCTAGACTAGTCCACCGTCACATTAAGAGAACACACTGGGGGTCTAGACTTGTCCACCGTCACATTAAGAGAACACCCTGGGAGTCTAGACTAGTCCACAGTCACATTAAGAGAACACCCTGGGAGGCTAGACTAGTCCACCGTCACATTAAGAGAACACCCTGGGAGTCTAGACTAGTCCACCGTAACATTAAGAGAACACCCTGGGAGTCTAGACTAGTCCACCGTCACATTAAGAGAACACCCTGGGAGTCTAGACTAGTCCACCGTCACATTAAGAGAACACCCTGGGAGTCTAGACTAGTCCACCATAACATTAAGAGAACACCCTGGGAGTCTAGACTAGTCCACCGTAACATTAAGAGAACACCCTGGGAGTCTAGACTAGTCCACCGTCACATTAAGAGAACACCCTGGGAGTCTAGACTAGTCCACCGTCACATTAAGAGAACACCGGGAGTCTAGACTAGTCCACCATAACATTAAGCGAACACCCTGGGAGTCTAGACTAGTCCACCGTAACATTAAGAGAACACCCTGGGAGTCGAGACAAGTCCACAGTCACATTAAGAGAACACCCTGGGAGTCTAGACTAGTCCACCATAACATTAAGAGAACACCCTGGCAGTCTAGACTAGTACACCATAACATTAAGATAACACCCTGGGAGTCTGGACTAGTCCACCGTAACATTAAGAGAACACCCTGGGAGTCTAGACTAGTCCACCGTAACATTAAGAGAACACCCTGGGAGTCTGGACTAGTCCACCGTAACATTAAGAGAACACCCTGGGAGTCTTGACTAGTCCACCGTAACATTAAGAGAACACCCTGGGAGTCTAGACTAGTCCACCGTCACATTAAGAGAACACCCTGGGAGTCTAGACTAGTCCACAGTCACATTAAGAGAACACCCTGGGAGGCTAGACTAGTCCACCGTCACATTAAGAGAACACCCTGGGAGTCTAGACTAGTCCACCGTAACATTAAGAGAACACCCTGGGAGTCGAGACTAGTCCACCGTCACATTAAGAGAACACCCTGGGAGTCTAGACTAGTCCACCGTCACATTAAGAGAACACCCTGGGAGGCTAGACTAGTCCACCGTCACATTAAGAGAACACCCTGGGAGGCTAGACTAGTCCACCGTAACATTAAGAGAACACCCTGGGAGTCTAGACTAGTCCACCGTCACATTAAGAGAACACCCTGGGAGTCTAGACTAGTCCACCGTCACATTAAGAGAACACCCTGGGAGTCTAGACTAGTCCACCGTAACATTAAGAGAACACCCTGGGAGTCTAGACTAGTCCACCGTAACATTAAGAGAACACCCTGGGAGTCTAGACTAGTCCACCGTAACATTAAGAGAACAACCTGGGAGTCTAGACTAGTCCACCGTAACATTAAGAGAACACCCTGGGAGTCTAGACTAGTACACTGTCACATTAAGAGAACACCCTGGGAGTTTAGACTAGTCCACCGTAACATTAAGAGAACACCCTGGTTGTCTAGACTAGTCCACCGTCACATTAAGAGAACACCCTGGGAGTCTAGACTAGTCCACCGTCACATTAAGAGAACACCCTGGGAGTCTAGACTAGTCCACCGTCACATTAAGAGAACACCCTGGGAGTCTAGACTAGTCCACCGTCACATTAAGAGAACACCCTGGGAGTCTAGACTAGTCCACCGTAACATTAAGAGAACACCCTGGGAGTCTAGACTAGTCCACCGTAACATTAAGAGAACAACCTGGGAGTCTAGACTAGTCCACCGTCACATTAAGAGAACACCCTGGGAGTCTAGACTAGTACACTATCACATTAAGAGAACACCCTGGGAGTTTAGACTAGTCCACCGTAACATTAAGAGAACACCCTGGTTGTCTAGACTAGTCCACCGTCACATTAAGAGAACACCCTGGGAGTCTAGACTAGTCCACCGTCACATTAAGAGAACACCCTGGGAGTCTAGACTAGTCCACCGTCACATTAAGAGAACACCCTGGGAGTCTAGACTAGTCCACCGTCACATTAAGAGAACACACTGGGGGTCTAGACTTGTCCACCGTCACATTAAGAGAACACCCTGGGAGTCTAGACTAGTCCACAGTCACATTAAGAGAACACCCTGGGAGGCTAGACTAGTCCACCGTCACATTAAGAGAACACCCTGGGAGTCTAGACTAGTCCACCGTAACATTAAGAGAACACCCTGGGAGTCGAGACTAGTCCACCGTCACATTAAGAGAACACCCTGGGAGTCTAGACTAGTCCACCGTCACATTAAGAGAACACCGCGGGAGTCTAGACTAGTCCACCATAACATTAAGCGAACACCCTGGGAGTCTAGACTAGTCCACCGTAACATTAAGAGAACACCCTGGGAGTCGAGACTAGTCCACCGTCACATTAAGAGAACACCCTGGGAGTCTAGACTAGTCCACCGTCACATTAAGAGAACACTGCGGGAGTCTAGACTAGTCCACCATAACATTAAGCGAACACCCTGGGAGTCTAGACTAGTCCACCGTAACATTAAGAGAACACCCTGGGAGTCGAGACTAGTCCACCGTAACATTAAGAGAACACCCTGGGAGTCGAGACTAGTCCACCGTCACATTAAGAGAACACCCTGGGAGTCTAGACTAGTCCACCGTCACATTAAGAGAACACCCTGGGAGTCTAGACAAGTCCACCATAACATTAAGAGAACACCCTGGGAGTCTGGACTAGTCCACCGTAACATTAAGAGAACACCCTGGGAGTCTGGACTAGTCCACCGTAACATTAAGAGAACACCCTGGGAGTCTTGACTAGTCCACCGTAACATTAAGAGAACACCCTGGGAGTCTAGACTAGTCCACCGTCACATTAAGAGAACACCCTGGGAGTCTGGACTAGTCCACCGTAACATTAAGAGAACACCCTGGGAGTCTAGACTTGTCCACCGTAACATTAAGAGAACACCCTGGGAGTCTAGACTAGTCCACCGTAACATTAAGAGAACACCCTGGGAGTCTAGACTAGTCCACCGTCACATTAAGAGAACACCCTGGGAGTCTAGACTAGTCCACCGTAACATTAAGAGAACACCCTGGGAGTCTAGATTAGTCCACCGTAACATTAAGAGAACACCCTGGGAGTCTAGACTAGTCCACCGTCACATTAAGAGAACACCCTGGGAGTTTAGACTAGTCCACCGTCACATTAAGAGAACACCCTGGGAGTCTAGACTAGTCCACCGTCACATTAAGAGAACACCCTGGGAGTCTAGACTAGTCCACCGTAACATTAAGAGAATACCCTGGGAGTCTAGACTAGTCCACCGTCACATTAAGAGAACACCCTGGGAATCTAGACTAGTCCACCGTAACATTAAGAGAACACCCTGGGAGTCTAGACTAGTCCACCGTCACATTAAGAGAACACCCTGGGAGTCTAGACTAGTCCACCGTCACATTAAGAGAACACCCTGGGAGGCTAGACTAGTCCACCGTCACATTAAGAGAACACCCTGGGAGTCTAGACTAGTCCACCGTAACATTAAGAGAACACCCTGGGAGTCGAGACTAGTCCACCGTCACATTAAGAGAACACCCTGGGAGTCTAGACTAGTCCACCGTCACATTAAGAGAACACCCTGGGAGTCTAGACAAGTCCACCATAACATTAAGAGAACACCCTGGCAGTCTAGACTAGTACACCATAACATTAAGATAACACCCTGGGAGTCTGGACTAGTCCACCGTAACATTAAGAGAACACCCTGGGAGTCTGGACTAGTCCACCGTAACATTAAGAGAACACCCTGGGAGTCTTGACTAGTCCACCGTAACATTAAGAGAACACCCTGGGAGTCTAGACTAGTCCACCGTCACATTAAGAGAACACCCTGGGAGTCTAGACTAGTCCACCGTCACATTAAGAGAACACACTGGGGGTCTAGACTTGTCCACCGTCACATTAAGAGAACACCCTGGGAGTCTAGACTAGTCCACAGTCACATTAAGAGAACACCCTGGGAGGCTAGACTAGTCCACCGTCACATTAAGAGAACACCCTGGGAGTCTAGACTAGTCCACCGTAACATTAAGAGAACACCCTGGGAGTCGAGACTAGTCCACCGTCACATTAAGAGAACACCCTGGGAGTCTAGACTAGTCCACCGTCACATTAAGAGAACACCCTGGGAGTCTAGACTAGTCCACCGTAACATTAAGAGAACACCCTGGGAGTCTAGACTAGTAACATTAAGAGAACACCCTGGGAGTCGAGACTAGTCCACCGTCACATTAAGAGAACACCCTGGGAGTCTAGACTAGTCCACCGTCACATTAAGAGAACACCCTGGGAGTTTAGACTAGTCCACCGTCACATTAAGAGAACACCCTGGGAGTCTAGACTAGTCCACCATAACATTAAGCGAACACCCTGGGAGTCTAGACTAGTCCACCGTAACATTAAGAGAACACCCTGGGAGTCGAGACTAGTCCACCGTCACATTAAGAGAACACCCTGGGAGTCTAGACTAGTCCACCGTCACATTAAGAGAACACTGCGGGAGTCTAGACTAGTCCACCATAACATTAAGCGAACACCCTGGGAGTCTAGACTAGTCCACCGTAACATTAAGAGAACACCCTGGGAGTCGAGACTAGTCCACCGTAACATTAAGAGAACACCCTGGGAGTCGAGACTAGTCCACCGTCACATTAAGAGAACACCCTGGGAGTCTAGACTTGTCCACCGTAACATTAAGAGAACACCCTGGGAGTCTAGACTAGTCCACCGTAACATTAAGAGAACACCCTGGGAGTCTAGACTAGTCCACCGTCACATTAAGAGAACACCCTGGGAGTCTAGACTAGTCCACCGTAACATTAAGAGAACACCCTGGGAGTCTAGATTAGTCCACCGTAACATTAAGAGAACACCCTGGGAGTCTAGACTAGTCCACCGTCACATTAAGAGAACACCCTGGGAGTTTAGACTAGTCCACCGTCACATTAAGAGAACACCCTGGGAGTCTAGACTAGTCCACCGTCACATTAAGAGAACACCCTAGGAGTCTAGACTAGTCCACCGTAACATTAAGAGAACACCCTGGGAGTCTAGATTAGTCCACCGTAACATTAAGAGAACACCCTGGGAGTCTAGACTAGTCCACCGTCACATTAAGAGAACACCCTGGGAGTTTAGACTAGTCCACCGTCACATTAAGAGAACACCCTGGGAGTCTAGACTAGTCCACCGTCACATTAAGAGAACACCCTGGGAGTCTAGACTAGTCCACCGTAACATTAAGAGAATACCCTGGGAGTCTAGACTAGTCCACCGTCACATTAAGAGAACACCCTGGGAATCTAGACTAGTCCACCGTAACATTAAGAGAACACCCTGGGAGTCTAGACTAGTCCACCGTCACATTAAGAGAACACCCTGGGAGGCTAGACTAGTCCACCGTCACATTAAGAGAACACCCTGGGAGTCTAGACTAGTCCACCGTAACATTAAGAGAACACCCTGGGAGTCTAGACTAGTCCACCGTCACATTAAGAGAACACCCTGGGAGGCTAGACTAGTCCACCGTCACATTAAGAGAACACCCTGGGAGTCTAGACTAGTCCACCGTAACATTAAGAGAACACCCTGGGAGTCGAGACTAATCCACCGTCACATTAAGAGAACACCCTGGGAGGCTAGACTAGTCCACCGTCACATTAAGAGAACACCCTGGGAGTTTAGACTAGTCCACCGTCACATTAAGAGAACACCCTGGGAGTCTAGACTAGTCCACCGTCACATTAAGAGAACACCCTGGGAGTCTAGACTAGTCCACCGTCACATTAAGAGAACACCCTGGGAGTCTAGACTAGTCCACCATAACATTAAGAGAACACCCTGGCAGTCTAGACTAGTCCACCGTCTCATTAAGAGAACACCCTGGGAGTCTGGACTAGTCCACCGTAACATTAAGAGAACACCCTGGGAGTCTAGACTAGTCCACCGTAACATTAAGAGAACACCCTGGGAGTCTGGACTAGTCCACCGTAACATTAAGAGAACACCCTGGGAGTCTTGACTAGTCCACCGTAACATTAAGAGAACACCCTGGGAGTCTAGACTAGTCCACCGTAACATTAAGAGAACACCCTGGGAGTCTAGACTTGTCCACCGTAACATTAAGAGAACACCCTGGGAGTCTAGACTAGTCCACCGTAACATTAAGAGAACACCCTGGGAGTCTAGACTAGTCCACCGTCACATTAAGAGAACACCCTGGGAGTCTAGACTAGTCCACCGTAACATTAAGAGAACACCCTGGGAGTCTAGACTAGTCCACCGTAACATTAAGAGAACACCCTGGGAGTCTAGACTAGTCCACCGTAACATTAAGAGAACACCCTGGGAGTCGAGACTAGTCCACCGTAACATTAAGAGAACACCCTGGGAGTCTAGACTAGTCCACCGTAACATTAAGAGAACACCCTGGGAGTCTAGACTAGTCCACCGTAACATTAAGAGAACACCCTGGGAGTCTAGACTAGTCCACCGTCACATTAAGAGAACACCCTGGGAGTTTAGACTAGTCCACCGTCACATTAAGAGAACACCCTGGGAGTCTAGACTAGTCCACCGTCACATTAAGAGAACACCCTGGGAGTCTAGACCAGTCCACCGTAACATTAAGAGAACACCCTGGGAGTCTAGCCGAGTCCACCATCACATTAAGAGAACACCCTGGGAGTCTAGACTAGTCCACCGTCACATTAAGAGAACACCCTGGGAGTCTAGACTAGTCCACCGTAACATTAAGAGAACACCCTGGGAGTCTAGACTAGTCCACCGTCACATTAAGAGAACACCCTGGGAGTCTAGACTAGTCCACCGTCACATTAAGAGAACACCCTGGGAGTCTAGACTATTCCACCATAACATTAAGAGAACACCCTGGCAGTCTAGACTAGTCCACCATAACATTAAGATAACACCCTGGGAGTCTAGACTAGTCCACCGTCACATTAAGAGAACACCGCGGGAGTCTAGACTAGTCCACCATAACATTAAGCGAACACCCTGGGAGTCTAGACTAGTCCACCGTAACATTAAGAGAACACCCTGGGAGTCGAGACTAGTCCACCGTCACATTAAGAGAACACCCTGGGAGTCTAGACTAGTCCACCGTCACATTAAGAGAACACCCTGGGAGTCTAGACTATTCCACCATAACATTAAGAGAACACCCTGGCAGTCTAGACTAGTCCACCATAACATTAAGAGAACACCCTGGGAGTCTAGACTAGTCCACCGTAACATTAAGAGAACACCCTGGGAGTCTAGACTAGTCCACCGTCACATTAAGAGAACACCCTGGGAGTCTAGACTAGTCCACCGTAACATTAAGAGAACACACAGGGAGTCTAGATTAGTCCACCGTAACATTAAGAGAACACCCTGGGAGTCTAGACTAGTCCACCGTCACATTAAGAGAACACCCTGGGAGTTTAGACTAGTCCACCGTCACATTAAGAGAACACCCTGGGAGTCTAGACTAGTCCACCGTCACATTAAGAGAACACCCTGGGAGTCTAGACTAGTCCACCGTAACATTAAGAGAATACCCTGGGAGTCTAGACTAGTCCACCGTCACATTAAGAGAACACCCTGGGAGTCTAGACTAGTCCACCGTCACATTAAGAGAACACCCTGGGAGTCTAGACTAGTCCACCGTAACATTAAGAGAACACCCTGGGAGTCTAGACTAGTCCACCGTAACATTAAGAGAACACCCTGGGAGTCTAGACTAGTCCACCGTAACATTAAGAGAACAACCTGGGAGTCTAGACTAGTCCACCGTCACATTAAGAGAACACCCTGGGAGTCTAGACTAGTCCACCGTAACATTAAGAGAACACCCTGGGAGTCTAGACTAGTCCACCGTAACATTAAGAGAACACCCTGGGAGTCTAGACTAGTCCACCGTAACATTAAGAGAACAACCTGGGAGTCTAGACTAGTCCACCGTAACATTAAGAGAACACCCTGGGAGTCTAGACTAGTACACTGTCACATTAAGAGAACACCCTGGGAGTTTAGACTAGTCCACCGTAACATTAAGAGAACACCCTGGTTGTCTAGACTAGTCCACCGTCACATTAAGAGAACACCCTGGGAGTCTAGACTAGTCCACCGTCACATTAAGAGAACACCCTGGGAGTCTAGACTAGTCCACCGTCACATTAAGAGAACACCCTGGGAGGCTAGACTAGTCCACCGTAACATTAAGAGAACACCCCTGGAGTCTAGACTAGTCCACCGTAACATTAAGAGAACACCCTGGGAGTCTAGACTAGTCCACCGTCACATTAAGAGAACACCCTGGGAGGCTAGACTAGTCAACCGTAACATTAAGAGAACACCCTGGGAGTCTAGACTAGTCCACCGTCACATTAAGAGAACACCCTGGGAGTCGAGACTAGTCCACCGTCACATTAAGAGAACACCCTGGGAGTTTAGACTAGTCCACCGTCACATTAAGAGAACACCCTGGGAGGCTAGACTAGTCCACCGTAACATTAAGAGAACACCCTGGCAGGCTAGACTAGTCCACCGTAACATTAAGAGAACACCCTGGGAGTCTAGACGAGTCCACCGTAACATTAAGAGAACACCCTGGGAGTCTAGCCGAGTCCACCGTAACATTAAGAGAACACCCTGGGAGGCTAGACTAGTCCACCGTAACATTAAGAGAACACCCTGGGAGTCTAGACTAGTCCACCGTCACATTAAGAGAACACCCTGGGAGTCTAGACTAGTCCACCGTCACATTAAGAGAACACCCTGGGAGGCTAGACTAGTCCACCGTAACATTAAGAGAACACCCTGGGAGTCTAGACTAGTCCACCGTAACATTAAGAGAACACCCTGGGAGTCTAGACTAGTCCACCGTCACATTAAGAGAACACCCTGGGAGTCTAGACGAGTCCACTGTAACATTAAGAGAACACCCTGGGAGTCTAGCCGAGTCCACCGTAACATTAAGAGAACACCCTGGGAGGCTAGACTAGTCCACCATAACATTAAGAGAACACCCTGGGAGTCTAGAATAGTCCACCGTAACATTAAGAGAACACCCTGGGAGTCTAGACTAGTCCACCGTAAAATTAAGAGAACACCCTGGGAGTCTGGACTAGTCCACCATCACATTAAGAGAACACCCTGGGAGTCTAGACTAGTCCACCGTAACATTAAGAGAACACCCTGGGAGTCTGGACTAGTCCACCATCACATTAAGAGAACACCCTGGGAGGCTAGACTAGTCCACCCTCACATTAAGAGAACACCCTGGGAGTCTGGACTAGTCCACCGTCACATTAAGAGAACACCCTGGGAGTCTAGACTAGTCCACCGTAACATTAAGAGAACACCCTGGGAGTCTAGACTAGTCCACCGTAACATTAAGAGAACACCCTGGGAGTCTAGACTAGTCCACCGTAACATTAAGAGAACACCCTGGGAGTCTGGACTAGTCCACCATCACATTAAGAGAACACCCTGGTAGTCTAGACTAGTCCACTGTAACATTAAGAGAACACCCTGGGAGTCTAGACTAGTCCACCGTCACATTAAGAGAACACCCTGGGAGTCTAGACTAGTCCACCGTCACATTAAGAGAACACCCTGGGAGTCTAGACTAGTCCACCGTCACATTAAGAGAACACCCTGGGAGTCTAGACTAGTCCACCGTCACATTAAGAGAACACCCTGGGAGTCTAGACTAGTCCACCATCACATTAAGAGAACACCCTGGGAGTCTAGACTAGTCCACCGTCACATTAAGAGAACACCCTGGGAGTCTAGACTAGTCCACCGTCACATTAAGAGAACACCCTGGGAGTCTAGACTAGTCCACCGTAACATTAAGAGAACACCCTGGGAGTCTAGACTAGTCCACCGTCACATTAAGAGAACACCCTGGGAGTCTAGACTAGTCCACCGTCACATTAAGAGAACACCCTGGGAGTCTAGACTAGTCCACCGTCACATTAAGAGAACACCCTGGGAGGCTAGACTAGTCCACCGTCTCATTAAGAGAACACCCTGGGAGTCTAGACTAGTCCACCATCACATTAAGAGAACACCCTGGGAGTCTAGACTAGTCCACCGTAACATTATGAGTATTTTTAGGGACCCCAGATCATTACAGTTTAATCCTGTGAAGGGTCTTGAGTTTGACAATCGAGACCATCATTCTTTTGAAGTTGAGCCTTTGTTGCCCAGTTGCTATCAATTAAAACAGTTTTCCTATCAATCAGTAACAATTTGTCTGTAAAGACACATGTAGTGTTTTGTGCTAGCAGTTGGAGTATTACTGAGGTATGAACATGGGAAGTATTGGATTTTAAGGTGTTGCTTCTTGTTTGAAAAGACCCAGCTATGAAGCACAGATATGTACAGGGAATGTCGTCAAGGAGACTAGATTAGGTAGTGTGTAAGAGAGTTCATACTTAAAAGCCAAGCCTCTGACAGTGTTGTGGATCGAAAATAGAACATGTGGATTGCAATCTAAGTAGCCATTTAGGTCAGGCTTTACCAAGGGGACGGTGTGTGTGAAGCACATCAGAGGAGCACATCAGAACATACAGTACGGTGGTCAGCTGCTCAGCTATGCAATGTGTGAGAGGTCTATTTGTGTGTTTCTGCATGCGTGCGCAAATGTGTCATATATTTGTAAAGACAGGCTGGGATAGCAAGCCAGGTGTGAATCAAGAGGTCACATTAGTCATGAGCACAGTACAATTTTTTGTGTTGAAAAGGTAACAAGCAAGTCACATAAGTCTGGCAGATGCTATCCAAGAGTTCAGAATAAAAAGGACAAAAGTATTTGCCCCGTTTCTGATTTTCTCTATTTTTGCATATTTTTTATACTGAATGTTATCAGATCTTTAACCAAAACATAATATTAGATAAAAGGATACTTAATTTATAAATAAAATGACAAAGTTAGGAAACACCCAATTAGCCTGTGTGAAAAAGTAATTGCCCCCTTACACTCTGTGGTTTTGCCACCTTTTAGCTGCAATGACTCCAACCAAACACTTCCTGTAGTTGTTCATCCGTCTCTCACATCGCTGTGGAGGAATTGTGTCCCACTCTTCAAATCACATTTGATTTCTAATTTGTCACATGCTCCGAATACAACACGTGTGCCTAGCAGACTGTGTGAATCAGGCCTTCAAGGCCTGAATTGCTGTAAGGAAGCCACAACTAAAGGACACCAATAATAATAAGAGACTTGCTTGGGCCAAGAGACACAAGTAATGGATATTAGAGCGGTGGAAATGTGTCCTTTGGTCTGGAGTCCAAATTGGTGATTTTTGGATCTAACCACCGTGTCTTTGTGAGACGCGGTGTGGGGGAACGGATGATCTCGGCATGTGTATTTCCCACCGTAAAGCATGGAAGTGGAGGTGTTATGGTGTGCGGGTGCTTTTCTGGTGACACTGTCAGTGATTTATTTAGAAATCAAGGCACACTTAACCAGCATGGCTACCACAACATTCTGCAGCGATATGCCATCCCATATGGTTTGGGCATGGTCAAATCAAATTGTATTTGTCACATGTGCCGAATACAACAGATGTCGACCTTACAGTGAAATGCTTACTTAAAAGCCCTTAACCAACAATGCAGTTTTAAGAAAATCCTTTAAAAAAAGTAAGAGATAGTAAAAACAAATGATCAAGGAGCAACAGTAAATAACAACAGTGGGGCTATATACAGGGGGTACCGGTTCAGAGTCAATGTGACAATGTGTTTGTCAGAGGGCATAGCAGGATTTCTTATAAGCTTCCGGGTTAGAGTCCCACTCCTTGAAAGTGGCAGCTCTGCCCTTTAGCTCGGTGAGAATGTTGCATGTAATCCATGGCTTCTGGTTGGGGTATGTACATACGGTCACTGTGCGGACGACGTCCTTAATGCACTGATGTGGTGTACTCCTCAATGCCACCGGAAGAATCCCGGAACAATCCCGGAACATGTTCCAGTCTGTGATAGCAAAACAGTCCTGTAATTTAGCATCTGCTTCATCTGACCACTTTTTTATAGACAGAGTCTATAAAAAAGGCAGCTTTAGCAGGGCAGAAATTTGACGAACCGGGTTGTTGCAATGATGACATCCTATGATGGTGCCACATTGAAAGTCACTGAGCTCTTCAGTAAGGTCATTCTTGTGCCAATGTTTGTCGATGGAGATGGTATGGTTGTGTGCTCGATTTTATACACCTGTCAGCAACGGGAGTGGCTGGAATAGCCGAATCTACTAATTTGAAGGGGTGTCCACATGCTTTTATTATATATAGTGTATGTAATTGTTGTTATTTGTTCACTCAGGTTCCCTTTAAGATCTGATAACGTTCAGTATCAAAAATATGCAACAGTAGAGAACTAGATACTTTTTCACGGCACTGTACTGTTGTGTTAGGGGTCGCAGGCTAGCCTAGTGGTTAGAGTGTTGGACTAGTAACCGAAAGGTTGCAAGTTCAAATCCCCAAGCTGACAAGGTACAAATCTGTCGTTCTGCCCCTGAACAGGCAGTTAACCCACTGTTCCTAGGCTGTTGTTGTGTAGGAGGACAATCAGCTAATTTAAATACACTCCCACACACTGTACTGTTTCTGTTGACAATGTGTCTTGAAAAATAAATCAAATCACTAAGGATACCACATTTTCTGCCTTCAGCTGAAAACATCTATTGCCTTAGAGAGGACATTAACTTGTCCAACAGTAACATATTTTTGGTGTGTTGAAAGTGGCCCAACTGAAAGCAAGTAAGGACTCATCTGTGAAATCCTTATCGTGGATGGCTTTTTATACATGCTTGTTTGTCTTCTGCCCTTAAATGACAGGTAAATTTACTTAGGTCCAAGAAAGGGTACTGTTGTCTAACTAAATGTTTTTCTTTGGAGAGGGTTGTCTTTTTAAAAATTGGGCACAGGGGAGGGTAGTGCATTTTTTCCCTGATTTACCGTTCTGCAGGTTTGACTATATAATGTCTTCCATTTAGCTACATTTACTCATCTCCTTTCATGCGCCTCCCCTACCAAGGTGTTTTGGTACTTCTCTTATGCACTATGCTTTTTTTGTGCGGTTACTATACCACAGGTCAATACAGTCTACCAGTCAACTGTCTGTGCTGCCCTCTAGTCATAGTGACAATAGTGGGAGTTGGATCGTTTGTCCAGATCTGCAATAGTTAACTAGCAATCATACCATACATAAAATCATTAATACCTGCACCAATGTTCAATATAAATCCACAAGGTAGAGGAATGAAGCCTTGTTTAGTTTTGACTCTTGTTTAGGGACAAACAAATGATCCTACCAAGACTAGCTAACCACACCACACTCCAATGAATAATTGCACTATTGTTTTCAAGTGAGTACAATTCTACTCTAGGCTGTAAACTGTAGTGAAAATGTGATTTCAATAATAATAATGCCGCAAAAGCCCGTTATTTGAATGTTTCATTCCATTTGGATCAGTTGTGGGGCTACTCTCAACTGATAAGAAGGCACAGTAGCAGGCCAGTCTGGACGTGTTTTTACTTTGATACTGATGTGCTTTCTGTTGCCGATCATCATTCTCCCAAGTCGTCTTATATACTGTAATGTATATAATAGGCCACAGAGGCCTATGCTCCCAGCAGGCCCAGTTATTCAGAAAAGCATAACACTGCGTTCTGCCTCCTTTCTGATCCAAGCGGCTATTCCTCAACTTAGTACCCAACGTTTCAATATACCCAAAATATTTGTAATTTAACTTTTAAAATACTGTACATTACCTTTTACCTTTTATGTGTGGCATAAGCCCAACTATTCACAATGTTTTAATTCTGCTACTTCAGAAGTCTCCTGTAGGCTACCTGCGCATGTTCATCCACTCCACTCTATTATAATTTCAGCATCCAAACTATGCAACGGCCATTCGATTACAAAACACCAAAAAGTTTTATGACATTAGTATCTTCAATACGGAGTAGGAAGGGATGAAGTAGGGAGGGGTGAAGTAGGGAGGGATGTATTTTCTGTTTGTTGAGAATGACATACTATACTTGATTGTGGTGGTGTTAAACTCAAACCATGATGAACCAACTGCTCGAAGTTGGGAATCTGTATAAGTAGTTATGCGTTGCTTATTGGCTGCATTTGCAGGTCTCCCAACATATCACCTGGCTATGAGCAGACAGCATCCTGGGAGCGCCTCAGATGTCCCAACATATCACCTGGCTATGAGCAGACAGCATCCTGGGAGCGCCGCAGGTCTCCCAACATATCACCTGGCTATGAGCAGACAGCATCCTGGGAGCGCCTCAGATGTCCCAACATATCACCTGGCTATGAGCAGACAGCATCCTGGTCTCCCAACATATCACCTGGCGCAGACAGCATCCAGGCCTAAGATGTCCCAACATATCACCTGGCTATGAGCAGACTGCATCCTGGGAGAACCGCAGATGTCCCAACATATCACCTGGCTATGAGCAGACAGCATCCTGGGAGCGCCTCAGGTGTCCCAACATATCACCTGGCTCTGAGCAGACTGCATCCTGGGAGCGCCTCAGGTGTCCCAACATATCACCTGGCTATGAGCAGACTGCATCCTGGGAGCGTCCCAACATATCAGGTGTCCCAACATATCACCTGGCTATGAGCAGACAGCATCCTGGGAGCGCCTCAGGTGTCCCAACATATCACCTGGCTATGAGCAGACAGCATCCTGGGAGCGCCTCAGGTGTCCCAACATATCACCTGGCTATGAGCAGACAGCATCCTGGGAGCGCCTCAGGTGTCCCAACATATCACCTGGCTATGAGCAGACTGCATCCTGGGAGCGCGCCTCAGGTGTCCCAACATATCACCTGGCTATGAGCAGACAGCATCCTGGGAGCGCCGCAGGCATCCTGGGAGCGCCTCCCAACATATCACCTGGCTATGAGCAGACAGCATCCTGGGAGCGCCATCAGGTGTCCCAACATATCACCTGGCTATGAGCAGAGCAGACTGCATCCTGGGAGCGCCTCCAGGTGTCCCAACATATCACCTGGCTATGAGCAGAGCATCCAGACAGGTGTCCCAACATCCTGGGAGCAGACAGCATCCAGGTGTCCCAACATATCACCTGGCTCTGAGCAGACTGCATCCTGGGAGCAGACTGCATCCAGGTGTCCCAACATATCACCTGGCTATGAGCAGACAGCATCCTGGGAGCGCCATCCAGGTGTCCCAACATATCACCTGGCTATGAGCAGACAGCATCCTGGGAGCGCCATCCAGGTGTCCCAACATATCACCTGGCTATGAGCAGACAGCATCCTGGGAGCGCCTCAGGTGTCCCAACATATCACCTGGCTCTGAGCAGACAGACTGCATCCTGGGAGCGTCTCCCAACATATCAGGTGTCCCAACATATCACCTGGCTCTGAGCAGACAGACTGCATCCTGGGAGCGCCTCAGGATGTCCCAACATATCACCTGGCTATGAGCAGACAGCATCCTGGGAGCGCCTCAGGTGTCCCAACATATCACCTGGCTATGAGCAGACAGCATCCTGGGAGCGCCTCAGGTGTCCCAACATATCACCTGGCTATGAGCAGACAGCATCCTGGGAGCGCCTCAGGTGTCCCAACATATCACCTGGCTATGAGCAGACAGCATCCTGGGAGCGCCTCAGGTGTCCCAACATATCACCTGGCTATGAGCAGACAGCATCCTGGGACAGCATATCACCTGGCTCTGAGCAGACAGCATCCTGGGAGCGCAGGTGTCCCAACATATCACCTGGCTCTGACAGCAGACTGCATCCTGGGAGCGACCATCCAGGTGTCCCAACATATCACCTGGCTATGAGCAGACAGCATCCTGGGAGCGCCTCCAGGTGTCCCAACATATCACCTGGCTATGAGCAGACAGCATCCTGGGAGCGCCTCAGGTGTCCCAACATATCACCTGGCTATGAGCAGACAGCATCCAGACAGGTGTCCCAACATCCTGGCTCTGAGCAGACAGCATCCTGGGAGCGCCTCAGGTGTCCCAACATATCACCTGGCTATGAGCAGACTGCATCCTGGGAGCGCCGCAGATGTCCCAACATATCACATATCACCTGGCTCTGAGCAGACAGCATCCTGGGAGCGCCTCAGATGTCCCAGCAGACAGCATCCTGGGAGCGCCTCAGGTGTCCCAACATATCACCTGGCTATGAGCAGACAGCATCCTGGGAGCGCCGCAGATGTCCCAACATATCACCTGGCTGAGCAGACAGCATGAGCAGACAGCATCCTGGGAGCGCCTCAGATGTCCCAACATATCACCTGGCTATGAGCAGACAGCATCCTGGGAGCGCCTCAGATGTCCCAACATATCACCTGGCTATGAGCAGACAGCATCCTGGGAGCAGATGTCCCCATATCAGGTGTCCCAACATATCACCTGGCTGTCCCAACATATCACCTGCAGCCTCAGGTGTCCCAGACAGCATCCTGGGAGCGCTCAGATGTCCCAACATATCACCTGGCTATGAGCAGACAGCATCCTGGGAGCGCCTCCAGGTGTCCCAACATATCACCTGGCTATGAGCAGACAGCATCCTGGGAGCGCCTCAGGTGTCCCAACATATCACCTGGCTATGAGCAGACAGCATCCTGGGAGTGTCCCAACATATCACCTGGCCTGAGCAGACAGCATCCTGGGAGCGATGTCCCAACATATCACCTGGCTATGAGCAGACAGCATCCTGGGAGCGCCTCAGGTGTCCCAACATATCACCTGGCTCCTGAGCAGACAGCATCCTGGGAGCGCCTCAGATGTCTCCCAACATATCACCTGGCTCTGAGCAGACAGCATCCTGGGAGACGCCTCAGGTGTCCCAGCACATATCACCTGGCTATGAGCAGACAGCATCCTGGGAGCGCCTCAGGTCTCCCAACATATCACCTGGCTCTGAGCAGACAGCATCCTGGGAGCATCCGCGCCTCAGGTGTCCCATCACCTGGCATATCATCCCTGATGCTCATGGAGCAGACAGCATCCTGGGAGCGCCGCAGGTGTCCCAACATATCACCTGGCTCTGAGCAGACAGCATCCTGGGAACGCCTCAGGTGTCCCAACATATCACCTGGCTCTGAGCAGACAGCATCCTGGGAGCGCCTCAGATGTCCCAACATATCACCTGGCTCTGAGCAGACTGCATCCTGGGAGCGCCTCAGATGTCCCAACATATCACCTGGCTCTGAGCAGACTGCATCCTGGGAGCGCCTCAGATGTCCCAACATATCACCTGGCTCTGAGCAGACAGCATCCTGGGAACGCCTCAGGTGTCCCAACATATCACCTGGCTCTGAGCAGACAGCATCCTGGGAGCGCCTCAGGTGTCCCAACATATCACCTGGCTATGAGCAGACAGCATCCTGGGAGCGCCTCAGATGTCCCAACATATCACCTGGCTATGAGCAGACAGCATCCTGGGAGCAGACTGCATCCTGGGAGCGCCTCAGGTGTCCCAACATATCACCTGGCTCTGAGCAGACAGCATCCTGGGAGCGCCTCAGGTGTCCCAACATATCACCTGGCTCTGAGCAGACAGCATCCTGGGAAGGTGTCGCCTCAGGTGTCCCAACATATCACCTGGCATCCTGAGCAGACTGCATCCTGGGCATCCTGGGCGCCTCAGATGTCCCAACATATCACCTGGCTATGAGCAGACAGCATCCTGGGAGCGCCTCAGGTGTCCCAACATATCACCTGGCTCTGAGCAGACAGCATCCTGGGATCACCGCCTCAGGTGTCAGGTGTCAGACCAACATATCACCTGGCTCACCTGAGCAGACAGCATCCTGGGAGCGCCTCAGGTGTCCCAACATATCACCTGGCTATGAGCAGACAGCATCCTGGGAGCGCCGCAGGTCTCCCAACATATCACCTGGCGCTTCCTGTCTGCAGGGGGATTGTCATCCACATTCTCTCTGTTGCTCTGACTCACCATTAGGCAAACCAAGACTGACCAGGGGAGGGGAAAAGAGCTAGATAGATTAAATTATATTTTCATTAAAGTAAGATTAGACCGAAGGGTAAAGAGTGGGATGAAAAACGTTCATGCATGGATAAAATGCTTTGTCCGTACTCCCTCTTTGCCTCCATTTCCCTGTTCTAAAGAGCAGGTCCCCTCTGCTCTCTGGTGGTGGCTGTGCTGTTAAGAAGCAGTCATGAGAGCAAACCCATTTTGCCACTGCTTTGCACTTCAGAGCAATCCTGCTGTTTTAAACTATTTATTTTTCTAACTAATTACGGGAGCATAGGGGCTGGATGCTGTACGTGATTAGTAAGAATGCAGGCACACCACAGACACCAACCCACGTCAGTTCTACATTCCAGCGAATGCCAGGGCTTACAATGCCTGGATAGGTATTAACATATCATCTAACTACATCATGTGACATAACAATCTGATGCCTGACTGCACAGTCGATGACGTGGCATGCAACCATTGGTTGATGCAATGTAACTCCTGCACATCTAGTTGTTTAGGAACTCTATCATTAATTGAGCTCTCCATCTGGCTGCTGGTGGGGTCCCATTCTCCTCATCAGAGTTCACCTGATGACTTCCTGCTGACTGCACAGTGCTGGGTGATTGATGTGATTTCCCTGAGGGAGGGGAGTGGTTCTAAATCTGGCTCCAGCACTGCAGATGGAACCGGCTCCAGTACGTGTCGTGTTCCCATCATCAGCCCAGTGTGCAGCTCCAACACTATGATTGGAGCACTCCCCACTGGCCTTCAATCACACCAAACATATTGCGTATTTTTTCATCTTCCATCCCCCTGCCTCAACCTCATTACTGTTTTTTTTTTTAAATACATTTAGGGGGTAGATCAGCTTTAGTATTGCAGATAGATTGTGGCTTACATCAATGTAATTGTTTGCAGCATTTCCAATCCCCCATATTTTCTTAAATGTTTTCAACATATTTTCCTTTCTTATTTCCCCTAAACCCACCACCCCTACCCTAATTGGAGTAAAGTAAGGGACAACAATACTTACACTTCTACTTCTACATTTTACGGGCGCGGTACATTTGACCTTTGTTATCCCTTTAGTCCAACCCTTCAGTTACCCTCAACACCTCCCATGTATCTCTGAAAACTATCCCATTTTGATTTTTACTTGCCATATGCAGTACCAGTAAAAAGTTGACACACCTACTCATTCAAGGGTTTTTCTTTATTTTTATTATTTTCTACATTGTAGAATAATAGTGAAGACATCACAACTATGAAATAACTGATATGGAATAATGTAGTAACCAAAAAAACGTCAAAATCAAAATATATTAGAGATTCTTCAAAGTAGACACCCTTTGCCTTGATGACAACTTTGCACACTCTTGGTTCCCACATATGCTGAGCACTTGTTGGATGCTTTGCAGTCCAACTCATCCCAGTCCAACTCATCCCAAACAATCTCAGTTGGGTTGAGGTTGGGTGATTGTGGAGGCCAGGTCATCTGATGCAGCACTCCATCACTCTCCTTCTTGGTCAAATAGCCCTTACAGAGCTTGGAGGTGTGTTTTGGGTCATTCTTCTGTTGAAAAACAAATGATAGTACCACTAAGTGCAAACCAGATGGGATGGCGTATCGCTGCAGAATGCTGTGGTAACCATGCTGGTTAAGTGTGCCTTGAATTCAAAATAAATCACAGACAGTGTCACCAGCAAAGCACTCCCACACCATCACACCTCCTCCTCCATGCTTCACGGTGGGAACCACACATGCGGAGATCATCCGTTCACCCACTTTGTGTCTCACAAAGACACGACGGTTGGGACCAAAAATCTCAAATTTGGACTCAGATCAAAGGACAGATTTCCACCGGTCTAATGTCCATTGCTCGTGTTTCTTGGTCGAAGCAAGTCTCTTCTTCCTATTGGTGTCCTTTAGTAGGGATTTCTTTGCAGCAATTTGACCATGAAGGATTGATTCACGTGGTCTCCTCTGAACAGTTGATGTTGTGATGTGTCTGTTACTTGAACTCTGTGAAGCATTTATTTGAGCTGTAATTTCTGAGGTGCAGTTAACTCTAATGAACGTATCCTCTGCAGCAGAGGTAACTCTGGGTCTTCCATTCCTGTGGTGGTCCTCATTGAGAGCCAGTTTCATCATAGCGCTTGGATTTTGCGACTGAGCTTGAATAAACTTTCAAAGTTCTTGAAGTTTTCTGTATTGACTACTGACCTTCATGTCTGAAAGTAATGGACTGTCGTTTCTCTTTGTTTATTTGAGCTGTTCTTGCCATAATATGGACATACCATATACTTATAACTCTTATACCAAATAGGGCTATCTTCTGTGTACCAACCCGACATTGTCACAACACAACAAACTCATTAAGAAGGAAAGAAATTCCACAAATGAACTTTTCACAAAGTACACCTGTTAATTTAAATGTATTCCGGGTGACTACCTCATGAAGCTGGTCGAGAGAATGCCAAGAGTGTGCAACTGTCATCAAGGCAAAGGGTGGCTACTTTGAAGAATCTAAAATCTAAAATATATTTTCATTTGTTTCACTTTTTTGGGGGGCTACTACATGATTCCATATGTGTTATTTCATAGTTGTGATGTCTTCAATATTATTCTACAGTGTAGAAAATAGTAAAAAATAAATTAAAACCCTTGAATGAGTAGGTGTGTCCACATTTTTGACTGGTACTGTATTTTTCAACTGGCTGTGAGGTTTCACAAAAGCTCTGAACCTTTCCATTCTCATAGTTCCTGCAGATTCTAAATCAAAAAATGTAGATTTTTACTAAGAGTATTATTGATCGATTGACTATGGCTTTTCAAATCACCCAGCAGTGCTAGTTTTAAGTAAATGTTGAGATTGTTCAGCCATTCCTGAACCTGCGACCCAAAACAAGATACATAATTTGGGCAGTTTCAAAACAAGTGAGCTAATAAGTCTCTCTTCACAGCAAAATCTGCAGAGCTGGGATGATTGTATTCCCCATAAACACAACATAATATTTTGTATAATCATTTAAATAATACAACTC
This sequence comes from Oncorhynchus masou masou, assembly GCF_036934945.1. NCBI lineage: Eukaryota > Metazoa > Chordata > Actinopteri > Salmoniformes > Salmonidae > Oncorhynchus > Oncorhynchus masou. Next base: position 17,301,751 of record NC_088233.1, on the reverse strand, counting down.
AAAGTTTTGAATCAGGCGTTGTTTTGTGTATTTGTATTTTCTTTTGCATTTATTAAGTATCCCCATTAGCTGCTTTGTATCAGTTCATAAACCATGTGCCATGGAATCAGCACATCGGAAAAAATCTCTTCCCAACTATTTAGCAGCCTGTATGGCAAAGCTGTACATTTATTGGTCTTTAAATGGAACTGGTATACTTTTTATTTTTCACGTCATTATTATTATGAAACATTTAGGTCTTTAATGGTAAGGAACTTGTCTGTCGACTATGTCCCCCTTCGATTTACCTCCATTGTTGCGGTAATGCTATAATCAGTTGGTTGTCATTTTTGATAGAGCAGACATTTCTATATATTTTTGTTAGCTCCATGTGTGACACAACCCCACCTCGTTACTGTTTGTTTGGCTGTCAACAGTCTTGGCATCCATCATGTTTGTCAATGTCTGTGGCCAGTTGGGGACTTATAACCCCCAACCCTCCAACCACAGGTGTGAAGAGAGTGGGTTTGTGGGGAAAAGTGTTCAGGACAGGCTCTAAGGCCTGTGTGTCTATTTTCTTTTTTCTTCCTGACACAGCAATTCACTGTTGAGATTGTAAAATCACCTGTGTGGTAAACTTAAATACTTTTTTTGTGGATTGTCTGTAGATCTGCATCTGTAGTTGCTCTACGGACTAACTATCCACTGACCCCAGCCTTAACTTTTACCCGTATTCTAAACCTGATGAGAACTTGTTCTCAACTAGCCTACCTGGTTAAATAAAGGTAAAAAAAACCTAACCCTCACAGTAGCCTTAGCATGCTGGTCATACTATCCACAAACTCTCTGTAGAGCATGTTGTGTCAAAGCTTTCTACAAGTATGTGCATTCTTCAGTATGATCACTGGAACTACTATAGAAATATTTATTTAGTAACACCTGAATGGACAATTTACATACTAGGTCTTAGTTTCATGGTACATTTGTGTTTACAGTATGCTAGTATTACACATGTAATCAACCAAAGAGCATTAGAAATGACAATATTACAGGGAAAAAGAAAGAACCCATGCACTGTACCCAAAGAACAAATATCAATTCATTGTAACAATGTGTGATAAACAAGACATAAACAAGACTATACAGTTACCTCCCAACTGAAACTGGAACACTTTGTTGCATTTTAAACAAGTAGTACTAATGAATGGCCACTGGACATGCAGTTTACTAAATATGGTCCCCCATGCAAGAATGTCATGGAGGCACAGACTGCGGTGGGAGCACATAGGGCTGGTTTCTCAGACATGGTTTAAGCCTGGTCCTGGATCAAAAGCACTGTTAAATGGAGATTCTCTATGTAGCATGTTTCTTAGTACAGGACTAAGCTAAATCTGTGTCGGGGAAACTGAGTGTAACATCTACCATCAGCTTAATGCTCTCTCCTACTCTTTTGATGCTGAGGCTCTCTGTTGATCCTCTTCTTCACCACCCTGTGTTCTCCATAATAATAATAATAATAATAATAATATCATGGTGAGGGAGGAGTCTTCAGAGAGTTGGTGGAACCGCCCTGACTTCCACCTGCAGTCCCGTGGCCCACCCACTTGAGAACACAAAGATAGGAGACAGAAACACAGTCAGAGAGATGAACATAACAAACAGGCTACAGTATATAAGGTCTAGGAATACAATGGGAAGCTGAATTGCACGAAGAGGAAAGATTCAGAAGTGAAATCTAATTTCGGCAAATGGAAACTAGGAGGCTGAAGTCACATAATGCACTCTGAAGATTTCATTCGTTTTACACAAACATTGTCCTCTGTGTGTACGGCCCGGCCCCCCTTTGCGTTCTGTTGTGCCTCTGTCCACAAATCAATTGTCACGCACTGTGCCTCCGCAATCCCATGCTCCGTTTCATAACAACACTAATTCAATGTTTCTACTTTTACAAGACCTCCAATTCAAATTGCAGTTCCTTTAACAACTAGCATGCATTTTCCAGCTGGCATTTAATAGCTTAAAAAGGATGGATGGATGGATGGATGGAGAGAGAGAGAGAGGTCAGGTTTGAGCACAGTTTAAATGGCTGTTTTAGAGAGAATATTAATAAAGAGGGTGTGGCCTGGGATGTGAATTATTGATGACAACTGTCTGTGGTCTTGAGGGTCAGCGAGTCTTGCACAAAGATTTCAAAACACCAAGGCATGAACAGCCGCCGGGGGAAATAATGAAAAGTCAAGTGTGTGTGCGTGTGTGTATGTGTGTGTGTGCGTGTGTGCGTGTGTGTGGTTGATGGGTTAAGTAAGCTTCCGTTTGGTTCTAGTGAATACACCCCAGGGCTGACTGTGCAGCTACAATGTTAGTCAATGACAGGCACTTCATTTATTTCACTGTGTTGCCTGCATGACTGTAAATATTTACGTAGTCCATGAACTGTTTCTGGTCAATTAATGAGGGTGGAGGAGTAGTGTTTCTAAATAGCTTAGTGAATGAATCCTCTTCCTCTCCCGCCACATGGATGGATTGTTGTGTTTATGGCACATCAAGTCAAGTAGACATTTGTGTTATGTAATCCCGCTTGTCTTTTATTGTCCCTATACACGCTGGAGAAGGAGAGCTCTATGGCTTGTTGTCTACTTCCCTTTGAGATGTGTGGTCATAATGTCAAGGATAAAAGAGTCTTTCTTCCATCAGTATACACATTGACTCCCATAGAAAGATGGACGGGCGGACATACAGTATTAATTGATTGACTCGCACGCACGCGCACACGCCCACGCCCGCACGCACGCACACACACACACACACACACACACACACACACACACACACACACACACACACACACACACACACACACACACACACACACACACACACACACACACACACACACACACACACACACACACACAGGGTAGCCAAGTGGTTGGAGCGTTGGACTAGTAACCGAAGGTTGCAAGTTCAAACCCCCGAGCTGACAAGGTACAAATCTGTTGTTCTGCCCCTGAACAGGCAGTTAACCCACTGTTCCTAGGCCGTCATTGAAAATAATAATTTGTTCTTAACTGACTTGCCTGGTTAAATAAAGGTAAAATAAGAAAACTGTACCTCTACTAGGGGGTGCCAGTGGGCGATGGGCTTGCGGGGGTACGACAGCATCTCGTTCCAGTGGCCTCGACCCAGGCTCTCTGCCTCGTTGCCCACCCTACACACTCCAATGATCTCGTTGTGACCTACACTGTGGGATGGGGGTCACATCAAACATACAGTCTCATCAAAACCTTCTGTTTCCATACATGCACTCCCATTCATGTTTTTGTTTAAAATCATGTGGATTTGTGCCTGTCTACACATTTTCACTTAATGATAATAAAAATAATATCGTAAGTATGTCTTACAGAATAAAAAGCCCTGTAGGTTTGGTGTCCTGTTCAACAGCGTGTTCTTTGGTGTAATAATTATAGTGATGTTTGGCAGATTATATCAACTCCTCAAATATTTACTCTGAATATTTACTCTGAACAGCATCGGGAGGCAAGGAGTCTGTACTCTGTGTTCTCCAGGCTTGTTCGTCAACCTTTTCGTTTTTTTTATTAATGTTGTTTTCACTCTCTCTCCATTGAGCTGGTTTAACAGAATGCCAGCTGCTTTCCAAACCCATGAACAACTAAAACGTGTTACACTTAGGGAGGCTCAGCTATGTGTTTGGATATGTCTAATATACTGTTTTCTCAGGTTCTGGTCAGTGTATCGTAGTCACCACAAACTTGTCGGCTATTTGCAGAAAATAAAACAGAAACTGCTGCCATAACGATAGGGGGGTTCAGTTCATAGAAGCTTTGCAAAATGTTTTCATGTATTTACCGATCGTAGTCCATCACTGCTATTAGGAGACTGATCTGATCAATGTTCTCAGGAGGGACATCAAATACTATGGCTTCGTTGTAGACTGGATTCAGAGTGTTTCGCTTGGTGGACGTTTTCCTCTTCTTCAATCTCCGTCCCTCACACATCAAAGACACCTTCACATAGGGATCTAGAGAGAGTTGGGACACAGGGAGGGAAAGGGTAAACCCATGGAGTAACAGATGGGGTATGTCCGCATTAGGCCTCTGGTCAAAAGAACTGTACTATACAGGGAATATGATGCCACTTCAGATGCAGACATGGCCTCCTCAACAGTCACGCTACGTTGATATGTTTTGTCGTGCCTTCTGCTCATTGGCCAATGTTATTAAAAGACCGGGAGACAGAAATTACAATTCCATTTGATATATTACCCTGTCATATTAGACTAGAGCCCCAGTCCCCACATGGTTGACCCTACCTGAGGCTCCAGTGATGTCCATGGCTTTGAGGTTCCTAGCCTTGATCATTGTGATGGTCAGCCTTCCAGCCGTTGGTAGGTAACACAGGGAGAACATGAGATCGCCCAAGTCCACATTGTCCTACAAAGCAATGAAAACATCAGTGAAAAATGTTTAGTAACTGAATGTCTCACGATGTCACCATACATTATAGCTCTGGCATCCCTGTTAGAGATTCTGCTGGTTCACAGTGAACCGTGTTTGAGTTAACAGGAAGAGCAGCACTCCAATTATCACCTTTGAAAATAGATTTTCTGTGAGAGAGTGATGCGTTCGTCAGACACCAGCATCGCTCACAAGGTTAGTTTCCGACAGGGAATATGGAGGCCACGAGTCTCACCTCCAGTTGAGGCATGCACCTCACCATGGTGACAACCCTGTTAATCCTGTAGGTTTTAGAAGCTGGGAGCCCACTCTAAATAAGCAGCATCTTCAGGCTTGGCTAGCACTAGCCTGACATCTGAATTAAGCTTTGTGTGAGTGCGTGTTTGTGTGCGTGTCACGAGGTTGGTGGTACCTTAGTTGGGGAGGACGGGCTCGTGGTAATGGCTGGAGCTGAATAGGTGGAAAGATATGAAATACATCAAACATGTGGTTTCCATGTGGTTGATGCCATTCCAGCCATTATTATGAGCCGTCCTCCCCTCAGCAGCCCCCACTGGTGCGAGTGTGCTCCTTAACCCTTAGCTCTACAGGCGTGTTATAACAGATCATTCCCCCTGTGTGAAGGTTCCTGTCAGCAGGCCCCTGGGCTCAGTGGGAGGGAAGCCCCATTATTCTGCATCAGCAGGAAAGGTCAGTCCAGCTCTCCACAGAGAAGCGCTCATTATCAGGACTGACCTGGTCACCTCCTGCCTGGTCAGTGGTCAGTCCCAGTATCACACACACACAGCCTCCCTGAGAAGCTAGCTAGCTCACACTCTGCTGGAGCTCTGTTGCCAGGGATATCCGGCTTCTCTGCCTGGCTGTCATGGCTCTGACAAGCCCATCGTCAATATTGGCAACTTGGTTTAGTTCCTCATATAGCACACTGTGTTCTCTATGGAATGGGTTTTACTAAGGGAATATGTTCACTGATGAAGTAACAGAAGTTTGAATATACTGAAAGGCAAACACAGCTCCATTTATGCTCATTGCTCACTCAATGATGACGGACCTGAATTGGAAAATTAATGTCTGTAGGAATAGTGTCCCAAAATGTGACTTCAAAAGTTAAGCTAAAAGTTTAAGAATAACATGCTGTCTGATGTGCTACATTATTCTAATGTGCTGTATATGAAAAATGCATGTTGCTATAAATGGGTCTCAACTCTGGTAGTTAATTACTTTGATGTTCCATTTCAAAGCCTCTAAAACACCTTGCATCACATCCACCAGAGATCAATGGACATGGTTGCTAAGGACACTAATAATGTATGCTGTTTATTGTCTTGTTCTTTGTGCATTGTAATTCATGTCCTGTCCTGCAAGGAATGTGAATGATTTTGGAGGTTGTTGTTGACTTTACATTTTTTAGACTATGACATTGATAGGGAGTTTGAAAAAGGTCAGGTGCCATGGTGGAAAATGTCAAATTGGCACATCCATTCAAGCATCAATAAGTGTTCTTTCTGGATGGTTGTAATGGCAGATCTAATGCAATCTACTGTATCCAAAACAACATTAGGGTGCGCTAATACTGCTCTCTGGCCCGTGTCCAATATCACTATCAATTGAATCAAACAAAGGAGTTGATTTATCAAGGCTGTCAACATAGGGCAAGGAACCACAGTGACCTCTAACCTACATAATCATCAGTCCACACTTTGCAATACCGACATGGTCACTCAGAACGCACAGCATGAGGTTTCCATCATAAAGTGGTACAAATCACACACAGACATGCTCGGCCTCTGCGCGCGCGCACACACACACACACACACACACACACACACACGCAGAGGAGAGACTAGGGGTGGAACTATATAACCCATCCCTCTCAGACTAAATAATCAAATGAACCACTTCCATCTGCAGACTATAGCATAACAGTCCTCTCTATTCGTTGAAGCACTTCAATCAAGTCAGTGGTGGAATTATGGTAACTTGTGCTCTTTCCATGAAATTACACTGGAGCTCTAAAGGCCCCCAATATGGCTGAGTGAGAATACTGGCAGTCTATCTTCTATAATTATCCATCACCCTCGGATCTCGCTCTCTCTCTTTTTAAAGGGCCTCTTAATAGACAGGGTGTGTTGCTACCATGTTAGTAGAGAGAAACCGAGGGAGACAAAGGGAGATGGAGAGGGGAAATGGCTTTGCGATAGCCGGCGTGTGTAAGACCATGTCATCTTATTACAACATCAGACAGTAAGTCAGCAGTTGTGACCCACTGTGGAATGACATGATTCCCCACTTTAGCTGTGCTACCCTTGGCTGCTATCTGCTAAATGTACACTGACAGAATCAGAGTAAGCTAACACATTAGAACCACCTAAGGTAGTACTCATGTTTGACTAGTTAACAGTAACAGAGTTTGGGATGATTCTGTTGTCATCTTGTGAATAAAATATTCTTAAAGGCCCAATGCAGGCGTTTTATATCAATATCAAATAATTTCTGGGTAACAATGAAGTACTTTACTGTAATTGTAGGCAAAAATTATATTGAGCAAAAATGACTTATAATGGGGAGGGGAAAACTGGAGTAAACTGAACACTCTCTTTGTTGTTGGTCTATTAACCAATTTACCACATGGTGACGCCACTATGGAAAGCCAAAACTTCCGCCCATGCAAACCTGCTGATTAGAAGGTCCTGTGTAGATTGTATATTCAACCAGCAACTATCAGGAAATAACACTGATCCAATTTTTGGTAACACTTTATTAGGGAAGATGTAGATGCTCTACATCAGTAACATTTCAACTAACTATCTACTAACCCTTATCCTAACCCTAAACTTAACCATTATCCTAACCCTACACTTACCCTTATTCTAAACCTAATCCTAACCGTAACCTTAACAACCAGTTTCTTATCAACGCTACATATTCGTTGCCAAACCCACTGGCTCCAGCTCCATGGCTGTCTGAAGTGGTTCTCAATCAGAGGCAGGTGTTTATCGTTGTCTCTGATTTGGAACCATATTTAGGCAGCCATATTTTTGAGTGTTTCGTGGGTGATTGTCCTTATGTCCTTGTTCTGTCTGTGTTACTTAGCACCAGTATTAGGCGTTTTCGATTTTCGTGTTACGTTTATTGTTTTTGTAGTTGATTCATGTTTACTTCGTTTTCATTAAACATAGATCGCAATAGCCACGCCGCATTTTGGTCCGACTCTCCTTCGCATATAGAAAACTGTGACAGAATCACCCACCACAACAGGACCAAGCGGCGTGACAACAGGCAGCAGCAGCAGTGGGAGAGTCTGGATTATTTGGAAGACTGGACATGGGAGGATGAGTTGGACGGTAAAGGACCCTGGGTACAGCCTGGAGAATATTGCCGCCCTAAAGAAGAACTGGAGGCGACAAAAGCGGAGAGGCGCTGGTATGAGGAGGCAGTATGGCGACGCGGATGGAAGCCCGAGAGTCAGCCCCAAAAATTTCTTGGTGGGGGTTCACAAGGAGTATGGCGACGCTAGGTAGGAGACCTACGCCATCTTCCTGTGCTTACCGGGGGGCTAGAGGGACCGGGCAGGCACCGTGTTATGCTGTGAAGAGCACGGTGTCCCTGGTGCGGGTGCATAGCCCGGTGCGATACATTCCAGCTCCGCGTATCGGCCAGGCTAGAGTGGGCATCGAGCCAAGTGCCATGAAGCCGGCTCTACGCATCTGGTCCCCAGTGCGTCTCCTTGGGCCGGCTTACATGGCACCAGCCTTGCGCATGGTTTCTCCGGTTCGCCTGCATAGCCCAGTGCGGGCTATTCCACCTCGCCGCACTGGCAGGGCGACCGGGAGCATGCAACCAGGTAGGGTTGGGCAGGCTCGGTGCTCAAGAGCTCCAGTGCGCCTGCACGGTCCGGTCTATCCGTCACCACCTCCACGCACCAGTCCTCCGGTGGCAGCCCCCCGCACCAGGCTGTCTCTCCGGCTCATCCGTACAGGTGCTCCCGTCTGTCCAGCGCTGCCAGAGCCTTCCTCCTCTCCAGCGCTGTCGGAGTCTCCCGCCTGTTTAGCGCTGCCAGAGCTTTCCTCCTCTACAGCGCTGCCGGAGTCTCCCGCCTGTTCAGCGCTGCCAGTCTGCAAGGAGCTGCCAGTCTGCAAGGAGCTGCCAGTCTGCATGGAGCAGCCAGAGCTGCCAGTCTGCATGGAGCAGCCAGAGCTGCCAGTCTGCATGAAGCCGCCAGAGCTGCCAGTCTGCATGGAGCAGCCAGAGCCGCCAGTCAGCATGGAGCAGCCAGAGCCGTCAGTCAGCATGGAGCAGCCAGAGCCGCCAGTCAGCATGGAGCAGCCAGAGCTGCCAGTAAGCATGGAGCAGCCAGAGCCGCCAGTCAGCATGGAGCAGCCAGAGCCATCAGTCTGCCAGGATCCGCCAGTCAGCCAGGATCTTCCAGACCCGCCAGTCAGCCAGGATCCGCCAGTCAGCCAGACTCTTCCAGATCCGCCAGTCAGCCAGACTCTTCCAGACCCGCCAGTCAGCCAGGATCCGCCAGTCAGCCAGACTCTTCCAGATCCGCCAGTCAGCCAGCCGCCACCGTGGACAGACGCCCACCCGGACCCTCCCCTATGGGTTTTGGTGTGCGGCCGGGAGTCTGCACCTTGGGGGGGGGGGGGTTTCTGTCACGCCCTGGTCTTAGTATTTTGTGTTTTCTTTTGGTCAGGCCAGGGTGTGACATGGGTTTTTGTATGTGGTGTGTTTTGTCTTGGGGTTTTTTCATAGGTATTGGGATTGTAGCTTAGTGGGGTTTTCTAGGTTAGTCTATGGCTGTCTGAAGTGGTTCTCAATCAGAGGCAGGTGTTTATCGTTATCTCTGATTGGGAACCATATTTAGGCAGCCATATTCTTTGAGTGTTTCGTGGGTGACCTTATGTCCTTGTTCTGTCTGTGTTACTTAGCACCAGTATTAGTCTGTTTCAGTTTTTGTGTTACGTTTATTGTTTTTGTAGTTGATTCATGTTTACTTCGTTTTCATTCAACATGGATCGCAATAGCCACGCCGCATTTTGGTCCGACTCTCCTTTGCCTACAGAAATCTGTGACAAAATCACTGACGCTGGAGACTTATCTCCCTCTCTAACTTTAGGCATCAGCTCTTAGAGCAGCTTACCGATCGCTGCAGCTGTACACAGCCCATCTGTAAATATTCTGTATATATTTACATATATATTCTGTATATATCTGTATATATTCTTGGTACCATTTGAAAGAAAACACGTTGAAGTTTGTGGAAATGAGAGTTGAATGTAGGAGAATATAACACAATGGATCTGGTAGAAGAAAATACAAAAGAAAAAAACAACTATTTTTTTCTACCACCATATTTGAAATGCAACAGAACAGGTCCTACATCTATCCACAAGATGGCAGCAGTGTGTGTGCAAAGTTTCAGATGGATAACTTGAAGTATGAGCAAACTACATGACATTTAGTGTGAAGTCACCCAGGTATAATTGGGCAAATCGTGAAGGAGGCATTCACATTCATATTACATTTATCTGCTAGGATATCGTCAAATCTGTATACTTGGACTTTGATTTAGCTTTTCCAGTATTAGTAGCCATATTATAAGTTCAACATTTGCAAAACAACCAGTTTTCATAACTTCATAACTCTGAATATTCTTACAATTTTTGTTCAAAATGAAAAGGCTTGATGTCGCACAAGGTTAGCAGCTACATTTTGCGACAGATACTGGGTTTCCAGATACTCCCATAAAGCCCAGCCCATTGGATATCTAGCTAGCTTTGTTTGACCCCGATTTGGTGCTTATTTGACAAAGCTACAGTCGATCAAGTGAAGACCGCCCGCATCATCTGCGGGCCATGAAGGAGTTGCTCTCTGAACAAATCTTGTGTCCTATAGGATATACTACACCCCTAATGATATAGTAAAGTCTGTAAATTGGACAGTGCAGTTATATTAACAAGAATTTAAGCTTTCAGCCGATATAAGACACTTATGTACCGACACTTGTTGTTTCTCTAAAATCTGCGATGGTGACACAAGGCGCTGCACAACGGGACGCCTATCCCTAAGAATTAAATAAAGGTGAAATAAAAAATAAAGATAGTATGACCATCTGTGGAGCTTCTACATAGACTATCCAAATTAAGTGTGACCAAATGCTTTTATAGTGTTAGTTTCATCAGCTGTACAATATTATATAAAACACAGAAAACTGAATTTTGACTGCACTGGGCCTTTAATACTCAATGAAGCTTGTGGGAATGTGAACCTGTAACGTTCGTCATTGGGAGAAAGAGAGGACGACCAATGCGCAGCGTGGTAAGTGTTCATAGCTTTTAATGAAGTACTAGAACACTGAACAAAACAATAAATAACAAACGAACAGTCCCGTAAGGTGGAAGACAAAAACACTAAACAGGAAATAAGCACCCACAACGTAAAAGTGAAACCAGGCTACCTAAGTATGGTTCTCAATCAGGGACAACGAGCTGCCTCTAATTGAGAGCCATACCAGGCCAAACACAGAAATCCCAAATCATAGAAAAAAGAACATAGACAACCCACCCAACTCACACCCTGACCATACTAAAACAAAGACATAACAAAATAACTAAGGTCAGAACGTGACAGAACAAAATTTGGATGTGTTGCTTTACAGTGGTGACAGGTCTTCTCTCAGCAGTTGGCCTAGAAAATCATCCTGATTGACCTTTTCCTCTTCCCTCTGTCATTCTCTCAACCTGATAAATGGATTGCCCTTTACGTACTTTACTCCTCAATATATTTATATTACTTAATTATCTTCATTCCTGGAGGAACATAGGGCCTGAATATATTTATTAATACCTTAAAATAGTTGAAAAAACAAATGCAGAGCTGCATCACTCTCTCAGGCCTAGATAATGCCTTAAAGCTGGAATAAATTATAGTGAAACTGCCAAGTCCGTTTGTAAAGTTACTGCAAACAATGAACACTGTTTTTTTTCTAGCTCATTCCAGTCGCTACCTGCAGCGAACTGAAAAGACGAGTGACCTAGGGATGTGTGTGCATTGGGGACCTTTAACAGAATGTGACTGGCAGAACGGGTGTTGTATGTGGGGGATGAGGGCTGCAGTGATATCTCAGATAGGGGGGAGTGAGTCCTAAGAGGATTTTTAAAATAAGCAACAACCAGTGGGGCTTGCGACGGATATACAGGGACGACCAGTTTGCAGAGGAGTATAGAGTGCACTGATGAGTCCCATAAGGAGCATTGGTGGCAAATCTGATGGCTGAATGGTAAAGAACATGTAGCCACTCGAGCACCCTTACCTGCCGATCTATAAATTATGTCTCCATAATCTAGCATGGGAAGGATCGTCATCTGAATCAGGGTTAGTTCATCAGCTGGGGTGAACGAGGAGCGATTACGATAGAGGAAACCAAGTCTAGATTTAACTTTAGCCTGCAGCTTTGATATGTGCTGAGAGAAGGACAGTGTATCGTCTAGCCATACTCCCAAGTACTTGTATGAGGTGACTACCCCAAGCTCTAAACCCTCCGAGGTAGTCTTCTTGCCAAACCATATGACTTTTGTTTTGGAGGTGTTCAGAACAAGATAGAGGGCAGAGAATGCTGGTTGGACACTTAAGAAAGCTTTTTTGGAGTGCATTAAACACAAAATCCAGGGAGGGGCCAGTTGAGTATAAGACTGTATCATCTGCATATAAATGGATGAGAGAGCTTCCTACTGCCTGAGCTATGTTGTTGATGTAAAAACTTCTGAGGGCTAGGGGTCCTGCTAGTGGGACAACTTCCAGTTAAACTGGAGTGTGCGCAATTCAAATTAATAATCATAAATAATATGGATTTTAAACATTTATGTACATATAAGTGTCTTATATCGTCTCAAAGCTTAAATTCTTGTTAATCTAACTGCACTGTCCGATTTACAGTAGCTATTACAGCGAAAACATGCCCTGTGATTGTTTGAGGACGGCGCCCCACATTAAAATATTTTTCCACCGGCACAGGTTTCATACATTCACCAATAACGATTAAATATTCACTTACTTTTTGAAAATCTTCCTCTGATTTGTCATCCAAAGGGTCCCAGCTATAACTTCTAGTGTTGATTTGTTTGATAAAATCCTTCTTTATATCCCAAAAAGTCTGTTTAGTTGGCACCATCGATTTGAGTATTCCACTCGTTCAACATGCAGAGAAAATCTACCCCTAAACTTTGTTTCAACAAGTCAAAATAGGTTTCTAATTATTCCTCAGATACCCTAAAATGTAATCAAACTATAATATTTCTTATGGAAAGAAGTATGTTCAATAGGAAACCGATTTTAGCAGGTGTGTAAAGTCTTAATAGCGCGCGCAAACACAAATTTCCAAGACTGTATCCTTCTGCTAAAACTGATATTTCTTATTTGTTTTTAAGTTACAAGCCTTGAACATAGAACATTGAACATGCTGACACCCTGTGGAAGCCATAGGAATTGCATCCAGGGAGCTAATTTTCAATATTACCTTTCTTTTGAATGGTCTCTCAAAATAAAAAATTCTGGTTGGTTTTTCTTTGGATTTTCTCCTACCATATCTATTGTATTCATTTTCTCCTACATTATTTTAACATTTCTACACACTTAAGTGTTTTCTTTCCAATGGTACCAATTATGTGCATATCCTGGCTTCAGGGCCTGAGCTGCAGACAGTTTACTTTGGGCACGTCATTCTGACAGTAAGTGGCGAAAAAAGGAGCCTAGTCCTATTAAGAAGAGTGTGGGGCCTAGGATCGAGCATTGGGGTACACCCTTGGTAACAGGCAGTGGCAGAGACAGCAGATGTTCTGACTTAATACACAGCACTCTTGAGAGAGGTAGTTAGCAAACCAGGCCAAAGACCCCTCAGAGACACCAATACTCCTTAGCCGGCACACACACGGCCACACATAGTTCAAGTAACAGACACATCTCAGGATGTTCAGAGGAGACTGCGTGAATCAGGCCTTCATGGTCGAATTTCTGCAAAGAAACTAGTACTAAAAGTAAACCATCTGCAATGGATCATGCCACACAGTCATTCTATTAATCAAAAATCTTATCTAATTACAATATGTCCCAAGTTGGCTCAGATCAGTACTATTGAATGTTGTGGCAAGGACACAGATTACTGCGCTCTTTGTAATCTTTGTTATAACAGCCCGACAATTAATGTGAACCTGAAGAGGCTATTGGTCTTCTACTGAGTTCTAGAATAGATTAGTTAAGCTGTGTCTCATTAATAGTGTTACCAAAGTGGTAAACAGCAACAGGTCCCTCCATCCGTACAGATCCAGATCCTTCATCTTCCTGACAGGATAAACCACCATTGATCCTGTTCTACTGTCTAACGGTTCAATTCAACACTCATAAAGGTGGCTGTCTGACCTAGAGGCTTATAGAGACCAAGTAAAAGGTTTGGAGCTGGTGCACTTGTATAGGTATTTGTATCTCTCTCTGGCGCTGGAAGGTGTGGGATATGGTAAAAAAAAAACATTTCAAACATTTAGCATTACTTGTAATTTATGTTATCAAAGAAGTAGGTGGTGTGTGACATTTTCAAACACTATTCTTGACCTCCTTACTCTTCATGCGATCCTACAGTTTTTATTTATGGAGATGAAGCACTTTAAGGCCAAATGTGATGCCAGGTTACAGCTTTTATGTTACATATGGGATGTTTGAAACCCAACTTCACCCTGAGGTATGATTTATGCATGGACGAGTGCTTGGACTTCTGATGTCCCATGCTCTGTTCCCAGGGGGGCTGGCCCAGTTGGCTGAGTGGCTGTGTGTGTGCGCGTGTGTATTTGTGTACATTATGTTTGTCTACATTATGTCTGTGTGTGTGAGTACCGTTTGTGTGTGGGTACTTGCTTACACTTTAAGGCCAACCTATGGCTCCCAAGTGAGCTCACCCGCATGACACAGGGTGTAGATGTTTTTTATTTATTTTTTATCTAGGAAGTCGCCAAGCTTGACATTCTCTGAGAGTCAACATGTGAAAGTCTGACCTGAGGAAAGCTGTGAAAATATCTACTCCGACCTTATTTAAAGTGACTGGCTGTGAATGGATTGATAGCTCTTAGATCTGTCTTTAAAATGTGCCTTCAATCTTCCACTAACCCTCTCCACGTCATACCTTTTAGCACTTCTAATCCAACTGCTCAGAAATATGAACAGTTGAAGTCAGATGTTTACATACACTTTAGCCAACTACATTTACGCTCAATTTTTTACAATTCCTGACATTTAATCCCAGTAAAAATTCCCTATCTTAGGTCAGTTAGGATCACCACTTTATTTTAAGAATGTGAAATGCCATAATAATAGTAGAGAGAATAATTTATTTCAGCTTTTATTTCTTTCATCACATTCCCAGATGGGTCAGAAGTTTACATACACCCAGTTAGTATTTGGTAGCATTGCCTTCAAATTGTTTAACTTGGGTCAAACGTTCCACAAGATTCGCACAATAAGTTGGGTGAATTTTGGCCCGTTCCTCCTGACAGAGCTGGTGTAACTGAGTCAGGTTTGTAGGCCTCCTTGCTCACACACACTTTTTCAGTTCTGCCCACAAATGTTCTATAGGACTGAGGTCAGAGCTTTGTGATGGCCGCTCCAATACCTTGACTTCGTTGTCCTTAAGCCATTTTGCCACAACTTTGGAAGTATGCTTGGGGTCATTGTCCATTTGGAAGACCCATTTTGCGACCAAGCTTTAACTTCCTAACTGATGTCTTGAGATGTTGCTTCAATATATCCACATAATTTTCCTACATCATGATGCCATCTATTTTGTGAAGTGCACCAGCCCCTCCTGCAGCAAAGCACCCCCACAACATGATGCTGCCACCCCCGTTCTTCAAGGTTGGGATGGTGTTCTTCGGCTTGTAAGCTTCCCCTTTTCCTCCAAACATATCGATGGTCATTATGGCCAAACAGTTCTCTTTTTTTAAGACCAGAGGACATTTCTCCAAAAAGTACAATCTTTGTCGCCATGTGCAGTTGCAAACCGTAGTTTGGATTTTTTATGCTGGTTTTGGAGCAGTGGCTTCTTCCTTGCTGAGCGGCCTTTCAGGTTATATCGATATAGGACTTGTTTTACTGTGGATATAGATACTTTTGTAACTGTTTCCTCCAACATCTTCACAAGGTCCTTTGCTGTTGTTCTGGGATTGATTTGTACTTTCCGCACCAAAGTACGTTCATCTCTAGGAGACAGAACGTGTCTCCTTCCTGAGCAGTATGAAGGCTGTGTGGTTCCATGGGGTTTATACTTGCGTACTATTGTTTGTATAGGTGAACGTGGTACCTTCAGGCGTTTGGAAATTGCTCCCAAAGATGAACCAGACTTGTGGAGGTCTACAATTGTTTTTCTGAGGTCTTGGCTGATTTCTTTTGATTTTCCCATGATGTCAAGCAAAGAGGCACTGAGTTTGAAGGTAGGCCTTGAAATACATCCACAGGTACACCTCCAATTGACTCCAATGATGTCAATTAGCCTATCAGAAGCTTATAAAGCCATGACACTGGAATTGTGATACAGTGAATTATAAGTGAAATAATCTGTCTTGTGTCATGTGAAAAAATGACTTGTGTCATGTACAAAGTAGATGTCTTAACCAACTTTCCAAAACTACAGTTTGTTAACAAGACATTTGTGGAGGGGTTGAAAAACAAGCTTTCATACTCCAACATAAGTGTATGTAAACTTCCGACTTCAACTGTACTTGTACAGGTTGTTCATCTACATGGGTACTAATTATAGATCTATATTAAAATGCATCTTGCCCTGTGTAGGGCCAGTGATAGAAAGTACCTAGACTTAATTGTCCTTAAGGAATTGCCTAATCATACTATTGATTAAATTAAATCCCTACACTGGTGGTAAATCATGGGATCCTGACTTCTATCAGAAGTGAATATTAACACATGTAAAAAAGAGCATGGCCCTCCAGGCAGACAGTAGATAGATATACAGTACAGTACTGGAGTCACTGACATGTCAGAAAGGCTCTCGAGTCTCAATTGTCTGTTTCAATAGAAGTCTACAGTCTCATTGGAGTCTCACTGAAGAAAGAAGGACTATGGTATCATTGAAGGATTGTAAGTAGTCTCAGTGATATACATATCTATACAGTATCAGTCAAAAGTTTGGACACACCCCACTCATGCAAAGGTTTTTCTTTATTTTCACTGTCTTCTACATTGTAGAATAATAGTGAAGACATTAAAACTATGAAATAACACATATGGAATCATGTAATACCCAAAAAAGTGTTAAACAAATGAAAATATATTTGAGATGTGAGATTCTTCAAATAGACACCCTTTGCCTTGATGACATCTTTGCACACTCTTGGCATTCTCTCAACCAGCTTCATGCGGTAGTCACCTGCAATGCATTTCAAATAACAGGTGTGTCTTGTTAAAAGTTCATTTTTGGAATTTCTTTCCTTCCTAATGTGTTTTTATTTTATTTTACCTTTATTTAACCAGGCAAGTCAGTTAAGAACAAATTCTTATTTTCAATGACGGCCTGGGAACAGTGGGTTAACTGCCTGTTCAAGGGCAGAACGACAGATTTGTACCTTGTCAGCTTGGGGGTTTGAACTCACAACCTTCCGGTTACTAGTCCAACGCTCTAACCACTAGGCTACCCTGCCTCCAATCAGTTGTGTTGTAACAAGGTAGGGGTGGTGTACAGAAGATAGCCCTATTTGATAAAAGACCAAGTCCAAATTATGGTAAGAACAGCACAAATAAGCAAAAATAAATGACAGTCCATCATTAATTTGAGACATGAAGGTCAGTCAATCCAGAACAAGTGCAGTCGCAAAAACCATCAAGCGCTGTTATGAAACAAGCTCTCATGAGGACTGCCACAGGAAGAAAAAAATACTTTTACAAATTAACTTTAAAAATGAACTTTTAACAAGGCACACCTGTTAACTGAAATGCATTCCAGGTGACTACCTTATGGAACTGGTTGAGAGAATGCCAAGAGTGTGCAAAGTTATCATCAAGGCAAAGGGTGGCTACTTTGAAGAATCTCAAATATAAAATATATTTTGATTTGTTGAACACTTTTTTTGCTTACTACATGATTCCATATGTGTTATTTCATAGTTTTGATGTCTTCACCATTATTCTACAATGTAGAAAATAGTAAAAATAAAGAAAACCCCTTGAATGAGTACTTTTGACTGGTGCTGTATATATTTCACTGAGACTACAGTCCTTCCTTGAGACTGCAGACTATTTACAATCCTTCAATGACACCATAGTCCTTATTTCTTCAGTGAGACTCCAATGAGACTGTAGAAGCCTCTAGGGCCTTTCTAACATGTCCAGTGAGATTCAATGGAACAGGCGAAACCTTCAGTATGCTACAACTCCCTATAGTAATCCATGTAGTCCATGTGAATAATCTAGACAATCTCAAGCTCTGTATCCTCTCATGTAAAAGCAGCCTCTTTACTGCCAACTGAAATGTAGGTCACTACCCCATGTGTTTCCTGGTGTGATCATGTATTATTCACCCATCTAAGTATATTTTTATGTTAGCCTTATTTTAACACCATGGGGGTGGTTCTTGGGGAACAGTGACTCCCCACTAAACTCTCTTAGATAATGTCTCCTTATTCACTAATTCATTAAGTCACAATTGTGCATTTATTGTTGCTTGTCTATGTACCTAAGACAATATGAAGTGTATTGAGAGACATAAAGAGGTTAGCTTACCGAGGTGACGTACTGGATGTCCCTACAGAGTTTAGTCTCTCTGGGGAAGTCCGCTAGGTCCAGGAAGTTATCCACCACCACCTGGCCAATGATGTCGTGGCGGGAGAAGCGGTCAAAGTCGTAGACACTGAAGTGCAGTTTGCGTGTGGGCAGCTCAGTGTAGGCCACAGGGAACAGGAAGACCTCATCGAACACGGGGTTGAGGGTCTTGCGGTGAACCTTGGTCTGGTGCTTGGTCTTGCGGTCGGGGAGCAGGTAGATTTTGATATAAGGGTCAGAGGTTCCTGTGAAGTCCTTGGCCGGTAAATCCTGGGCCTTGTGGATCTTGATGATGAGCTGCTCCAGGTCACAGTCGAACTTGAGGATGAAGTGTATCCGGCCGCAGCTGTCGGCCCTCCTGCCGTCGTCCGTGTCCACGGAGTGCTGCTTATAGAGCTCAGGTTTGATCCGGCCCAGAGTGGCCAGGGACTCCTGTCTCTGGAACTGGCCCATGTTGAAGTCTGGGTTGGACAGGTTCATCTGGCGCCGGAATGAGTTGTGCCTACAGAGGGTAGAGAAACCAGTTAGCTATCTATAGACCTAACGCAACAGGGTTAGTTGAATTGCCTTGTTATTGTTTCTGTTTTGTGGGGCTGACCGGACAGAGGAGGTGGGTTCAGTGATCTGGCGCTGCACGCGGGCAATGTGGCGGATGTGGTTCTCCTTGGGCTTGGACTGGACCTCCAGGGGGATGTCTGGGGACGTGTGGCTGATCTTCATGGCTGACTCTGGTGCTAAAAGGCCTGAGGGCTCCTTGACACAGTCCTCACTGTATTCATTCTCCACCCCATCCATCTCCATCAGGACTGGCTGCTGGTCCCCCTGGCCATCCTTCAAGCCCTCGGGAAGGCCACGGTCGCACCATGGCACCCAGCACAGCTTCCATGAAAAGAAGAGTGAGACCCCGAAAAGAGCCAGGCCACAGGCGGTCACCAACAGTGACAGCAGGCTCACCGAAACATCTGGACAGACAGAACCATTGTGAGAGATGGAATTAGGGCAAGTCAGGGGATAGTACAAAGATATTTTTTGTATTGATATCAACATATTATTTATGCTATTGACTTTTCTTTATATCTCTCAATTTTTTCCTCATCTTGATATTGCACAAAAATGTGTACTTTATCATAAACATCACTGTAAGGAAAGACGTAAGGACAATTTGATGGATATTGTCCTCTGGATTTTAAGACGAGGCCTGCAATTGTATGCATTAACAAGGGATGAAAAACTCAGATGGGTGTTAGCAGGTTATAGAGTCCTGCTCAGTCAACATGAACTCATCATTAAGTCCTCCCATCTCAAATGGCCTCTCACAGACAGTGAAAGGGAACAGGCTTTTGTCTGAGATGGAACACACCAGGCTGTCAGTATACGTTCCAGTTCTCAGAAAGAGCATCTCACTACCTGATGAATGAGCTCACCCTGTCTCTGTGTGGTCCCCTGTGGCTCAGTTGGTAGAGCATGGCACTTGCAACGCCAGGGTTTGTGGGGTCGATTTCAATGGGAACCAGTACGAGAAAATGTATGAACACACTACTGTAAGTTGCTCTGGATAAGAGCGTCTACTAAAATGTTAATGTAGTGTCTCCCCTCCCCAGTCATTGTGAATCAGGCTATGCAGACACCTAGGGCTTTTGGTCAATAAGCCCCTGTCAGTGTCCTGCAACTACCATAGCTTCCAATCAGATTTAATGTGTACACTGTCTCTCGGCCATACTTCCCTTTGATTATCTAGAGCAGTGGAGGGAAATGGAGCCTCATTTGGTGTTGAGTTATTCCTCCCACCACTCCATCCTGGTTGGGCTTTGCAGCTCTTGCAGTACACATTCACAGTGTGCAGCCAGGGATCCATGGACTCATTGGGCTGGCCCACATACTGCACTGGAGACCAACTGGGGCTTCTGCACTAAGCCATAGATAGATGGCATGCCCAGACATTGTGGGACCACTTTTTGAGGATTCACTCATCTGGTTGTCTGCTATTTTGACGATCTTTGGTATGTTTAAATTTGGCTGTTCTAAAAAGAGAAGAAATCAAGGACACTATATGAGGAGTTTGGAAGCAGAATTTCTCTTTCCCTTGCTAATTGAATGTATGAAAGTTGTTGTCCCACCAAACTCCCAGCCCTCCTGGGATAAATCTGCTCTTCCTATCCTAAAACTGACAAGGTGCAATCAATATAATGTGCTCTAAATACCACTGCCTCTAATTAAATCTGCAGCTCAATTCATTACAAACACGACACAGGGTTAAAGTTAAAAACTTTCTCAAAGGAACACTGACTGACATGTTTAATTAGCACTGGCTTAATTATTTTAATTATTAATATTGTATTAATCAACCACCCAGCAACCACCCAACACTAGCACACACACACACACACACACACACACACACACACACACACACACACACACACACACACACACACACACACACACACACACACACACACCAAATGTGTGGACATGCTGATTTCACATGTGCAAATCATTTTTTTATAATTGTATATCCAGTATGTATAGGACTATGTGTATTCAATGTGCTGTGTAGGGGATATAATGTACTAATTTGGCAGCCCTGCTATGGTTGCGTTTAATCATACTGTGGATTAGAGAACACGTTATGGTGGAACAACATGTGGTGCCCTTGATAGGGTCTATCCATATAAATGAATTGAACCTCTCTGATATTTCACACTGTAAGCATAATAGATCCTGTGTTCCATTTCAGACAGGCAGAAGCTCAGACAGGATATGAGAGCAACGTGTGAAAACAGCTTTTAAAAGAAGCCAAGGTTAAAATGACAAAAAACACTCCTACAATTCAAGATCCACAGTCTGTCAAATAATGTGTGAAAGATTATGTATTTTCAGTATGTCTGCTAAACTATCAAATTAGTGTCTGACAGTTTATGGAATCACACATTTTCTCACATATTTCAATACAATATTTTATAATCAGGTGTTTGAACCAAAATTATTTACCAACCATCATTTTTTGTTCAGTTCCACTGTTCTGACCAGAAAAATACAGTTCTGAACAGATTCGAACCCCAAAAAAGTAACAGTTTATATTGTTATTTCTGTTAATTTTTAAACCTCTGAAATCATAGCACGACATTAAATTACTTCACAAATGGATAGAGCAGGATTCTATGGAGCAGGGCAGGATATCTTCATGCAAGTGTAGTGTAGGATGAGAGATGCAACTGAAATCTGTGGGTGAGGAGATCACTGTGCATGATGCACTGGGCATCTTGTTGTTATGACATGCATTATCTGGATTAGGTCCACAGAATTGTACCTACAGAGGAGTGCTTCTATGAAGGAACTTTGGATGTCTTTTAGTTGGCTTAACTAACATTTTGACCAGGGCAAGCCCTTTAACATGACTCTTAGTTCCATTACATTACATATAATGCCACCTAGAGCTGACGAGAGCTAGACTAGAGCTAGCTAGCTAACTAACAAGCTTGTGTGTGCAGAGTAGCACCAGGGGCATAGGCATGGGTGGGCCCTCCCACTCAGATTGAGCAAAAACAAAAAGAATATACATTATTATTACAAAAATACCCCCCACAGACTATGCTTCTGAGGGAGGGACATGGGGAGGGTCAGGTAGCCTACACACACACACTGGCAAAGATTTTCAGCTGTCAGGCATGAAGACACTGGAATAAGTTTCTGAGTGACAAAGTCCGTGCTTTGCATAGGTGCTTTGTTGTGTTTTTTAAAGAAAAAAATCCCTAGATTGTAAAATAACATTATCACCAGTTCCCATGCCTTTTCTGTTCCGGAACAGTATAGATCACTTTTGTTCTTGGTTCCAGTTCTGTTCCTATTTTTATTTTATGGTTTTCGGTTCTGTTCCTTGAACCGGTTCCAACCCCTGCTTATAAATTATGTGTGTAAAAACAATCAAATGTAAAGGCACCAACAGTCTTGAGAAATACTGTATTGGGAACTATTTTATGACATTCATGACATTTTTTACTATTTATTTGCCAAACTTCAGGCCACTGTCCCCTCGGCCTCTGAACATCACAGGGAAAACATACTTACATCCTTGTGATCATCATGGATAGATCTTTATTGCACAGAAGATCATTTGTCTCAAGCATAAAGGTCAAAGATTGAGGTCAAGATCAAATTGACTTCAAAATGACTTCAGATGAAGTGTTGCTCATCACAGTTTATATGTGATCAGCACCATTCCTGTGCAGAAAGCAGCTTGTTTCTAGACCAAGGTTATATACGGTAGAACAATGTCAAGGTAAAATTGTGGGGGTCAAATTGCGGGTCAAATTTACCCAGAACATCATGTATGTCACAAATTTTGTATTAATTAATTAATTAATTAATTGTTTTACCAGTTTGAGAACCAATATTTCGGAAAGTAGATGAAGGGTCATAGTGGAAAAAGTTACGTAAAATAGTATTTCTGTTCTGGGTCAATTTGACCTGAAACATAAAGGAAGGGTTAAACAACGTAAATGTAAACAAACATTGCACAGCCTCAAAACATAGTTTAAACTGTATTTTTTTATATCATGGAGGCTCAGTCCTTGCATCCATAGCTCTGTCTATGAATTTAAAAGTGGCTACATTTCTCCAGCCCCAGTCTTGCACTGCAATACCTCCAAGGAAGCTACTCCAGCCCCATCCCTCAGCCTTTTACCAAAACAGTGGCGTCCAAGTGTATCTCCTGCCGTTAGGGAATACATGTTTACTGATTGATCAATTATTACTGATACTTTGGCACTTCACATGGATGCTGCATCAAAACCATTCACTTCTTGTATTCAGTGGGTGCTAAAGTAACAATCAAGCTGACAAACCTCTGATTTAATCCTGATATTTTGATGAAGAAATGTTGGATTATCACTAACATTACATGGGCTCTAGCAAGAAAGATTAGATTGAGAACCACTGTGACGTGAAGTTTTATGCAGGACGTATGCGGAAGACGGAGACCAACTCAGTGGTCTTGTGAGCCCTGAAATTAGAAGGTTGGGAGTTCGATCCCGAGCCGAGACATACAAAAGACTGTAAAAATGGGACCAAGTGCCTCTCTGCTTGGCACTCAGCATTAAGGAAATAGATTGAGGGTAAGGCCCTGTGATAGAAAAGCTTCCTGTCCAGGGGCTTGTGTTTGTACATCAAGCTGCCTCACACTACAGAAACAGGAGACAGGCATGAACATAAACATGTTCCTAAGAAGCTTCTTGGAGTGCCTCATTCTGTTGAGAGAACACTCTTGGAAAAAGGGGTTCCAAAAGGGTTCTGCGGCCGTCCCCATAGGAGAACGCTTTTTGGTTCCAGGTAAAACCCTTTTTGGATACAGGTAGAACTCTTTTGGGTTCCATGTACAACCCTCTGTGGAAAGAGTTCTACCTGGAGCCCAAAGGGGTTTTTCAATGTTTACTCCTATGGGGACAGCCAAATAACTCTTTCTGGTTCTAGATAGCACCTTTTTTCAGGAGTCTAGCGATTTCATCACTGAATGATCACATTAGTTCCAGATAATGTTTTATAATATTCATCGTCCTCACAGATCTGTACACATCCACAACACTCAGTAGGTTTTGATCTACTAAAGTTTAGATTTTTATGAAGTTGAGATACTTTGGGGATAAATGGCCATCTGAGGGTCCTAGCTGCCCCCTTGTGGTCTCATTATAGAAGACTCCTACACCATACAGGCCTGTAGGCAGTGGGTCATATTGGCTCTCCCATTAGACCCATTGTGTTGTTTATATTAGTCTGCTACTCATCCATAGAGAGGGGTCCAGGTTTTGGCCTTTCATTAAACAGTTGTCTAGTTCCTCTAGGGAAGCACACTGACTGTCATGGTTCAATAAACCTACAGCAGCAGCACCACCAACATTATGTCAATAAGTCACAATTGCAAAGGTGAGAGGTCATTTTGATAAGGGGGATTGAGAGACTAGAGAGAGAGTGACCTTTAGAACCGATTGATTGTTTTTCCCCTAGAAGGGCTGCAGTAACAGATTGTTGGATCCACAGAAAGCTACTGGTTACTGACAATGCTATCCCACTGCCACAGAGAGAGGCTCTGTTAAGCACGAGAAGATTGTGTGAGAATCACAGACAGAGAAGTTTCCTTAACCTCATCTCTGTCCTTGATGGATTTGGATGTAAATTACCAGAGGATGTGATATGGACTTTTCTCATCAGTCCATTGCCAGTAGGCATTTCATACCAGCAGTTTATGCAGCTTTATGGCCACTTATTTTCTGACCTAAAATCCTATTTGTAACTGTCCAGACCAGATTAGACTCTTTCCACAAGTGGGCCTGACCAAAACCAAAGCATCAAGTTTCATAGTGGTCCTCTATTATTCAGATATGGATGGCAACATGGGAGGGTCAAAACTAGTTCCCACCCTTTCCTGGGCGGTTTGAATAGTTTTACATCTATAAAACGTTGCTTATGTGGAGCAACCTGCAGTAAATAGGTCACAGAGTAACCGGGAAAAGATCTGTTAGCAGAACTTCTGTAGGATCATGCATGTTTAATGGAATTTGTAACATGTTTAATAAACGCATCAGTCAAGCCCAGTCGCTAACCTACGGTGTAACAAGAGAACTCACATACCACTCTGGTCTGTGACTTTGTAGTGTGTGGTGGTTGGACTGAGGTACCAACAACATTTCCATTTGATCAATCATCACTATTTGTCACTTAAAGGTAATTTAGTTGTTAAGTCAATATACAGCTGAAATAAATAATAAATAAACAGTCAAATTAACCTTTAGAATATAACACACTTAGAATAATTTCGAGTGCTGCTGTCACTGGATGGTTGTGTGACCCAGGGAGCAAGCATTATGTTATCTGGGCAGTGGTAAATGGGTGGGGCTCCTATCCCCTCCACTCTGTCAAAACACACACAAATAAAACGTTCCTTTTGTGCTGCTGTAGACGCCTTGATGAACACAGGCAACCCATTGAAGGATATTCTACTTATTTTTGATTTAACCAGAGAAGTCACTAGCCTAAGTGTATGACATTTGCCTAAGTAGTTTACATTGTTTACATGGAAATGCAGTATAGACTGCTATCCAGTTCTGGATAATATTGATATAGACTACTATGCAACACGTTTCTAAACCTCACTTTTCACTGGAAAAAAGTGTCTTGCAAAATGTTTTAAAACCGCCGAATTTGCTATTATAACGCTCTTTTCAAAAGTGTGGATGATTAAAAATTCTGAGATTGAGTAATTGAGAAGTTTTAAATCTCTCCATCCTGTACAAAATCTCAATGTTATACCAAAATCAAAATGTTGTATTTCACATTATTGCACAACATACCTGAGTCTGAGTATCTCGGTCTGGCAAGATCTCGGAAATAGTATATGAAATCCACACAATTGTCGTTTTGCACTTCGCCCCTAGAACATAGATCCGACAGCAGTTCTAGAGCCTTTCGACAAATCTCGTCCTCTCTGTCTCCAGGCATTTCCCACCAGCATCCTTCTGAATGGAGGGGCTCTTCCGCAGCTCCACACCACTCCTAACGCCTATCTAGACCCCGATCCCCGGTGCCGGGAGCAGAGAGTCATCCCAAAGAGCACTTTTTGCATACACCGGCATCACGCAAGCGGAGAGTGGAGAAAAGCTTTATCCAACTAAGTTTTACTCTGAAATATTACTTTAGTTTGAATATAAAGTGTGGAAATATTGTGGCACTGTTTGAATCCATCCACTGCCATTCGCGATCCTTCGTTGTGCGCTGTTCACTAGACTGTGGTGCTGAATTACATACAGAGCTGCGCTCGTCAAGGTCTTGAATGAATGGCTTTGACGGTGCTCAATTATTTCTCAATGCACAATGAATGTCCGTTCTGCCTACCCACCCCCCACTATTGTCCTCGCATTACAGCCCGTCCTATCGTTTCCTGCAGAGCAAGTGATGGAACAAGCAATACAAACACAGACATTGTGGTAAATCAATCGTTCAAGGTTTTTTGTTATTAAATGCTCAGTCGTGGATATTCAGTGTGATGAAGGATACGTTCAATGTTAAGTCTTCAAGTAGAGCTTTGATCATCTGACACTTTGTCTTTTTGTTACAGTCTACATCATTCTTGTATGTTCTTTATCCCTAAAGCAAAAACGTTTATATTCTGCTATGATTCATGCTTTCTCCAATAGTTTATTCTTTAGAACTCAGTTTGTAATCCATGTAAAATGTTGGTAACTTATTGCTTTGTTTAAAGCCTCTTGACAAGGCCTTCAATTAAACGTTTTTGTTCTCAATGGACTTACATGGATCAAGAATGGTTAACAAATATAAAAACCCCACAACTCTATTCCCTCTGAGTTGCACAGTAATCCCAGCATTGACTTGTCACTTTGTAAAGCACCATGTCTGACCTTTAGTCTCTAAGCTAATTAGGGGAAAGGACAGTAAATGTCAGCTGGTTGTAAAATAAGTAAATTAGTAAATTAAGGCCTTTTTCATGTACCCTAGCTATTAAAGGTATTAACTTCGAAAATGTCATACATTTCTAGGAAAATATGCTTTTCATTCTCCACCCTCTGCTATATGTTTTTTTTCCCCATGAACTGTACTTTCCTAAAGGCCTACATTCTACTTTATCGAGAAGCCTTGGTTATCAGTGCTAACTAGAGATTCTGGGTTCGAGTCCAGGCTCTGTCGCAGCCAGCCACGACCTGGAGACCCACGGGGCGGCGCATAATTATACCAAATTCGTTTAGGTTAGGTGAGGGTTTGGCCGGCAAGGATACCCTTGTCACATTGCGCACTAGTGACTCCTGTGGCGGGCCAGGCACAGTGCACGCAAACACAGGTTGCCAGATGCACAGTGTTTCATCTGACACATTGGTGCGGCTGGCTTTCGGGTTAAGTGGGCATTGTGTCAAGAAGCAGTACGGCTTGGTAGGTTGTATTTCGGAGGGTGCACGGTTCTCGACCTTCGCCTCTCCCGAGTCCGTATGGGAGTTGCAGCAATGAGACAAGACTGTAACTACCAATTGGATACCACGAAATTGGGGAGAAACCGGGGTTAAATAAAACAACAGCCTTGGTTATCAATGCTAACTTGTGGTGCTGATTTCAGGAAGTCCCGGCCATGTACATAGGCTGACAGTACTTTACGTGGCCTTCAGATTGCAGGCCTGCATAGGACAAAGGCAAAGGAGCTAGCGAGGCACTGCTCTGTCATGGGCAGCCTATCTGTCTAGAGGTGCTTTCTGTATCCATAAGTGTCAACATACTGTATCTGTCATTTGAATGGTTTGAATCTTTTAACTCGAATGTGATTTGTGGATTCAAATAAAGTATTTAAAATATGTTTGTGTGTGTGTGCCAGCTGTTCGTGTGTATGTACTGTAGAACCCATTTCCACAGAGGGTTCTACTGTACATGGCAGAGGTGGGACCAAGTCATTGTTTTACAAGTCACAAGTAAGTCTCAAGTCTTAGCACTCAAGTCCCAAGTCAAGACAGGCAAGTCTCAAGTCTCAAGTCCTAAACTTAGAGTTTTAAGTCCAAAACAAGTCATAATGTGCACTTCACCAAATGTAATACCATTTCATATTTTTAACAAGAGTAATAGTTAGTATATTACATTTACGCAAATCATGAATGCTTTTAAAAATATCTATATATTTATTACTTTCCAAATAAACGTTATATTTCCATGGAAATACAAAGGTAGCCATAAGACAACCCCCATAGTGATCGCTATGGAGCGCAATCGGGCGATGTAGGCTTGTACACAACCACCCAACCTTAACACACACACTCTATGTCAATGGTTTGAAGAACAGCAGTAACATCAGACAGGATTTAGGCTACCAACTGCCTAGCCAGTTGTAGCTCAATCTTGGGTGCAATGATCACGTTCCCGCACTGACTGACTGTGTGGAGGCTCATTGATTTAACGTTACGTTAGCCTACATAATACACTAGTAAAGTAATAAAATATATAGCTGTCATCTATATTAGGCAGTTAACCCACTGTTCCTAGGCCGTCATTGAAAATAAGAATTTGTTCTTAACGGACTTGCCAAGTAAAATAAAGGTAAAATAAAAAAATAAAAAAAATTGCCACGACTTAATGTTATTTGTGCAGCTTCAAATGTCGAACAAAGTTGGAAATTGTTGCGCCTCTGTCTGTAATTTTCTTAATAGCATCATTTTTAATATTTGGGCTTGGGTGGAGGGTATCAAGTCAGGTCGAGTCACAAGGCTCAAGTCCAAGTCAAGTCATGAGTAATTGGTGTTCAAGTCGAGTTGCAAGTCATCAAATTTGTGACTCGAGTCCACACCTCTGGTACATGGAACGCAAAAGGGTTATATCTGGAACCAAAAAGTGTTTTACTTGGAACCAAAAGGGTTTTTCCTATGGGTACAGCCGAATAACCATTTTAGAACCCTTTTTTCTAAGTGTTCCTACCGTCGTCTAATGGCGCCGTGCTAACAGTAAATTCACTGATCGTTATGATGTGATTAATCAGAGGTCCCTGGAGCCTTTGGCATGTGTGTTTGTTCATTAGGAAGGATTTTCGGAAGGCTTAGCTTCTCCCAGCTGCCTTACAGGAACAAAGGGGATCTGTTCCTCCTCACTGTGGATATGTCAATCAGTCGATGTTGTGATAGAGAGGCTACTCTCAAAGTTTGGCCAAGTTCTTCAAGATCTTAAGCCATTATGACAACAAACAGCACAAAACACTGATTCAGTGATTCAGTTGATGTTGATGACAGATGTATACACTCTTACAAAAAAATAATTCCAAAAGGGTTCTTCGGCTGTCCCCATAGGAGAATCCTTTTTGATTCTACATGGAACCCAAAAGACATCTCCATGGAACCAAAAGGGTTCTTCGGCTGTCCCCATAGGAGAATCATTTTTGATTCTACATGGAACCCAAAAGACATCTCCATGGAACCAACAGGGTTCTTCGGCTGTCCCCATAGGAGAATCCTTTTTGATTCTACATGGAACCCAAAAGACATCTACCTGGAACCAAAAGGGTTCAACCTCGAAAAAAAGGGTCCTTCAAAGGGTTATCCTATGGAGACAGCCGAAGAAACCCTTTTAGGACTGTAAGAAGTGGATAGGGTTTTTGATGATCAGGCCAAAGAGATGAGAGGAGATGAGAGCTTAGTCCTAAACAAGGCAGCCTTTTAAACTCTTGGCATTTGGGTTCAGGAAGTGAGTGAAAGAAAAGACAAGCTTCATTGGTATGTAGAATATATACAGAGTACTATCACTGGTGCCTTGTCTTTGGAATCTTCAGCTGTTTACTGATAGACTGCAATGGTAGTGGATACAAACACCTGTATCGCCATCAAGAAATAACTTGAGATTCTTTATATTGTATTTTTGATGAGCAATTTAGACTGTACATTTTGAAAGATAATTTAGATGTCTCTATGCCCAGCTGTCTATTGTTCCCTCCAATAGTACAGTTGTGGCTACATGCTGAGGGAAAAAAGTGGATAGCTTTTCCATTCCCCATATGAGTCTGCTTGCTTGTCGTCTATGGCAACTAACAGACTGAAGAAAAAAGACCCGTAGCCCTCGTCCAGTCTCCTTGTTGCTCTCACATAAACAATGGATGTCTCTCAGAGGCAGTAGAAATCAGAGGGGGAATAAAGCATTAGACACACATGATGATTGCTCCTCTCTCGTCATAGAATGAAGACTAATCAGTGCAGTACAGAGGCCTCTCTATGTCTCTGCCCCCCACTGACGTGTATTCATGGATGCCAAGGGAAGCCAGGCTTCCCCAAAAAACAAATAAAAATATATATACAATTTATCTTCTCTGCGTTTCATACTTTTCCTTCAATTCGCAAGAGGCTGAATATACTGTATCTCAACGGAGATTGCATCCGAGCGAGCAAAACAGTGCCCCTCTGTTTCTGTATGGTTAGGCCATCTAGTTGATGCTGTCTGGTCCAAAAGAGCATGGCATTGTTGCAGCCCATAGCATTGAATGCAAGGGAAGCCAGTGAGCATCTGGCCTCCCTTGATTAAAAAAAGTATAAATAAATATCCAATGAGCATATAACTAAACTGAGTGAGCTCAACTGTGAATGGTCCTGGTGCACTGAAACAAAGTGTCAATGGAAGCCAGGTTGGATTTGGCATCACTCCTACCAAATCTAATCGAGAGTATATGCCATTGACAGAAACAACTTGAAATGTTGCAACTTTAGCTAGTTAAAATCGTACCCTTTCTGAAATTAGCAATGGTTGGAGATAGGGATTTGGACTTGTGGTTTTACTTAATTCTCCATACTGGCCAATGATTATAACGGAGATTCTGATCCAACCCTTAATTCATACATTGTGCCCCTGGCCTGATAGGATGGAAGTTCAATATGTACAGTGCCTTGCAAAAGTATTCATCCTCCTTGGCATTTTTCCTATTTTGTTGCATTACAACCTGTAATTTAAACAGATTTTTATTTGGAATGGACATACAAAAAATTGTCCAAATTGGTGAAATGAAATGGAAAAAAGACTTATTTAAAAGAATTCTTAAAAATAAAAAATGTAAAAATGGTGTGTGCATATGTATTCACCCCCTTTGCTATGAAGCCCCCAAATAAGACCTGGTGCAACCAGTTACCTTCAGAAGTCACATAATTAGATTGCACACAGGTGGACTTCATGTAAGTGTCACATGATCTGTCACATGATCTCAGTATATACAGTGGGGCAAAAAAATATTTAGTCAGCCACCAATTGTGCAAGTTCTCCCACTTAAAAAGATGAGAGGCCTGTAATTTTCATCATAGGTACACTTCAACTATGACAGACAAAATGAGAAAAAAAATCCCAAAAATCACATTGAAGCATGATGGTGGCAGCATCAAGCTGTGGGGATGTTTTTCATTGGCAGGGACTGGGAAAATGGTCAGAATTGAAGGAATGATGGATGGTACTAATACAGAGAAATTTTTGAGGTCAACCTGTTTCAGTCTGCCAGAGATTTGAGACTGGGACAGAGGTTCACCTTCCAGCAGGATAATAACCCTAAGCATACTGCTAAAGCAACACTTGAGTGGTTTAAGGGGAAACATTTAAATGCCTTGGAAAGGCCGAGACACACCCAATACCTAGATGTCAGCTAAGGATTTTGATATGAGTAATCACATTGACACAATGTTGACTTGA
Source organism: Oncorhynchus masou masou (assembly GCF_036934945.1). Classification (NCBI taxonomy): domain Eukaryota; kingdom Metazoa; phylum Chordata; class Actinopteri; order Salmoniformes; family Salmonidae; genus Oncorhynchus; species Oncorhynchus masou. Next base: position 17,270,294 of record NC_088233.1, on the reverse strand, counting down.
AGATTGCTCTACACCAGCGGAACCCATCTAAGTTGAAGGAGGTGGAGAAGTTTTGCCTTGAATAATGGGCAAAAATCCCAGTGGCTAGATGTGCCAGGTTTACAGAGACATACCCCAAGATACTTGCAGCTGTAATTGCTGCAAAAGGTGGCTCTACAAACTATTGACTTTATGGGGGTGAATAGTTATGCACGCTGAAGTTTTCAGTTGTTTTACAAATCAAATGATACAAACCACCCAAAAATCATTTTTAATTCTAGGTTGTAAGGCAACAAAATAGGAAAAATGCTACAGCCACTGTAGCTAAATGTACTGTATAAAGCTAATGTTAATTAGCTGACATTGACCATGAAAGGAAATTTGGCTAGCAAGCAAGCATTATAGCCAGGTAGCCTAAGACAACAAAAACTCAGTGTGTACTGTATGACGGTCATAGACCGTTTTGTCATCACGAAAGACAGGAGGATGGCATTGGCCATCAGAAACATGGACAGCCACATCATATTTAACTTACGTTGATTGGACTAAATTGTTTTTATATATTTTAGTTGTCTCTCTATTAGACTAAGCAGAGTTCCTTTTATGATGCTGATATATCGAAGTTGAAATGGTGCTGGAATAGTGGAGGCAGCTCCTGTTTTCTTTACGACTTGCGGTAACTCTCTGTGGTTCTAAATCAATAGTTGTGTAGTTGTCAGAAAATATCGTAAACATTAACTTGCTTGACCATGCTGTAGGTCATGTTACTGTTTGTTACATGCATTATGCTTTGTGGACTTTACCAGAAAGAGGTTGCTCTCTGGTTTTGTGATGAAACAAAGGTGTGGTTAAATTTATTCTGCCACTGTGTCTTCTTATTGTCTCTGCCTTTAGTAACAGGTTGTAATATGGCTTTTTCTTCTGGCTTCCCCACTGATTTGACCCACTGACTGCCACTGAGTCTCACCGTCACAGCATGGTGCCAACTAACTAGACCATATGTAGGCAACCAGTCATACAGTACAGGAATGAGGCGCCCATCTTGTACAAAACCCATACATTTACTGTAATGTGGTAATGTGCTATTTAAACAAAGCCTAAGGGGTCACCCGGTCACTGATTTGGTAAATGGCTGAGGGATGGGGCTGAAGAAATGGAACCACTCTCAAATTCATAGACAGAGCTAAGTAATGCAAGAACTGATCGTCCATGACATCACAACTATAGTTTTAGCCATGTTTTGAGGCTATAAAATATTTGTTTACAATTACATATATTTCAAAGAATGGAGTATATTTTGGGTCCGACAGTTTTACCAAGCTTGTGAGACATCAAGAATCAATGGGTATGTCATTTATTTAAAAGTCCAAAAATAGACACTCCAATCTTTCCTTTAACGGAAGGCTTGTCAACTGCTTGTCAAAGTGCTAGTGCAGAGACTGCATGGGCTCAGATCAATCAAACCTGTGTGTACTGTATACTGTAACATGGAACTTATGGTAGTATACACAGTACTTATCGTTGTCATGATAGGATGTGATTTCTGGCAGGCAGCAGTTGTACTGACTAAGATACTGCATACACATTTATTAGCTATGGCAGGTTTCATTACATTTCACCCAGAGTCCCATTGTGAATATAATGGATCAGAGTTATGGCTGGCTTGTGTCTCTGTTGTACTGACATTGTAGAAGGAGGGAGGAAGAAAGGATGGATAGGTTTTTACAGGAATCCAGGGGATGTTCCACATAACAATCCTTTGTGTGTCTCTAGAAGATGAATTAGTTCTGTTTAGATTAAGTATAATGATGATTATACCTGCCAAAATTAACATAGGTCTATGGTGGGCAATTGCTGGTGTGTGTTCATCAAGTCAGTGTTATCATAAAATCAAATCAAATGTATTTATATAGCCCTTCTTACATCAGCTGAAATATCAAAGTGCTGTACAGAAACCCAGCCTAAAACCCCAAACAGCAAGCAATGAAGGTGTAGAAGCACGGTGGCTCGGAAAAACTCCCTAGAAAGGCCAGAACCTAGGAAGAAACCTAGAGAGGAAGCAGGCTATTTTTTAAACATTTATTTAACTAGGCAAGTCAGTTAAGAACAATTTCTTATTTTCAATGACAGCCTAGGAACAGTGGGTTAACTGCCTGTTCAGGGGCAGAACGACAGATTTGTACCTTGTCAGGTCTGGGGTTTGAACTTGCAACCTTTTGGTTACTAGTCCAACACTCTAACCACTAGGCTACACAGCCCCAATGAGGGGTGGCCAGTCCTCTTCTGGCTGTGCCGGGTGGAGATTATAACAGAACATGGCCAAGATGTTCAAATGTTGATAAATGACCAGCATGGTCAAATAATAATAATCACAGTAGCTGTCGAGGATGCAACAGGTCAGCATCTCAGAAGTAAATGTCAGTTGGCTTTTCATAGCTGATCATTGAGAGTATCTCTACCGCTCCTGCTGTGTCTCGAGAGTTGAAAGCAGCAGGTCTGGGACAGGTAGCACGTCTGGTAAAGAGGTCAGGGTTCCATAGCCACAGGCAGAACAGTTGAAACTGGAGCAGCAGCACGGCCAGGTGGACTGGGGACAGCAAGGAGTCATCATGCCAGGTAGTCCTGAGGCATGGTCCTCGGGCTCAGGTCCTTTGAGAGAGAGAAAGAAAGAGAGAATTAGAGAGAGCATACTTAAGTGGAGAGAGGGGAACCAGCCAGGCAGAGACAGAAATGACGGTTTCCATTCACCTTCACACTCCTGGGCCAGACTACACTCAATCATAGGACCTACTGAAGAGATGTCTTCAGGAAAGACTTAAAGGTTGAAACTGAGTCTGCGTCTCTCACATGGGTAGGCAGACCATTCCATACAAATCATCATTTAAAAAATAAATAAATAACTTTACCTTTATTTAACCAGGCAAGTCAGTTAAGAACACATTCTTATTTTCAATGACGTCCTGGGAACAGTGGGTTAACTGCCTGTTCAGGGGCAGAACGACAGATTTGTTCCTTGTCACCTCGGGGGTTTGAACTCACAACCTTCCGGTTACTAGTCCAACGCTCTAACCACTAGGCTACCCTGCCGCCCCATCATTGAGTAAAGGTAAAGGGGGTTGGATATTTGAGAAATAAAACACTGTCTGCCACTACATCAACTAAGAGTTAGGTATATCATACTGTAATATTTCTCATAAGGCTGAGATGTGAGGAATGGCATTCATATAGAGGGGCAGTGGTTTAATGAAAGTACACAGGGAGCTCTCGTTAGTGTTCCCGCAAACACGTATTTCCTTTGTGACTAATAAGGATGCACACCCCTTCTGCACGGGGAGGTAATCATAGTGCTTTGAGACAAGACCGGAGGGTCTGATGCGTCTGTACTAAACTCGCTAACAGTAGCCCTTATCCAGTTAGCTAAACACTCATTCAAATAATTATTTTAGAAGCAGGGTGCCATTTTGTAAGTTGACTTGAATCACAGTTTGAAACTGCAACAAAAACAAAGTACCTGTTTTCAGTTACAGTAGCATAGAGCACAGAATGTCTTACACAATAACTGCACTAAATGTATGAATTAAGGAATGAGTACTCAATCTCGAATCAAATATAAAATAAAGTTATTAGAATGCAACTGTATGCTTGATATTGCTAAGCTAGGTGTCCCCAGGGAGAATAGCACTGAAGCTGATGCAAAGTAGCTAATAGCTAACTAAATTCTTCATATTTTACAGAAACATGAAAATGAACAACAATAAACAAATGTACTTACAGGCGAGCACCAACAAAGTTTGGCATGGGCCCTCAGCTCCTCAAAAAGTTATACGGCTTCACCATTGAGTGCATCTTAACTGGCTGCATCATCGCTTGGTAGGGCAGCTGCTTGGCACCTGACTGCTAGACACTATAGAGGGTAGTGCGTAGTACATCACTGTGGCTGAACCCACTGCCATCCAGGACCTCTATACCAGGTGGTGTCAGAGGAAGGCCTTCAAAATTGTCAACGACTCCAACCACCCAAGTCATAGCCTGTTTTCTATGCTACAGTAAGTGATACCGATGCACCAAGTCTGGAACCAACAGGACAGTTAACAGACTATACCCCCAGCCATAAGACTGATAAATAGTCCGGCTAGTTATTTGGTGAAATATTTAACTATCTACATTGACCCTTTTTTGTACTAACTTTTTTCACTCATCCCATACACTGCTGTTTATTTGTCCTGTCCTGTTGACTAGTCACTTTATTCCTAGTTATCCATCTACCTCAACTACCTCGTACCCCTGCACATGGACTCGGTACTTGTTCCTTGTGTATATAGCCAGGTTATTGCTACTCATTGTGCATTTATTATTGCTTCTATTATTTCTCTCTCTGTATTGTTGGGAAGGGCCTGTAAGTAAGCATTTCACTGTTAGTCTACACCTGTTGTTAACCAAGCATGTGACAAATACAATTTTATTCGATTGGTGCTCATATTTGTTCTATTTCACACATTCAAGTGTGTATTAATAAGCATGTGTGAATTATATACATATTTTTTGCATATCTCAACTCCCCCTTAGACGTCCTTGGAAAGCAGAGTAACAACCACTGTAAGTGCTTTGCTCAAGGGCACCACACAGGGATGTAGTACACTTAAGTGGGGGCATGAATAGCTGAGAGGTGGTGGTCATGAGGTTGGCTCTGTGTGATATGGAGGTCTAAGAGTCAACCTGAAGAGTTATGTTCTGCCTAAGGTTACTGTTCACACAGGACTCTGTGGTCATATCAGTTCAGAGAGCGAGTGGTCTCGGCAATCCCAGACCAGCAGCACTAGGTTTGGGAATCATGACAGATTTTCTTGGGCAGTTCGTGGAGGGTGCTCTTCAGACAGACTACTCTCCCAACATTGGTTGTAAACTTGAAACGATTACGTCATAGCGCTTGCAAACTACTCACTAGCCCATCTGTAAATAGCCCACCCAACTACCTCATCCCCGTATTGTTATTTATTTTTGCTCTTTTGCACCCCACTATCTCTACTTCCACATCATCATCTGCACATCTATCACTCCAGTGTTAATGCTAAATTGTAAATATTTCACCACTATGGCCTATTTATTGACTTACCTCCCTAATCTTACTACTCATTTGCACACACTGTATATAGATTTTTCTATTGTGTTATTGACTGTACGTTTGTTTATCCCATGTGTAACTATGTGTTGTTATTTTTGTCACACTGCTTTGCTTTATCTTGGCCAGGTAGCAGTTGTAAATGAGAACTTGTTCTCAACTGACCTACCTGATTAAATAAAGGTGAAATTAAAATAAAATAAAAAACTGACTAGGTGTCCCCCTTTCCTACTGCCTTGCAGAAACCAGTCCTTTGATCTATAATGACTATTTGTCCAAATAATGACTTTAACCAATCAATAAAACGTTTGGGCAGAATCAGTACGCCTGAAGCACTGATGGCCTTCTCTTCCCCGTTGTGTTAAAAAGCTACAATTAGATTAAAGGACCCTTTTAGGTATCCAAATCAAATATTTAAAAAAATATGTTATAAAGTATTGAATTTGGCCCATAGATATGCATTGCATGGCAAAAAGACGCTACAGACATGTTGGCGAGAAGACCGATCTTCAGGATGTCTCATGGTCTGACAAACACCTCTGTAGCTCGGCCACCTTCCACTGCAGATACGGAAGGCCGAAATAGGAGGCTGTAATGGATTGAGATGCAGCCCATACAAAAAAACAGAGCTTAAATTGACGGATTTTGATGGTTAATTGTTGTTACTTAGATTGAGCCACTGGTATGTCAATTGACTCCAGGAGATTTTAATGACCAGTGTGGTTGTCAACTGGTGCAATGAAATCTGAATTTAGGATCTGAGTGCTACAAATTTCACTTCACAATGAGGGAAATTGCGGTCTTCTCGCCAAAACGTCTGTAGCGTCTGAACAGTTTGGCTTACTTCACAAGTTTTAAAGACCAGACATTGAAATGAGTTTAGAATATTTATTGAGGAAAATTATGTAAGAAAGATTCAGGAGGGGAATGAGAATGGGATTAATGCTGCATAATTCCCTTATTAAATCCATTCATTTGGTCACTGTATGGTATCAGAGCAGCACTCTACTGTGGTGTGATAGATTCACTGCGCTTTGGGAGTTTGTGTTTTCTCAGTTTCTATTTATAATGTGCACGTACACAACCAATTCATTAAGGCAGACTGTATAATATGTCTTTAGCAACAGGACTTGTGTTTCTGAGACTGTAGGCTAATTATGGACATCGAGTGTATCAGCATTTTGGGGATCTGGGAGATGTCATGTCAACGTAGTCAGTTTTCTTCCTTGTCAATAATTGGGAGCATATTCAGTGTGCGGGTCTTTCTGTTCTTTTCAGATGTCTTGTCTGCACAAAACCTTCTGTATACGTCACATTTTGGTGACACAATAAATAGCATTAAAACAACGATTTGAATGCGTGTTTGTGTACGTTGACATAGCCATGGGGAATACTGGTGGAGAACGCAGTAATTCTTCCATGGGGATTGGCTCACCCACACATCCTTTTACACTGACTTTACATATCCATGGCAACTATGTTTCTCTCACAATGGGACCAGAGATGTCCGTTGACTCCATTGAGAGAATCCCACACTTCACAGGGTTAACCACAGGGAAAGGGTTTAATTATTGCAGTGGACTAAATCAGGGCCACACAGAGTGATTCTTGGAAGTCTTAAATAAATCTACTTGAGGTGTATACAAAAGTATCCACCTCACACACATGGTTATGGCCTTAAAGAAGAAGACACCTGTAGCATGTCAGATATAGAATAGAAATGTATTACATGTTGAGTTTGCATCCCAATATTACACTTCATATACCTCACAGAAGACTGAAATATAACAAAACCATTTGACATAGAAACACCTTATTTTCATTTATTTCAATGTTTTATGTTTATTAATTCTGAAATTCTGAAAATTCCAATCTTGAGGCCATTAGAGGGTGATTTGGTCAGTTGACTGCAGGAAAGGGCTGCACTTCGTCCAATAATATATAATATAATATATCCCATTTAGCAGACGCTTTTGTCCAAAGCGACTTACAAGTTGGCTGGGACCACTACTTTTACATATGGGTGGCCTCAGCGGGAATCGAACCCACGACGCTTGGCGTTGCAAGCGCCATGCTCTACCGACTGAGCCACACAGGACCCATACACTGTATGTCAACACTCTTAGTCAGTAAATGAATTAGTATGGGTCCACACTACAGTATGTCCAATACACTATGTCAAGCGTTCAAACTCCATACTAGTTAACACTCTTAGTCAGTAAATGAATTAGTATGGGTCCACACTACAGTATGTCCAATACACTATGTCAAGCGTTCAAACTCCATACTAGTTAACACTCTTAGTCAGTAAATGAATTAGTATGGGTCCACACTACAGTATGTCCAATACACTATGTCAAGCGTTCAAACTCCATACTAGTTAACACTCTTAGTCAGTAAATGAATTAGTATGGGTGTTCTGTGATCTGAGAGAGTTAAGATATATGGATTTGTATAGAAATTGCTTCTTACTCACTTATCGCTCAGATACAGTATGTATCTCTCAGTAACTCTTCTGACCAACCTATTTTCAGCACTGCCTCACTCTCCAGTGTGACAGCTATGGTGGTGGTGGCTGTTATAGTCTTTTTTGTGACGTGGTGGGCTTCTGCCCCAGCTTATACTTCATTCAGCATGTCTTCAGAGATCTTCTGTTCAGAGGGTTTCTGAAATTTATGCCCTTATACTTATACTGCATGTTTTATGTCTCAACTGTGCATTTAGGCATGAAATGTATATTTGGAGAGTAGAAGTAAGGATTTGGTTCTCACAGGGAATGGAAGTATTTTGTGTTTTATTAGGATCCCCATGAACTGTTTCCAAGACAGCTGCTACTCTTCCTGGGGTCCACACAGGAAACAAAATAACAAATAAAATACACAATATAATAACACCACATAACACAATGTATAATACAATGTATAATACAATACACAATACAATACAACATATATTAAAATGTTCTGTGTCTCTTCACAGTCCCTGTTGTGTCGTAAGATGTTCTTTCAAAGGAAAAGGAGTCCATTGAATATGGCTTTTAGCTCAGGCGAGGTTGAACCAGTTTGAGAGAAGTGTGTTTAATTTCTGTCCTTTTGAAAGTGCATCTCAACAAACAAGATACATGTCTTTTTTATTGAATGACAGTCATTAACCAGCATCCTTAGCTTTCCATCCAACACACCTAAACCTCACGTCACCGGGTTATTGTGCTTGCCATCATATTTCCCCGTAGTTCAACCCATTAGATCCCATTTCAGTGCCTTTGCTGGCCATGGGCTGTGTGCTATCCATTCAGCACACTTTGCCAAGTCAACGTACTAAAATATTAATGTGTTGGAGCCTGGGGGCCATAGGGGAGTGAGCTGCTTTCTCTCTAGGTAACGAGGAGCTTCTGAGGGGCCGGTAGGCCCCAGGCCCCTGGCCTCATCACCACCATTATAAGGATTGAAGATTCATAAAGGGGAATAGTGAGCAATAACCCAGCCAAGACATTGATGTGCTCTTATTAGGGAGGAGAGGTAGAGGGGAGACTGTAGAGACCAGCTCACCGAGACACTGACAGGAAAAGCACAGTCAGATAGTTAGCCTCAGACATGCGATAAAGGCACATTCTGCACAGATCAGAAGAGAATGGAACATAATAGAAGAGAATTGAACATGACAGATCAGAATGGAACAGAACAGAATAGAAAAGATCAGAACACATCAGAAGGGAACAGAACAGAACTGAATGGAACAGAACAAAACATAAAAGATCAGAATGGAACAGAATAAAAAATAATGGAAAAGAACAGAACGGAACAAAGCAGAACAGAGCAGAACGGAACAGAGCAGAACATAACGTTGCAGAACAGAATCGAACATAACGGAACAGAACAGAATGGAACAGAACAGAATAGAACAGACTCAGAGCAGGCTAATACACAATCAGTTTGCTTGGTTCAGACTTCGGGAGAGAGAACAGATCATTTAGAAACAGAATCTCCTACTCCTCTCTAACCTGCAGTAGAGCCTTATAGGATCCCACCACAGAGGAGGACATGCCTATTATACCTAATCCTCTGACAAAACAACAACAACACCAACAATCCTATTCTGGTATTCTAGAGAAGGAGCCTACCGTCTAGTTCCCTTCCTGTTGTTTACACAGTCATTCAAAGAACAGAAAACACAGTGGACAAACCACAAAAATAATGAACAATAGTTGATTGGTCCAATATAATCATCATCAGGTGAGGTCCCAAAGGAAATTAAGACGCTTTGGATAAAAGGGTCTGTTAAAAGGCGTATAATATTATTATTATTATTATATTACTCAGTGGTATGGACTGTGAAATAATTGGGGCATTTGGGAGGACTATTAAAGTAGAATACCATGCAGAGAAATGAATAAATGCATCAAATGAATTCAATGTTCTAATGAGTTAATTTGCTTTGAGCAAAGTGGCCCAGCTTTCGTTTCCTTTTTGTCGAAGAACAACTTAGTTTTGTATCAATTCTGCTGTGCTATTTTAACTGTGTAAAAATATTGTTTTGAAGTAAACCTATGGACTGGTCATGACATTCCTCATCATTAGTAGCTTTCAGCATTTTTGTTTTAAAGTCAACAATTACTGGTCGTACTTGGATTGGACACTTGTCATATGGTTTTACAGAGCCTTACGATGAGGCATTTCCTGAGCTCCCTGTGTGCACAGGCAGTAGTCATGTCTAGCGATTTGCAGCATGGCCTTTCTATGTCTGGACTTGCTATTGATTTGCTACATTATGAAATTCACATATCTTATTAACCATCCATCATGGCAGCAACAAAGCCCTGACCTATAGGCTCAACAAATGTGATACAGTAGGAAAGACATTTGAAAGGGCGATTGGAAAATAAGTTCACATGTCATATGTATTACAAATTAAATTTTTGTCTCCGGTCAATTCACTAAATATATTTTTCTCAGCCTCCAGCTCCTGAAGTTGCATGGGAGAAGTGTATGTACTATGTTTTATAATGTCAACACTTACTCTCCCTCTTCCCCCCTGCTGATAGGTTCCTGCTGGAGACTGTGGTCTGTGCTTCACAACCTGTCTGGCCTGAGAAAGACCAACTCCCTCAGTAGCAGCAGCGTCTCCATTCCTTCTTCAAAGCGCTAGCTGCTGTGCTTCTGTTTACAATGAGGGCGAACACAGCTCTGTATGGGTTAGCGTCACACAATTATGCCCACCGGGATACGATAGTGCAGAAGCAATCACAGGATGGCAAGGTGAGAGGGAGAGAAGGTTGCATGGGGATGGAACACGCACCAGAGACATGTCAGATGCTAGGGTGGTAGTTGACTGAGTGGACCCATGGTAACCAGATTCAGACCTCTCAAACATGATCACTACCCACAGTTCCTACGCCAAACAGGACCTATTGTTCAAAACGCAATAGAAAAGTAGGCCTGTATATCATGTGTGTGGGGTGAATCATAATGAACATGGGAAAATGCATCCCAGTGCCCTGTGCCTGAAGAAATTGATGGGGAATATTGTCTCATTGTGATAATGGTATAAATGAATCACAAAATGATCAAGGTTTTTCTATTTCCTCTGCTATATTATTAAACTATGAATGCTGATTAATTTGCATATTCAAGAAATTATCATCAGACATCATTCAACAGAAATACTTAAATATCTTTTAAACTGTGAATATTCAGATCATAGTAAATGGCAAGCCTTTATCTTAGCGTATTGTTCTTGTAGTGAATCTCTGAAGAAAACAACCACCTACTGTGTCTTATTAAAAGTTCCTAAAAACAGGGTCTTTTGTCACTGAATGGGCTCTATTCAATCCGCATTGTGGAAATTCAGCTTTACAGCATGATTGAAATGTTAAGGTAGTGTTCCAGCTCTGAGAGAGACTACATTCCTGGTAAACACTGCTTATATCACCTCAATTGGAAATTACTTTTACATTTCTATCGGGGAATCTGTAACGCTTCAGCTTTTGACCTTTTGAAATGCACAAAGACAATATAGAGCCACTTTATGAAGCCAGGTCTGAATGTAAACAGGAGCCACAACAAGGCCAGAGTCGAAGCTCATCTACATGTCCATGAGTTTTGGCAATGATGTGCAGCCTACCCATAACACAGCCATTATAGCTCTGAAGGCTGAGTGTTTAAAGATGACTGGAGAACAGCACGCACTGAGAGCAGTCTTTAATGACACAGGACTCTACACAGGAAGAGCCAGGTGCAGGAGGCAGGCCATTCAGCTGGCTTTGGGAAGGGAAGGAGTGGGAACTATGGGGAGAATGCAGAAGTGATGAAAGACAGGGAGGTGTCATCTTCTAAAAGCCTTTACTCTTTGGCAAATAGTAGCCTGGTCTCTAGGCTCACTGCTAGAGTCAGCTGGTAGACAAGACTAGGCATAGCAATAAAGACTAACTCATAGCTGGGGTATTAGTAGAAAATAGCCCTGGTGACATTTTCAGTGATCTCAGAGCCGTAGCTCCAACACCAAAACTTTAAAGCAGAGGTGTTGAACATTGTAAATGTATGTGGTCTATGCAACTAAATGACTAAAACCAAATCTAAACGGTGTAGAAATGATAAAGGACCTACAATCATACAGTTTATTGACTGTGTCCAGCTCTCTAATAATCACTGAAATGAAATCTAGACAGTCAGGGAGTATTGAAAATTCCCAAAACGATGGATAGAAGACTATGTTTTGACGGCAAGGAAATATAACTCATTTTCAGTGCGGCCCTCCGGACCTCGTTGAAGACCGAATGCTCCCCCTGGGGCAAAATGAGTTGGACACCCCTGCTTAAAGGCTAGATCTGACAGGGAGATGAAGCCCTACCTTGGAGTGGTACCTGGCGGTACACCGTGGCATTTGCCTGTCACACAGAGGAAGAGAGGCAGAAAAGGTCAGGAGACAGAGAGCGGTTTAAACCCCACCACCCCCCCAGTCCCCTTCATCCACAGGGTGGTGTACTCTGCCATTTATCACTGTTTGTCTCGGCGGATGCCTTGCTCAGACCCCCACCATGGATATTTAATGTCTGTATCGGCAAGTGTCTGTCCCACAATTCATAGTAAATCTTTCATGAGTGTGCAATGTAGGCCTCAGTGTTTGTTACCATGGCTCCAGCGGCAGGATATAACGCCGGCATCACCACTACAGCTAAGACTAATTCATAAAGACATGCATTGTATGCTTACCTTATTGAAATACAAGTGTTCTTTCGCTTTTGAAATTCAAGAAAGGAATGCAACTCTTGTATTTTGACATTTAATTTACATTTGAGGTTGAACCATACTTTAACAAAGAAAGTCTATCTGCTATTTGTTCTCTTAAATCTATGACATCCCTGGTAAACCTGTGGCTGAACAGTAACTCAGGTACAGGGCTGAATTGACAGAGGCAGAGGAACATTTATAATCAAGGCTCTTTCGCCCCCTGTTGGCTGTTCTGATACAGTGCAGCTGAAATATGGCTCATCTCGAAAGGGCAGCCTGGTGTCATAGACTAGACGTAACATAGTAAAAGTACATCCTGAACACCTAAATTGGTATGAGACGGTATGTTAAGTTTGGTGTGGTTGGGTTAGATGGGTGGGCATATAACGCAAACGTCTAACAGGTTGCTTGTTCGAATCTCATCATAAACAACTTTTAAACTACTTAGCATGCTAGATAACCCTTCTCCTAAACCTTTAACATAACTCCTAAACTTAACCCTAACCCAGATAATGTCATTTTTAAAATGTATTTTTAAAATGTATTTTTTTTACCCCTATTTATCCCCAATTTTGTGGTATCCAATTGATTACGGTCTTGTCTCATCACTGCAACTCTCGTACGGACTCAGGAGAGGCGAAGGTCGAGAACCGTGCGTCCTCCGAAACACAACCCAACCAAGCTGCACTGCTTCTTGACACAATTCCCACTTAACCCGGAAGCCAGCCACACCAATGTGTTGGACGAAACCCCGTACACGTGGCGATCGTGTCAGCGTGCACTGCGCCAGGCCCGCTATAGGTGTCACTAGTGCTCAATGGGTTAAAGACATCCCTGCCGGCCAAACCCTCCCCTAACCCGGACGACGCTAGGCCAATCGTGCACCACCCCATGGGTCTCCCGGGCACGGCCAGCTGCGACAGAGTATGGAATGAACCCAGAATCTCTAGTGGCACAGTTAGCACTGTGATGCAATGCCTTAGACCACTGAGCAATTCGGGAGGCCCTAGCCTAGCAAACGTTAGCCAACGAGCTAATGTTAGCCACCGAGCTAGAATTTGTAATATATCAAATATTTTGCATATTCATAACATAATGTGCGTTTTTTTCAAATCCATTAAATATTGTACTTTTTGCAAATTTGTACATGTTACAAATTTGTTACATTTAATACTAATTGGAATTTGGAACATATCATACGAAATGGGTGAAGGACATCCACAAATGAATACATACCGTACGAAATGGGTGAAGGACATCCACAAATGAATACATAACGGACGAAACGTTACACATAAAAAAATAAGAGTCTCAGATTTACAAGAATATTACAAAATGCTCTGAGACCAGGTTGAGCTGGGAGGTGGCCCATCTCTCTAAACCTGGAGCAGGGAGGTGGCACATCTCTCTAGACCTGGAGCTGGGAGGTGGCCCATCTCTCTAAACCTGGAGCAGGGAGGTGGCACATCTCTCTAGACCTGGAGCTGGGAGGTGGCCCATCTCTCTAAACCTGGAGCAGGGAGGTGGCACATCTCTCTAGACCTGGAGCTGGGAGGTGGCCCATCTCTCTAAACCTGGAGCTGGGAGGTGGCACATCTCTCTAAACCTGGAGCTGGGAGGTGGCCCATCTCTCTAAACCTGGAGCTGGGAGGTGGCTCATCTCTCTAAACCTGGAGCTGTGAGGAGGCATATCTCTCTAAACCTGGAGCTGGGAGGAGGCCCATCTCTCTAAACCTGGAGCTGGGAGGAGGCCCATCTCTCTAAACCTGGAGCTGGGAGGTGGCCCATCTCTCTAAACCTGGAGCTGGGAGGTGGCACATCTCTCTAAACCTGGAGCTGGGAGGCGGCCCATCTCTCTAAACCTGGAGCTGGGAGGTGGCCCATCTCTCTAAACCTGGAGCTGGGAGGTGGCCCATCTCTCTAAACCTGGAGCTGGGAGGTGGCCCATCTCTCTAAACCTGGAGCTGGGAGGTGGCCCATCTCTCTAAACCTGGAGCTGGGAGGTGGCACATCTCTCTAAACCTGGAGCTGGGAGGTGGCCCATCTCTAAACCTGGAGCTGGTAGGTGGCACATCTCTCTAAACCTGGAGCTGTGAGGAGGCCCATCTCTCTAAACCTGGAGCTGGGAGGTGGCCCATCTCTCTAAACCTGGAGCTGGGAAGTGGCCCATCTCTCTAAACCTGGAGCTGGGAAGTGGCCCATCTCTCTAAACCTGGAGCTGGGAGGTGGCTCATCTCTCTAAACCTGGAGATGGGATGTGGCTCATCTCTCTAAACCTGGAGCTGGGAGGAGGCCCATCTCTCTAAACCTGGAGCTGGGAGGTGGCTCATCTCTCTAAACCTGGAGCAGGGAGGAGGCCCATCTCTCTAAACCTGGAGCTGGGAGGAGGCCCATCTCTCTAAACCTGGAGCTGGGAGGTGGCACATCTCTCTAAACCTGGAGCTGGGAGGCGGCCCATCTCTCTAAACCTGGAGCTGGGAGGTGGCCCATCTCTCTAAACCTGGAGCTGGGAGGTGGCCCATCTCTCTAAACCTGGAGCTGGGAGGTGGCCCATCTCTCTAAACCTGGAGCTGGGAGGTGGCCCATCTCTCTAAACCTGGAGCTGGGAGGTGGCACATCTCTCTAAACCTGGAGCTGGGAGGTGGCCCATCTCTCTAAACCTGGAGCTGGTAGGTGGCACATCTCTCTAAACCTGGAGCTGTGAGGAGGCCCATCTCTCTAAACCTGGAGCTGGGAGGTGGCCCATCTCTCTAAACCTGGAGCTGGGAAGTGGCCCATCTCTCTAAACCTGGAGCTGGGAAGTGGCCCATCTCTCTAAACCTGGAGCTGGGAGGTGGCTCATCTCTCTAAACCTGGAGATGGGATGTGGCTCATCTCTCTAAACCTGGAGCTGGGAGGAGGCCCATCTCTCTAAACCTGGAGCTGGGAGGTGGCTCATCTCTCTAAACCTGGAGCAGGGAGGAGGCCCATCTCTCTAAACCTGGAGCTGGGAGGAGGCCCATCTCTCTAAACCTGGAGCTGGGAGGTGGCACATCTCTCTAAACCTGGAGCTGGGAGCTGGCACATCTCTCTAAACTTGGAGCTGGGAGCTGGCTCATCTCTCTAAACCTGGAGCTGGGAGGTGGCTAATCTCTCTAAACCTGGAGCTGGGAGCTGGCACATCTCTCTAAACCTGGAGCTGGGAGGTGGCTCATCTCTCTAAACCTGGAGCTGGGAAGTGGCCTATCTGTCTAAACCTGGAGCTGGGAGGTGGCACATCTCTCTAAACCTGGAGCTGGGAGCTGGCACATCTCTCTAAACCTGGAACTGGGAGGTGGCACATCTCTCTAAACCTGGAGCTGGGAGCTGGCACATCTCTCTAAACCTGGAGCTGGGAGGTGGCACATCTCTCTAAACCTGGAGCTGGGAGCTGGCACGTCTCTCTAAACCTGGAGCTGGGAGGTGGCACATCTCTCTAAACCTGGAGCTGGGAGCTGGCACATCTGTCTAAACCTGGAGCTGGGAGGTGGCACATCTCTCTAAACCTGGAGCTGGGAGCTGGCACATCTCTCTAAACCTGGAGCTGGCTCATCTCTCTAAACCTGGAGCTGGGAAGTGGCCCATCTGTCTAAACCTGGAGCTGGGAGGTGGCACATCTCTCTAAACCTGGAGCTGGCACATCTCTCTAAACCTGGAGCTGGGAGGTGGCTCATCTCTCTAAACCTGGAGCTGGCTCATCTCTCTAAACCTGGAGCTGGGAAGTGGCCCATCTCTCTAAACCTGGAGCTGGGAGGTGGCACATCTCTCTATGTGTGAGATGGCTCCAGGTTTATTTTGATTATTTTGTTGAGAGCTATATGAAACAATGGCTTCTACAATCATCTAGAAGTGCTTTATGATTGAACTAGATCATTTTATACAAATGGGCAAATCATTGGACAGGACAAGACAGTACATGTCTATAGAAACGAGATGAGCAAAAAGACGTTCACAAAATTATTTATCACGTTTACTTTTATGGTAAAGGTGATTTATTCCAAAATAGTAATATGGTGTAGAGGGAAAAGAAGAAAGAGAGAGGACTGATAAAATGACAGAGAGAACATCTACATATGACTTTGGAAAGAGTCTTGTCTGACATTCTTATCAAAATACCACGACAAAAGAAACAAAATATGTAATTATGCTCAACGAGGCGTGTTTAAGACTCTACATGTCTTACAATGGAATAAAAAGTCACAACAGATTTGTGTCTTGAAAATAATAATGTATTGAGGCATACAAAAACTTGGAATGATTGTTCACCTGTGCTTTGTCTTGGAATAGAATTGTCAAAATAACAAACTAAACACAGGATAAAATATTTTCTATAAATTACTTGGTTGGTATTTTCATTCAATAATGTTTCAAAACAATCAACACTGATTTTCTAAAAAAGTCTTACTGTGTATACGGAGCTACTTTGTACAACCTGTATGGAGTATTGTGGTTCAACCAGCAGGGTTATAATGCTCAAATCAACTGGACAGTGAAGTTTGGAGACCTGCCTTAATGATACATGAATGCTGGAGTGAAACCTGCCTTAATGATACATGAATGCTGGAGTGAATCTCAACTCTAAGATGCGGATAAAGAAATTGGGGGCAGGAAAAATGCCAAATGCAAATTCCTTTTGATGCCATAGACTGGAGGCCTGGACTGAAGTGGCTCTTTCTAAGATCTGCAAGTGCCCTTTAAAACATGGTTATCATCATCATTTGGCCACATTTTGAAGTCTAGGGTCACTACCAGTGAAGTCTTCTGACTGAGAAACGTTAGACATGCAAGAGTGAAAGAGTGTTATCAGTGCTAGCTAGTAAAGCCAATACAACTGTAGTATAAAGACAAAAATAAGATTGTAAAAAAACGTGTGTGATTGTGAAGTTGTGGTGTACTGTATAGTGTTGGTTACATAGCAATACATTGGCCTGCTGAGTGAGGAGGCTACTATAAGACTAATGACTGACGCTGGTCTCGTCCTCAGCCCAGTGATCCACAGTAATGGAGTCTCTGGAGAATCTCTCATCTCCCTCCAACACACAGGTGCTGTATCCATCACACTGACTGCCAACCCAGGCTAAATCAACACTGACAGTCTGCTTCTCCTTCCTCCCCCCAGCCCTAACAAAGATAAACACAGATAGACAGCAGAGCCCCCTAGCAGGGCTGGACATTACAGGCACGGATCTCCTTCCTGTCCTTGCAGCTGGTGACCTGTGCAGGGGCACTCTTGGCTCTCTTCTTCACAGCCATTAAGCGCTCCTGGATCCCCCCACCGCAGTACTTGGAACAGTCCGTCCAACTGGACCAGGGCTTCATCTTACAACCTGTGGGAACAAGTCAATGAGACGAAAGAGGGGGTTAGAATAACACAACATGCTCTGAGACCAGATTGGGTTTCAAGTGGCTTTACTTAGTAAGCCAAATCAATCATGCACCAAATATTTTACTTGATTATGACATATTAATTAATGTGAGCAAGCACAAGTGAGACATATCAAATGTGCAATGTTCAAGCCTTAATTTCATGACCAATCATTTTTAGCCTTACATTAGACTGAGAACATGGAGTCCCAGTCCGCACCCTACCGCCCTTAATTAGTGATGATGATTGGTGGGTGGTGTGAGTTGTGGTGGTGGAGGGGGAGGGCTATTCTTCCCAGCCCCAGCCAGATCTGTGGGGGTATTTGTCACCGTCACCAGCTCATTAGCCACGGGTTAAAGAAACCTGTCTCTGTGGGGAGGCAACAGTCCAAAGCCCACCCTGACTGCTCTGCCTCTACCCGCTGGGAGCATCATGACGGCCATCTGTGAGCAGGCCCAGTCACTTTATCAACCTGACAAGGCTGATCAGCACTGAGTGTAGCAGCTTTAACACAGCCAGCCAGGGAGGGAGGGAGGGAGGGAGGAGAGGGCAGCATTGATCATCTCAGGACTTGGGCGGATGGATTAAGAGTGAGCTGCATGAGAAATTTGACATGAGGCATGTCCGGACTGAGCTAAAGGGTAGAGGTGCCGCTTTCAAGGAGCGGAACTCCAACCCTCTTATTAGATATTCCGCTATGCCCTCAGACAAACCATCAAACATGCAAACCGTAAATACAGGACTAAGATTGAATCCTACTACACCGGCTCCGATGCTTGACGGATGTGGCAGGGCTTGCAAACTATTATGGACTACAAAGGGAAGACCAGATGCAAGCTGCCCAGTGACACAAGCCTACCAGACGAGCTAAATGACTATGCGTGCTTCAAGGCAAGCAACACTGAAGCATGAAAAAGAGCACCAGCTGTGCCGGACGACTTTGTGATCACGCTCGACGTAGCCAATGTGGGTAAGACCTTTAAACAGGTCAGCATTCACAAGACCACAGGGCCAGACGGATTACCAGGACATGTACTACGAGCATGCGCTGACCAACTGGCAAGTGTCTTCACTGCCGTTTTCAACCTGTCACTGGCAGGTTGAGTCTGTAATATCTACAGTGGCTTGCGAAAGTTTTGACCCCCCCTTGGCATTTTTCCTATTTTGTTACCTTACAACCTGGAATTAAAATCAATTTTTGGGGGGTTTGTATCATTTGATTCATACAACATTCCTACCACTTTGAAGATGCAAAAATATTTTTTATTGCGAAACAAAAAAGGAAATAAGACAAAAAAAACAACAGAAAATGTGCATATAACTTTTCACCCCCCCAAAATCAATACTTTGTAGAGCCACCTTTTGCAGCAATTACAGCTGCAAGTCTCTTGGGGTGTGTCTCTAGAAGCTTGGCACATCTAGCCACTGGGATTTTTGTCCATTCTTCAAGGTAAAACTTCTCCAGCCCCTTCAAGTTGGATGGGTTCCGCTGGTATACAGCAATCTTTAAGTCATACCACAGATTCTCAATTGGATTGAGGTCTGGGCTTTGACTAGGCCATTCCAAGACATTTAAATGTTTCCCCTTAAACCACTCAAGTGTTGCTTTAGCAGTATGCTTATGGTCATTGTCCTGCTGGAAGGTGAACCTCTGTCCCAGTCTCAAATCTCTGGAAGACTGAAACAGGTTTCCCTCAAGAATTTCCCTGTATTTAGCACCATCCATCATTCCTTCAATTCTGACCAGTTTCCCAGTCCCTGCCGATAAAAAACATCCCCACAGCTTGTTGCTGCCACCACCATGCTTCACTGTGGGGATGTTGTTCTCGGGGTGATGTGAGGTGTTGGGTTTGCGCCAGACATGGCATGTTCCTTGATGGCCAAAAAGCTCAATTTTAGTCTCATCTGACCAGAGTACCTTCTTCCATATGTTTGGGGAGTCTCTCACATGCCTTTTGGCAAACACCAAATGTGTTTACTTATTTTTTTCTTTAAGCAATGGCTTTTTTCTGGCCACTCTTCTGTACATCTCCACAAATTTGTCCCTGATCTGTTTGGAGAGTTCCTTGGTATTCATGGTGCCGGTTGCTTGGTGGTGCCCATTGCTTAGTGGTGTTGCAGACTCTGGGGCCTTTCAGAACAGGTGTATATATACTGAGATCATGTGACACTTAGATTGCACACAGGTGGACTTTAACTAATTATGTGACTTCTGAAGGTAATTGGTTGCACCAGATCTTATTTAGGGGCTTCACAGCAAAGTGGGTTTTTTTCCCCACCATTTTTTTTTCGAATTGTTTGAATTTTTTAAAATTTCACTTCACTAATTTGGAATATTTTGTGTATGTCTATTACATGAAATCCAAATAAAAATCAAGTTAAATTACAAGTTTTAATGCAACAAAATAGGAAAAACGCCAAGGGGGGATGAATACTTTTCAAGCAGACCATCATAGTCCCAGGGCTCAAGAACACCAAGGTAACCTGCCTAAATGACCACTGACCCATAGCACTCACGTCTGTAGCCATAAAGTGCTTTGAAAGGCAGGTCATGGCTCACATCAACACCATCATCCCAGAAACCTTAGACCCACACCAATTTGCATACCGCCCCAACAGATCCACAGATGGCACAATCTCTATTGCACGCAACACTGCCCCTTCCCAGCTGGACAAAAGGAACACCTATGTGAGAATGCTGTTCATTGACTACAGCTCAGCGTTCAACACCATAGTGCCCTCAAAGCTCATCATTAAGCTAAGTACCCTGTGACTAAACCTCCCTCTGCAACAGGATCTTGAACTTCCTGACGGGCCACCCCCCAGGTGGTAAGGGTAGACAACAACATATCTGCCACGCTGATTCTCAACATGTACTCCCTGTTCACCCATGACTGTGTGGCCAAGCACGACTCCAACACCACCATTAAGTTTGTCAACTACACAACAGTGGTAGGCCTGATCACCGACAACGAGGAGACAGCCTATAGGGTGGAGGTCAGAGACCTGGAAGTGTGGTGCCAGGACAACAAACTCTCCCTCATCATGATCAAAACAAAGGAAGGAGATGATCGTGGACTACAGGAGGGGGCAGGAAAAATGGTGCTTGCCTACGGAGCTGTGAGGGGAACGGCACCACAGTACCTCCAGGCTCTGATCAGGCCCTACACCCAAACAAGGGCACTGCGTTCATCCACCTCTGGCCTGCTCGCCTCCCTACCACTGAGGAAGTACAGTTCCCGCTCAGCCCAGTCAAAACTGTTCGCTGCTCTGGCCCCCCAATGGTGGAACAAACTCCCTCACGACGCCAGGACAGCGGAGTCAATCACCACCTTCCGGAGACACCTGAAACCCCACCTCTTCAAGGAATACCTAGGATAGGATAAAGTAATCCTTCTCACCCCCCTTAAATGATTTAGATGCACTATTGTAAAGTGGCTGTTCCACTGGATGTCAGAAGGTGAATTCACCAATTTGTAAGTCGCTCTGGATAAGAGCGTCTGCTAAATGACTTAAATGTAACTGTTAAATGTACAGGAAAAGGACAGAGGCAGAGGGCAGAGCACGTCCTCATTCTCATCGACAGGGCTGTAGTGGAGCAGGTTGAGAGCTTCAAGTTCCTTGGTGTCCACATCACCAACAAATTATCATGGTCCAAACACACCAAACACAGACAGTCATGAAGAGGGCATGACAACACCTATTCCCCCTCAGGAGACTGAAAAGATTTGGCATGGGTCCTCAGATCCTCAAAAAATTCTACTGCTGGACCATTGAGAGCATCCTGACTGGTTGCATCACCGCCTGGTATGGTAACTGCTTGGCCTCAGACGGCAAGGTGCTACAGAGGGTAGTGCATATGGCCCAGTATATTACTGGGGCCAAGCTTCCTGCCATCCAGGACCTCTATATCAGGTGGTGTCAGAGGAAGGCCCTAAAAATTGCCAAAGACTACAGCCATCCTAATCATAGACTGTTCTCTTTGCTACCGCACAGCAAGTGGTACCAGAGCTCCAAGTCTAGGTCCAAAAGGCTTCTTAACAGCTTCTACCCCCAAGCAATAAGACTCCTGAACAGCTAATCAAATGGCTACCCAGACTATTTGCATTGACCCCCCACCTTTTTTTATACACTGCTGCTACTGGCTGTTTATTATCTATTATATATGCATAGTCACTTTACCCCTACCAACATGTACATATTACCTCAATTACCTTGACTAACCTGTACCCCCACACATTGACTCTGTACCAGTACCCCCTGTATATAGCCACATTATTGTTATTTTATTGTTGCTCTTATATTTTTATATTTTTTACTTTTGTTTATTTAGTAAATATTTTTCTTAACTCTTTTTCTTAACACTGCATTGTTGGTTAAGGGCTTGTAAGTAAGCATTTCACGCTAAGATCTACACCTGTGGTATTCGGCACATGTGACAAATAAAATTTGATTTGATTTACATTCTGAGATACAAACAATACCTCAGCAGGACTTATGGGAAATCCAAATGAATAATGAGTGACTGGGAAATCATCGTCAGTGACAAGCCCGATTTATTTAACCCTATATTTGGGATATAAAGGACACATCAAGGTGGTGGATAAAGCATGTATCAATGATATGAATGAAAGAGGTGATAATGATGAAGATATAAAATGTGTATGTACAGTACATATGCCACACAGGTGATGATGATGATGAAGATATAAAATGTGTATATACAGTATTTATGCCACACAGGTGATGATGATGAAGATATAAAATGTGTATATACAGTATATACAGTATTTATCCCACATGTGTATACATGTGTATATACAGTATATATACCACACAGGTGATAATGATGAAGATATAAAATGTGTATATACAGTATATGTAACGGTTTTCATGCGGTGAAGGAGAGTCGGACCAAAATGCAGCGTGTAGATTGCGATCCATGTTTAATGAACAAACGTAAACACGAATCAATACAAATACTACAAAACAAAAGAACGTAATGAAAACCGAAACAGCCTATACTAGTGTAAACTAACACAGAGACAGGAACAAGGACACTAAGGACAATCACCCACGAAACACACAAAGAATATGGCTGCCTAAATATTGTTCCCAATCAGAGACAACGATAATCACCTGACTCTGATTGAGAACCGCCTCAGGCAGCCATAGACTAACGCTAGACATCCCACAAAACCCCAAGACAAAAACACACCACAATAACCCATGTCACACCCTGGCCTGACCGAATAAATGAAGAATAAACATAATATATTTCGACCAGGGCGTGACAGAACCCCCCCACCCCCTAAGGTGCGGACACCCGGACGCACACCAAAACAATAGGGAGGGTCCGGGTGGGCGTCTGTCCATGGTGGCGGCTCCGGCTCCGGCGCGGGCCGTGGACCCCACTCTATAAATGTCTTAGTCCCCCCTCCTCGCGTCCTAGGAAAGTCCACCTTGGCCTAGTAGTCCTCACCCAGAACCCCACTGGACTGAGGGTCAGCTCGGGACTGAGGGGCAGCTCGGGACAGAGGGGCAGCTCGGGACGGAGGGGCAGCTCGGGACTGAGGGGCAGCTCGGGACAGAGGGGCAGCTCGGGACAGAGGGGCAGCTCGGGACAGGGACAGCTCGGGACAGGGACAGCTCAGCACTGAGGGGAAGCTCGGGACTGAGAGGAAGCCCAGCACTGAGAGGAAGCCCAGCACTGAGAGGAAGCCGAGCACTGAGAGGAAGCTCAGCACTGAGAGGAAGCTCAGCACTGAGAGGAAGCCAAGCACTGAGAGGAAGCCCAGCACTGAGAGGAAGCCGAGCACTGAGAGGAAGCTCAGCACTGAGAGGAAGCTCAGCACTGAGAGGAAGCTCAGGCAGGTAGTTGGCTCCGGCAGATCCTGGCTGGCTGGCGGATCTGGAAGAGTCTGGTTGACTGGTGGATCTGGAAGAGTCTGGTTGACTGGCAGATCTGGTAGAGTCTGGTTGACTAGCAGATCTGGAAGAGTCTGGCTGACTGGCAGATCTGGAAGAGTCTGGCTGACTGGCAGATCTGGAAGAGTCTGGCTGACTGGCGGATCTGGAAGAGTCTGGCTGACTGGCGGATCTGGAAGAGTCTGACTGACTGGCGGATCCTGGCAGACTGACGGATCTGGCTGCTCCATGCTGACTGGCGGCTCTGGCTGCTCCACACTGACTGGCGGCTCTGGCTGCTCCATGTAGGCTGATTGCTCTGGCGGATTCTTACAAACTGGCAGCTCTGGCGGCTCCGTGCAGACTGGCAGCTCCGTGCAGACTGGCAGCTCCTTGCAGACTGGCAGCTCCTTGCAGACTGGCAGCTCCTTGCAGACTGGCAGCTCTGGCTGCTTCATGCAGACTGGCAGCTCCTTGCAGACTGGCAGCTCCGGCTGCTCCATGGAGACTGACAGCTCTGGCTGCTCCTTGTAGACTGATAGCTCTGGCTGCTCCATGTATACTGACAGCCCGGGCTGCTCCATGTAGACTGACAGCTCTGGCTGCTCCATGTAGACTGACAGCTCTGGCTGCTCCATGCAGACTGACAGCTCTGGCTGCTCCATGCAGTCTGACAGCTCGGGCTGCGCTAAACAGGCGGGAGACTCCAGCAGCGCAGGAGAGGAGGAAGGCTCTGGCTGCGCTAAACAGGCGGGAGACTCCAGCAGCGCAGGATAGGAGAAAGGCTCCGACAGCGCTGAACAGGCGGGAGGCTCCGGCAGCGCAGGAGAGGAGGAAGGCTCTGGCTGCGCTAAACAGGCGGGAGACTCCGGCAGCGCTGGAGAGGAGAAAGGCTCCGGTAGCACTGAACAGGCGGGAGGCTCCGGCAGCGCAGGAGAGGAGGAAGGCTCTGGCTGCGCTAAACAGACGGGAGACTCCGGCAGCGCAGGAGAGGAGAAAGGCTCCGGTAGCGCTGGAGAGGCGAGGCGCACTGTAGGCCTGATGCGTGGTGCTGGCACTGGTGGTACTGGGCCGAGGACACGCACAGGAAGCCTGGTGCGAGAGCTGCCACCGGTGGGCTGGTGTGTGGAGGTGGCACAGGATGGGCTAGACCGTGAAGGCATACTGGAGATTTTGAGAGCAGTGTTGGCACAGGACGTGCAAGGCTAGGGATGTGCACAGGAGGCCTGGTGCGTGAGGCTGGTACCAACTTCACCAGCCGACTAACACGCAACTCAGGATGAGTATGGAGCACTGACCCAGGTGCCATCAAATCCCTGACACGTTCTGTCGGGCGAATTCCATGCAAAAAGCACCAACACAGCAACTCCCTCATTTCTCTCTCCTCCAATTTCCCCATTAACTCCTTCACAGTCTCTGCTTTGCTCACCTCCAACACCGGTTCTGGTTCTGGTTTCCTCCTTGGCTCCTCACGATAAACAGGGAGAGTAGGCTCAGGTCTGACTCCTGACTCTGCCACACTCTCCCTGAGCCCCCCCCCCCCAAGAAATTTTTGGGGCTGACTCTCGGGCCTCCATCCGCGTTTCCTCCCAAGTCCAAAAGTCCTTTTTACGCTGCTTGGTCCGTTTGTGGTGGGTGATTCTGTAACGGTTTTCATGCGGTGAAGGAGAGTCGGACCAAAATACAGCGTGTAGATTGCGATCCATGTTTAATGAACAAACGTAAACACGAATCAATACAAATACTACAAAACAAAAGGACGCCTAACTAGTGTAAAAACCAGAGACAAACAGCCTATACTAGTGTAAACTAACACAGAGACAGGAACAAGGACACTAAGGACAATCACCCATGGGAAACACACAAAGAATATGGCTGCCTAAATATGGTTCCCAATCAGAGACAACGATAATCACCTGACTCTGATTGAGAACCGCCTCAGGCAGCCATAGACTAACGCTAGACATCCCACAAAACCCCAAGACAAAAACACACCACAATAACCCATGTCACACCCTGGACTGACCGAATAAATGAAGAATAAACATAATATATTTAGACCAGTGCGTGACAGTATGTATACCACACAGGTGATGATGATGAAGAAATATAATGTGTATATACAGTATATACAGTATTTATGCCAGATGTGTATACATGTGTATATACAGTATATATACCACACAAGTGATGATGATGAAGATATAAAATGTGTATATACAGTATATACAGTATTTATGCCACATGTGTATACATGTGTATATACAGTATATATACCACACAGGTGATAAGGATGAAGATATAAAATGTGTATATACAGTATATATACCACACAGGTGATAATGATGAAGATATAAAATGTGTATATACAGTATATATGCCACACAGGTGATGATGATGAAGATATAACATGTGTATATACAGTATTTATGCCGCACATGTGATGATGATGATGAAGATATAAAATGTGTATATACAGTATATACAGTATTTATGCCACATGTGTATGCATGTGTATATACAGTATATATACCACACAGGTGATAATGATGAAGATATAACATGTGTATATACAGTATATATACCGCACAGGTGATAATGATGAAGATATAACATGTGTATATACAGTATATATACCACACAGGTGATAATGATGAAGTATTAAAATGTGTATGTACAGTATTAATGACCCACAGGTGATGATGATGATGAAGATATAAAATGTGTATATACAGTGTATACAGTATTTATGCCACATGTGTATACATGTGTATATACAGTATATATACCACACAGGTGATAATGATGAAGATATAAAATGTGTATATACAGTATATATACCACACAGGTGATAATGATGAAGATATAAACTGTGTATATACAGTCTATATACCACACAGGTGATGATGATGAAGATATAAAATGTGTATGTACAGTATATTTGCCACACAGGTGATGATGATGACTGACCTGGCTGTTCCTCCACTGCTGTGTCCCGTTCTTGCTGTATTCCCCTCCTCTTCTCCTTCCCGCCGCCCACCTCTCCCCCCCTCCGTCTCTTCTTCTCCTCGCTGGCCCTGGAGCCCCGTTTGCACTTCCTGATCTTACACTTCTTCCTCTGGACCGTCTCAGAGCAGGGCTCCCCTCCAAACTGGGGCTCCAGCTTCACCATGCGCGTCCTGATGGTGTGGCCTTTGCCGCAGGACTTATTACACTCGGACCACTCCGTCCACTCTGACACCATGCAGTCCATAGCTAGGGAGAGATCGGGTGGGGGGGGGGGGAATGAAGTGTAAGTAACTGACTCTGACCTTATTTGTTTATTCAGATCCCCATTAGCTTTTGCAGGAGTGGCAGCTACTCTTCCTGGGGCCCAAAAAAAAAACACAAAACATGACAAGTAGAAAAACACTGAGACAAGACAGTCACACACATTTAAAAGGCTATGATATACAAACACTACAACAACAAAAATACATAACACATAATGTGTGTTAGTGTGTCTGTGTGTGCTTGTGTTTGTGTGTGTGTCCTCATAGTCCCTGCCGTCCCATGAGTTATTGTTTAATCTGTTTTTTAAATGTAATTTTGCTGTTTGTTTGAGTAATTAGAGATGGAAGGGAGTTCCATGAGATCATGGTACTCTATAAAAGTGTGGGTTGCCGTGAATCCGTTTTGGACTTGGGGACTGTGAAGTGACCCCTGGTGGCATGTCTTGTGGGGTTTGTATGGGTGTCTAGGTTGAATATTATTTGATTATGCAGAAAATCTGGAATTTTTGTCACAGTAATATTTCAAATAAAAACTAGAATAAAAATCAGTTAATCTCACATCAACCCTCAACCAGGAAAGACTGGCATGCATGTTGTTGATGTTAGTTCTGTATGTGCATTTCAGGGCAAGGCGTGCTGTTCTGATCTGAGCCAGCTACAGTTTTGCTATGTTTTTCTTTGCTGCACTTAACCATATTACTGGACAGCAATCAAGATGGGACAATACCAGAGCCTGAATAACTAGCACAGTTGATTTTTGTTTTTATAACAGACATACCCCTCCCCAACTTCACAACCACTTTGTCAATATGACTTGACCATGATACTGAGGTTTAGGTCTTAGAGAATGTTTTGAAACAAACACAATACTTTGTTTTAGATATATTTAAGACCAGTTTATTGTTGATCACACATTTTGTTATTGACTGTTACTCCTTATTTATAATTTCAGTGAGCTCACTGGCTTTGGTTGCTGACATGTAGAGTATGAAATCATCAGCATACATAGTTATAGTGGCTAAATACAGGGTGCATCGCTTTGTGTAAGACCAGCAGCAAATCATTTGTAAAAATAGAGAAGAGTAACGGCCTAAGGCAACTGCCCTGAGGGACACCGCACTCTACATATCTGATGTTATAGAAGCTTCCATTGAAGAACACTCTCTGGGTTCTATTGGATAAAAAAACTATCCAACCATGTGATGGGAGGTCATGTAATAGCAATTTAGTTTTTTCAATAACAATTTATGATCAATAACATCAAAGGCTGCACTGAAATCTAACAATACAGCTCCAACTATCTTATTATTATCCATTTATTTTAACCAATCATCCGTCATCTGAGTCAGTGCAATACAAATCAGTGCCCTTCTCTATATACATGCTGAAAGTCAGTAGTTAACTTGTTCTTGGAAAAATAGCATTGTATTTGGTCAAACACAATCCTCTCCATCAGTTTACTAAGAACAGGCAGCAAACTGATTGGGCGGCTGTTAAGGCCAGCAAAGGGTGCTTTAGTATTTTTAGGCAGTGGAATTACTTTAGCTGCCTCCCACGCCTGTCAACAAACACACTCCTTTAGGCTTTGGTTAAGATATAGCAAACAGGGGTGGCAATACAGTTAGACACATACAACAACAAATAGTTACACATGGAATAAACAGACATACAATCAATAATACAGTAGAAAAATCTATATACAGCATCTGCAAATGAGGTAGGATAAGAGAGGTAAGGCAATAAATAGGCCATGGTGGCAAAGTAATTACAATAACGCTTCTACTTTCTGCAAAGCCATTAATGCAATGAGGACAAGCTCTACCACATTACTGCAAAAGGCTAGGGCTATTGCCTTTCATGAAACTGTGTTTTCTTTCTCCAATATTTCATAAAGTTATTTGTATTCTCAATCCTAACATTCTCAATAGTTTCCCATCAATAGTTTCCCATCATCACATTACTAGTGAAATAGTCATTGAAATGATTGGCAATATCAAAAGATTGTTATAACTAACTCATTAACTTCAATGAACGCTGGACATTAATTGGGCTTTTCTGCCCATTATAACATTTAAGGTAATCCACAGTCTTTTTCTATTGTTTTGTATGTCATTTATCTTTGTTTTGTAATATTTCCTATTTTTTTTAATTTAGTCACAAAATGTCTCAATTCACAGTATGTCAACCAATCAGCTGAGCAGCCTGACTTGTTTGCCACCTCTTTTTCATCACCTCTTTAAAACATACAATTGCGACGGAACATTTTTATCAGTGTGTGTATCAGATTGTACACAGATCGTGTGTTCAGCATACATGCTTCTTTTCTCATAACCAATTGGGTTTATGCAAGTCACTGACTGATGGTGCATGGAAAGAATCCTCACTATCAGTATAAGCAATTTTGCAGTATGCCCAGAACATTGCTCTGAGAACCGAAAGGTGTATCTCAGTGTCAAGGTCTCAGCTTGGAGAGAAGAAGCCTTAAGAGGTATTGGTCAGTCACGTGCAGGAACCAATGATAATGATGAATAATGAATCATGTAAATCATGCAAATATAACTTGTATAGATGCAACGGTACAGTGGGCCCACTGCAGTATCATGGTTTGTGGGCCATGGTAATGGTACGGTTTCGGTATCTTTATATTTAAGAAAAAAATAAAATCACCCATTAAACAATTGACTCTTATTTTGTCTTTTGACAAATAAAACTTTACATTCAGAAAAATGGCAGCATGACTGACTAGGCCTGGTTTATGTCTCTGCTGTATGAAATCAAGGGGAGAAAAACACAAAAATTAAAAGTGCTTCTTAGCTTTGACAACCTGTAGCTCTTCATCTCCCAATCCAGTACATAGTGAACCGTCACAGTGAGGTAGCTTTGAGTTGCTCTGGAGGTCCAACTATCAGTGGAGAGAGCTAGATAGGGTGTCTGTGTCAATTCACTTTCAATTTCTCTCTGTGATGTTTCAGAGTTTGGGAATTACTTTGCTGCTGACGAAATCCAGAGTCACTGAATAGGGCTGCAAGTCTTTGGCTATGAATACTTCCACTGCTTTCATTATTTCTTTATGATTTTCTGAATTTGTTGTAAATTGTTGTTGGAAGGCAGCAGCGAGAGATTGTTTTGGCTAACGAGTGGACTCTCCTTGCTCCAGCTCCACCTGCAAGGGATACGGCCGGGTGATGGCGACGTAAACGACACGTCATGTTAGAAGTGTTTCCACTGGAGTAGCCGACAGTGGCAAAGCAATGCTTGCAGACTGTACTTTGTATGTTTATGGACTTTTTACCCTCATCATCGTATTGAACGCTGAATGCAAAATGATCCCTCACAGCTGATTTAGTTTCCCCCCTCTTCACGGGACCCCTTTGAGGAGGTTTCCTACTGAGATGTCATTCCAAATTGTCCATTGGTTGTTTAAGTGGGAGGAGGTTGCGGTCACTGCGGTAGCCACGTTTTGAGACATTGCTGTGGAGTAAAGTTTGTCAGCCCTCAGGAGCCCCCGCACTACCACAAGCCGCGCATCTGGTTCTGTGGATCTGAATGTAAATACAACATGCGTGTAGTCTGCAGCGAAATAAACAAAAAAATGAAAGGAAAATGACAGGCATACCGTAATTCCGCGGTTCACGTGTGCGTATTGAACCATAGGGAGCGTACCAAACGGTTGGATAACATGCTGGGTACCGCTGCATCCCTAATAACTTGTCAGTGTTAGCATGTTAATAAGAGAACTGAAGGGGCCGCCCTGGCAGAGCTCCCGATGACGTGTACTTGGTGCATTGAGTTTGTTGGAGCCTCTCCAGTTTGCTGATAATAAACAATGATTCATTTAAGATTACAAAATGTTTCAATTCATCATCGATACATGGGGCTCAAACAGTTCTCACAGTTGATTTTTTAACAGGTGCATGTCAACAATTGGCATGAATCATTTTACAAATACTTACAGTGCTGCATGTGCATACACTTCCTTTTTATTTATTTTTAATTCACCTTTATTTAACCAGGTAGCCTAGTTGAGAACAAGTTCTCATTTGCAACTGCGACCTGGCCAAGATAAAGCAAAGCAGTTCGACATATACAACAACACAGAGTTACGCATGGAATAAACAAACACATAATCAATAATACAGTAGAAAAATCTATATTCAGCATGTGCAAATTAGGTAGGATAAGAGAGGTAAGGCAATAAATAGGCCATGGTGGCAAAGTAATTACAATATAGCAATTAAACACTGGAATGGTAGAATGTGCAGAAGATGAATGTGCAAGTTGAGAATACTGGGGTGCAAAGGAGCAAGATAGATAGATAGATAAATAAATAAATACAGTATGGGGATGAGGTAGATTGGATGGGCTATTTACAGATGAGCTATGTACAGGTGCAGTGATCTGTGAGCTGCTCTGACAGCTGGTGCTTAAAGCTAGTGAGGGAGGTAAGAATCTCCAGCTTCAGAGATTTTTGCAGTTCATTCCAGCCATTGGCAGCAGAGAACTGGAAGGAGAGGCGGCCAAAGGAAGCTTTGGCTTTGGGGGTGACCAGTGAGATATACCTGCTGGAGCGCATGCTATGGGTGGGTGCTGCTATGATGACCAGTGAGCTGAGATAAGGCGGGGCTTTACCTAGCAGAGACTTATAGATGACCTGGAGCAAGTGGGTTTGGCGGCGAGTACGAAGTGAGGGCCAGCCAACGAGATCATACAGGTCATAGTGGTGGGTAGTATACGGATGGCACTATGATAAACTGTGTGTTGGAGGCTATTTGGTAAATTACTTCACCAAAGTCGAGGATCAGTAGGATGGTCAGTTTTATGAGGGTATGTTTGGCAGCATGAGTGAAGGAGGCTTTGTTGCGAAATAGGAAGCCGATTCTAGATGTAGTTTTAGATTGGAGATGTTTAATGTGAGTCTGGAAGGAGAGTTTACAGTCTAACCAGACACCTAGGCATTTGTAGTTGTCCACATATTCTAAGTCAGGTGTGGGCAGCGATCGGTTGAAGAGCATTCATTTATTTTTACTTGCATTTAAGAGCAGTTGGAGGCCACGGATGGAGAGTTGTATGGCATTGAAGCTCATCTGGAGGTTAACACAGTGTCCAACGAAGAGCCAGAGGTATACAGAATGGTGTCGTCTGCATAGAGGTGGATCAAAGAATCACCAGCAGCGAGAGCAACATCATTGATGTAAAAAGAGAGGAGAGTTGGCCCAAGAATTGAACCCTGTGGGGCTCCCATAGAGACTGCCAGAGGTCCGGACAACAAGCCCTCTGATTTGACATACTGAACTCTTTCGGAGAAGTAGTTGGTGAACCAAGCGAGGCAGTCATTTTAGAAACCAAGGCTGTTGAGTCTGCCAATAAGAATGTTGTGATTGACAGAGTCAAAAGCCTTAGCCAGGTCGATGAATACGGCTGCACAGTAATGTCTCTTATCGATGGCAGTTATGATATCATTTAGGACCTTGAGCGTGGCTGAGGTGCACCCATGACCAGCTCTGAAACCAGATTGCATAGCGGAGAAGGTACGGCGAGATTCGAAATGGTTGGTGATCTGTTTGTTAACTTGGCTTTCAAAGACCTTAGAAAGGCACGGTAGAATAGATATAGGTCTGTAGCAGTTTGGGTCTAGAGTGTCTCCCCCTTTGAAGAGGGGGATGACTGTGGCAGCTTTTCAATCTATGGGAATCTCAGATGATACGAAAGAGAGGTTGAACAGGATAGTTATAGGGGTTGCAATAATTTCAGCAGATAATTTTTGAAAGAGAGAGTCCAAATTGTCTAACTCGGCTGATTTGTAGGGGTCCAGATTTTGCAGCTCTTTCAGAACATCAGCTATCTGGATTTGGGTGAAGGAGAAGTTCGGGAGGTTTGGGCGAGTTGCTGTGGGGAGTGCAGGGCTTTTGACCGGGGTAGGGGTAGCCAGGTGGAAAGCATGGCCAGCCATAGAAAAATGCTTATTGAAATTCTCAATTATTGTGGATTTATTGGTAGTGACAGTGTTTCCTAGCCTCAGTGCAGTGGGCAGCTGGAAGGAGGTGCTTTTATTCTCCATGGACTTTACAGTGTCCCAGAACTTGTTTGAGTTTGTATTACAGGATGCAAATTTCTGTATGAAAAAGCTAGCCTTAGCTTTCCTAACTGCCTGTATATATTGGTTCCTAACTTTCCTAAAAAGTTACATATCGGGCCTCCCAGGTGGCGCAGTGGTTAAGGGCACTGTGCTGCAGCGCCAGCCATGCCACCAGAGACCCTGGGTTCGCGCCCATGCTCCGTCGTAACTGGCCACGACCGGGAGGTCGGCCTAGCGTTGTCTGGATTAGGGAGGGGTTGGCCAGTAGGGATATCCTTGTCTCATCACACACCAGCGACTCCTGTGGCGGGCCGGGCGCAGTGCGCGCCAACCAAGTTTGCCATGTGCACGGTGTTTCCTCCGACACATTGGTGCGGCTGGCTTCCGGGTTGGATGCATGCTGTGTTAAGAAGTTGTGTATCGGAGGACGCATGACTTTCAACCTTCGTCTCTCCCAAACCTGTAAGGGAGTTGTAGCGATGAGACAAGACAGTAGCTACTAAACAATTGGAAACCACAAAAACGGTGTAAAATTTTACAAAAAAAAAGTTGCATATCACAGGGGCTATTTGTGGAAATGCAGAAGGCCACAGGATGTTTTTGTGCTGGTCAAGGGCAGAGAAGTCCTATTCCTAGAGAACTATTCCTAGTTCTACATTTTTTGAATGGAGCATGCTTATTTAAGATGGCGAGGAAGGCACTTTTAAAGAATAACCAGGCATCCTCTACTGACAGGATGAGGCCAATGTCATTACAGGATACCCCGGGCAGGTCAATTAGAAAGGCCTGTTCGCAGAAGTGTTTTAGGGAGCGTTTGACAGTGATAAGGGGTGGTCGTTTGACCGCAGACCCATTACGGATGCAGGCAATGAGGCAGTGATCGCTGAGATCTTGGTTGAAAACAGCAGATGTGTATTTGGAGGGCAAGTTAGTTAGGATGATATCTATGAGGGTGCCAGTGTTTACGGATTTGGGGTTGTACCTGGTAGGTTCATTGATAGTTTGTGTTAGATTGAGCGCAGCAAGCTTAGATTGTAGGATGGCCGAGGTGTTAAGCATGTCCCAGTTTAGGTCGCCTAGCAGCACAAGCTCAGAAGATAGATGGGGAGCAATCAATTCACATATGGTGTCCAGGGTACAGCTGGGGCAGAGGGTGGTCTATTTCAAGAGTTATCGGTGAGAGACTTTTAGAAGTAGAAGCTCGAATTGTTTTGGTACAGACCTGGATAGTAAGATAGACCTCTGCAGGCTATCTCTATAGTAGATTGCAACACCGCCCCCTTTGGCAGTTCTATCTTGGTGGAAAATGTTATAGTTAGAGATGGAAATTTCAGGGTTTTTGGTGGTTTTCCTAAGCCAGGATTCAGACACGGCTAAGACATCCGGGTTGACAGAATGTGCTAAAGCAGTGAATAAAACAAACTTAGGGAGTAGGCTTCTAATGTTAACATGCATTAAACCAAGGCTTTTACAGAAGTCAACAAATGAGAGCACCTGGGGAGTAGGAGTGGAACTAGGCACTGCAGGTCCTGGATTAACCTCAACATCACCAGAGGAACAGAGGATAAGTAGGATAAGGGTATGGCTAAAGGCTATAAGAACTGGCCGACTAGCACATTCGGAACAGAGAGTAAAGGGAGCAGGTTTCTGGGCACGATAGCATAGATTCAAGGCTTAATGTACAGACAAAGGTATAGTAGGAAGAGAGTACATTGGAGGTAAACCTAGGCATTGAGTAAAGAAGAGAGATATTGTCTCTAGACGCAGATGAGCAGGGACCCTGGGCATCTTTCTTTTGGGTGTTTTTCAGAGTCAGTAGAAAGGCCTCTTTAGTGTCCTAAGTTTTCATAAATGTGACCTTAATTGCCTACTGTCTGTAAGCTGTTAACGGCCGTTCCCAGGAGTGCATGTTCATTAATTATTTTTGGTTCATTGAACAAGCATGGAAAACAGTGTTTAACCCATTAGATACTCTAGAGGCATTCAATTGAAAATACCCACATCAAAAAATCCCACAGGTTTTCGCCTGCCATATCAGTTCTGTTATATTCACAGACATTATTTATTAAACTTTAGAGTGTTATCTATCCAAATATACCAATTATATGCATATCCTAGATTTTGGGCCTGAGTAACAATCAGTTTACTTTAGGCATGCTTCTCATCCAGACGTCGAAATACTTCCCCCAAGCCATAAGAATTTAAATAAAGGTTCAATATTTTTTTTTTTTTTAAATACCTTACAATACATGCCACCAGAGGTCTCTTCACAGTCCCCAAGTCCAGAACAGACTATGGGAGGTGCCCAGTGCACATAGAGCCATGACTACATGGAACACCTTGTGGAACAGCAGGGACTTTGAAGAGACAAACACACACACAGGCATAGACACATGCATACAGATGCTAACACATGCACTTTACACACGTACACATGGATGTTGTATTGTAGATACAGTGGGGCAAAAAACGTATTTAGTCAGCAACCAATTGTGCAAGTTCTCCCACTTAAAAAGATGAGAGAGGCCTGTAATTTTCATCATAGGTACAGTTCAACTATGACAGGCAAAATGGAGAGAAAAAAATCCAGAAAATCACATTGTAGGATTTTTAATTAATTTTTTGACAATTATGGTGGAAAATAAGAATTTGGTCAATAACAAACGTTTATCTAAATACTTTGTTATATACCCTTTGTTGGCAATGACAGAGGTCAAATGTTTTCTGTTAGTCTTCTGGGATTTTGGCCCATTCCTCCATGCAGATCTCCTCTAGAGCAATGATGTTTTGGGGCTGTTGCTGGGCAACACAGACTTTCAACTGCCTCCAAAGATTTTCTATGGGGTTGAGATCTGGAGACTGGCTAGGCCACTCCAGGGCCTTGAAATGCTTCTTACGAAGCCACTCCTTCATTGCCCGGGCGGTGTGTTTGGGATCATTGTCATGCTGAAAGACCCAGCCACATTTCATCTTCAATGTCCTTGCTGATGGAAGGAGGTTTTCACTCAAAATCTCACGATACATGGCCCCATTCATTCTTTCCTTTACACGGATAAGTCATCCTGGTCCCTTTGCAGAAAAACAGCCCCAAAGCATGATGTTTCCACCCCCATGCTTCACAGTAGGTATGGTGTTCTTTGGAGGCAACTCAGAATTCTTTGTCCTCCAAACACGACGAGTTGAGTTTTACCAAAAAGTTATATTTTGGTTTCATCTAACCATATGACATTCTCCCAATCTTCTTCTGGATCATCCAAATGCTCTCTAGCAAACTTTGGACGGGCCTGGACATGTACTGGCTTAAGCAAGGGGACACGTCTGGCACTGTAGGATTTTAGTCCCTGGCGGCGTAGTGTGTTACTGATGGTAGGCTTTGTTACTTTGGTCCCAGCTCGCTGCAGGTCATTCACTAGGTCTCCCCGTGTGGTTCTGGGATTTTTGCTCACCGTTTTTGTGATAATTTTGACCCCACTGGGTGAGATCTTGCGTGGAGCCCCAGATCGAGGGAGATTATCAGTGGTCTTGTATGTCTTCCATTTCCTAATAATTGCTCCCACAGTTGATTTCTTCAAACCAAGCTGCTTACCTATTGCAGATTCAGTCTTCCCAGCCCGATGCAGGTCTACAATTTTGTTTCTGGTGTCCTTTGACAGCTCTTTGGTCTTGGCCATAGTGGAGTTTGGAGTGTGACTGTTTGAGGTTGTGGACAGGTGTCTTTTATACTGATAACAAGTTCAAACAGGTGCCATTAATTTAGGTAACGAGTGGAGGACAGAGGAGCCTCTTAAAGAAGAAGTTACAGGTCTGTGAGAACCAGAAATCTTGCTTGTTTGTAGGTGACCAAATACTTATTTTCCACCATAATTTGCAAATAAATTCATTAAAAATCCTACAATATGATTTTCTGGATTTTTTTTTCTTCTCATTTTGTCTGTCATAGTTGAAGTGTACCTATGATGAAAATTACAGGCCTCTCTCATCTTTGTAAGTGGGAGAACTTGTACAATTGGTGGCTGACTAAATACTTTTTTTGCCCCACTGTATGTGGTAGTGGAGTAGTGGCTTGAGGGCACACACTTAATGTGTTGTGAAATGTAATATCATGTAATATTTTTAATTGTATATAACTGCCTAAATGTTGCTGGACCCCAGGAAGAGTAGCTGCTGCCTTGGCAAAGGAAAGCTTTGTTTATTGTTAAGGACTCATCTTTCCATATGCTATATCAGTCTGGCTGAAAACCAGAAAACTATTTCTCGTTTCAACAATCCTTTTCATAATCCATTTTCACATTTGACTGCATCCTTCAGGAAATAATACGATGGTGTATTTTTGCGGAACATTTGTTATTACTTTGCAAGGAACCCAATTAGAAGACCAATCAGGGATCTCCATTTCAAATGTCAAAGTACAAGTACAGAGTTTATGCAACAAAAAAAAGGAGACAGAAAAAGTCAAATCCTCTGTCTGTGATCCTATGAGCCTCAACAACTTTTGACAACTCACAGGCCAGTTTGGCAAAGTTGGGTTGTGTGGGATTCATTGATATAATTGTCAGTTTGTACTTGTGTGTTTACACTGTAGTAACAGCAGTCGACATACTGTATATATGTGACAGTGCTAACCTGGTCCCAGGTCTGATTGTGCTGTATAGTCAGCTCCTGTGGTCATTGTTATGGTATCAAAACATATGGGACTATATTTTAACAAACCTAACATAATAATAAGCGTTGGTGGTAGCGCTATAGGTCCAGGGGTATGCAAAAAATATTTTTGCTATTTTCCGTTATTATGAGCACAATAGCTGTCTGTGGTGTGAAATGGCTGATGAATAAACCCCCAATGTCCTGTCTGGAGTGTGAAGTCATGACATAGCAATGCCAAAAGCCATGGCCCTAGCAAGCCTATGGAAATTGCAGTCGCCAGAAAGGCCAAACAAAACAAATTTAGACGTCCGTTTTGGGCTCAAAATTGGTTTATTATGATTAAGTTCAATCCCCACTGTGAAAACTTTTAAAGTTCGCTCCAAAGTGATCTATTTTGACTACTACATTTGTCGTCACACAGGCCCATGTGCTGACAGACCAATACCGGGATGGCAGGCTACGAAGAGGCTCGGGGCCGGTTGGTTGACTCTCTCAGGTAGGATGAAAATGACTAAATCGACCATGATCCTTTGCTAGTTACGGACACTTTCACCATGATCCTTAGCTATTTGTTGGTGCCATTCAGCCTACATTCAGCCCAATTCAGCAACGCGCTTCAATTCAAATACTTCCGGCTTCATGTGCCATTGGGAGTTTTCCATAGGATTTACGTGGATGATGTAAGTGCTTTCGCTGATGATTTTAATTCCGCGTTCAAAACAACTAGGAACTGGGAACTGGGAAATCTCTGACTTCCGATTACAGTGTGTTCAAAACAACTGGGAACTGGGAACTGGGAAATCTCTGACTTCCGACTTCAGTGTGTTCAAAACAACTGGGAACTGGGAACTGGGAAATCTCTGACTTCCGACTTCAGTGTGTTCAAAACAACTGGGAACTGGGAACTGGGAACTGGGAAATCTCTGACTTCCGACTTCAGTGTGTTCAAAACAACTGGGAACTGGGAAATCTCTGACTTCCGACTTCAGTGTGTTCAAAACAACTGGGAACTGGGAAATCTCTGACTTCCGACTTCAGTGTGTTCAAAACAACTGGGAACTTGGAAAAACATATTTTTCCCAACCTCTTTCTTGAGCTCCGACTTTCCAACCTGAATATCACTGACTTCATGATTTGACCTCGTATTTTTCTGTGTTCCCAGTTGTTTTGAATGCCGCATAATGTCTATGGAATAAACCAATTCTAGGTGTGATGAGGACTTGCACACTCACTGCACTGACCAATCAAGGCGTTCCATGGCTTAATACTGCATGCTTGTGTCTCAAGTTCTGTTGGTTATTTACAGTCTTTGCATTTCCATCAACTCCAACTTGGCCATGGGAACGGAATATTCTCCTCTTAGTCCATTGTGGATTGATCCTACAGTTTATTAAATAGCACAGGCTGCTTCAGTAACGAGTGGAAGCAACAGTAAAAATAAATTGAGGAGTGTTCACAGTAAACATAGTTGTAATTGGCTTCAATGAGTAGCCTCTAGGCCTTTACGTATCGCACTTTGCCTCAAATAAAAAAATACTATGCCCACGTAAATTGTATTGTATGTGTGAGGCATGTTCTCAAAGCTATAGCCTAGGCCTACCGTTGATATGGCGTTATAGGACAGAACATTTTGAATAGCCTACATCTGGAGGAGTGTGTCTTTGGTAACTGGACAAGAGGCTCTCTTTGGAGATGGGGACAGATACAAGCCAAATGGAGCACTGGAGATAGGCCTTTGTGAATTGT
Organism: Oncorhynchus masou masou; assembly: GCF_036934945.1. Taxonomy (NCBI): domain Eukaryota; kingdom Metazoa; phylum Chordata; class Actinopteri; order Salmoniformes; family Salmonidae; genus Oncorhynchus; species Oncorhynchus masou. The sequence goes on along the minus strand of NC_088233.1, from coordinate 17,230,942 downwards.
GAATAATGGAAAAGCCTCACGAGTAGACCATTAAAAAAACCTTTAATGATAGGCTACTTGTGCAAGGCCACGATAAGAAAGACACCAGATGCATTGCTGTTGAACCAGCATTAGTTATAGTAGGGTAAGGGTGTTTTAATCAAATTAAATGGAAAACAAGCAATTGTTAGAAGAAAATAACTTAAATGTTTCTAAACATGAGTGTAACCAGATTATCTCTCATTCCATGATGGGCACATACAGCTGAACTGGGAAGTTTACATACACTTAGGTTGGAGTCATTAAAACCCTAGCAAAGACTTATAGATGACCTGGAGCCAGTGTGTTTGGCAATGAGGGTTAGGGTTTAACAGTTTGATATTGCAAACGAGTGTATGTTTGACAATTGCGCTGGCTTCACGCCAGCTGCAAATAGAGCCCTAGGAGTCAGCTATACAGCACAAACATATCTGGGACCAGCTATAATAGTGCTAAAAAAGCATATGAATTGAAAGTATTATGCATGAAGTTCCCAGTGGCCAGACTGTGATTTAGGGGTGATGGTAGTGGTAAAGAGTACGGCAACATCTGATGATGACACTTACGACACTCAGGCTGCATACACCGCTCCACCTGTTCCAGCTCCTCTGTACACTCCCCTAGGTCCGGAGACTTGAGCATTCGCTGGCGTGCCCTCACGCCCTTCCCACACGTTACACTACAGACGCTCCAGTCCGACCACGGAGACAGCATGCACAGGATGGTGTCTGCAGGGATATACCAGGCAGGCATAATACATGATACATAATAATGTCCCCTGCTGTTCAGAACAATAGTTTCAACATACATGACAACATTCATTTCCGCCATCTTCAGCTACTGTTTTTTTCATAGCTGAATGGACTTGAAATGATCTTATTGTTTGAATGTATTCTCATGCATGCGCTCCTATAAGAGATCTGTTGATTTGAGTGTGTATCTAGCCGGTTGGATCTAGATATGGGAGAAACTACAAGGCCCCTTGGCAGATGGCTGAACAAGGCTACCTGTCACAGTGCTGAGACAGTTATTGAGTGGGTGTTGGAGGAATTACTCACTGCACTCAGGCATCATGCACTTCTCCACCTCTGCCACCTCCGCCTTGCACATGGAACCGTCTGAGGGGGGCATCTTCACCATGCGCTCACGCCGCTTCATACCCAGCCCACAGGTGGTGCTGCAGGGATCCCACTCGCCCCACTCTGTCACCACACAGCTACTGGGGGCTGATGGATTTACATGGACAGATATACACTCATCCACAGGGATGGGACTTTGTTATAGCAGCTTGCGATTACTGTTTTTAACATTTACTTGAGAAACCATGTTCCATTAACACACTGACTGAATATTAAGCCTGGTGGCATATAGCAGCTTTTCAACATAGGATTTGTGTTGTTTTTTAAAAACTATATGTCATCATGCCATCATATTATAGACAAAACATAATGTTTTAGTCTTTAACACAAAAGGCCTGAACCCACAACATGATCCTGATGTCACAATTGGGATCATCTCCATGTTTCACTGAGACTCACAGCAGTCGTCGTTGACCACACACTTTTCTGTCTCCTCAGTGTTCAGAGAGCAGATGGATCCATCCTCGGGGAACTGTTTGATGTAGCGCTCCCGATACCTCATCCCCATCCCACAGGACTCACTGCATGGAGACCAGCTGATCCACTCTGACATCATACAGGTAGACACTTCTGGGAACAACAAGAGTCAAGGGCATAGCCTGGATAAACCAGACCGAACTCTGTGATCACCATTGTGTCATGGTGAGTGCAGGGTGCAGTCTGGTTTAACCAGGCTAGCAAAGATGAGCAGGGTCATTGATAAGTCATACAAACATCACTAATAGCTGACACCTGAATTCCACCGCCCTTCATCTGGTAACAAGTAACACACCCAACATAAATTATCCACTCTGCTCTCTTCAATTATCTGTGAACAGAGTAGGTAAATAGATATTTTTCAGAGAGGATGGATGAACTTTCGGGAACTTTAACATGGATTTGTCTCTCATCTGGTCCACCCCACTGCCTGGCTGCAGATTGGGAGCAGCGGTGAGTGTAGCTTAATAAAGCAGAACTAAGTGAATCATTAATAAGAGCTGTAAACAAATGTGGCCCCAATGAAGCCCTGGCCAGCTTCAGGAATATCAATCAACTACAGGCTGTTGACGGAGCGATAAATTAAAACAAAGGAGTAACGTGCAGGAGGAAAAGCTTGCAATGCCAGTATTATTAATCAATAGTGTGCATTAGAGCGAAAAGATAGCCTTGAACAATTCAAACCCACTCATCAAGCTCTGACAAAGCTGAGATTTGGGGCCCCAAGAGAGATTAATGGAGGTAGGAGAGAGAAAGATAGTAGGAAGTAGGGAGGAAGGAGAAAGAGAGAGACACCTCTGCATGACTGATCATGTGACTTTAAGAAGAGTGGTCCTAATTGACAACTTTGATGAGAATTGGACAAAGAGTCAGTTACTTCCTGATAAAGAAAGTTAATGCCAATCTGACTGAATAGAACAGCCTTCAGACCTCCCTTGTTTACTGGAGGAAGAAGTGCTTGTTGAAAATCATATGTGTTTTGATCTCTACCCGGTTACGGCAGTTGATGAGACTCAAAAGTCCCAGCTTTGCTTCTGTGTTTGAATGCCAAGGACAAAACAGTGTTAATTATGCATCTTCGGTAGCACGTAAACCGTGAAAGGGAAAACAAGGCCAACACCATATAGGCCGTTATCGATAATACGGTTTAGAGCGTTCGATTTGACTGCTGGAGGGTACGGAGACCCCCAGCTCCACTGAAACCATTGACAACTACGTGCCATTTTCAAGGGATTGTTAAATAAATGTTTTAAATCAATGCTGGTTTCAATATTATCACCTCTTGAAGAGCATAGTCATCATCAGAGCATCATCAGAGCATCATCGGAGTTATACAGCAAGTAACTGCTTGCTTTTCATGATCAGTACACATCAATTGATCATGTATTAGATACGTGACGGTAGCCTATCCATTTGGCATGTAGTGTCATTTAGCTTTCTTCATCAGAGATTAGGCTTTTGGAAAGAGCTTGACATTGGCAAGTCCTCGTCCTGATAAAGTTATCAGTCGGAATACTGTCATTACCACTAGATGGCAAGCAAATCAAACAATATTTACATATAGCCATCTAGTTTATCCCCTGAAAGTTAGCTTGTTAACTAGCCATATTGACCTGATCTGTTATTAGCTAGCTAGTCAATTAGACGTGATCCATCAATCAATGTAACCGTGTCTGTTAGCAGCAATCAAACACTCTTAAAAACAATGTTGAAAAGAGGATGTTCGCTAACTTTTCTAGGTAGGCTTCCATTGGTTGGAGAAGAAAGTACATTCATTCAATTTACCACTAGCCTATATGTTTAGCCAACTGTTCTACAGGTAGCTTGCAATGTAAACATTATCATCTAACAGTTAATCCGCAAATGTGTCCTTCTGCTTGACAGGCTGAGCCCAGAAAGAATGAGAAATCAACCTAAACCACTCATACTTGTCAGGTATAGTTCACTTTGATTTTATATCACTCAAATATCCAATTATTGGTGACCAATATTTAGAGATATTGTGAGGCTAAAAATTACATGATCAATTGATCATGAAAAGCATGCAGTTAGCTGCTGTATAACTCTGCTAAATGTGCTGAGGTGATGATATTACAACCAAATAGTTAAAGTTTACTTAACAATCCCTTGAAAACATCACACAGTTGTAAATGGTTTTAGCAGAGCAGGGTCTCCTTGCCCACCAGCAGGCTAATCCAACACTCTGCACCTTATTGTGATGTTTTATTGATAAAGACCTACTTCTTGTGCTTGGCTAAGAAGTTGGAGGAGGAGCATGACACCATCTCAACCCAAATTCCTGTTCTCATGAACACGGGACCTCTCCCATGTTAGGCCTTAGTTCGGTCTGATTGCACATGGATATGTGAGGGTAGGAAACAATGTCACCACCGATTAAACTACGATAATCAATCATTTCAATAAGCATTTTTCTACGGAGTCACTCTGGTCTGATGAAACCAAGATTGAACTCTTTTGCCTGAATTCCAAGAGTCACTTCTGGAGGAAATCTGGCACTATCGCTACGGTGAAGCATGGCAAAGGCAGCATCATGCTGTGGGGATGTTTTTCAGCGGCAGGGACTGGGAGACTAGTAAGGATCGAGGCAAAGATGAATGGAACAAAGTACAGAGAGATCCTTGATTAAAACCCGCTCCAGAGAGCCCAGGACCTCAGACCGGGGTGAAAGGTTCACCTTCCAACAGGACAAGGACCCTAAGCACACAGCCAACACAACGCAGGAGTGGCTTCGGGACAAGTCTCTGAATGTCCATGAGTGGCCCAGCCAGAGCCCGGACTTCACCCCGATCGAACATCTCTGAAGAGACCTGAAAATAGCTGTACAGCAACGCTCCCCATCCAACCTGACAGAGCTTGAGAGGATCTACAGAGAAGAATGCGAGAAACTCTCCAAATACAGGTGTGCCAAGCTTGTTGCGTCATACCCAAGAAGACCTGAGGCTGTAATCGCTGCCAAAGGTGCTTCAACAAAGTACTGAGTAAAGGGTCTGAATACTCATGTAAAAAAAAATCTAAAATATATATTTTTGCTTTGTCATTATGGGATATTGTGTGTAGATTTAATCAATTTAGGACAAGGCTGTAACCTAAAAAATTGTGGAAAAAGTCAAGGGTTCTGGGTACTTTCCGAAAGCACTGTAAATGCATTTGGGGGACCTAAGCAAAATTTGGTTGGGGGCCCACCCACATGGTGGGAAAAACATTTAACTGGCCCCCGTCTTGAAGGCGTAGATAAAAAAATATATTTCCTGCAATTCTACACATTTTGCCATGGGGCAGATACATTTTTTTGCAGTTTTACAGTTAATTTCCTGCAATTCTAACTATTTGCCATGACTTATGCCATGTTAATATGATATCTGAGTGAGAGTGATGAACAAAATCAATGGGGGCCCCCTGGAGGTCAGGGCCCCAGGGAGATGCCCTGCGTGCCCAGTCAGTATTTGGCCATGTTTACAACATTAGATGGCTGGCTAGACCTACTTACCAATCTAAACATTGTAAGCTGACATGGCTAATTGAGTGACTGTCAGCAACTGACATAACAAGAGAAAAACTGCTGATCCACAACCAAATTTCTAAATTGCACCTTGTGTATTTTACTATTCTAACTCTAAACAGTAGAGTTAGAGACCCCGACTGTGTCACTGTCATTAGTCCTCACCCTCCTCGCTGCAGCCAGGCCCCATGCAGGGCTTGAAGTCCTGGGTATGAGGGCAGGGCACACTAAGGTCCAGCTGGGCCTTCAGCATCCTCTGTCTCATCCTCCGGCCCTTGTCACAGCTGGCTGAGCTGCAGGCTGACCACGGAGACCAGTTGGAGTAGATGCACGTCTCTGGAGTGTCGTCTGGACGGAGAAATTGGGTGACAATAACTGTATTGGTTAAATGTCACTATTTTGGCATATTCTAATGAGACCATGTTGGTGGGAAGGGGGGAATTCATATGCACTGTTCATGTATGTAACCCTATATTTTCACTGGTTTAGAATGTGTTGGGGCTGTATAGGTAAGCACTAATTGCCTATAAAAGTCAATGCAAGTTCATATAGTTCATCTCTTGCTCTAACCACAGTGTATAGTTACTGTACAATACCCACAGTACGTGTATTGTAATGTACTGGAGACCGTCCTGTTTAGGAAACAGACAGTGTCGTGCTCAACAGAATGAGAGTAGAGAGAACAAATCATTTGGTTGAGGTTCAAAGGTAGTATTGGAATGTAATTGCAGGGTGTGGTTAGAAACCCCATCAGGTTCATTTCTGCTGCTTGGCCGTGTTCATGCTTTTCAGCAGACAGACATCTGGAGGTTTAAACAGGCTGCCAGGCAAACGCTTCATTAAAGACTCCAGCAGATACAGTGTGTGGCTTTTAAATTGAACATCCCAAATTGGTTTGAGATAAAGTGATTACTCACCTTCCTCCTTCTCCTCCTGGCCAATATCTGCCACGATATCGTCCACCGTGTCCGGGACAATATTGCACTGCTCTCCCTGTGGGCAAGAAAGATGATTCAACATCACAAACACTGATAAAATGTTACATTTACCATCTAATATCATATATTCTCATTGGAGACAAGGGTATTTATTTTCTAGGCAATCTTCAGTAAAATGGAGTTTAGGTCAATATGACATCTGGTTTTTGGATTAAAAGAGATTTCGTTTTTTTTGCTTCAGTTGTCAGGAGACAAACACACTGTCAATTTTCTCTGTGTTTTTCAAAGACTTGCTATGATCACTATGGCAATATACTGCCAATTCAAAGAGCTATGTATCCAAAGCAACATTACATGTATAGCGACTGTGAGGAGAGTTATGTTGCATGAACATTCACATCTCTTCAGAGGGAGCAGACACAGACAGAGAGCTGAATGAATGAGGCATATGCTATAGTTACCTTTCGGGCTATCCTCTCCACCACTACCCGGGCCAAGGCTGTGATAGGGCCTCCCTCTGTGTCATAGAATGGGCTCTGGGGGTGGTCCAGGCTGGTCAGGGACCGGATCCTCTCCTGAGGTATTGTGGGCTTGTTGGGAGACTGGAATGGTAAAGGTACAGGGTGTATGAGTGATACAACATGGGCATAGGGCCAGGAGTAACTGTAGCACAGGGTAATATAGGTCCATGGAAGGGAGTTAGTACAACAGTACTAACAGTAATACTAACATGAGTTAGTATGGGCACAGGGTTGGCAGTAATAACTAACACAGGGTAGTATGGGGACGCCAGTGGAGGTCCTCAGAGGAGTAAGGGGAGGACCATCCTCCTCAGTGAATTTCATAAAAATAAAATAGTGGAACATTAAAAAAGTTATAATTTTTGATGAAACTATATAAAATATATGAATGTTACCAAATAATTTATTAAAACTGTTTTGCAATGGAGATAGAAGCACTCTGTAGGGTAGCACTATGGTATAGCTGGAAAAGAGCTGGCTTCTGTCCTCCTTTGGGTAAATTGACTTCAATTCAAAACCTAAGAGGCTCATGGTTCTCACCCCCTTCCATAGACTTACACAGTAATTATGACAACTTCCGGAGGACATCCTCCAACCTATCAGAGCTCTTGCTGCATGAACTGACATGCTGTCAGAGAATGAATCTAGTACTGAAAGCATAAGCTACAACTAGCTAGCACTGCAGTGCATAAACTGTGGTGAGAAGTTGACACAAAGAAAGAGAAAGGCAATAGTAATTTCTTCCAAAATTAAGGAGAAGTAAGAGCGAGAGAGAGAGCTAGCTATATTTAATGGTATCATTTTTTTTCACTTTCACTTACTTAGCTAGTGTCAAATGCAGGCAGCCTACTCAAACAGAGAGGGATGCTATGTTAGCTAGCTGGCTGTGGCTATCCAACACTAGAACTCTTTCAAGTAAAGGTACGCTTTTGGCTTTATTAATTTTTGCCAATGTAGCCAGCCGGTGTAACTGCTAAACTGATTGCTGCTGACTACACTGTTCTGCATGATTGTAGCAGGTTTACTAACGTCTTAGTTCTAGTAGCTATGCCTATGTTGACTATGACGTGACAACGTTGTAGGCTGTGTGTAGCAGTTAGCAGTCATGATATGAAGGTTTGGATTGAAAAGTTTTTCCCGCCTGGTCACAAACCACTGATGTTTTCTGCACTGAAGTCCACAAGCGAAGGGAAAAGGTGAGCGGAAGAGAGCACATAGATTTTTCATTTTATTTTATTTTTATTTCACCTTCATTTAACCAGGTAGGCTAGTTGAGAAGAAGTTCTAATTTACAACTGCGACCTGGCCAAGATAAAGCATAGCAGTGTGAACAGACAACACAGAGTCACACATGGAGTAAACAATTAACAAGTCAATAACACAGTAGAAAAAGAAAAGAAAAAAAGAGAGTATATATACATTGTATGCAAAAGGCATGAGGAGGTAGGCGAATAATTACAATTTTGCAGATTAACACTGGAGTGATAAATGATCAGATGGTCATGTACAGGTAGAGATACTGGTGTGCAAAAGAGCAGAAAAGTAAATAAATATAAACAGTATGGGGATGAGGTAGGTCAATTGGGTGGGCTATTACCGATAGACTATGTACAGCTGCAGCGATCGGTTAGCTGCTCAGATAGCAGATGTTTAAAGTTGGTGAGGGAGATAAAAGTCTCCAACTTCAGCAATTTTTGCAATTCATTCTAGTCACAGGCAGCAGAGAACTGGAAAGAAAGGCGGCCAAATGAGGTGTTGGCTTTAAGGATGATCAGTGAGATACACCTGCTGGAACGCGTGCTACGGGTGGGTGTTGCCATTGTGACCAGTGAACTGAGATAAGGCGGAGCTTTACCTAGCATGGACTTGTAGATGACCTGGAGCCAGTGGGTCTGGCGACGAATATGTAGCGAGGGCCAGCCGACTAGAGCATACAGGTCGCAGTGGTGGGTGGTATAAGGTGCTTTAGTAACAAACGGATGGCACTGTGATAAACTGCATCCAGTTTGCTGAGTAGAGTATTGAAAGCTATTTTGTAGATGACATCACCGAAGTCGAGGATCGGTAGGATAGTCAGTTTTACGAGGGTAAGATGGGCGGCGTGAGTGAAGGAGGCTTTGTTGCGAAATTGAAAGCCGACTCTAGATTTGATTTTAGATTGGAGATGTTTGATATGAGTCTGGAAGGAGAGTTTACAGTCTAGCCAGACACCTAGGTACTTATAGATGTCCACATATTCTAGGTCGGAACCATCCAGGGTGGTGATGCTAGTCGGGCGTGCGGGTGCAGGCAGCGAACGGTTGAAAAGCATGCATTTGGTTTTACTAGCGTTTAAGAGCAGTTGGAGGCCACGGAAGGACTGTTGTATGGCGTTGAAGCTCGTTTGGAGGTTAGATAGCACAGATTGATGCGAGAAGGAATTATATATTAAACGAGCTGCTTGTCCGTGTCTGGTATGAAAGTTAACTGTGTTTGCATGTTATCAGGGGTGTATTCATTGCGCTGAACGGAGGCAAACGGAACGAAATTGGGACAAATTTACCTGAATTTGTCGAATAGAAACTCTCATTTGCAACTGTTGGACTAACGATTACACCCTAGATCAGCTAGATGCAGGCAAAAGTGTGCATCCCTGTCTGTCACCTTGATTACTCAAAATTCTCTCAACCTGTGCACCTACATTGTACATTTTCATTCATAGGCTAGATTGTAGCACCCACATGATGGGTACAGGGAAAATTTGAGTATCACGTATTATCTAAAACCTATTGATGTTACATTGAGCTTGGTGAATGAAATATGAATGACAGTCATCCAAAATGCTGTAATAGAAATAAGGCTCATGAATTTGATTTAATCATCCTCCCTTATCTTAATTGGCACAGATGGCCACTGGGGCACAGGGCTGATAGTAACTGTAACACAGGGTAGTGTGGGCACAGGGAGGGGCGCTAGTGAAACAGTGTGGGCACGGGGCTGAGTGAGAGCGAGCACCTCATCATGTTCAGCTGCCATCTGTTGGGGGACTCAGTGTTTGATCTCAATATGCATAATTGATCAAATGTGTAATATTTATTTTATGAGTGATTTATGTTTATGTTTCCTGCTAGGTGCTTTGTAAATCACCTTTCATGATTCGGTTCCAAAACAGTTACTTCAGGGAAGAGAAAACTACAAAAGCCATTTCTACTTTAACTTTTAGTTTTTAGATGTATTCATTGGTACTGCAGCCAAAATTAGCCAGAAACTAAATGACTAAATCACATATGGAGTAGATGAATGTATTTGTCATCTGCTTTCTTTACAAAGAAAACATAAAATGGTATTTACAGATTGTGGATTTATGTATGGTATGCTGTGTGGGTCTACATTGAAGTCTGGTTTTATCTTCAGTGTCTTTTCTGGCCTATAGATGGCAGTGTCTTTCCATTTCGTTCCCCGGTGTCTTTTAAAGCCAGCAGAAAATGTAATTATAAGTTCCAGGGCAGGATTTGTTGGAGACATATTTACAGTGTAGAGACAACTAGTCTGTGAGGCAGCCTCTTGGGTAAATAGGCACACCTCAATAAAATGACTACAGAGTGAATGTGCTGCTTTATGTTAGCAGTAGGTTTTTCGCTGAATCTGTTTTGTGCGTTTTTCAGCCAAGGTTGGGTCATTTGTATATTCATGAGCCATAAACTAAAAATAAAAAAGCAAATCTCCTGCACTATTAATGAAAATAGATCAAAAGCTTTCATTCCAGATTCATGGAAAAATACAGAAGCCTGGTTTTGAAAGTCAGAAAGGCAGAGGTATTTTACAAGTTAACTGAACCAGACCAAGAAACCAGAGCCTTTTATTAAATATTGACCCCTTGTCTGGGGGGCCCAGGACCCTCACCTCATAGGTGACTCCACTGTCAGTGCCTGCGTCCCAGGGGATGAGGTCTTGGTCCAGCCTCTGGACCCAGCCACACTCCTTGGTGCAAAGGTCCTCTGCTGACAGCCCCACGTTCCAGTCAGGGCTGGGACCCAGCATGCTCAGAAAGGACATGAGGTGACGCGTACGGTCCACTGAGAACTCAGCCGAGGGAGCTGCCCGACTGGAAAGACAAAGTGATATACAGACATGTACCGTATACTCCCCAATGTGCAGATTGATCTTATTGATCAACATAGCTCCATGAGACAGCCAGCTCCATAAGTGGCAAGCTCTACAAGTACAGTATGAGATAAATATGTATACATTAGTATTGATAGATAGAGAGGGTTGACAATATTGGCAATGTTAAAGACTGGTGAAGGCTAATACAATATACAACTGTGGCGTTACTGTAGATGCAGCGCATACCGCACCAATGAAGTGCTTTAAGTGTTTCTCGGTACTGGATTTCCCTGTATATAGCCTTTTTATTGTTAGGACATTTTATTGTGTTACTTTTTAAAAGTAATTGCCCCCCTCACAATCAATACTTGTGCCACCTTTAGCTGCAATGACTGCAACCAAAAGCTTCCTGTAGTTGTTGATCAGTCTCTCACAAAGCTGTGGAGAAATTTTGGCCCACTCTTCCAAAAAGTTGACTGAAGTCCCTCTTCCAAAATGTTGACTGAAGTTTGCCAAAAAGCACATGGATGATCATCAAGACTCTTGGAGGAATGTTCTATGGACAGATGAGTCAAAAGTATAACTTTTTGGACGACATGAGTCCTATTATGCCTGGCGAAAACCAAACACTGCATTCCACAGTAAGCACAGTATACCAACGGTCAAGCATGGTGGTGGTAGTGTAATGGTTTGGGGATGCTTCAGGACCTGGACAACTCACCTTAATAGATGGAGCCATGAATTCTGCTCCGTATCAGAGAATTCTACAGGAGAATGTCAGGTCATCCGTCTGTGAGCTGAAGCTTTAGCGCAGCTGGGTCATGCAGCAAGACAATGATCCAAAACACACAATCATGTCTACATGAAAATGGCAAAAAAAGTTTTGGAATGGCCTAGTCAAAGTCCAGACCTAATCACAATTGAAATGTGTGGCAGGACTTGGAATGCTTGAAAACCCACAAACATTGCTGAGTTAAAGCAGTTCTGCATGGAAGAGTGGGCCAAAATACCTCCACAGCGACACGAGAGACTGATTAACAACTACAGGAAGTGTTTGGAGTAATTGCAGCTAAAGGTGGCATAACCCGTTATTGAGTGTAAGGTGGCAATACGTTTTTTCACACAGGGGCTTTGGGTGTTTGCATAACTTTGTTTATGAAATAAGTTGTCATTTTTGTGTTATTTGCTCACTAAGATTCCCTTTATCTAAAATTAAGTTTTGCTTGAAGATCTCAGTATCAAAATTCAGTATCAAAAATATGCAAAAGTAGAGAAAAGGGGGCAATACTTTTTCAAAACACTGTCTATTCATATAGTGTAGTACAATACATTTTCAAAACACTGTCTATTCATAAAGTTTAGTACAATAAATATTCAAAACACTGTCTATTCATAAAGTTTAGTACAATAAATATTCAAAACACTGTCTATTCATAAAGTTTAGTACAATAAATATTCAAAACACTGTCTATTCATAAAGTTTAGTACAATAAATATTCAAAATTAACACTTACACTATCTTAAGTCCAAACAAAGAAGTATAACACATTTCTGTCATAACCGCTCAACATATTAATAAATAATAACTTGTTTATATTTAGAACTCATTAGAGGGAATAATGTTGTATCATAGACAGCAGAAGGCATTCGAGAAGTGTTAATGAGACAGATGTTATGTTGGAGATGTTGTTAAGGCTGGAGGATGTGTGTGGAGGCTAAAGAAAGATATTATGATTCCTTCCCAAATAGCTCCCTATTCCCTATATAGTGCACTACTTTTCACCAGACCCTATAGGCCCTGGTCAAAGGTAGTGCACAAATTGGGAACAGGATGCCATTTGGGACTCTGTTTATGTGTTAATTGCCAATACACTAACACTAAGAGGAGAAGAACATCCAGTAACATCTCAATAGTTACTGAAAGAGGTGTGAAGAGATCATAAAAAAATGAGAAGGAGAAATATTATATAATTAAGTGATTAACAACAAAACTCTTTACATGAGCTGAAAAGAAAGGAGCCAGAAATTTTTGATACGCACAAAAAGCTTTACATCCTTGTTAGTGAGCGTTTGTTCTTTGCCAAGATAATCCATCCAACTGACAAGTTTCGCATATCAAAAATCTGATTACACAGGTGCACCTTGTGCTTGGGACAATAATAGGCCACTCTTAAATGTGCAGTTTTGTCACACAACACAATGCCACTGATGTCTCAAGTTTTGAGTGAGTGTGCAATTGGCATGCTGACTGCAGGAATGTCCACCAGAGCTGTTTCCAGAGAATCTAATATTAATTTCTCTACCATAAGCCGCCTCCAACATCGTCATAGAGAATTTGTCAGTACGTCCAATCGGCCTCACAACCGCAGATCACGTGTAACCACATCTCACCTGCGGGATTGTCGGAGACCACCTGGACAGCTGAAGAAACTGTGGGTTTGCACAACCAAAGAATTTCTGCACAAACTGTCAGGAACCGTCTCACGGAAGCTCATCTGCGTGCTTGTTCTTCCATGGCCTGCATACTCACCAGACATGTCACCCATTGAGCAAGTTTGGGATGCTCTGGATCGATGTGTACGACAGTATGTTCCAGTTCCCGCCATTATCCAGCAACTTCACACAGCCTTTGAAGAGGAGTGGAACAACCTTCCACAGGCCATAATCAACACCCTGATCAATTATATGTGAAGGAGATGTGTCGCGCTGCATGATGCAAATGGTGGTCACACCAGATACTGACTGGTTTTCTGATCCACGCCCCTTCCTTTTTTAAAGGTTTCTGTTACCAACAGATGCATATATGTATTCCCAGTCATAGAAATCGATAGATTAGGGCCTAATTTATTTATTTAAATTGACTGATTTCCTGATTTGAACTGTAACTCAGTAAAATCTTTGAAATTGTTGCATGCTGCGTTTATATTTTTGTTCAGTGTAGAATTTTGACATTCCACATGCACATCAATATATGAGACATCTATAATGTTGATGTTTTTCCAACCCCCTTTAACATCAACAATGAATATGTCTCCTCCAACAAAGCAAACATTCCCTGGCTTAATTGACAGGCTTATTTTAAAATAGGTCAATGAAACATCTTGATATATTGGAGCAGGAGACAGGCTATTAACCTTAATCTCAGAAACACCCCGAGGGAACACATCTCTCATCAAAACAGGGGCCTTCTTTTCACAAACAAAAAAGCTCATGAAACATGTACACAATCATTAATGAATTTAAGAAAACATCCACAGGCCAAGCATGTAGCTGGTGAATGAATTCTGGGCGGTTATCTCCTCCTTCAGCCTTTTATTTTTTATATTTTTTATTTTTATTTCACCTTAATTTAACCAGGTAGGCTAGTTGAGAACAAGTTCTCATTTACAACTGCGACCTGACCAAGATAAAGCATAGCAGGGTGAACAGACAACACAGAGTTACACATGGAGTAAACAATAAACAAGTCAATAACACAGTAGAAAAATAAAATAAAAAAGAGAGTCTATATACATTGTGTGCAAAAGGCATGAGGAGGTAGGCGAATAATTACAATTTTGCAGATTAACACTGGAGTGATAAATGATCAAATGGTCATGTGCAGGTAGAGATACTGGTGTGCAAAAGAGCAGAAAAGTAAATAAATAAAAACAGTATGGGGATGAGGTAGGTCAATTGGGTGGGCTATTTACCGATGGACTATGTGCAGCTGCAGCGATCGGTTAGCTGCTCAGATAGCAGATGTTTAAAGTTGGTGAGGGAGATAAAAGTCTCCAACTTCAGTGATATTTGCAATTTGTTCCAGTCACAGGCAGCAGAGATCTGGAACGAAAGGCGGCCAAATGGGGTGTTGGCTTTAGGGATGATCAGTGAGATACACCTGCTGGAACGCGTGCTACGGGTGGGTGTTGCCATCGTGACCAGTGAACTGAGATAAGGCGGAGCTTTACCTAGCATGGACTTGTAGATGACCTGGAGCCAGTGGGTCTGGCCACGAATATGTAGCGAGGGCCAGCCGACTAGAGCATACAGGTCGCAGTGGTGGGTGGTATAAGGTGCTTTAGTGACAAAACAGATGGCACTGTGATAAACTGCATCCAGTTTGCTGAGTAGAGTATTGGAAGCTATTTTGTAGATGACATCACCGAAGTCGAGGATCGGTAGGATAGTCCGTTTTACTAGGGTAAGTTTGGCGGCGTGAGTGAAGGAGGCTTTGTTGCGGAATAGAAAGCCGACTCTAGATTTGATTTTAGATTGGAGATGTTTGATATGAGTCTAGAAGGAGAGTTTACAGTCAAGCCAGACACCTAGGTACTTATAGATGTCCACATATTCTAGGTCGGAACCATCCAGGGTGGTGATGCTAGTCGGGCATGCGGGTGCAGGCAGCGAACGGTTGAAAAGTATGCATTTGGTTTTACTAGCGTTTAAGAGCAGTTGGAGGCCACGGAAGGAGTGTTGCATGGCATTGAAGCTTGTTTGGAGGTTAGATAGCACAGTGTCCAAGGAAGGGCCAGACGTATACAGAATGGTGTCGTCTGCGTAGAGGTGGATCAGAGAATCTCCCACAGCAAGAGCAACATCATTGATATTTACAGAGAAAAGAGTCGGCCCGAGAATTGAACCCTGTGGCACCCCCATAGAGACTGCCAGAGGACCGGACAACATGTCCTCCGATTTGACACACTGAACTCTGTCTGCAAAGTAGTTGGTGAACCAGGCAAGGCAGTCATTAGAAAAACCAAGGCTACTGAGTCTGCCGATAAGAATATGGTGATTGACAGAGTCGAAAGCCTTGGCCCGTCAATGCAGATGGCTGCACAGTAATGTCTTTTATCGATGGCGGTTATGATATCGTTTAGTACCTTGAGCGTGGCTGAGGTGCACCCGTGACCAGCTCGGAAACCAGATTGCACAGCGGAGAAGGTACGGTGGGATTCGAGATGGTCAGTGACCTGTTTGTTGACTTGGCTTTCGAAGACCTTGGATAGGCAGGGCAGGATGGGTATAGGTCTGTAACAGTTCGGGTCCCGGGTGTCTCCCCCTTTGAAGTGGGGGATGACTGCGGCAGCTTTCCAATCCTTGGGGATCTCAGACGATATGAAAGAGAGGTTGAACAGGCTGGTAATAGGGGTTGCGACAATGGCGGCGGATAGTTTCAGAAATAGAGGGTCCAGATTGTCAAGCCCAGCTGATTTGTACGGGTCCAGGTTTTGTAGCTCTTTCAGAACATCTGCTATCTGGATTTGGGTAAAGGAGAATCTGGGGAGGTTTGGGCGAGTAGCTGCGGGGGGGGGGGGGGGGAAGGCATGGCCAGCCGTTGAGAAATGCTTGTTGAAGTTTTCGATTATCATGGATTTATCGTTGGTGACCGTGTTACCTAGCCTCAGTGCAGTGGGCAGCTGGGAGGAAGCCTAGTAGAATGAGATATTCTGTTCACATCTAAATTCTCAATTAATGGTTATCCAAATGATCATCTCTACAAGTATATATTTTCTGAAAGACAATGAACATTATAAACCTGTGAAAGGTGAGGGTACTCTTGTACATCACTGTGTACTCACACGTTCAGGGGCTGCCATGCTGGCCACTGCGCCTTGGTTTTGATTACAGTCAGAACTTCATCACCCTGTGGAGAGAGAGATATAGTATTTTAGTAAAATAAGAGAAACAATCTGGAAAACATAGAAAGATACTAAACAGTGTTCATTCCTCTCTTTCTTTTGAAATGTAAACATTTTACAAAGTTGAGAGCTGTGAAAATGGGCATCTTGGGACCAGAAGTGTCTGCTATTTTATAATGGCTGTTTTTCCACAAGAGGATAACTACTGTGAATCACACAATTCACAGTAGTTCAGCTGAGCTGGCCAGTCTGGGGGAGCAGTGTGTTACCATGGCAGCATTGTCACCTCCTGCTGAAAAATTAAAGGGCCAGTAGCAAACAGACCCCTTTGATGTCGAAGTAAGTAGGAATTGTTGTAGCGTTATGAGACATTTTGGTGTCTGACATGAAAAAAAGGAAAAACAGCACAGTAGAGATTTGTTCAGATTTGTTCACACATTTCAGAGCAGACACACACACACACACACACACACACACACACACACACACACTGTACCGTTTCGTAAACAGAAACAGGTTTAGATATGAGACTCACTCTTTCACTTTGAAAAGATCTAACCACTTCCAGCTCACTAGTGGAGTGTGCCCTTCTGGGACAGCAACACTCATGGTTGACTGATGGTTCCACAATCGCCCTGAAAGTCTTCTCTTTTGGGGCTTACTATAGAAAACAAGCCTGTCTCCCATTTCTACTCAGAGCACCTCAGGGCTGACCAGCTTTTGCCCTCTGAATTACTTCTTCAAGCTTTCTAGTTTTGGGCCACACTCAAGAGACCCACAGCCTTCATTTGAAGCTCAAAGTATTTTTAGAGAATAGTCATGGTCTCATACCAGCAAAAAGCTCAAATCAGATGCCTGTGATTTATGTTTGTCACCGTCCTTCTACACTACAGTCTGGCTGTCTATCATGATGATGTGAACTGTATGTCTCTTGGTGGGGAGGATAATCACCTGTCTGTCTGGCCTGATTTTTTGTTCTCGGGTGTCTCTACTTCACAGAACCACCTTGAAGAGGATTTTTTTGCACATCCTGAGGACTAAGGGAGTCCATATCTACTGACATAAGTTAGTCCATCTACTGACATAAGTTAGTCTATCGACTCACATAAATTGAACTGCATGTCTGCATGTGGAACTAACTCTAAACAGAAGCATTGCTATTCATGAGAATCACAGTAGGATAAATCATGTCATTCTCCATGGAGGTTTGTGTGTTGTGAATAGTTAAATCCAAACACATTTGATGAATATTCAGAGGCAGAGCCATACAGCATACAGCCCATATAGACCTTGTTGTGATCCAGTCCTCCCTACAGTCTTGTATGTACACTGAACAAAAATATAAACGCAACATGCAACAATTTCAAAGATTTTACTGAGTTACAGTTCATATAAGGAAATCAGTCAATTGAAATACATACATTAGGCCCTAATCTATGGATTTCACATGACTGAGAATACAGATATGCATCTGTTGGTCACAAATACCATTAAAAAAAGGTAGGGGCGTGGATCAGAATACCAGTCAGTATCTGGTATGTTCACCATTTGCCTCATGCAGCACGACACATCTCTTTCGCATAGAGTTGATCAGGCTGTTGAATGTGGGACATGTTCAGCTTCCAGGAATTGTGAACAGATCCTTGCGACATGGGGCTGTGCATTATGATGTTGAAACATGAGGTGATGGGAGCAGATGAAGGGCACGACAATGGGCCTCAGGATCTCATCACGGTATCTCTGTGCATTCAAATTGCCATCGATAAAATAGATTTGTATTCGTTGTCCGTAGTTTATGGCTGCTCATACCATAACCCCACTGCCACCATGGGACACTCTGTTCACAACATTGACATCAGCAAACCACTCACCCACACAACGGCGTGGTTACATGTGGTCTGCGGTTGTGAGGCCGTTTGGATGTACTGCCAAATTCTCTATAAGAACCTTGGAGGCGGCTTATGGTAGAGAAAAGGCAACAGCTCTGATGGACATTCCTGCAGTCAACATGCCAATTGTATGCTCCCTGAAAACATGAGACATCTGTGGCAAATCAAAATCAAATTTTATTGGTCACATATTTAGCCGAAATGCTTTGTATTTTTTTGATACACAAAAAAATACTGCAAAGTTGCTTAGGAGCAGAGCTGCCATGTATGCTGGCGCCATCTTGCCATTGACACTGTGTTGTGTGAAAAGAAATCACATTTTAGAGTAGCCTTTTATTGTCCCCAGCACAAGGTGCACCTGTGTAATGCTGTTTAATCAGTTTCTTGATATGCCACACCTGTCAGGTGGATGGATTATCTTGGCAAAGGAGAAATGCCCACTAACAGGGATGTAAACAAATGTGTGCTCAAAATTGGAGAGAAATAAGCTTTTTGTGCGTATAGAACATTTCTGTGATCTTTTATTTCAGCTCATGAAACATGGGACCAACACTTTACATGTTACGTTTCTATTTTTGTTGAGTATAATTGAAGTGGTAAATTGGATTTATTGAAGGAGAGGGCGTGAGTGTTATTAAGGGAGGAGGAGGGGGAGGGGGATGAAAAGGCAGTGGGAGGCAGCAGCTGCAGCACCGAAGGGGGATGTTTTACACTTCACACAGCTGCCTGCCATGCTGACCCTGACCGCTTTGTGTACAGAGGGAGAGAGATGGAGGACAGGATGAAAAGAGGAGAAGAGGCTATTGGTTACATCATCGCCCAGGGCAGACAGTGCCACGGTCAGAGGCTGCAGAGGGAAATGTCCCAGGTCCCACCACCTCTCCATATGCCACGGTCAGAGGCTGCAGAGGGAAATGTCCCAGGTCCCACCACCTCTCCATATGCCACGGTCAGAGGCTGCAGAGGGAAATGTCCCAGGTCCCACCACCTCTCCATATGCCACGGTCAGAGGCTGCAGAGGGAAATGTCCCAGGTCCCACCACCTCTCCATATGCCACGGTCAGAGGCTGCAGAGGGAAATGTCCCAGGTCCCACCACCTCTCCATATGCCACGGTCAGAGGCTGCAGAGGGAAATGTCCCAGGTCCCACCACCTCTCCATATGCCACGGTCAGAGGCTGCAGAGGGAAATGTCCCAGGTCCCACCACCTCTCCATATGCCACGGTCAGAGGCTGCAGAGGGAAATGTCCCAGGTCCCACCACCTCTCCATATGCCACGGTCAGAGGCTGCAGAGGGAAATGTCCCAGGTCCCACCACCTCTCCATATGCCACGGTCAGAGGCTGCAGAGGGAAATGTCCCAGGTCCCACCACCTCTCCATATGCCACGGTCAGAGGCTGCAGAGGGAAATGTCCCAGGTCCCACCACCTCTCCATATGCCACGGTCAGAGGCTGCAGAGGGAAATGTCCCAGGTCCCACCACCTCTCCATATGCCACGGTCAGAGGCTGCAGAGGGAAATGTCCCAGGTCCCACCACCTCTCCATATGCCACGATCAGAGGCTGCAGAGGGAAATGTCCCAGGTCCCACCACCTCTCCATATGCCACGGTCAGAGGCTGCAGAGGGAAATGTCCCAGGTCCCACCACCTCTCCATATGCCACGGTCAGAGGCTGCAGAGAGAAATGTCCCAGGTCCCACCACCTCTCCATATGCCACGGTCAGAGGCTGCAGAGGGAAATGTCCCAGGTCCCACCACCTCTCCATATGCCACGGTCAGAGGCTGCAGAGGGAAATGTCCCAGGTCCCACCACCTCTCCATATGCCACGGTCAGAGGCTGCAGAGGGAAATGTCCCAGGTCCCACCACCTCTCCATATGCCACGGTCAGAGGCTGCAGAGGGAAATGTCCCAGGTCCCACCACCTCTCCATATGCCACGGTCAGAGGCTGCAGAGGGAAATGTCCCAGGTCCCACCACCTCTCCATATGCCACGGTCAGAGGCTGCAGAGGGAAATGTCCCAGGTCCCACCACCTCTCCATATGCCACGGTCAGAGGCTGCAGAGGGAAATGTCCCAGGTCCCACCACCTCTCCATATGCCACGATCAGAGGCTGCAGAGGGAAATGTCCCAGGTCCCACCACCTCTCCATATGCCACGGTCAGAGGCTGCAGAGGGAAATGTCCCAGGTCCCACCACCTCTCCATATGCCACGGTCAGAGGCTGCAGAGAGAAATGTCCCAGGTCCCACCACCTCTCCATATGCCACGGTCAGAGGCTGCAGAGGGAAATGTCCCAGGTCCCACCACCTCTCCATATGCCACGGTCAGAGGCTGCAGAGGGAAATGTCCCAGGTCCCACCACCTCTCCATATGCCACGGTCAGAGGCTGCAGAGGGAAATGTCCCAGGTCCCACCACCTCTCCATATGCCACGGTTTCAAAGTACTGGAGTTTTGCTACACAAACCGAGAGACTCAGAGTTCATCTCTAACTTGTCTCAGCAAACACATTTACTTTTTAATTTAATTAATTAATTAATTATTGCTGAATGAGAGCTAAAGTGTAGCTAGGTTTCTTTTTAACATTCTTTGTAGCCTTTCTTGACAGAGTTTCTCTGAGCAATAGCACTCTTAACAAATAATGTCTTAGTCTTCTCTCTTACCTTTGTCCTCCCCAAAATCAAGCACTCTTATCTGTTCCCTTTACAATGTTTTTCTCTTTTATTGATTTGTCAAGTTAATCCTATATGCTGACCCAATGTGATGTCTTGTCCAGTGTCCATCCTCCCAAGTCCCTAAACGGCCCTCTCTGTCTGTCTCCAGCTACAGAGGAGTCTGGGCCAAAGTGTTGCTCAGTAATTGATTTGATTTCAGTGAGGTGTCAGTCACTCCCACAGGCTGAGAGGAACTGAGTGGCAGGGCCATGAGCCCCCTCTTACCACGCTGCTCGGCCCAATCACATCCTTCTCGGAGACAGGCGGGCAGGCAGCGGCGGGCGGGCGGGCGGGTGTTGGGTACTTAGAGCGCCAGCTAGGCACTCTTAGTACCCAACGTACCCAGCAGCATACTCCTGCCACCGCCGTCGCTGCGACCGTCTGGTGCCCGAGTACAATCAAAAGACATTGGCTTTGCCAAGGGATCCTTTGCACAGCAGAGGGATTAATATTGTTAAATGTTGATCATGTAAAATGAGCTGGGAGCCTCTGGGATCGTCTGTGTAGAGCTAATAAAGAATAAACCCTCTGCATTCTCCTGACATTCTAATAAACTGCCCTTTCAATTTTCATTTCAATGCAAATCATTTTTAAAAACTTCCTGTTAATTATTATAACTTTAATCCTTAAATGAGACAGGCAAAAGGTCATTGTTCTTAATTAGACTTCCTGCCGATCCCTTGTGTCCTGCCTATTTCATTATTGCCAGATTACCAGTGTACTGTAACTTCCCCTAATCCTATGTGTGGGTTGATAGAGGTTGCTTGATTTCACACCAATTAAGAGGATACACGTATGTAACATTACAGTATATGAGCTGGTTGAAAAGCTTTACATATCATTGACTTTCCAAGTTAAGTATCGCCTGTCATGTGGCATATTTGAAGAACAATGAACTGATTTGTAAATTGATTATAGCTTTGATATCAACAAAGACATTCGTCTGTGTTTCTCATCTACAGATCTTGACTCTCACATATACAGTACATTCGGAAAGTATTCAGACCCCTTGACATTTTCCACATTTTGCTACGTTATAGCCTTATTCTAAAATGAATGCATTTTTTTCCCCACATCAATCTACACACAATACCCCATAATGACAAAGCAAAAATGTATTAAAAATGTAAAACTCAAATATCACATTTACATAAGAATTCAGACCCTTTACTCAGTACTTTGTTGAAGCACCTTTGGGAGCGATTAAAGACTCGAGGCTTGGAGCTCTACCGACAATTCCTTTGACCTCATGGCTTGGTTTTTGCTCTGACATGCACTGTTAAATGTGGGACCTTTTATAGACCGGTGTGTTCCTTTTCAAATCATGTCCAATCAATAGAATTTACCACAGGTGGACTCCAATCAAGTTGTAGAAACATCTCAAGGATGATCAATGGAAACTGGATGCATCTGATCTCAATTTTGAGTCTCATACAAAAGTCTGAATACTTATGTAAATAAGGTATTTCTGTTTTTATATATAATACATTTGCAAAAATGTTTAAAAAAAACCTGTTTCCACTTTGTCATAATGGGTTATTATGTGTAGATTGATGAGGAGAAAACACGTATTTAAGACATTTTAGAAAAAGGCTGTAACTTAACAAAATGCAGAAAAAAATCAAGGGGTCTGAATACTTTCCGAATGCCCTGTATGAGAAATGTTGGCCTGACGACTGTGCTGTACTGATTTATGATTTTAATTTGAGCACCCTGTTGCAGGAGAAATGTCAAACTTGTAGTGTAGTTGTCACTCCGGCTCCTTATCTCCCCCCCTGGCGCTCGAGGGTGCTGGGCTTGATTTTCTCTTATGAAAAATGTATCAACCCCTACAAAAATGTCCATTAATTATAATCCACATAATAACTGACATTTGTTGTTGCTGCAGGATTATTTTCCCGCTGTAGCAAACTGGCTCAAATTAAGATCCGACATCTGTAAGTCAAATGTGGGAATATGAAATACATCAATACAGAATGGGAGCACTTAACCAGGGTTTAATGACACACACAGAATATGGTACAGCAAGTCTAGGACCTAGAAGGAAATATAAACGCAACATGTGTTGGTCCCATGTTTCATGAGCTGAAAAAAAACATCCCAGATTATATATTTTTTTTGATCCCAGAAATGTTCCGTACACAGAAAGTGTATTTCTCTCCAATGTTGTGCACTCATTTATTTACATCCCTGTTATTGAGCATTTCTCCTTTTGCCAAGATAATCCATCCACCTGACAGGTGTGGCATATCAAAAAGCTGATTAAACAGTATGGTCATTACACAGTATGGTCCCCAGCACCCTGTGCTGCGGAAAATAAAAGGTCACTCTAAAATGTGCATTGCCACAGATGTCTGAGTTTTGAGGGAGCATGCAAATGGCATACTGACTGCAGGAATGTCCACCAGAGCTGTTGCAAGAGAATTCAATGTTAATTTCTCTACCATAAACTGCTTCCAATGTCGTTTTAGAGAATTTGGCAGTATGTCCAACCGGCCTCACAACCTCAGACCACGTGTAACCACGCCAACCCAGGACCTCCACAACCTCAGACCACGTGTAACCACGCCAACCCAGGACCTCCACAACCTCAGACCACGTGTAACCATGCCAACCCAGGACCTCCACAACCTCAGACCACGTGTAACCACGCCAACCCAGGACCTCCACAACCTCAGACCACGTGTAACCACGCCAGCCCAGGACCTCCACAACCTCAGACCACGTGTAACCATGCCAACCCAGGACCTCCACAACCTCAGACCACGTGTAACCATGCCAACCCAGGACCTCCACATCCGGCTTCTTCACCTGCAGGATCGTCTGACACCAGCCAATCGAACAGCTGATTAAACTGAGGAGTATTTATGTCTGTAATAAAGTCCTTTTGTGGGGAAAAACTCATTCTGATTGGCTGGGCCTGGCTCCCAAGTGGTTGGCCCTGTGCCCTCCCAGGCCCTCCCATGGCTGCGTCCCTGCCCAGTTCATGTGAAATCCATAGATTAGGACCTAATGAATTTATTTCAATTGACTGATTTCCTTATATGAACTGTAACTCAGTAAAATTGTTGACATTGTTGCATGTTGCATTTCTATTTTTGTTCAGTGTATATATGTAATACACATGAATAAAATCAATACAACAGGCATATGATTCCATGATTCCTCCCTCAGCTCAATATTGCAACATCAAAGGATATGGATATTGAGTGTAACACTTACTGTGGTTTCTGCATGTACAGCAGGGCTGGGGTCAATTCGAATTGAATGCAGTCAGTTCAGGGAGTAAACTTAAATAATAATTCAAAACTTGAAAGAACTTAATCTGTTTTCAATTACCCTCAGTAAACTGAGTAGAAACTACCATTTTAACAGTAACGTTAAATTAAAATCCCTTCCTGAATTGATTGCCTTCAATTCGAATTGACCCCAGCCCTGCAGTTCAGTGTGATGCATTTTCAAATCACTGTGGAATTATAATGACAACTCTCTTATATGATGCACAAGACTCTCATCTCTGGGATGCAAGACAACAAGGTGTTTGCATGTGTGTGCGGTGTCTTTACATTTATTTTTGTACTTCCAAAATAGGAAAATGGGACTATTACTATTATTATTGGTTTAGGTTTTTGTTTTCATTTGAGACTGAGTGCAAGGTTAGATCTTATGCATAAACAGCATTTTTAATATAATATGTCCTATGTCTGACATAGACCGCAACTAACTTTTCTCCCTTTAATTCATGTTTGATAATCAGCACATCCTATGTGGAAAAGATGCCATGATCAAACCGTCTGTTGTCATTGAGTGACATCAGCGATTTGCTTCATCAATTGAGACGGTCTCTAATCATTTCGGAGGCTAGCATTTATACACATACAGCTCTGTGCTGTGGCTTGCACATTAATTAATGCCTAGCAACATGAGACAGGAGCTGACCAATAAGGCTTGTGTTGAAAAATACAGGGTGATTAAATATGGCCTTTCAATAACATAACTGCGACAACAGCAAAAGCATCAAGACTAAGTTATCTCTGGCTTCAGAGAAGGGTCATTTGTCATGTTTGGGTGCTGGAGGATGTTTTCATGGTGGGCCAAGTGATAAATCATCCATATGTCAGAATTTACATTATGTATTACTTGACAAGAGATTACATGAGTCAAACATACTGTAAATCACAGACCATTTAATAATCTCAGTGTATTGGCTCGGGTTTAAAAGCAGGGGAATAAATGAGTAAGAATAGATCTACAGGTAAAAGTATGTCTATGACCATTACCAGCAGACCCTCTGGACACCATGGTATAAAGTTGTCTGAGACCTAGGGTTAAGAGCGTTGGGCCAGTAACCAAAAGGTCGCTGGTTCAAATCCCCAAGCTGGCAAGTTAAAAAAATTGCCGTTCTGCCCTTGAGCAAGGCAGTCCCCAAAAACAACTCTTGATGACGTGGACGTCAATTAAGGCAGCCCCCCCCCCCCCCCCCACACACACACACACATCTCTGATTCAGAGGTGTTGGGTTAAATTCGGAAGACGCATTTCGGTTGAATGCATTC
This sequence comes from Oncorhynchus masou masou, assembly GCF_036934945.1. Lineage (NCBI taxonomy): Eukaryota > Metazoa > Chordata > Actinopteri > Salmoniformes > Salmonidae > Oncorhynchus > Oncorhynchus masou. The sequence goes on along the minus strand of NC_088233.1, from coordinate 17,205,461 downwards.
AGTTTTTCAACTGACAAGGTGTCCCGTCCCCATAGTATACAGTGTATTCGGAAAGTATTCAGACCCTTTGACTTTTTCCACATTTTGTGACATTACAGCCTTAATCTAAAACTGATTAAATCGTTTTTTCCCCCCATCATCAATCTACACACATTACCCCATAATGACAAAGCAAAAACACCTGTATTTGGGGAGTTTCTCCCATTCTTTTCTGCAGATCCTCACAAGCTCGGATGGGGAGCGTCGCTGCACAGCTATTTTCAGTTCTCTCCAGAGATGTTCGATCTGGTTCAAGTCCAGGCTCTGGCTGGGCCACTCAAGGACATTCAGAGACTTTTCCCGAAGCCACTCCTGCATTGTCTTCGCGTGTGCTTAGGGTCGTTGTCCTGTTGGATGTTGACCCTTCGCCCAATTCTGAGGTCCTGAGCGGTCTGGAGCAGGTTTTCATCAAGGACCTCTCTTTATCTTCCCACCCTTTATCTTTTGCACGACTAGTCTCCCAGTTCCTCCGGATGTGACGCTTGGCATTCAGGCCAAAAAGTTAAATCTTTGTTTCATCAGACCAGATAATCTTCTTTCTCATGGTCTGACAGTCATTTAGGTGCCTTTTGGCGGCTAGCTCTAGGAAGAGTCTTGGTGGTTCCAAACTTCTATTTAAGAAAAATTGAGGCCATTGTGTTCTTGGGGACCTTCAATGCTGCAGAAATGTTTTGATACCCTTCCCCAGATCTGTGTCTCAACACAATCCTGTCTTGGAGCTCTACAGACAATTCCTTTGACCTCATGGCTTTGTTTTTGCTCTGTCATGCACTGTCAACTGTGGGACCTTTTATAGACAGGTGTGTTTACCTTTGCAAATCATGTCCAATCAATTGAATTAATCACAGGTGGACTCCAATCAAGTTGTAGAAACATCTCAAGGATGATCAATGGAATGTTGAGTCTCATAGAAAAGGGTCTGAATCCTTATGTAAATAATGTATTTCGTTGTTTTTTTTTAATAACGTTGCTAAATTTAAGTTTTTGCTTTGTCATTATGGGGTATTGTGTGGAGATGTTTGTTTAATCCATTTTAGAATAAGGCTGTAATGTAAGAAAATGTGGAGAAAGGGAAGGGGTCTGAATACTTCCTGAATGCACCGTATAATGTATACCAGTGAAGCCTGCGGCTACCCAAAGTGATGTTCAAACACGATGAGATTTGCAGTAGGGAGCAAGAAAATATCCTCCCTCAGGCTAGAAAGTCATTGCAGGTTTTGGAAATCACTGATATTCTTACTTTTAATTATACCACGCTATGTCACAGCGAAGCATTTTTTTAGGAACTTTTGTCTTGTATTTTTAACCACAGATCATTGAAGAAAATCTTTTCACGTGAACCCTTTTTCAGGACCCTGTCTTTCAAAGATAATTTGTAAAAATCCAAATAACTTCACAGATCTTCATTGTAAAGGGTTTAAACACTGTTTCCCATGCTTGTTGAATGAACCATAAACAATTAACGAACATGCACTTGTGGAACGGTCGTTAAGACACTAACAGCTTACAGATGTTAGGCAATTAAGGTCACAGTTATGAATCCTTAGGACACTAAAGAGGCCTTTCTACTGACTCTGAAAAACACCAAAAGAAAGATGTCCAGGGTCCCTGCTCATCTGCATGAACTTGCCTTAGACATGCTGCAAGGAGGCATGAGGACTGCAGATGTGGCCAGGGTAATAGATTACAATGTCTGTACTGTGAGACGCCGCTACAGGGAGACTGGAGAGACAGCTGATCGTCTTCTCAGTGGCAGCCCACGTGTAACAACACCTGCACAGCATTGATACATCCGAACATCACACCTGCGGGACAGGTACAGGATGGCAACAACTGCCTGAGTTACACCAGGAACGCACAATCCCTCCATCAGTGCTCAGACTGTCCGCAATAGGCTGATAGAGGCTGGACTGAGGGCTTGTAGGCCTGTTGTAAGGCAGGTCCTCAGCAGACATCACCGGTAACAACGTTGCCTATGGGCACAAACCCACCATCGCTGGACCAGACAGGACTGGCAAAAAGTGCTCTTCACTGACAAGTCGCGGTCTCACCAGGGGTGATGGTCAGATTCACGTTTATCGTTGAAGGGATGAGCGTTACACCGAGGCCTGTACTCTGGAGCGGGATCGATTTGGAGGTGGAGGGTCCGTCATGGTCTGGGACGGTGTGTCACAGCATCATTGGACTGAGCTTGTTGTCATTGCAGGCATTCTCAAAGCTGTGTGTTACAGGGAAGACATCCTCCTCCCTCATGTGGTACCCTTCCTGCAGGCTAATCCTGACATGACCTTCCAGCATGATGCCACCAGCCATACTGCTCGTTCTGTGTGTGATTTCCTGCAAGGCAGGAATGTCAGTGTTCTGCCATGGCCAGCGAAGAGCCCTGATCTCAATCCCATTGAGCATGCCTGGGACCTGTTGGATCGGAGGTTGAGGGCTAGGGCCATTCCCCACAGAAATGTACGGGAACTTGCAGGTGACTTGGTGGAATTGTGGGGTAACATCTCACAGCAAGAACTGGCAAATCTGGTGCAGTCCATGAGGAGGAGATCCACTGCAGTACTTAATGCAGCTGGTGGCCACACCAGATACTGACTGTTACTTTTGATTTTGACCCCCACTTTGTTTAGGGACACATTATTCCATTTCTGTTAGTCACATGTCTGTGGAACTTGTTCAGTTTATGTCTCAGTTCTTAAATCTTGTTATGTTCATACAAATATTTACACATGTTAAGTTTGCTGAAAATAAACTCAGTTGACAGTGCTGAGTTTGTGTAGACACTGGTTTATTTCTGTGACATTCTAAATTAGTTGGACAAATCTCTAATTAGCCGAGCACAAAGCGGCTATACAGATGGTAATACCTCTGCAAACAAACTGTTCATTTTAGTTTAGAGGAGGAGACTACGATCAGCTGCCTGCCTGCCTGCCTGCCTGCCTGCCTGCCTGCCTGGCTGCCTGCCAACAAGATCCCACAACATAGGTGGGAAAAAAGGCTACCTAAGTATGATTCCCACCTATGTTGTGGGATCTTGTTTTTGTACATCTCTTGTAGCCTACGGAACGGTACGAACGGTACGATCGTTTTGGTTTCACTGTTATTTTGTTGCTGAAAGTTTGCAGAAGACAGATACTTTTAAGATGATGTTTGGTTCCTTAAAACTTTGACATATGTTTTCAACATACTTCAAACAATTTAACATGACCATGAATAGAAATACACATACTGTGTCCCTATATTTGTCTTTAAAGTTGTGAAAGTTTCAAAGTCAGTTTTCAAAGCATTTTTTGACCCAGCAATGGACATTTCAAACATGCATTCAGGTGCAATTTGACAATTCAAATACCCAGCTAGCATGTTCCATCCATATTCTAATGGTTATACACCAGAACAGCCTCCCTCCCATTCCCCTGGAGGTTGAGGGGCGTTGAGGAGAACTGAGAGTCTGGTTACTAGCTTTGACCTTCAGTTGAGTTGACTTTACTCAGCCAGGCCAGGCAGGCCGGCAGGGAATCACCTGACTGGGAGGGATGTTGACCCCAGTGATCGCCCGGGGGGGGGGGTGCTACACACAGTGACTTATCATGCATTCAGGTATAAGCCAAGCTTGAATCTGACTTTTCTTTTAAATGTAGGAAGAGACGCAGTAAAGATTCTATCTGGTTTTGGTCATAGGCTTTCTTTCAAGTTTTCTGTAGCACTTTTAAAAAATGTTTTAAGAAATATGCTTTTATCCATAGAAACATGTAAAATAAATGTATCCTAACAGTAGAGACATGCTTCACATTTTTTTTACCCCAGTGTAAAACTGCTGGTGAAGGCATTACCATACCATCCACGCACTGTACATTCAGGTCTCAGGTGCTGTAGCTACCGCCATCGGAGATGGCTAAATGTAAAATGTAAATGTGTGAGTCAGCCTGTTAGGACAGTAATAACCACCTAAGCCACTCAATGGTAATGAGCTCGTCTTCTCTAGATTGGAACACTGAACTACATTAATGAATGTGACAGTAGAGAACCTGAACCTGAGCAGAACCTTCCTGAATGAAGGCTACAGTAACACACACGTTGTTCATTGATTGCTAACATGCTACAGCGCTAAGATCAAAGTCCTTTGGTCGTTTGTTGTTGTGCCGTTCATTAGTATCTGTTCGACATCAAGCATGAGGGTTTAGCTACCTGCTCTCTCATCTTCATAGAAAGTTCCTCAACCTGAACTGAATCAAATCCCTCTCCATCAAAACCTTAGGCCCTTCTTTCGATTACACAATTATACAAGAGAATAATTAGGACAGAACACAATCTATATCCACATTTTAAAAAATCGTTTTGTTTTGTTGAAATGCCCAACCATCCATCCCGCTAAGGGGTTCAGCTGTTCACACACTGATTCATAAGCTAGTTCTAGTTACAGATGAAACGGACTGTGTTCTGTCTGGCTATTCATTCTAAGGAATGGTCACAGTCAAGAGAACAAACTCAAGGTGTTGTGTGCATATTATCATTCAGCTGACTGTCAGGGAAGAGGTTATTATAGTACATTCTTAACATACCAAAGCATTTTTATGAATTACCTTCTGGGCTGTGTGATACAAATTCAGAATGTTTATCTCATTGCAAAGACAATCCTTCGGCTTATAATGACCACCCAGTTTCGATATCTGATCAAATCGCTGATCTGCTTTTCCACCATAGTTGTTCCTCATTGTCAGGCAAGATATTCCTTCTAATCATTGGGGCTTTTATGGCTGGTTGATAGGAGGACAGAGCTGCAGCTACGACCAAAAATAGTTTTGATATTGCAAGCTTCCTCAAGAATATATTGTAACAAAAGATGTGTGGAGTCCAATAATACCCTGATAAGAGATAGAACGTCTTGTCTCCGTTACCATAATAAAGAGAGCTTCCTCCTGCTCCGATCTTTACAAATGATTTTCTGACAGAGGATTTCAGCTTCACCTTCAGTGAGGCCAACAGACAGACACCCTGTGCAGCAGCAACACTCTTTCATCAAAAAGTTCATTCCAAATTCAGGGAGCTTCAAGACTTTTGAATGGGATACATTTATTAGTTGTCTTCAATTCGAATAACTTCTAAATATGGATAATCAATAACATGACCTTCTCTTCCGACAACAAAAACAGAGAAATCAGGTTGTATTCAGCAGTTGAACAGTGCTTTATCAAAGAGAGAAGCTACACCTAGAAATAATACACACTTGATTGGTGGCAAGTCCTGTTGATATTAGCAAATAATATCTGTAAGTTATCTATAGGCCGTCTTTTTAATTTATTTTTAATTTAAATATTTCTATATATATTTGTTTTCTTTAAAACAACAATACAATACATACAGTACAAATGGCCACTCTTTAGGCCATCTTCAAGTATTTCAAGAGCAGCCAACTAAAAGAGAGGAGAGATGTAGGATCTTAATTTGATCACCCTGTTGCAAAAAATGTAAAACTTGTAGTGTATTTGATAATTCAGAAGTTAGTTATTTCCACTTTGAAATGTCACACTTGATTGACTCTTACAAAAAAAGTATCAACCCTCTACAAACATTAGTACATTAATTATAATCCAAATAATAATTCACATTTCCTGTTGCTGCAGGATTATTTTCCTGCTGTAACAAACTGGCTCAAATTAGGATCCTACATCTGTATTATGGGTGAAATGTTTGACCCTCCACTCACCACTCCCATAACAAAGGAGTAAGGGATACATGGGCCAAGGAGAGCCTGTCTGAGTCTCTAAGCATTGATGTCAGATTGAATCCCACTACAAAGTGTGCTATCAAAGGCATCAGACATCAGACGTGACAGAGAGCGCTGTGTTGAGAGATAGTCTGCAAATATTGTAATTTCAGCATGAAGGTGTCCTGAACAGGAGGTGATATAGCTGGAGTCTTTAGGTAACGGTTTTAGACATTCTGAGAATGATGTTCAAGACTTGCAGCTGACGCAAGTCACCAAAACCGCCAACCGGTGTCAATTTAACCTAATTAAAATGCAAGACAAATGTTCTCTCATTTTGGAAACTCATCATTATCTGTCAGTGAGATGGTAGCTTAGGGGTCTGTATGAAGGCCAGTGTTCTCTCTCCTCTTTCTCCTATCCCCACTCTATAAATTACCCAGACAGCACTGACACATGTTTAAGAAGTGTGTGCTTCTCTCAAATCCTCTCTCTCAACATCCCCCCCCCCCACACACACACACACAACACTGCCTTCATCTGCTCCCACAAACAACTTACAACCACTTTCCCATGTCTCTGTCAGTGATATCTTACTCCAGTTCACCTCACCAGTGCTCTCTGAAACAAGTCTACTCAATCGTCAGCATATGCCTTTCACAATAACAGTCTGAGGTTGACCTAGGGATACCAACAGGCAGACAAACACATAAAAAGAACAACACTGAAGTGAGAAGTATTCTTAAATTAGACTTGATAGTTAAGGTTTGTAATTTTCTAAGACAATATGAAAATACACTTGAGAAGTCATTAGCCTAGGGGTTCACATACTTTCTCCAACCTACACTGTGAATGTTTAAACGACTAGAAAAATACAATCATTTGTGTGTTATTAGTTTAAACACACCATGTTTGTTTATTGTGTTGACCTAGATGAAGATCAGACCAAATTTGATTTCCAAAGGGTTCACATACTTTTTCTTGCCACTGTAGCAATTCCTTCCACTGATTATTATCTGATAAACAAAAAACAGAACCACATTATAATGTATGAACTGTACTATAGACTATGTTCACTCTCAACGGTATTGCTACATTAAATAGGTGAGTATGAGAGTGAGGAACTGTGCACTTTCAGTGGAATGAAATGTTTGACAAGCCCACACAGACTGTCCTGGAAATGCTTTTGTTAAGGACTCTCACATTCCTACTGTACCAAGGGACAATAGCTGCCTTGGAGAGATTGTCTAGTGTTTAGGGGAGAAAGTCCAGGCTGTCACCCAGACCTGTGTGTGTGTGTATGTGTGTGTGTGTTGACTGTCATCTTTCTTTGTGTGTAATGTGTGTGTATTCTGTCAGGCATGTCTCTGCGGCACAGGAGGGAGGAATCCACAGAGCAAATTAGGGGCAGATTACTGTCAACAAGGCCTTTGGATAACAGGGATAATTTGCATAGGAAAAACATGGCCGCCAAGGGCTGTTATTGAAAACAGATTGATGAGGGGACCCTCATGAATTAAAGAAGCTCTGAGCATAATGTGCCTTTATTGTGTTAGGACTTTAGGAGCTGGAGGGATATAGCCTGAATGTTAATATGGGAACACTTTTATCCTGCTATTAGAGCCAGTGACATTCAGAACAATCCCTCTGGGGCACAAGCCAAGAACCAGGAATGTTTCCAACAACAAAAACTCACAAAGTGAACCCTCACTGCCTTACAAAAGCCTAGGACACTGACCCTCAGCACACACTGTCAGCCACACAACAGTTATTGTTGTGCACAGTTCTTGCAAGTGTCTCGAGCTCCCTGGACATTAGCAGTACAGTGATGTCGTCACGAGGTGACAAAGCACAAACACTTGGGATTCCCTTTGAAGAGAGCTCTACTAAGCAGCAGTTCATTATTTTAATGTGCTTTAGGAATGTCAAGATGTGAGCAGATTGTAAGAGATGCGGTCAGGCCCTGCCTGGACACTTCAGGTTTCCTCCTCTTCACTGGGATGTGTATGGGAGGCAATAAAGGCTGAGTTTGGCTGAGGGAGAGGCCTGCAGCAATTTCTTCTGAAGTAGTCGAGTATTCAGATGAAAGTTAAGGACAGCTATGCAGGCTGGCATGCCCCCTGCCTTCATCCCTTCCTCCCAACCCTCCCCTGACAATCTCAGTGAAATTAAGCCTTCAGAAAAAAAAGACAGATAGTCAAAAAGCCAGAGAGAAACGCTTAGGATGTGTTTATGAGACAGAGGACAGACATTCCAGGTGAAAGGAAGGGAGGCTGTGAAGTGTTTATGAGACAGAGGACAGACATTCCAGTTGAAAGGAAGGGAGGCTGTGAAGTGTTTCTGAGACAGAGGACAGACATTCCAGATGAAAGGAAGGGAGGCTGTGAAGTGTTTCTGAGACAGAGGACAGACATTCCAGTTGAAAGGAAGGGAGGCTGTGAAGTGTTTATGAGACAGAGGACAGACATTCCAGGTGAAAGGAAGGGAGGCTGTGAAGTGTTTATGAGACAGAGGACAGACATTCCAGGTGAAAGGAAGGGAGGCTGTGAAGTGTTTCTGAGACAGAGGACAGACATTCCAGGTGAAAGGAAGGGAGGCTGTGAAGTGTTTATGAGACAGAGGACAGACATTCCAGGTGAAAGGAAGGGAGGCTGTGAAGTGTTTATGAGACAGAGGACAGACATTCCAGTTGAAAGGAAGGGAGGCTGTGAAGTGTTTCTGAGACAGAGGACAGACATTCCAGTTGAAAGGAAGGGAGGCTGTGAAGTGTTTATGAGACAGAGGACAGACATTCCAGTTGAAAGGAAGGGAGGCTGTGAAGTGTTTATGAGACAGAGGACAGACATTCCAGTTGAAAGGAAGGGAGGCTGTGAAGTGTTTCTGAGACAGAGGACAGACATTCCAGGTGAAAGGAAGGGAGGCTGTGAAGTGTTTATGAGACAGAGGACAGACATTCCAGGTGAAAGGAAGGGAGGCTGTGAAGTGTTTATGAGACAGAGGACAGACATTCCAGTTGAAAGGAAGGGAGGCTGTGAAGTGTTTATGAGACAGAGGACAGACATTCCAGATGAAAGGAAGGGAGGCTGTGAAGTGTTTATGAGACAGAGGACAGACATTCCAGTTGAAAGGAAGGGAGGCTGTGAAGTGTTTATGAGACAGAGGACAGACATTCCAGGTGAAAGGAAGGGAGGCTGTGAAGTGTTTCTGAGACAGAGGACAGACATTCCAGGTGAAAGGAAGGGAGAATGTGAAGTGTTTCTGAGACAGAGGACAGACATTCCAGTTGAAAGGAAGGGAGGCTGTGAAGTGTTTATGAGACAGAGGACAGACATTCCAGGTGAAAGGAAGGGAGGCTGTGAAGTGTTTATGAGACAGAGGACAGACATTCCAGGTGAAAGGAAGGGAGGCTGTGAAGTGTTTCTGAGACAGAGGACAGACATTCCAGTTGAAAGGAAGGGAGGCTGTGAAGTGTTTATGAGACAGAGGACAGACATTCCAGTTGAAAGGAAGGGAGAATGTGAAGTGTTTATGAGACAGAGGACAGACATTCCAGGTGAAAGGAAGGGAGAATGTGAAGTGTCTGGAGAGGAAATGATACAGATGCACTTCGTCAATTTCCAGATTGACGATAACTGACGAGAAACTCTAAACTTTGTTTCCAGCAAAATTGGTCTGAAATGTTTGCACACTAACTTACAGGTTTCTGTCCAAGGAAAAACCCTATGTGTGCATAGCTAGTGCATGTTGCCTATGACATTTGCGTATAACCTCCAGACCCATACAGTGCTATATCATATGACACTGTTAAAATACTGCTCTACTACTAACGGAAGTCTGCAAGCTCTGCAAAACTATACAACCAAAACAATCTACATTTCCTTTCAATATTCACCTGAGTATTCTACCAGCTACAGTACCGGTAGGATTAACCCCAGCAAAATTGCTTCCCTATGCACACCTATGGGTGCTGTGAGGCATATCTCTCCTCCATGCCCAGGATTAGAGATTTGTTAGGAAATCTTGGGCTTTGTCCTCCATATTATGAGAGCTAATTCCCCGCTGGATGTTTGAGATTCCCCTGTAATCCCGGGTTTACTGGAGCCCATGAACAGTGTGCCTCTGGACCAGGCTTTCTCCCCTGGTGTATTGGTGGTCACCAGGCCTCAACAGAGTAGACTGGCAGAGGGGACGGAGTCAAACATGGTGCTTCGGCTGCAGCCTAACAGTGGAGGGAAAGCCTCTCTCATCCACTGACAAATCATTTCAAGTGGGTAGAGGGCACAAACAAACACGTTTGACCAGCTGAAATAGAATGTGTATAGCCACTATGGCCAGACTGTACACAGATGAGTGGGATCCACAGTTCTGTAGAAACCAGATAAAATATTCGTCAGCATAACTGTGTATCTAAATTCCTTAATGTGGGTTTTTGACCATAGTTCCTTTTTCACAGTAGGCCGATAACAAAAAGCATTTAATGTGCATTAATTACAAACTCGTATGAAATCTGTAAATATTAATTCAAAATGTAAATTACGAGCCTAGTTTAGCCAAGGAGACAGAACCCGTTCTGGCTACTCATGATTGGCTGATATAATAGAGCGGTTGGAAATGCAGAGAAATGAGTTCTGATTGGTCTGTCATGTCATTCTCTCTGTAACATAAGGTGGGCTTCTGATGTCTATAACAGAATGTGGAATTACCTGGTCTGTATACTGTATATTAAAGTTTTCTGTCGTGACAATGGTGAGTGAAGTCAGAAATCCGTATAATTTTATATCACAGGAGGTTGGTGGCAGCTTAATTGGGGAGGACAGGTTTGTGGAAATGGCTGGGGTGGAATAAGTGGAATGGTATCAAATACATCAAGCACATTGTTTCCATGTATTTGATGCCATTCCATTTTCTGAGTTCCAGCCATTATTATGAGCTGTCCTCCCCTCAGCATCCACTGTTTTATATCTATTCTCTAAGCAACAATCATTGCTGGTTGAGGAAACGTTCATATAAAACAAGGAATAGAAATGTATACCTCAGTAAAAGGCAATTCAATTCAGTTTCAAGCCAAGTCATTGTTTATCAGACTATGCCAGGTTTTATTGTACAGGGAAGTCTATTGTAAGATCAGCCTCACAAGCCAAGAGAGGGGTTAGGCCTGTCTTTCAAATACTGATGTCTCTGTGAAAAATCACAAAGCTGAGCTGACAGGCAACCAGAAACTGCCAGTTGGTTGAAATTAGACAATTGTTCCTCGATAAACTACTGCAACACCTTTCAAACAATCACGTGCCCAGCGAGCAGAAGATTCACACGGTGAAGAATCCTGTGGCGGCCAAAACCCTGAAAGATTAAGAATGTCTGTAGAAAGCATTAGGCAATAGTGTGGACTGTTAGGGCTAGCAGGCGCGGTGGAAAGGCCGGGCCGACAGACAGAGCTCTCCAGAGATCGCATTTACTTTAAATTGCCCCAGCTCTAGATTGAGCTGACCCAATCCTCTTGAGGAGGATATAGAGGGAGATAGAGAGGGGGATATAGAGAGGGAGATATAGAGAGGGGGATATAGAGAGGGAGATATAGAGAGGGAGATATAGAGGGGGATATAGAGGGGGATATAGAGAGGGATACAGAGAGGGATACAGAGAGGGATACAGAGAGGGATACAGAGTGGGATACAGAGAGGGATACAGAGAGGGATACAGAGTGGGATACAGAGTGGGATATAGAGGGGGATACAGAGAGGGATATAGAGAGGGATACAGAGAGGGATACAGAGAGGGATACAGAGAGGGATATAGAGGGGGATACAGAGAGGGATATAGAGAGGGATACAGAGAGGGATACAGAGAGGGATACAGAGAGGGATATAGAGAGGGATATAGAGAGGGATACAGAGAGGGATATAGAGGGGGATACAGAGAGGGATACAGAGAGGGATACAGAGAGGGATATAGAGGAAGATACAGAGAGGGATACAGAGAGAGATACAGAGAGGGATATAGAGAGGGATATAGAGAGGGATATAGAGAGGGATACAGAGAGGGATATAGAGAGGGATATAGAGAGGGATACAGAGAGGGATACAGAGAGGGATATAGAGAGGGATACAGAGAGGGATACAGAGAGGGATATAGAGAGGGATATAGAGGAAGATACAGAGAGGGATACAGAGAGAGATACAGAGAGGGATATAGAGAGGGATATAGAGAGGGATACAGAGAGGGATACAGAGAGGGATATAGAGAGGGATATAGAGAGGGATACAGAGAGGGATATAGAGGGGGATACAGAGAGGGATACAGAGAGGGATACAGAGTGGGATATAGAGAGGGATACAGAGAGGGATACAGAGAGGGATACAGAGAGGGATATAGAGGGGGATATAGAGGAAGATACAGAGAGGGATACAGAGAGAGATACAGAGAGGGATATAGAGGGGGATACAGAGAGGGATATAGAGAGGGATATAGAGAGGGATATAGAGGAAGATACAGAGAGGGATACAGAGAGAGATACAGAGAGGGATACAGAGAGGGATATAGAGAGGGATATAGAGAGGGATACAGAGAGGGATATAGAGAGGGATATAGAGAGGGATATAGAGAGGGATACAGAGAGGGATACAGAGAGGGATATAGAGGGGGATACAGAGAGGGATACAGAGAGGGATATAGAGAGGGATATAGAGGAAGATACAGAGAGGGATACAGAGAGAGATACAGAGAGGGATATAGAGAGGGATATAGAGAGGGATATAGAGAGGGATACAGAGAGGGATATAGAGAGGGATATAGAGAGGGATACAGAGAGGGATATAGAGGGGGATACAGAGAGGGATACAGAGAGGGATACAGAGTGGGATATAGAGAGGGATACAGAGAGGGATACAGAGAGGGATACAGAGAGGGATATAGAGGGGATATAGAGGAAGATACAGAGAGGGATACAGAGAGAGATACAGAGAGGGATATAGAGGGGGATACAGAGAGCGATATAGAGGGGGATATTGGGGGGGATACAGAGAGGGATACAGAGAGGGATATAGAGAGGGATATAGAGGAAGATACAGAGAGGGATACAGAGAGAGATACAGAGAGGGATATAGAGAGGGATATAGAGAGGGATATAGAGAGGGATACAGAGAGGGATATAGAGAGGGATATAGAGAGGGATATAGAGAGGGATACAGAGAGGGATACAGAGAGGGATATAGAGGGGGATACAGAGAGGGATACAGAGAGGGATATAGAGAGGGATATAGAGGAAGATACAGAGAGGGATACAGAGAGATACAGAGAGGGATATAGAGAGGGATATAGAGAGGGATATAGAGAGGGATACAGAGAGGGATATAGAGAGGGATATAGAGAGGGATACAGAGAGGGATATAGAGGGGGATACAGAGAGGGATACAGAGAGGGATACAGAGTGGGATATAGAGAGGGATACAGAGAGGGATACAGAGAGGGATATAGAGGGGGATATAGAGGAAGATACAGAGAGGGATACAGAGAGAGATACAGAGAGGGATATAGAGGGGGATACAGAGAGCGATATAGAGGGGGATATTGGGGGGGAAATAGAGAGGGATACAGAGAGGGATATAGAGGGGGATATAGAGGAAGATACAGAGAGGGATACAGAGAGAGATACAGAGAGGGATATAGAGAGGGATATAGAGAGGGATACAGAGAGGGATACAGAGAGGGATATAGAGGGGGATATAGAGGAAGATACAGAGAGGGATACAGAGCGGGATACAGAGAGGGATATAGTGAGGGATACAGAGAGGGATACAGAGAGGGATATAGAGGGGGATATAGAGGAAGATACAGAGAGGGATACAGAGAGGGATACAGAGAGGGATATAGAGGGGGATATAGAGTTGGATATAGAGGGGGATATAGAGAGCGATATAGAGGGGGATATTGGGTGGGAAATAGAGAGGGATACAGAGAGGGATATAGAGGGAGATACAGAGAGGGATATCCAGAGAGGGATATAGGGTGGGATACAGAGGGATACAGAGGGAGATATAGAGGGATACAGAGGGAGATATAGAGGGATACACTGTATGACAGTGATGTCCTGCCAAATGTTAATTCGAGTCTGATTCCGAACTGGCAAGCATTTCCTCACAACTTATAGCCTGGAAATGTGACATGTAAATTTGCATGTTTTCAATTTGCTGCGTTTGTGGGGGTCCTTACATTACGGACATTACATTAAATGTGTATCATGTGAGCCATTGATAATGCATGTAAATGTTGAATTACTCAGTGCGTGTTGCCCATGTCTAATCTCAATGTGTTAGCTGCTTTGTGATTCAACGCATGCACACACACACACACACACACACACACACACACACACACACACACACACACACACACACACACACACACACACCCGCACACACACACACCCGCACAGAGAGACAGAGAGAGATTGTGTTGTTAGGCATTCCAAGGATGTCAATTGTATGCAAATGGAATGCACCATACTGTTAGAGGAAATGGAAAGTTCACAGCACTGTTCCATCAGAAAACACTGAAGGCACTCACCACATCGCCTTGGTTAGAGGACAACATTCACTGTTCCATCAGAGAACACTGAAGGCACTCACCACATCGCCTTGGTTAGAGGACAACATTCACTGTTCCATCAGAGAACACTGAAGGCACTCACCACATCGCCTTGGTTAGAGGACAACATTCACTGTTCCATCAGAGAACACTGAAGGCACTCACCACATCGCCTTGGTTAGAGGACAACATTCACTGTTCCATCAGAGAACACTGAAGGCACTCACCACATCGCCTTGGTTAGAGGACAACATTCACTGTTCCATCAGAGAACACTGAAGGCACTCACCACATCGCCTTGGTTAGAGGACAACATTCACTGTTCCATCAGAGAACACTGAAGGCACTCACCACATCGCCTTGGTTAGAGGACAACATTCACTGTTCCATCAGAGAACACTGAAGGTACTCACCACATCGCCTTGGTTAGAGGACAACATTCACTGTTACATCAGAGAACACTGAAGGCACTCACCACATCGCCTTGGTTAGAGGACAACATTCACTGTTCCATCAGAGAACACTGAAGGCACTCACCACATCGCCTTGGTTAGAGGACAACATTCACTGTTCCATCAGAGAACACTGAAGGCACTCACCACATCGCCTTGGTTAGAGGACAACATTCACTGTTCCATCAGAGAACACTGAAGGCACTCACCACATCGCCTTGGTTAGAGGACAACATTCACTGTTCCATCAGAGAACACTGAAGGCACTCACCACATCGCCTTGGTTAGAGGACAACATTCACTGTTACATCAGAGAACACTGAAGGCACTCACCACATCGCCTTGGTTAGAGGACAACATTATAGCATAAGCCGAGTTGTCATTAACTTCATACTGTGAATTGGTAATAGTTAGCACAATACACATGTTATCATGATGGGGATCATCATAAAACACCCAATAATAATTATATCTGGAATATAAATCCTTGGCAAGGAGCTTACATCTGTACCAAGGTCCTACTGTACATTTTCAAAAGAACAGACTACTTAAAGGGGCAATCTTTTCAATAACTTCTTCACTGAAATGCTGTATTGCTTTCTACCTTTGCTATGAGTATGGCCCCCTCACTTGAACCTCATCAATATGTAATCATCATGTTTGACACCCTTACTCTCTTCAATTGTCCTCTCATCGGTTCCACAGCCCCTCTATACAAGATGACAGTTGGTTGAGCTCAAGGACAATAATCTCCACAGTCCACAGCACTTCAACAAATGCCTGTATAAGTCATGGCTACCAGAGCCAGAATGGGACCATTAATAAACATTGAAAATAACTTCCAGAATAACAGGACACTCTTAGAAAAAAGGTGCTATCTAGAACCTAAAAGGGTTATTCGGACATCCACATAGGATAACCCTTTGAAGAACCCTTTTTGTTCCAGGTAGAACCCTTTGGTTCCAGGTAGAACCCTTTAGGGTTCCATGTAGAACCCTTTACAAAGAGAATTCCACATGGAACCCAAATGAGTTCTACCTGGAACCAAAAAGGGTTCTACCTAGAAGGAACCAAAAAGGGTTCTCCTATGGGGACAGCCAAATAACTCTTCTCTATGTGTACAGAAGGCGATACAAATGATACAAATCAGAATTTGCTCATTCAGCTCATTACTAAAAACAACGAATGATATTATGTTGAGAAATAATCTTCAGTTATTATTTACACAAATTGAAATGTACAGCGTAACATTGTAATGAAGACTTCAGAACCATTTATTTAGATTCTGTCTTTACTTAATGTAAATACCAGAGCATGGAGATTAACATTGAGTTTCACCTCGAGCTCCTGTCCTATGGTGTCTGTTAATTCAGATGAATCCATGTTTTCCCTGCCTTATCTTGAGTCTACTGTTATGTACCAGTGCTTCAGTGTTCAGCAGAAACTATTTCCCTTCCCTGGCTAGAAATGGATTCTGGGCTCCTTCAGTAGCATTTCCCAAGGTCAGCAGCAGAATTAGAGAATGTAATCACCGCCGAAACTGGACAATATTTCTTCCCGCGACATTGTCAAATGATGATGACAATGTTATAATCTACCCTTATCATGTGAGAATGAAAGCACATACTACAACAGCCAATAGCCAGTTTCTCAATTCAACAGAATAGAAGCAATTGCTGTGGCTTAGAGCGGCATTTATCCCTATACAGCATTAAGCATTCCTGGCTGTCTAAAAGGGGCAATCCTCTATTGCTACTATAATAAATACAAAACTGTAAGCATGTTGTACTCCATTGTTTGAAAACAATGTAATTGTAGTCAAACACTTCATAGTCTCAAAACATGGTTAAAAGTGTCATTTATTTATC
The DNA here is from genome assembly GCF_036934945.1 of Oncorhynchus masou masou. Lineage (NCBI taxonomy): Eukaryota > Metazoa > Chordata > Actinopteri > Salmoniformes > Salmonidae > Oncorhynchus > Oncorhynchus masou. Next base: position 17,188,815 of record NC_088233.1, on the reverse strand, counting down.
CCATGGATGGTCCGTCCTTGCATCCAGAGCGCTGTCTATGAATTTCCGAGTGGTTACATTTCCCCAGGCCCATCCCTCAGCTGTTTACCAAAACTGTAGATTGCCTATTTAAGAGCAAACATCAGGAAGTTGATCAATGATTGTGTGAGCTTTGACAAAGAAAGCATGTGTGTGCAGCCACTTTACATTCTATTTTCTATTAGCAATGACTTTTAAATCACAGGATACAAAATACTGATTATAAAAATACAAATTTGCAGGTGGAAAAGACTGACAATCTCTCTGACAAGAAAAAGCTGCTCCAAAGCCCAGATAGCAGGAGTGACAGGGAACCCACAAACAGTCATGTTGTCGGAGAGACACTCACAGATGCCAAAACACTGCTGCCATATCTATGATTTCACTCTAAATATCTCCCTGTTACGTCCACATCTTCAGAGAGAAATGGACACTTCAACACAAGGTGAAACCAGGTGTGTATAGATAAGGATGTATAGTTAGATATTTGCAGTATGTAAGCCATTATATAAATGGCCTACGTAGGAACACATAAAAAAACAATATCTCTGATGGCCACATTGATGTATGATATAAATTGGTTAGCTGACAACATCACGAAAACGATGCGCACAAGTTGATTCTGGATCGCTAGATAGCTACCAACAATGATAATAAACTTCCATGTGGGGAATCGTGACTCGCTTCAGACAGTTTCATCTTGTTCTTGATGCCATGTCTTGTTTTGAGGTTTTTTATGAACTGATTCATGTAAATGCTAACATGGCTAAGATTCACTAGGTAGCTAACCAACAACTGTAACGACATATTTGAGAGACAACAAGTGTATTGATGTTTTTAAAAACATTAGAGACTAAATATAGTTTACATGTTAACAACAATCTAAGCCGGTTGTGTTGCTCAACAACCAACCCGTCTATAATACAGGAGACGGCATTCCAAAGCAAACAGATGACAGGTGTGATGAATGGTGTAGACTGTGTGTTGACAGGCCAGTGCACTGCAGTGGATGGACGACAGGTGTGATGAATGGTGTAGACTGTGTGTTGACAGGCCAGTGCACTGCAGTGGATGGACGACAGGTGTGATGAATGGTGTAGACTGTGTGTTGACAGGCCAGTGCACTGCAGTGGATGGACGACAGGTGTGATGAATGGTGTAGACTGTGTGTTGACAGGCCAGTGCACTGCAGTGGATGGACGACAGGTGTGATGAATGGTGTAGACTGTGTGTTGACAGGCCAGTGCACTGCAGTGGATGGATGACAGGGGGCTGTGAGAACACTGGTCACTGTCACATTCACAAACAGTCATAGCACCACCACCAGACTGCTCTTTGAATTCTGGAAGCATCTGCATCCTATACAGTAAAGACCATTACTAATCTGTGTCCAATGTAATTCTATCACTATTTAGTTTCATAACTAATTTCAATGAGTAATATAACTTTTGCAAGAGTGTTTCGATTTTAATACTAATAGCGTAATACTTATGCTCATTCCTGTGGTTTGAATTATACTTTGATATCACACCCATGCCTTACAACAACAACATTCAATCATTCAACTTGTTTCAGTGTTTGAAACATAAAAATAGGCGAGTTGAAAGTGGGAGCACTGCCACAGGTGATTGTGGCCCGTATCCAGAATATGTGACAACCAATCATATATTTACAAGTGACAGAGGTCGAACAGAACATAGCGCTCTATCATCCATCTGAAAAAGGGTTAACATTCCCTATGATCTGTCAGCCCTCACAGCATTGCAGGAAAGACAAAGGATCCCACGTGGGTTACAAGCTTTTTCCTGAACACACCGATTCTGCATGGTTTTTTTCTGTTGCTAATTAAGAATAAAATTGTTTCAAGTTTCAGGGGGTTCGATGTAGCAGTTACTGATGTTTGTCCCCCATGTGTCACGACTTCCACCGAAGGGGGCTCCTCTCCCTGTTCTGGCGGTGCTCAGAGGTCCTAGTAGTTGATTTCGGTGGGTTTATGTACCTCCGCTGCCTGCTAGTCTTTGTGCGGGATTGTTTTCTGTAGTTGCTTTGTTAGGGGTGCGTATCTGCACCACAGGGTTTTCTTTCACGTGGCAGTTGTACCGTTTTTGGTATGTGTTTAGGAGTAGAGGTTTCTCCTCCGTGTACGACATTTATTTCCCTGTGTGGCGACCTCGTTTGGGCATATTCCCCCCCATGTTGTGTTTGAGTTGGGACTTCTAATGAAGTATTGTGCCACTGGGACTTCCTTGCTCTCCTGCTCCTGATTCCTGCACCTCCCTCCTTCAAGGAGGCATGTAACACCATGAGACACCATAGGAACAAAGCCAGCATCACTTCCTCAAAATATTCAGAATCTAAGATGACTCAAGGAATCTGTATTTCATTTAGATGTATTTGCCAAGGAGGTTTTAGTATTTCTCAAGTAAAGAAATACGCCACATGCTGTCTGACAGCATGTAAACAAAGTCCAATCTGCTGTGCTGCTGGGCAGGTCTGTCTCACTGTCAGTGTGTTCTGCTGTACAACTGTGTTCTGCTGTACACATTCACCTCAGCTGTTTATCCCATGTTAGTGGGAGCAAGTGGCCATTGTCGAATTCATTACCCAACCCTCAAATAAGTCATGACGAACTCTTTTACTCAAATCTCAAGAAACTCTGTTCTGGAAGATACTGACTTTACGACCAAAATTAACCTACTTGCACTTTTTTTGGTCAATTTTAGCACTGGAATAAATGCTTCAGACTGATTTCAATGTCTCATTTGCCGTTTTCAACGAGAGAAGTTAGTTCTCGAGTTCAGTTCTTCTTTAAGATTCTCTGTGATGTGGCCGTCCTCTCTCACTTCTCCCTCCATTAGCTATGCCCCCTCTCCTCCACAGCCATCCCATAATGCCCCTCAGCATCTCATTTGTCCCTGGGCTCAACACTCTATTGTTGCCATGTCACCCAATAGCAGGAAATGAATGTTAAACAGCAGAGTGGTGCAGATCAGCCAATATACAGACTAAAGTGTTTCATTAAGATGTCAGGGAGGACCTTCCATTAGCTGATCAACCTTTTACATCCTGTTTCAGAGGCGGAGACAGGTAGGAGATATGACTACGAAGGTCTGCACAGAAAAGACTCAGCTGAAAGAATAGAAATATCAAGACATCCGAGATTGGAGATATAGCTGATCAGCGTACATGAACAGGTCTGAACCAGAGGAGGCTGGTGGGAGGAGATTCTAAAGGATGGGCTCATTGTAATGGAATAAATAGAATGGTTTCAAACACATCAAACATATGGAAACCACAGGTTTGACTCCCACTCCAGCCATTATAATGAGACCATTCTCCTATAGCTCCTCCCTCTGGCCTCCTGTAGCCTGAATCCATGATGTTTGGTTTTACCTCCTGACTGTACAATCTGCATCTCTCTTCTATCATAGTCTCACCAAGCTCACCTTCTGTCTAATCTCTTCCTCCATCTTAACTGGAGACCCCAGCTCTGCCACCTGTTTCACACCTTCACTGGCGAAGCCCCTGTACTCCCACAGGACATAGCTCCTGGAGTGGGACGCCCCGATGAGGGCTGACCAATGATTGGCACGTCCTGTATAGGGGGGGAAACAAAGAGACAATTTGACAAAGAAATAAAGTGTGTGTGTGTGTGTGTGTGTGTGTGTGTGTGTGTGTGTGTGTGTGTGTGTGTGTGTGTGTGTGTGTGTGTGTGTGTGTGTGTGTGTGTGTGTGTGTGTGTGTGTGTGTGTGTGTGTGTACGTGCGTGCGTGCGTGCGTGCCAGCGTGTGTAGAGGCTGACAGATCGCTCCTGCTTTTGACTGTGCATGTGGCTGGAAGGTCATTGTTAGTTACAATGTGAGGCCTGCACTACCATTGCTGGAGCCCTCATCATTACTGAGAGAGTTGAGGCTGGAATAGACCCTGTCACACCACATATATATGTGTACAGTCAGGTCATTCAGGTCCAAAATGATTAGCATCCTTGATAAAAATCAGCAAAAAAGACTGTATAAAAACAATAATACAATGAGCTATATTGTATGCTCAATATTTAAAAACATGATTGTATTATTTTATACTAATACAATTGCTCAGAGAAAGACATTTTGTAAAAACTAGTAAAAACAAATAATTAAGACTAAGATCCCTCCCTCCCAATGTGTTTTTCAATCTCATAAAACATTTAGTAAAAAGGCTCAGTGCCCTTCTCGTCGCAAGGTGAGATATTGAAGGGTATAGAAAACAGGGGTGGCAATAAATTTGACTCAATCTTTTAGAAGAAAAAAAATAGTGATTAAATTATTTTTTTTGTGAGCAATTGTATTAGTATTACATTGTTTTTGCATAGCTCAGTATTTGTATTATTTTATACAGTCTTTTTGCTCATCTTTATCAAGGGTGTCATGACTCCCGCCAAGGTCGGCTCCTCTCCTTGTTCGGGCGGCGCTCGGCGGTCGACGTCACCGGTCTTCAAGCCATCGCCGCTCCACCTTTCATTTTCCATTTGTTTTGTCTTGTTTTCCCGCACACCTGTTTTACATCCCCTCATTACTCTACTTGTATATTATCCTCTGTTCCCCCCCATGTCTGTGTGTGTAATTGTTCGTTCCGTGTCATGTGTGACACTTCATGCTGGTTTCTCGCCGGGTCTTGTTTGGAACCCGTGGTATTATTTGTGCGCTATTCGCTTTTGCCTTTGGTGGGAGTGTCGTTTTCACTATAGTCGGCGTCCGACTGTTTTCCTTCTGCCAAATAAAGTGTGTTCACCCGTCTCTGCTCTCCTGCACCTGACTCCAGTTCACCAGTTGCACACACTCTTGACCAAGGGTGCCAATCATTTTGGACGTGACTGTACGGTACTGTATATATAACTCTATCAAAAGACAATTGATGCTTGGTACTATGGTCCCTCAGCGCTCTCCTCAGAAACCCTTGAATGTAATTATGTTTTTCCATGATACGTAACTATTTGTGAAAGATTCTATATACCGCTGGAGGGAAAGGCAAACTATACAGTTCATCTGTTTAAACCCATCAGGCCCATAGCGAAGCCCTGTGATGTGCTATAATGTACCAAAACCTGTTTTCTTATTTCCTGCCAAAACAGCCTCTTCCTGTCTCAAATGATTTATAGAGATTCCTTTCGTAAGCTGTGACTCTACATAACGCTGACTGCAAGGAATACGGCTGTGGTTCAGATCGTCAGCTCCAAAGAGCCACAGTGTCATAACAGCTTTGATACTGTTTTACTGACCTACGTTGACTGAACATTCTTTGTTTAAATCCCAACAAAACACAAAGAATTGGAGAGGAATCCTCTAAACCACAGTGTGCTGCTTTAGGACATGCAGTATGTCCTGTGTGGCTCAGTTGGTAGAGCGTTGCCCTCGCAATGCCAGGACTGTGGGTTTCATTTACCACGGGGGACCAGTATAAAAAATGTATGCACTCACTACTGTGAGTCGCTCTGGATAAGAGTATCTGCTAAAATATAAGCATGTTACTCGAGTCAACAGACAGTCTAAATATGTCCAGGGTAAAATGTCACCTTCTTGTGTTTCTTCCCCAACCACAATGTCTTGCTTCATTATTGTAATGCAGATCCTTTCACACGCCATAGAAAACGGACAGAGGAGCAACAGGTGGGAGGTTGTACAGTCATGTGGGAGTGTAGATATACTGTATGACCCCAGTCAGGGACTTACTGGGGTAGTCTTTAGGGTGAATCTTCTCCGACCAGTTCCCAAAGAAGGTGACTCTGTACTTGGCCGTCCCACAGGCACAGCATTCCAGAGGGGGCTTTTCTGTGGTCTCCCCAAACACAGCCTCTGAAAGGCATACACACACACACGCACAAAGAATGGATAATAATGGTGATGTTGCTTGGTCTAATAGAATAGTTGAAGAATATGACTCCATACAGAATGTCCATTATAATCTACGGTAACAGGTCATATGAAAAGGGCTGTTCTGTGAGAAGTAACATTGGTATTGGACAGATATGCTGTACCTTTCTCACACAATCTGACGGTAAGGGAGCCTTCATCCTGGAAGTATATGATCCTCTTCTGCACAATGCTGGCCCTGCAGAGGAGAAGGAACAGCAGTCCTTTTATTCACTGACAGCACAACAAAAATACAGCACTCGTGTTAGCACACAACGTCTAGGGGCATCCACAGACACACACACTGCCGAGAGCCATAAACATGTACACGCAACAAAAACTGTGTGCCAATAGCAACGCCCGGCCATTAGAATGCTCCTCTTTCTCTCTCTTGTAGTGCGTAAGGAGTGTCTGTTTCCTCTGAGGAGAGGTGGTAAGACCACCCCGTCAGAGACCACCCCAGAGGCACTGCCAGACCTGCTCCCCATCAACCTCTGCAGAATACCAACGTACAGAGAGCCAGGAGTCCAGACTGAGACTGATCCACAGGACAGCCCATCAACACGGTGACCAGTATGAATGCACTCTCTAAAGCTCATCTCCCAGGGAAGAACATTGGCATCTGGGGGTTGAAGATAAAATATCAAATGGTGCTGGACTCATCAAACAGCCGGATCTAAGTGACCGGGAGCCAAATAGACAAGGTCCAGCCCAAACTGTTTTCCACAGTAGATGGAAACGGAAGCTGTGGATACATCCTCAGCCATGCAGCTGTTCTGAAGCCCTCAGTTACATTGTATGGAGCTCAGCAGGGACTTTGTTATAAAGCAACTTGATAATACATTTCATTTATCATTTCACTTTAAAATATGACACAGTAATTGATTAAAATTAGACGCATCAAGTTATTACGTTTCAGATGAGGACAAACTCTGTAAAAAGATCAGTTTAACCCAATGTCAATAATCTTAACATTTGTTTTCAGCAATGGGATCCAGTAGCAGTTGGGTAAAATATCCCTGACTAACCCATGACTTGCATGGCTCTCTCCCATGGTTATGTTCTTCACTCCAATGGTTGGGCCAGGCTTCTGTCCAGACCAATAGTTCCAGTGGGAGAGTTTAGGATCCTTTAGTTGTGGTTCCACACCCAGGCACATGGGCCCTGGCTTTGAGCTGGGGCTGCATGTCTCCAGTGCTGCTGCAAGCCTGCAACCTCAGTGAGGCTGAGGAGAGAGGGTGGCTATAGAGAGCAGGAGAGGATGTCTGTAGAGAGCAGGAGAGGGTGGCTATAGAGAGCAGGAGAGGATGTTTAAAGAGAGCAGGAGAGGATGTCTGTAGAGAGCAGGAGAGGATGTTTAAAGAGAGCAGGAGAGGATGTCTGTAGAGAGCAGGAGAGGATGTTTAAAGAGAGCAGGAGAGGATGTTTAAAGAGAGCAGGAGAGGATGTCTGTAGAGAGCAGGAGAGGATGTTTAAAGAGAGCAGGAGAGGATGTTTAAAGAGAGCAGGAGAGGATGTCTGTAGAGAGCAGGAGAGGATGTTTAAAGTGAGCAGAAGAGGATGTTTAAAGAGAGCAGGAGAGGGTGGCTATAGAGAGCAGGAGCGGATGGCTGTAGAGAGCAGGAGAGGATGTTTAAAGAGAGCAGGAGATGATGGCTATAGAGAGCAGGAGAGGATGTTTAAAGAGAGCAGGAGAGGATGTCTGTAGAGAGCAGGAGAGGATGTTTAAAGAGAGCAGGAGAGGATGTCTGTAGAGAGCGGGAGAGGATGTTTAAAGAGAGCAGGAGAGGATGTTTAAAGAGAGCAGGAGAGGATGTCTGTAGAGAGCAGGAGAGGATGTTTAAAGTGAGCAGAAGAGGATGTTTAAAGAGAGCAGGAGAGGGTGGCTATAGAGAGCAGGAGCGGATGGCTGTAGAGAGCAGGAGAGGATGTTTAAAGAGAGCAGGAGATGATGGCTATAGAGAGCAGGAGAGGATGTTTAAAGAGAGCAGGAGACGATGGCTATAAAGAACAGGAGAGGGTGGCTATAAAGAACAGGAGAGGATGTTTAAAGAGAGCAGGAGAGGATGGCTGTAGAGAGCAGGAGAGGATGTTTAAAGAGAGCAGGAGAGGATGTTTAAAGAGAGCAGGAGAGGGTGGCTGTAGAGAGCAGGAGAGGGTGGCTATAAAGAGCAGGAGAGGGTGGCTGAAGCAAACAGGAGAGGGTGGCTATAAAGAACATGAGAGGATGTTTAAAGAGAGCAGGAGAGGGTGGCTATAAAGAACAGGAGAGGATGGCTGTAGAAAGCAGGAGAGGATGGTTATAAAGAGCAGGAGAGGATGTTTAAAGAGAGCAGGAGAGGATGTCTGTAGAGAGCAGGAGAGGATGTTTAAAGTGAGCAGAAGAGGATGTTTAAAGAGAGCAGGAGAGGGTGGCTATAGAGAGCAGGAGCGGATGGCTGTAGAGAGCAGGAGAGGATGTTTAAAGAGAGCAGGAGATGATGGCTATAGAGAGCAGGAGAGGATGTTTAAAGAGAGCAGGAGACGATGGCTATAAAGAACAGGAGAGGGTGGCTATAAAGAACAGGAGAGGATGTTTAAAGAGAGCAGGAGAGGATGGCTGTAGAGAGCAGGAGAGGATGTTTAAAGAGAGCAGGAGAGGGTGGCTGTAGAGAGCAGGAGAGGGTGGCTATAAAGAGCAGGAGAGGGTGGCTGAAGCAAACAGGAGAGGGTGGCTATAAAGAACATGAGAGGATGTTTAAAGAGAGCAGGAGAGGGTGGCTATAAAGAACAGGAGAGGATGGCTGTAGAAAGCAGGAGAGGATGGTTATAAAGAGCAGGAGAGGATGGCTGTAGAGAGCAGGAGAGGGTGGCTATAAAGAGCAGGAGAGGATGTTTAAAGAGAGCAGGAGAGGATGCTTAAAGAGAGCAGGAGAGGATGTTTAAAGAGAGCAGAAGAGGATGTTTAAACAGAGCAGGAGAGGATGGCTATAGAGAGCAGGAGAGGATGGCTGTAGAGAGCAGGAGAGGATGTTTAAAGAGAGCAGGAGAGGATGTTTAAAGAGAGCAGGAGAGGGTGGCTATAGAGAGCAGGAGCGGATGGCTGTAGAGAGCAGGAGAGGATGTTTAAAGAGAGCAGGAGATGATGGCTATAGAGAGCAGGAGAGGATGTTTAAAGAGAGCAGGAGAGGATGGCTATAAAGAGCAGGAGAGGGTGGCTATAAAGAACAGGAGAGGATGTTTAAAGAGAGCAGGAAAGGATGGCTATAAAGAGCAGGAGAGGATGTTTAAAGAGAGCAGGAGAGGGTGGCTGTAGAGAGCAGGAGAGGGTGGCTATAAAGAGCAGGAGAGGGTGGCTGAAGCGAACAGGAGAGCGTGGCTATAAAGAACAGGAGAGGATGTTTAAAGAGAGCAGGAGAGGGTGGCTGTAGAAAGCAGGAGAGGATGGTTATAAAGAGCAGGGGCGGATGGCTGTAGAGAGCAGGAGAGGATGTTTAAAGAGAGCAGGAGATGATGGCTATAGAGAGCAGGAGAGGATGTTTAAAGAGAGCAGGAGAGGATGGGTATAAAGAGCAGGAGAGGGTGGCTATAAAGAACAGGAGAGGATGTTTAAAGAGAGCAGGAAAGGATGGCTATAAAGAGCAGGAGAGGATGTTTAAAGAGAGCAGGAGAGGATGTTTAAATAGAGCAGGAGAGGATCTTTAAAGAGAGCAGGAGAGGATGGCTATAGAGAGCAGGAGAGGATGTTTAAAGAGAGCAGGAGAGGATGTCTGTAGAGAGCAGGAGAGGATGTTTAAAGAGAGCAGGAGAGGATGTTTAAAGAGAGCAGGAGAGGATGTCTGTAGAGAGCAGGAGAGGATGTTTAAAGAGAGCAGGAGAGGATGTTTAAAGAGAGCAGGAGAGGATGTCTGTAGAGAGCAGGAGAGGATGTTTAAAGTGAGCAGAAGAGGATGTTTAAAGAGAGCAGGAGAGGGTGGCTATAGAGAGCAGGAGTGGATGGCTGTAGAGAGCAGGAGAGGATGTTTAAAGAGAGCAGGAGAGGATGTCTGTAGAGAGCAGGAGAGGATGTTTAAAGAGAGCAGGAGAGGATGTCTGTAGAGAGCGGGAGAGGATGTTTAAAGAGAGCAGGAGAGGATGTTTAAAGAGAGCAGGAGAGGATGTTTAAATAGAGCAGGAGAGGATGTTTAAAGAGAGCAGGAGAGGATGGCTATAGAGAGCAGGAGAGGATGTTTGTAGAGAGCAGGGGAGGATGTTTATAAAGAGCAGGAGAGGATGGCTGTAGAGAGCAGGAGGGGATGTTTAAAGAGAGCAGGAGAGGATGGCTGTAGAGAGCAGGAGAGGATGTTTAAAGAGAGCAGGAAAGGATGGCTGTAAAGAGCAGGAGAGGATGTTTAAAGAGAGCAGGAGAGGATGTTTAAATAGAGCAGGAGAGGATGTTTAAAGAGAGCAGGAGAGGATGTTTAAATAGAGCAGGAGAAGATGTTTAAAGAGAGCAGGAGAGGATGGCTATAGAGAGCAGGAAAGGATGTTTAAAGAGAGCAGGAGAGGATGGCTGTAGAGAGCAGGGGAGGATGTTTATAAAGAGCAGGAGAGGATGTCTGTAGAGAGCAGGAGAGGATGTTTAAAGTGAGCAGAAGAGGATGTTTAAAGAGAGCAGGAGAGGGTGGCTATGAGCAGGAGTGGATGGCTGTAGAGAGCAGGAGAGGATGTTTAAAGAGAGCAGGAGATGATGGCTATAGAGAGCAGGAGAGGATGTTTAAAGAGAGCAGGAGAGGATGTCTGTAGAGAGCAGGAGAGGATGTTTAAAGAGAGCAGGAGAGATGCTGTAGAGCGGGAGAGGATGTTTAAAGAGAGCAGGAGAGGATGTTTAAAGAGAGCAGGAGAGGATGTTTAAATAGAGCAGGAGAGGATGTTTAAAGAGAGCAGGAGAGATGGATGGCTATAGAGAGCAGGAGAGGATGTTTAAAGAGAGCAGGAGAGGATGTTTAAAGAGAGCAGGAGAGGATGTTTAAAGAGAGCAGGAGAGGATGGCTATAAAGAGCAGAGCAGGAGAGGATGTTAAAGAGCAGGAGAGGATTTATAAAGAGCAGGAGAGGATGAGCTTTAAAGAGAGCAGGAGAGATGGCAGGCAGGAGAGGATGTTTAAAGAGGCAGGAAAGGATGCAGGAGAGGATGTTTAAAGAAGCAGGAGAGGATGTTTAAATAGAGCAGGAGAGGATGTTTAAAGAGAGCAGGAGAGGGTTTAAATAGAGCAGGAGAAGATGTTTAAAGAGAGCAGGAGAGGATGGCTATAGAGAGCAGGAAAGGATGTTTAAAGAGAGCAGGAGAGGATGGCTGTAGAGAGCAGGGGAGGATGTTTATAAAGAGCAGGAGAGGATGTCTGTAGAGAGCAGGAGAGGATGTTTAAAGTGAGCAGAAGAGGATGTTTAAAGAGAGCAGGAGAGGGTGGCTATAGAGAGCAGGAGTGGATGGCTGTAGAGAGCAGGAGAGGATGTTTAAAGAGAGCAGGAGATGATGGCTATAGAGAGCAGGAGAGGATGTTTAAAGAGAGCAGGAGAGGATGTCTGTAGAGAGCAGGAGAGGATGTTTAAAGAGAGCAGGAGAGGATGTCTGTAGAGAGCGGGAGAGGATGTTTAAAGAGAGCAGGAGAGGATGTTTAAAGAGAGCAGGAGAGGATGTTTAAATAGAGCAGGAGAGGATGTTTAAAGAGAGCAGGAGAGGATGGCTATAGAGAGCAGGAGAGGATGTTTGTAGAGAGCAGGGGAGGATGTTTATAAAGAGCAGGAGAGGATGGCTGTAGAGAGCAGGAGGGGATGTTTAAAGAGAGCAGGAGAGGATGGCTGTAGAGAGCAGGAGAGGATGTTTAAAGAGAGCAGGAAAGGATGGCTGTAAAGAGCAGGAGAGGATGTTTAAAGAGAGCAGGAGAGGATGTTTAAATAGAGCAGGAGAGGATGTTTAAAGAGAGCAGGAGAGGATGTTTAAATAGAGCAGGAGAGGATGTTTAAAGAGAGCAGGAGAGGATGGCTATAGAGAGCAGGAAAGGATGTTTAAAGAGAGCAGGAGAGGATGGCTGTAGAGAGCAGGGGAGGATGTTTATAAAGAGCAGGAGAGGATGGCTGTAGAGAGCAGGAGAGGATGTTTAAAGAGAGCAGGAGAGGATGTTTAAAGAGAGCAGGAGAGGATGGCTGGTTTTTGTGAAAATGTTGCGTGCTACATGCTACACAAAATGCTATGCTAGCTTTGCATACTCTTACACAAATTAGTCAATTTCTATGGTTCAAAAGCATATTTTGAAAATCTGAGATGACAGTGTTGTTAAGAAAAGGCTAAGCTTGAGAGCAGACGCATTATTTTAATTTTATTTGCGATTTTCAGAAATCGTTAACGTTGCGTTATGCTAATGAGCCTGAGGCTTTAGTCACGATCCCGGATCCGGGATGGGGAGTTTCAAGAAGTTAAAGAGAGCAGGAGATGATGGCTATAGAGAGCAGGAGAGGATGTTTAAAGAGAGCAGGAGAGGATGGCTATAAAGAGCAGGAGAGGGTGGCTATAAAGAACAGGAGAGGATGTTTAAAGAGAGCAGGAGAGGGTGGCTGTAGAGAGCAGGTGAGGGTGGCTATAAAGAGCAGGAGAGGGTGGCTGAAGCGAACAGGAGAGGGTGGCTATAAAGAACAGGAGAGGATGTTTAAAGAGAGCAGGAGAGGGTGGCTGTAGAAAGCAGGAGAGGATTGTTATAAAGAGCAGGGGTGGATGGCTGTAGAGAGCAGGAGAGGATGTTTAAAGAGAGCAGGAGATGATGGCTATAGAGAGCAGGAGAGGATGTTTAAAGAGAGCAGGAGAGGATGGGTATAAAGAGCAGGAGAGGGTGGCTATAAAGAACAGGAGAGGATGTTTAAAGAGAGCAGGAAAGGATGGCTATAAAGAGAAGGAGAGGATGTTTAAAGAGAGCAGGAGAGGATGTTTAAAGAGAGCAGGAGAGGATGTTTAAATAGAGCAGGAGAGGATGTTTAAAGAGAGCAGGAGAGGATGGCTATAGAGAGCAGGAGAGGATGTTTGTAGAGAGCAGGGGAGGATGTTTATAAAGAGCAGGAGAGGATGGCTGTAGAGAGCAGGAGAGGATGTTTAAAGAGAGCAGGAGAGGATGGCTGTAGAGAGCAGGAGAGGATGTTTAAAGAGAGCAGGAAAGGATGGCTGTAAAAAGCAGGAGAGGATGTTTAAAGAGAGCAGGAGAGGATGTTTAAATAGAGCAGGAGAGGATGTTTAAAGAGAGCAGGAGAGGATGTTTAAATAGAGCAGGAGAGGATGTTTAAAGAGAGCAGGAGAGGATGGCTATAGAGAGCAGGAGAGGATGTTTAAAGAGAGCAGGAGAGGATGGCTGTAGAGAGCAGGGGAGGATGTTTATAAAAAGCAGGAGAGGATGGCTGTAGAGAGCAGGAGAGGATGTTTAAAGAGAGCAGGAGAGGATGTTTAAAGAGAGCAGGAGAGGATGGCTGGTTTTTGTGAAAATGTTGCGTGCTACATGCTACACAAAATGCTATGCTAGCTTTGCATACTCTTACACAAATTAGTCAATTTCTATGGTTCAAAAGCATATTTTGAAAATCTGAGAGGACAGTGTTGTTAAGAAAAGGCTAAGCTTGAGAGCAGACGCATTATTTTAATTTTATTTGCGATTTTCAGAAATCGTTAACGTTGCATTATGCTAATGAGCCTGAGGCTTTAGTCACGATCCCGGATCCGGGATGGGGAGTTTCAAGAAGTTAAAGAGAGCAGGAGATGATGGCTATAGAGAGCAGGAGAGGATGTTTAAAGAGAGCAGGAGAGGATGGCTATAAAGAGCAGGAGAGGGTGGCTATAAAGAACAGGAGAGGATGTTTAAAGAGAGCAGGAGAGGGTGGCTGTAGAGAGCAGGTGAGGGTGGCTATAAAGAGCAGGAGAGGGTGGCTGAAAAGAACAGGAGAGGGTGGCTATAAAGAACAGGAGAGGATGTTTAAAGAGAGCAGGAGAGGGTGGCTGTAGAAAGCAGGAGAGGATTGTTATAAAGAGCAGGGGTGGATGGCTGTAGAGAGCAGGAGAGGATGTTTAAAGAGAGCAGGAGATGATGGCTATAGAGAGCAGGAGAGGATGTTTAAAGAGAGCAGGAGAGGATGGGTATAAAGAGCAGGAGAGGGTGGCTATAAAGAACAGGAGAGGATGTTTAAAGAGAGCAGGAAAGGATGGCTATAAAGAGAAGATGGCTATAAAGAGGATGTTTAAAGAGAGCAGGAGAGGATGTTTAAAGAGAGCAGGAGAGGATGTTTAAATAGAGCAGGAGAGGATGTTTAAAGAGAGCAGGAGAGGATGGCTATAGAGAGCAGGAGAGGATGTTTGTAGAGAGCAGGGGAGGATGTTTATAAAGAGCAGGAGAGGATGGCTGTAGAGAGCAGGAGAGGATGTTTAAAGAGAGCAGGAGAGGATGGCTGTAGAGAGCAGGAGAGGATGTTTAAAGAGAGCAGGAAAGGATGGCTGTAAAAAGCAGGAGAGGATGTTTAAAGAGAGCAGGAGAGGATGTTTAAATAGAGCAGGAGAGGATGTTTAAAGAGAGCAGGAGAGGATGTTTAAATAGAGCAGGAGAGGATGTTTAAAGAGAGCAGGAGAGGATGGCTATAGAGAGCAGGAGAGGATGTTTAAAGAGAGCAGGAGAGGATGGCTGTAGAGAGCAGGGGAGGATGTTTAAAAAGCAGGAGAGGATGGCTGTAGAGAGCAGGAGAGGATGTTTAAAGAGAGCAGGAGAGGATGTTTAAAGAGAGCAGGAGAGGATGGCTGGTTTTTGTGAAAATGTTGCGTGCTACATGCTACACAAAATGCTATGCTAGCTTTGCATACTCTTACACAAATTAGTCAATTTCTATGGTTCAAAAGCATATTTTGAAAATCTGAGAGGACAGTGTTGTTAAGAAAAGGCTAAGCTTGAGAGCAGACGCATTATTTTAATTTTATTTGCGATTTTCAGAAATCGTTAACGTTGCGTTATGCTAATGAGCCTGAGGCTTTAGTCACGATCCCGGATCCGGGATGGGGAGTTTCAAGAAGTTAAAGAGAGCAGGAGATGATGGCTATAGAGAGCAGGAGAGGATGTTTAAAGAGAGCAGGAGAGGATGGCTATAAAGAGCAGGAGAGGGTGGCTATAAAGAACAGGAGAGGATGTTTAAAGAGAGCAGGAAAGGATGGCTATAAAGAGCAGGAGAGGATGTTTAAAGAGAGCAGGAGAGGGTGGCTGTAGAGAGCAGGAGAGGGTGGCTGAAGCGAACAGGAGAGGGTGGCTATAAAGAACAGGAGAGGATATTTAAAGAGAGCAGGAGAGGGTGGCTGTAGAAAGCAGGAGAGGATGGTTATAAAGAGCAGGGGCGGATGGCTGTAGAGAGCAGGAGAGGATGTTTAAAGAGAGCAGGAGATGATGGCTATAGAGAGCAGGAGAGGATGTTTAAAGAGAGCAGGAGAGGATGGGTATAAAGAGCAGGAGAGGGTGGCTATAAAGAACAGGAGAGGATGTTTAAAGAGAGCAGGAAAGGATGGCTATAAAGAGCAGGAGAGGATGTTTAAATAGAGCAGGAGAGGATGTTTAAAGAGAGCAGGAGAGGATGTTTAAATAGAGCAGGAGAGGATGTTTAAAGAGAGCAGGAGAGGATGGCTATAGAGAGCAGGAGAGGATGTTTAAAGAGAGCAGGAGAGGATGTCTGTAGAGAGCAGGAGAGGATGTTTAAAGAGAGCAGGAGAGGTTGTTTAAAGAGAGCAGGAGAGGATGTCTGTAGAGAGCAGGAGAGGATGTTTAAAGAGAGCAGGAGAGGATGTTTAAAGAGAGCAGGAGAGGATGTCTGTAGAGAGCAGGAGAGGATGTTTAAAGTGAGCAGAAGAGGATGTTTAAAGAGAGCAGGAGAGGGTGGCTATAGAGAGCAGGAGTGGATGGCTGTAGAGAGCAGGAGAGGATGTTTAAAGAGAGCAGGAGATGATGGCTATAGAGAGCAGGAGAGGATGTTTAAAGAGAGCAGGAGAGGATGTCTGTAGACAGCAGGAGAGGATGTTTAAAGAGAGCGGGAGAGGATGTCTGTAGAGAGCGGGAGAGGATGTTTAAAGAGAGCAGGAGAGGATGTTTAAAGAGAGCAGGAGAGGATGTTTAAATAGAGGAGGAGAGGATGTTTAAAGAGAGCAGGAGAGGATGGCTATAGAGAGCAGGAGAGGATGTTTGTAGAGAGCAGGGGAGGATGTTTATAAAGAGCAGGAGAGGATGGCTGTAGAGAGCAGGAGAGGATGTTTAAAGAGAGCAGGAGAGGATGGCTGTAGAGAGCAGGAGAGGATGTTTAAAGAGAGCAGGAAAGGATGGCTGTAAAGAGCAGGAGAGGATGTTTAAAGAGAGCAGGAGAGGATGTTTAAATAGAGCAGGAGAGGATGTTTAAAGAGAGCAGGAGAGGATGGCTATAGAGAGCAGGAGAGGATGTTTAAAGAGAGCAGGAGAGGATGGCTGTAGAGAGCAGGGGAGGATGTTTATAAAGAGCAGGAGAGGATGTTTAAAGAGAGCAGGAGAGGATGTTTAAAGAGAGCAGGAGAGGGTGGCTGTAGAGAGCAGGAGAGGGTGGCTATAAAGAGCAGGAGAGGGTGGCTGAAGCGAACAGGAGAGGGTGGCTATAAAGAACAGGAGAGGGTGGCGATAAAGAA
The DNA here is from genome assembly GCF_036934945.1 of Oncorhynchus masou masou. NCBI lineage: Eukaryota > Metazoa > Chordata > Actinopteri > Salmoniformes > Salmonidae > Oncorhynchus > Oncorhynchus masou. The sequence continues at coordinate 17,172,238 of NC_088233.1, read as the reverse complement.
CAGGAGAGGGTGGCTATAAAGAACAGGAGAGGGTGGCTATAAAGAACAGGAGAGGGTGGCTATAAAGAACAGGAGAGGGTGGCGATAAAGAACAGGAGAGGGTGGCTATAAAGAACAGGAGAGGGTGGCTATAAAGAACAGGAGAGGGTGGCTATAAAGAACAGGAGAGGGTGGCTATAAAGAACAGGAGAGGGTGGCTATAAAGAACAGGAGAGGGTGGCTATAAAGAACAGGAGAGGGTGGCGATAAAGAACAGGAGAGGGTGGCTATAAAGAACAGGAGAGGGTGGCTATAAAGAACAGGAGAGGGTGGCTATAAAGAACAGGAGAGGGTGGCTATAAAGAACAGGAGAGGGTGGCTATAAAGAACAGGAGAGGGTGGCTATAAAGAACAGGATAGGGTGGCTATAAAGAACAGGAGAGGGTGGCTATAAAGAACAGGAGAGGGTGGCTATAAAGAACAGGATAGGGTGGCTATAAAGAACAGGAGAGGGTGGCTATAAAGAACAGGAGAGGGTGGCTATAAAGAACAGGAGAGGGTGGCTATAAAGAACAGGAGAGGGTGGCTATAAAGAACAGGAGAGGGTGGCTATAAAGAACAGGAGAGGGTGGCTATAAAGAACAGGAGAGGGTGGCTATAAAGAACAGGAGAGGGTGGCTATAAAGAACAGGAGAGGGTGGCTATAAAGAACAGGAGAGGGTGGCTATAAAGAACAGGAGAGGGTGGCTATAAAGAACAGGAGAGGGTGGCTATAAAGAACAGGAGAGGGTGGCTATAAAGAACAGGAGAGGGTGGCTATAAAGAACAGGAGAGGGTGGCTATAAAGAACAGGAGAGGGTGGCTATAAAGAACAGGAGAGGGTGGCTATAAAGAACAGGAGAGGGTGGCTATAAAGAACAGGAGAGGGTGGCTATAAAGAACAGGAGAGGGTGGCTATAAAGAACAGGAGAGGGTGGCTATAAAGAACAGGAGAGGGTGGCTATAAAGAACAGGAGAGGGTGGTGGCTATAAAGAACAGGAGAGGGTGGCTATAAAGAACAGGAGAGGGTGGCTATAAAGAACAGGAGAGGGTGGCTATAAAGAACAGGAGAGGGTGGCTATAAAGAACAGGAGAGGGTGGCTATAAAGAACAGGAGAGGGTGGCTATAAAGAACAGGAGAGGGTGGCTATAAAGAACAGGAGAGGGTGGCTATAAAGAACAGGAGAGGGTGGCGATAAAGAACAGGAGAGGGTGGCTATAAAGAACAGGAGAGGGTGGCTATAAAGAACAGGAGAGGGTGGCTATAAAGAACAGGAGAGGGTGGCTATAAAGAACAGGAGAGGGTGGCTATAAAGAACAGGAGAGGGTGGCTATAAAGAACAGGAGAGGGTGGCTATAAAGAACAGGAGAGGGTGGCGATAAAGAACAGGAGAGGGTGGCTATAAAGAACAGGAGAGGGTGGCTATAAAGAACAGGAGAGGGTGGCTATAAAGAACAGGAGAGGGTGGCTATAAAGAACAGGAGAGGGTGGCTATAAAGAACAGGAGAGGGTGGCTATAAAGAACAGGATAGGGTGGCTATAAAGAACAGGAGAGGGTGGCTATAAAGAACAGGAGAGGGTGGCTATAAAGAACAGGATAGGGTGGCTATAAAGAACAGGAGAGGGTGGCTATAAAGAACAGGAGAGGGTGGCTATAAAGAACAGGAGAGGGTGGCTATAAAGAACAGGAGAGGGTGGCTATAAAGAACAGGAGAGGGTGGCGATAAAGAACAGGAGAGGGTGGCGATAAAGAACAGGAGAGGGTGGCTATAAAGAACGGGAGAGGGTGGCTATAAAGAACGGGAGAGGGTGGCTATAAAGAACGGGAGAGGGTGGCTATAAAGAACAGGAGAGGGTGGCTATAAAGAACAGGAGAGGGTGGCTATAGAGAGAAGGAGAGGGTGGCTATAGAGAGTAGGATAGGGTGGCTATAGAGAGCAGGAGAGGGTGGCTATAGAGAGCAGGAGAGGGTGGCTACAGAGAGCAGGAGAGGGTGGCTGTAGAGAGCAGGAGACGGTGCCTATAGTGAGCAGGAGAGGGTGGCTATAGAGAGTAGGAGAGGGTGGCTATAGAGAGCAGGAGAGGGTGGCTACAGAGAGCAGGAGAGGGTGGCTACAGAGAGCAGGAGAGGGTGGCTACAGAGAGCAGGAGAGGGTGGCTGTAGAGAGCAGGAGATGGTGCCTATAGAGAGCAGGAGATGGTGCCTATAGAGAGCAGGAGAGGATGGCTGTAGAGAGCAGGAGAGGATGCTAACAAAGAGCAGGAGAGGATGGCTGTAGAGAGCAGGATAGGGTGGCTATAGAGAGCAGGAGAGGATGGCTATAGAAAGCAGGAGAGGGTGGCTATAGAGAGAAGGAGCGGGTGGCTATAGAGAGCAGGAGAGGGTGGCTATAGAGAGCAGGAGAGGGTGGCTATAGAGAGTAGGAGAGGGTGGCTATAGAGAGCAGGAGAGGTTGGCTATAGAGTAGCAGAGGGTGGCTGTAGAGAGCAGGAGAAGATGTTTAAAGACAGCAGGAGAGGATGGCTGAAGACAGCAGGAGAGGGTGGCTATAGAGAGCAGGAGAGGGTGGCTATAGAGAGTAGGAAAGGGTGGCTAGAGAGAGTAGGAGGGGGTGGCTATAGAGAGCAAGGGTTGGTGGCTATAGAGAGCATGAGAGGGTGGCTATAGAAAGCAGGGGAGGGTGGCTATAGAGAGCATGAGAGGGTGGCTATAGAGAGTAGGAAAGGGTGGCTAGAGAGAGTAGGAGGGGGTGGCTATAGAGAGCAAGGGTTGGTGGCTATAGAGAGCATGAGAGGGTGGCTATAGAAAGCAGGGGAGCGTGGCTATAGAGAGCATGAGAGGATGGCTGTAGAGAGCAGGAGAGGATGTTTAAAGAGAGCAGGAGAGGATGTTTAAATAGAGCAGGAGAGGATGTTTAAAGAGAGCAGGAGAGGATGTTTAAAGAGAGCAGGAGAGGATGTCTGTAGAGAGCAGGAGAGGATGTTTAAAGAGAGCAGGAGAGGATGTTTAAAGAGAGCAGGAGAGGATGTCTGTAGAGAGCAGGAGAGGATGTTTAAAGTGAGCAGAAGAGGATGTTTAAAGAGAGCAGGAGAGGGTGGCTATAGAGAGCAGGAGCGGATGGCTGTAGAGAGCAGGAGAGGATGTTTAAAGAGAGCAGGAGATGATGGCTATAGAGAGCAGGAGAGGATGTTTAAAGAGAGCAGGAGAGGATGTCTGTAGAGAGCAGGAGAGGATGTTTAAAGAGAGCAGGAGAGGATGTCTGTAGAGAGCGGGAGAGGATGTTTAAAGAGAGCAGGAGAGGATGTTTAAAGAGAGCAGGAGAGGATGTTTAAATAGAGCAGGAGAGGATGTTTAAAGAGAGCAGGAGAGGATGGCTATAGAGAGCAGGAGAGGATGTTTGTAGAGAGCAGGGGAGGATGTTTATAAAGAGCAGGAGAGGATGGCTGTAGAGAGCAGGAGAGGATGTTTAAAGAGAGCAGGAGAGGATGGCTGTAGAGAGCGGGAGAGGATGTTTAAAGAGAGCAGGAAAGGATGGCTGTAAAGAGCAGGAGAGGATGTTTAAAGAGAGCAGGAGAGGATGTTTAAATAGAGCAGGAGAGGATGTTTAAAGAGAGCAGGAGAGGATGTTTAAATAGAGCAGGAGAGGATGTTTAAAGAGAGCAGGAGAGGATGGCTATAGAGAGCAGGAGAGGATGTTTAAAGAGAGCAGGAGATGATGGCTGTAGAGAGCAGGGGAGGATGTTTATAAAGAGCAGGAGAGGATGGCTGTAGAGAGCAGGAGAGGATGTTTAAAGAGAGCAGGAGAGGATGGCTGTAGAGAGCAGGAGAGGATGGTTATAAAGAGCAGGAGAGGATGTTTAAAGAGAGCAGGAGAGGATGTTTAAAGAGAGCAGGAGAGGGTGGCTGTAGAGAGCAGGAGAGGGTGGCTATAAAGAGCAGGAGAGGGTGGCTGAAGCGAACAGGAGAGGGTGGCTATAAAGAACAGGAGAGGGTGGCTATAAAGAACAGGAGAGGGTGGCTATAAAGAACAGGAGAGGGTGGCTATAAAGTACAGGAGAGGGTGGCTATAAAGAACAGGAGAGGGTGGCTATAAAGAACAGGAGAGGGTGGCTATAAAGAACAGGATAGGGTGGCTATAAAGAACAGGAGAGGGTGGCTATAAAGAACAGGAGAGGGTGGCTATAAAGAACAGGAGATGGTGGCGATAAAGAACAGGAGAGGGTGGCTATAAAGAACAGGAGAGGGTGGTTATAAAGAACAGGAGAGGGTGGCTATAAAGAACAGGAGAGGGTGGCGATAAAGAACAGGAGAGGGTGGCGATAAAGAACAGGAGAGGGTGGCTATAAAGAACAGGAGAGGGTGGCTATAAAGAACAGGAGAGGATGTTTAAAGAGAGCAGGAGAGGATGTCTGTAGAGAGCAGGAGAGGATGTTTAAAGAGAGCAGGAGAGGATGTTTAAAGAGAGCAGGAGAGGATGTCTGTAGAGAGCAGGAGAGGATGTTTAAAGAGAGCAGGAGAGGATGTTTAAAGAGAGCAGGAGAGGATGTCGGTAGAGAGCAGGAGAGGATGTTTAAAGAAAAGTGAGCAGAAGAGGATGTTTAAAGAGAGCAGGAGAGGGTGGCTATAAGAGCAGGAGAGGATGGCTGTAAAGACAGGAGAGGATGTTTAAAGAGAGCAGGAGATGATGGCTATAAAGAACAGGAGAGGTGGATGTTTAAAGATAGCATGAGAGGATGTCTGTAGAGAGCAGGAGAGGATGTTTAAAGAGAGCAGGAGAGGATGTCTGTAGAGAGCGGGAGAGGATGTTTAAAGAGAGCAGGAGAGGATGTTTAAAGAGAGCAGGAGAGGATGTTTAAATAGAGCAGGAGAGGATGTTTAAAGAGAGCAGGAGAGGATGGCTATAGAGAGCAGGAGAGGATGTTTGTAGAGAGCAGGGGAGGATGTTTAAAGAGAGCAGGAGAGGATGTTTAAATAGAGCAGGAGAGGATGTTTAAAGAGAGCAGGAGAGGATGTTTAAATAGAGCAGGAGAGGATGTTTAAAGAGAGCAGGAGAGGATGGCTATAGAGAGCAGGAGAGGATGTTTAAAGAGAGCAGGAGAGGATGGCTGTAGAGAGCAGGGGAGGATGTTTATAAAGAGCAGGAGAGGATGGCTGTAGAGAGCAGGAGAGGATGTTTAAAGAGAGCAGGAGAGGATGGCTGTAGAGAGCAGGAGAGGATGGTTATAAAGAGCAGGAGAGGATGTTTAAAGAGAGCAGGAGAGGATGTTTTAAAGAGAGCAGGAGAGGGTGGCTATAGAGAGCAGGAGAGGGTGGCTATAGAGAGCAGGAGAGGGTGGCTATAAAGAACAGGAGAGGGTGGCTATAAAGAACAGGAGAGGGTGGCTATAAAGAACAGGAGAGGGTGGCTATAAAGAACAGGAGAGGGTGGCTATAAAGAACAGGAGAGGGTGGCTATAAAGAACAGGAGAGGGTGGCTATAAAGAACAGGAGAGGGTGGCTATAAAGAACAGGAGAGGGTGGCTATAAAGAACAGGAGAGTGTGGCTATAAAGAACAGGTGAGTGTGGCTATAAAGAACAGGAGAGGGTGGCTATATAGAAAAGGAGAGGGTGGCTATAAAGAACAGGAGAGGGTGGCTATAAAGAACAGGAGAGGGTGGCTATAAAGAACAGGAGAGGGTGGCTATAAAGAACAGGAGAGGGTGGCTATAAAGAACAGGAGAGGGTGGCTATAAAGAACAGGAGAGGGTGGCTATAAAGAACAGGAGATGGTGGCGATAAAGAACAGGAGAGGGTGGCTATAAAGAACAGGAGAGGGTGGCTATAAAGAACAGGAGAGGGTGGCTATAAAGAACAGGAGAGGGTGGCTATAAAGAACAGGAGAGGGTGGCGATAAAGAACAGGAGAGGGTGGCTATATAAAGAACAGGAGAGGGTGGCTATAAAGAACAGGAGAGGGTGGCTATAAAGAACAGGAGAGGGTGGCTATAAAGAACAGGAGAGGGTGGCTATAAAGAACAGGAGAGGGTGGCTATAAAGAACAGGAGAGGGTGGCTATAAAGAACAGGAGAGGGTGGCTATAAAGAACAGGAGAGGGTGGCTATAAAGAACAGGAGAGGGTGGCTATAAAGAACAGGAGAGGGTGGCTATAAAGAACAGGAGAGTGTGGCTATAAAGAACAGGAGAGGGTGGCTATAAAGAACAGGAGAGGGTGGCTATAAAGAACAGGAGAGGGTGGCTATAAAGAACAGGAGAGGGTGGCTATAAAGAACAGGAGAGGGTGGCTATAAAGAACAGGAGAGGGTGGCTATAAAGAACAGGAGAGGGTGGCTATAAAGAACAGGAGAGGGTGGCTATAAAGAACAGGAGAGGGTGGCTATAAAGAACAGGAGAGGGTGGCTATAAAGAACAGGAGAGTGTGGCTATAAAGAACAGGAGAGGGTGGCTATAAAGAACAGGAGAGTGTGGCTATAAAGAACAGGAGAGGGTGGTGGCTATAACAGGGAGAACAGGAGAGGGTGGCTATAAAGAACAGGAGAGGGTGGCTATAAAGAACAGGAGAGGGTGGCTATAAAGAACAGGAGAGGGTGGCTATAAAGAACAGGAGAGGGTGGCTATAAAGAACAGGAGAGGGTGGCTATAAAGAACAGGAGAGGGTGGCTATAAAGAACAGGAGAGGGTGGCTATAAAGAACAGGAGAGGGTGGCTATAAAGAACAGGAGAGGGTGGCTATAAAGAACAGGAGAGGGTGGCTATAAAGAACAGGAGAGGGTGGCTATAAAGAACAGGAGAGGGTGGCTATAAAGAACAGGAGAGGGTGGCTATAAAGAACAGGAGAGGGTGGCTATAAAGAACAGGAGAGGGTGGCTATAAAGAACAGGAGAGGGTGGCTATAAAGAACAGGAGAGGGTGGCTATAAAGAACAGGAGAGGGTGGCTATATAGAACAGGAGAGGGTGGCTATAAAGAACAGGAGAGGGTGGCTATAAAGAACAGGAGAGGGTGGCTATAAAGAACAGGAGAGGGTGGCTATAAAGAACAGGAGAGGGTGGCTATAAAGAACAGGAGAGGGTGGCTATAAAGAACAGGAGAGGGTGGCTATAAAGAACAGGAGAGGGTGGCTATAAAGAACAGGAGAGGGTGGCTATAAAGAACAGGAGAGGGTGGCTATAAAGAACAGGAGAGGGTGGCTATAAAGAACAGGAGAGTGTGGCTATAAAGAACAGGAGAGTGTGGCTATAAAGAACAGGAGAGTGTGGCTATAAAGAACAGGAGAGTGTGGCTATAAAGAACAGGAGAGTGTGGCTATAAAGAACAGGAGAGTGTGGCTATAAAGAACAGGAGAGGGTGGCTATAAAGAACAGGAGAGGGTGGCTATAAAGAACAGGAGAGGGTGGCTATAAAGAACAGGAGAGGGTGGCTATAAAGAACAGGAGAGGGTGGCTATAAAGAACAGGAGAGGGTGGCTATAAAGAACAGGAGAGGGAGGCTATAAAGAACAGGAGAGGGTGGCTATAAAGAACAGGAGAGGGTGGCTATATAGAACAGGAGAGGGTGGCTATAAAGAACAGGAGAGGGTGGCTATAAAGAACAGGAGAGGGTGGCTATAAAGAACAGGAGAGGGTGGCTATAAAGAACAGGAGAGGGTGGCGATAAAGAACAGGAGAGGGTGGCTATAAAGAACGGGAGAGGGTGGCTATAAAGAACAGGAGAGGGTGGCTATAAAGAACAGGAGAGGGTGGCTATAAAGAACAGGAGAGGGTGGCTATAAAGAACAGGAGAGGGTGGCTATAAAGAACAGGAGAGGGTGGCTATAAAGAACAGGAGAGGGTGGCTATAGAGAGCAGGAGAGGGTGGCTATAAAGAGCAGGAGAGGGTGGCTATAGAGAGCAGGAGAGGGTGGCTATAGAGAGCAGGAGAGGGTGGCTATAAAGAGCAGGAGAGGGTGGCTATAAAGAACAGGAGAGGGTGGCTATAGAGAGTAGGAGAGGGTGGCTATAGAGAGCAGGAGAGGGTGGCTATAGAGAGCAGGAGAGGGTGGCTATAAAGAACAGGAGAGGGTGGCTATAGAGAGCAGGAGAGGGTGGCTATAAAGAACAGGAGAGGGTGGCTATAAAGAACAGGAGAGGGTGGCTATAAAGAACAGGAGAGGGATGGCTGTAGAGAGCAGGAGAGGATGCTAACAAAGAGCAGGAGAGGATCGCTGTAGAGAGCAGGATAGGGTGGCTATAGAGAGCAGGAGAGGATGGCTATAGAGAGCAGGAGAGGGTGGCTATAGAGAGAAGGAGAGGGTGGCGATAAAGAACAGGAGAGGGTGGCGATAAAGAACAGGAGAGGGTGGCTATAAAGAACAGGAGAGGGTGGCTATAAAGAACAGGAGAGGGTGGCTATAAAGAACAGGAGAGGGTGGCTATAAAGAACAGGAGAGGGTGGCTATAAAGAACAGGAGAGGGTGGCTATAAAGAACAGGAGAGGGTGGCTATAAAGAACAGGAGAGGGTGGCTATAAAGAACAGGAGAGGGTGGCTATAAAGAACAGGAGAGGGTGGCTATAAAGAACAGGAGAGGGTGGCTATAAAGAACAGGAGAGGGTGGCTATAAAGAACAGGAGAGGGTGGCTATAAAGAACAGGAGAGGGTGGCTATAAAGAACAGGAGAGGGTGGCTATAAAGAACAGGAGAGGGTGGCTATAAAGAACAGGAGAGGGTGGCTATAAAGAACAGGAGAGGGTGGCTATAAAGAACAGGAGAGGGTGGCTATAAAGAACAGGAGAGGGTGGCTATAAAGAACAGGAGAGGGTGGCTATAAAGAACAGGAGAGGGTGGCTATAAAGAACAGGATAGGGTGGCTATAGAGAGCAGGAGAGGGTGGCTATAGAGAGTAGGAGAGGGTGGCTATAGAGAGTAGGAGAGGGTGGCTATAGAGAGCAGGAGAGGGTGGCTATAGAGAGCAGGAGAGGGTGGCTATAGAGAGCAGGAGAGGGTGGCTATAGAGAGCAGGAGAGGGTGGCTATAGAGAGTAGGAGAGGGTGGCTATAGAGAGCAGGAGAGGGTGGCTGTAGAGAGCAGGAGAGGATGCTAACAAAGAGCAGGAGAGGATGGCTGTAGAGAGCAGGATAGGGTGGCTATAGAGAGCAGGAGAGGATGGCTATAGAGAGCAGGAGAGGGTGGCTATAGAGAGAAGGAGCGGGTGGCTATAGAGAGCAGGAGAAGATGTTTAAAGACAGCAGGAGAGGATGGCTGAAGACAGCAGGAGAGGGTGGCTATAGAGTGCAGGAGAGGGTGGCTATAGAGAGTAGGAAAGGGTGGCTAGAGAGAGTAGGAGGGGGTGGCTATAGAGAGCAAGGGTTGGTGGCTATAGAGAGCATGAGAGGGTGGCTATAGAAAGCAGGGGAGGGTGGCTATAGAGAGCATGAGAGGGTGGCTATAGAGAATAGGAAAGGGTGGCTAGAGAGAGTAGGAGAGGGTGGCTATAGAGAGCAAGGGTTGGTGGCTATAGAGAGCATGAGAGGGTGGCTATAGAAAGCAGGGGAGGGTGGCTATAGAGAGCATGAGAGGGTGGCTATAGAAAGCAGGGGAGGGTGGCTATTGAGAGCATGAGAGGGTGGCTATAGAAAGCTGGGGAGGGTGGCTATAGAGAGCAGGGGAGGGTGGCTATAGAGAGCATGAGAGGGTGGCTATAGAAAGCAGGGGAGTCTGGCTATAGAGAGCAGGAGAGGGTGGCTACAGAAAGCAGGGGAGGGTGGCTATAGAGAGCAGGGAGGGTGGCTATAGAGAGCAGGGGAGGGTGGCTATCGAGAGCATGGGAGGGTGGCTATAGAAAGCAGGGGAGGGTGGCTATAGAGAGCATTAGAGGGTGGCTATAGAAAGCAGGGGAGGGTGGCTATAGAGAGAATGAGAGGGTGGCTATAGAAAGCAGGGGAGGGTGGCTATAGAGAGCAGGGGAGGGTGGCTATAGAGAGCATGAGAGGGTGGCTATAGAGAGCATGAGAGGGTGGCTATAGAGAGCCCGGAGAGGGTGGCTATAGAAAGCCCAGAGAGGGTGGCTATAGAGAACAGGAGTGGGTGGCTGGGTGGCTACCTAATATAATGTTTACATACCCTACATTAATCATCTCATATGTATACGCATATACTGTACTCTATATCATCTACTGCATCTTTATGTAATACATGTATCACTAGCCACTTTAACTATGCCACTTTGTTTACATACTCATCTCATATGTATATACTGTACTCGATACCATCTACTGTATCTTGCCTTTGCTGTTCTGTACCATCACTCATTCATATATCTTTATGTACATATTCTTCATCCCCTTACACTTGTGTGTATAAGACAGTAGTTTTGGAATTGTTAGTTAGATTACTTGTTGGTTATTACTGCGTTGTCCTTGGATGGGTCCACAGTGTCTCCTGACCTCTCCTGTCTCAGCCTCCAGTATTTATGCTGCAGTAGTTTATGTGTTGGGGGGCTAGGGTCAGTTTGTTATATCTGTAGTACTTGTCCTGTCCTATTCGGTGTCCTGTGTGAATCTAAGTGTGTGTTCTCTAATTCTCTCCTTCTCTCTTTTTTTCTCTCTTCCGGAGGACCTGAGCCCTAGGACCATGCCCCAAGACTACCTGACATGATGACTCCTTGCTGTCCCCAGTCCACCTGGCCGTGCTGCTGCTCCAGTTTCAACTGTTCTGCCTTATTATTATTCACAGGAGATGATGGCTATAGAGCACAGGAGAGGATGGCTATAGAGCACAGGAGATGATGGCTATGGAGAGCAGGAGATGATGGCTATAGAGCGCAGGAGATGATGGCTATAGAGCACAGGAGATGATGGCTATGGAGAGCAGGAGAGGATGGCTATAGAGCACAGGAGATGATGGCTATGGAGAGCAGGAGAGGATGGCTATGGAGAGCAGGAGAGGATGGCTATAGACCACAGGAGAGGATGTCTATAGCGCACAGGAGAGGATGGCTATGGAGAGCAGGAGAGGATGGCTATAGAGCACAGGAGAGGGTGGCTACAGAGCACAGGAGATGATGGCTATAGAGCGCAGGAGATGATGGCTATAGAGCGCAGGAGATGATGGCTATAGAGCACAGGAGAGGATGGCTATGGAGAGCAGGAGAGGATGGCTATAGTGCACAGGAGAGGATGGCTGTAGAGCACAGGAGAGGATGGCTATAGAGAGCAGGAGAGGATGGCTATAGTGCACAGGAGAGGATGGCTATAGAGCACAGGAGAGGATGGCTATAGAGCACAGGAGAGGATGGCTATAGAGAGCAGGATAGGATGGCTATAGAGCACAGGAGAGGATGGCTATAGAGCACAGGAGAGGATGAATATAGAGCACAGGAGAGGATGGCTATAGAGCACAGGAGAGGATGGCTATAGCGCACAGGGAGGATGGCTATAGAGCACAGGATAGGATGGCTATAGAGCACAGGAGAGGATGGCTATAGACCACAGGAGAGGATGGCTATAGCGCACAGGGGAGGATGGCTATAGAGCACAGGATAGGATGGCTATAGACCACAGGAGAGGATGGCTATAGACCACAGGAGAGGATGGCTATAGCGCACAGGGGAGGATGGCTATGGAGAGCAGGAGAGGATGGCTATAGAGCACAGGAGATGATGGCTATAGAGCGCAGGAGAGGATGGCTATGGAGAGCAGGAGAGGATGGCTATAGCGCACAGGAGAGGATGGCTATAGAGCACAGGAGAGGATGGCTATAGAGCGCAGGAGAGGATGGCTATAGAGCGCAGGAGAGGATGGCTATAGAGCACAGGAGAGGATGGCTATAGAGCACAGGAGAGGATGGCTATAGAGCACAGGAGAGGATGGCTATAGAGCGCAGGAGAGGATGGCTATGGAGAGCAGGAGAGGATGGCTATAGAGCACAGGAGAGGATGGCTATAGAGCACAGGAGAGGATGGCTATGGAGGGCAGGAGCTCCATTTCGACCTTCTTCATCTCAATGAGTCACTGCGTCTTTTGTGTTTGTGTACTCTGAGATTCTCTCTCCAGTTCTGCTATTCTCTTCAAACCTCCAAGAGCTCTACGTGCAGTGCCCTGTGACATAACAGCCTTTGACACTTTAGTATAGAAGATAACGTATCACCAATGACAGGACTCTGTAGTGTAGGAGGAGGAGCATCGTTCTGGGATCTCTGCTGTGATATCCTTTATGAGATTCAGTGGGAGAATGATTAGACCTCTCCTAGCAGTAATTGGAGTTTTATTTGATGTTCGGTGGACAGAGTTGGCAACCGTATTTATTGGCCTTTGTCTGGCAGGCAGCCCCCTGCTCCGATACGAGGTAGAGAGCTCTATCTTTACTTTGTCTGGCAGGCAGCCCCCTGCTCCGGTACGAGGTAGAGAGCTCTATATTTACTTTGTCTGGCAGTCAGCTCCCTGCTCCGGTACGAGGTAGAGAGCTCTATCTTTACTTTGACAGGCAGGCAGCCCCCTGCTCCGGTACGAGGTAGAGAGCTCTATCTTTACTTTGTCTGGCAGTCAGCCCCCTGCTCCGGTACGAGGTAGAGAGCTCTATCTTTACTTTGTCTGGCAGTCAGCCCCCTGCTCCGGTACGAGGTAGAGAGCTCTATCTTTACTTTGTCTGGCAGGCAGCCCCCTGCTCCGGTACGAGGTAGAGAGCTCTATCTTTACTTTGTCTGGCAGGCAGCCCCCTGCTCCGGTACGAGGTAGAGAGCTCTATCTTTACTTTGTCTGGCAGGCAGCCCCCTGCTCCGGTACGAGGTAGAGAGCTCTATCTTTACTTTGTCTGGCAGGCAGCCCCCTGCTCCGGTACAAGGTAGAGAGCTCTATCTTTACTTTGACTGGCAAAGACAAAGTGAAAGCAATACGGTGAGATTTGCATAGCAGATGTTTCTCAGCGCAACATTTATTAGAATAACACTTGGACCTCTTTAAGCTATCTGTTGTATGGGACAGGAATATCAATTAAAAGTTACTATTGTGGACTGAGTTACATCCAGCACTCAGTCAGTGAATGGCAGCACTATTTTCTGTGTAAATACAGGCCAGTGGAACGAGAGACAGTCTTATCCGGTGTCCTGGGTGAACTTAAGTATGCTCTCTCTTTAAATTCTCTCTTTCGGAGGACCTGAGCCCTTGGACCATTCCTCAGGACTACCTGGCCTGATGACTCCTTGCTGTCCCCAGTCCACCTGGCCGTGCTGCTACTCCGGTTTCAACTGTTCTGCCTGCGGCTATGGAACCCTGACCTGTTCACCGGACGTGCTACCTGTCCCAGACCTGCTGTTTTAAACTATCTAGAGACAGTAGAAGCAATAGAGATACTCTGAATGATCGGCTATGAAAAGCCAACTGACATTTACTCCTGAGGTGCTGACTTACTGCACCCTCAACAACTACTGTGATTATTATTATTTGACCCTGCTGGTCATCTATGAACATTTGAATATCTTGGCCATGTTCTGTTATAATCTCCACCCGGCATAGCGAGAAGAGGACTGGCCACCCCTCAGAGCCTAGTTCCTCTCTAGGTTTCTTCCTAGGTTTTGGCCTTTCTCTGGAGTTTTTCCTAGCCACCGTGCTTCTACACCTGCATTGCTTGCTGTTTAGGGTTTTATGCTGGGTTTCTGTACAGCACTTTGATATATCAGCTGATGTAAGAAGGGCTTTATAAAGACATTTTATTTTATTTGATGTGTTAGGGAAAAGGATCTCTTAAATATCTACAGTGCCTTCGGAAAGTATTCAGACCCCTTGACTTTTTCCACATGTTGTATAATAAAAATCCTCAGCAATCTACACACAATACCCCATAATAACAAAGTGAAAACATTTTGACATTTTTGCAAACGTATTACAAATAAAAAACAGAAATACCTCATTTACATAAGTATTCAGACCCTTTGATATGAGACTCGATATTGAGCTCAGGTACATCCTGTTTCCATTGCGCATCCTTGAGATGTTTCTACAACTTGATTGGAGTCCACCTGTGGTAAATTCAATTGATTGGACATGATTTGGAAAGGCACATATCTGTCTATATAAGGTCCCACAGCTGACAGTGTATGTCAGAGCACAAACCATTCCATTAGGTTGAAGGAATTGCCCATAGAGCTCTGTGGCAGGATTCTGTCTATTGGGAAGGGTACCAAAACATTTCTGCAGCATTGAAGGTCCCCAAGATCACAGAAGAAGTTTGGAACCACCAAGACTCTTCCGAGAGCTGTCCGCCCGGCCAAACTGAGCAATCGGGGGAGAAGGGCCTTGGTCAGGGAGGTGACCAAGAACCTGATGGTCACTCTGACAGATGTCTAGAGTTCCTCTGTGGAGATGAGAGAACCTTCCAGAAGGACAACCATCTCTGCAGCACTCTACCAATCAGGCCTTTCTTGTAGAGTGGCCAGACGGAAGCTATTCCTCATTAAAAGGAGCCCGTTTGGAGTTTGTCAAAAGGAACCTAAAGACTCTCAGACCATGAGAAACAAGATTCTCAGGTCTGATGAAACCAAGATTGAACTCTTTGGCCTGAATGACAAGCATCACGTCTGGAGGAAACCTGCCACCATCCTTACGGTGAAGCATGGTGGTGGCAGCATCATACTGTGGGGATGTTTTTCAGCAGCAGGGACGGGGAGACTAGTCAGGATTGAGGGAAAGAGGAACGGAGCAAAGTACAGAGAGATCCTTGATGAAAACCTGCTCCAGAGCACTGAGGACCTCAGACTGGGGCGAAGGTTCACCTTCCAACAGGACAACGACCCTAAGCACACAGCCAAGAAACGCATGAGTGGCTTCGGGACAAGTCTCTGAAATTCCTTTAGCGGCTCAGCCAGAGCCCGGACCTGAACCCGATCTAACAGCTCTGGAGACCTGAAAAAAGCTGTGCAGCAACACTCCCCATCCAAGGCTGTAATCACTGCCAAAGATGCTTCAACAAAGTACTTTTAATACCACAATGGGTTTTTCACCTCTTGCTCATCTACATAAAGAGAAAATTGGGAATACAATCATGTAAAACCCTAGTTCTCTCTCTTTCTCTCTCTCTCATGGCTCCTTGGCCTATTCTAATTGATTTGCTGTCATGGCTCTTATGTTGATAGATTGCACTGAGCTCTCAGAAAACGCTAGGTAATCACAATTGCTGCCGGAGTGACCAGTAGAGTGATAAGCCATGGCCTCATTATATACTAACGCACCAGCAGGAGGACAATCGGCGGTAGTAGTAAGATGAATAGAATTTAATGTTACTCCTACAGCTGTTTTGAATGTCACAGACTGAAATAAGCCTGCGCTTGCAGAGGTCAGATCATTAAAACCGTCCACTCCTTCTTGGTCCACTGGCATTCTTTGTCAGTGGCTCTTCCTGCTACTTACGTTCCTTCTGTAAACTTCAGTGAACAGAGGAAGAGAGGATGTCAGTGGTGGTGTGCCACGACCTAGCCCATCCTGAGTGTCGGCGCGCCTCATAAAATCCTTCAGTGCTGGGGGGCACAGGCCCAAGTAAAGGGTCTGAATAATTATGTAAATGTTATATTTCAGTTTTTTTTATTCTTAATAAATTTGCAAAAATTCCTAAAAAAATGTTTTTGCTTCGTCATTATGGTGTGTAGATTGATGAGGGGAAAAAAACAATTTTAATAAATATTAGAATAAGCATGTAACCTAACAAAATGTGGAAAAAGTATTGGGGTCTGAAAACTTTCCAAAGGCACTGTATATAGCAGAACTTAAAGGCAGGCTCAGCGATATGAAGTAGATGCAGAAAGTAAACAGCATTGTGGGTCAATTTACGCAACAACTAAGAACATTCAAGTGCGAAGCTCAACTTCACTGTTTTGGTGCCCTGACTACCAAGATGTAACAGAGTGCAGTGTAACTCACTGCATCTTACTCATCTCACTGCATCTCACTGCATCTCACTGCATCTCACTGCTTCTCACTCATCTCACTGCATCTCACTCATCTCACTCATCTCACTGCATTTCATTCATCTCAATATCTAAGGTGCTGCCCGTGGCAACGTCCTTTCGCTGAGTCTACCTTTAATTGTTCAATATTCATTGCCAAATTCGACCTCACCTCAATTTCACATTTCTTGACATAAGAAATGGCTTTCAGGTGACCAAGCAATATGCCATTGTAATAGTTATTTAACACCCAATTGCAACCAATTTTGAGATTTATTAGGGCCAAGCTGCCTATTCTCCATTTTATGCTAATCATGCAACTTTGTACAGGTGTGTGTGCGCACTGGCACGCATTCACAGTATGGTATGTGTGTCGACCACACATTGTACAAGGATTTTGTCACAACAACGAACAATTGTTTGTGTCTACCTGTGTGTGTTAATGTTTGTCAATTTTGTTTCATTCCAACACTTCTGGAAGTGCTACAATTCCTGTCAAAGAGCAGCTTTTGGGATGAATTTGTCTCACGCTTCATGACTGTCAAGGAATTACACAGACACATCAGGGCTCACTTCTTTGGGCAGCAATCAAAGTCAAATAGGATTTGCCTTGGGATGAGTTTAACCCACACGTCGCTCTAACAGAGCAAGACGACTCAACTTGATCGGTGACTATCAGCGCTCCTCGCCAGGAGTAAGAAACACAATGTTATTTACAATCCTGACACTTTTTATGTCGTGAGACTTTACATAAAAGGTTATAAATTCTCCAAAACTTTTACACCAAGCTTATCATCATGAAAACTTTACTCCCAATCTACTTCCTAAACAATGTTATCACGTAAGACTAAATTCAGTACTATAACCATGGAGGGAGGGGTGTTGATCTGGGACATTACAATGCTATGGTCTGTAGTCACACCTGCTTCTTCAGACCACTAATCAGCATGACCGTGCTCTCTGGCAACCCATAAGTAGTTCACTGAAAAGACATGGTGCCTAGAACAGCTTGCCTAAATAACAAATAGATTTGAATGTTGAAGAAATCAGCCCATTTTTCTTTACTTTGAAGTGAAAAATCTCAATTTCAGTTTTGATAGCTTTTTCTTCTTGGTCCAGTGCGGTTGTGAATCAAACACAATGAACACATGTGAACACCAAATGTTTTTTCAATTTCATCTTATTTGAGAAGAAATAGTGAATATGTGCTAATATATTTAACCACACCTGTATCAATAATGACAAATGGTATTCAGAAACAAATGATTGTTAGCATTAACAGTTACAGTAACAGTGGTTATGACAGTGCCTTTGATAAATAGACATAAAAAAAGTTATAATATAAATCACAAAATTATATTACTCCTGTGTGAAGTAGGGCTTTATTACTCCTGTGTGAAGTAGGGCTTTATTATCCCTGTGTGAAGTGGGGCTTTATTACCCCTGCGTGAAGTAGGGCTTTATTACCCCTGTGTGAAGTAGGGCTTTATTACCCCTGTGTGAAGCAGGGCTTTATTACCCCTGTGTGAAGTAGGGCTTTATTACTCCTGTGTGAAGTAGGGCTTTATTACTCATGTGTGAAGTAGGGCTTTATTAATCCTGTGTGAAGTAGGGCTTTATTACCCCTGTGTGAAGTGGGGCTTTATTACCCCTGTGTGAAGTGGGGCTTTATTACCCCTGTGTGAAGTAGGGCTTTATTACTCCTGTGTGAAGTAGGGCTTTATTACCCCTGTGTGAAGTAGGGCTTTATTACCCCTGTGTGAAGTAGGGCTTTAATACTCCTGTGTGAAGTAGGGCTTTATTACTCAAGTGTGAAGTAGGGCTTTATTACCCCTGTGTGACGTAGGGCTTTATTACCCCTGTGTGAACTAGGGCTTTATTACCCCTGTGTGAACTAGGGCTTTATTACTCCTGTGTGAAGTAGGGCTTTATTACTCCTGTGTGAAGTAGGGCTTTATTACTCCTGTGTGAACTAGGGCTTTATTACCCCTGTGTGAAGTAGGGCTTTCTTACTCCTGTGTGAACTAGGGCTTTAATACTCCTGTGTGAACTAGGGCTTTATTACCCCTGTATGAACTAGGGCTTTATTGCTCATGTGTGAATTAGGGCTTTATTACTCCTGTGTGAAGTAGGGCTTTATTACTCCTGTGTGAAGTAGGGCTTTATTACCCCTGTGTGAAGTAGGGCTTTATTACCCCTGTGTGAAGTAGGGCTTTATTACCCCTGTGTGAACTATGGATTTATTACTCCTGTGTGAAGTAGGGCTTTATTATTCCTGTGTGAACTAGGGCTTTAATACTCCTGTGTGAAGTAGGGCTTTAATACTCCTGTGTGAACTAGGGCTTTATTACTCCTGTGTGAAGTAGGGCTTTATTACTCCTGTGTGAACTAGGGCTTTATTACTCCTGTGTGAAGTAGGGCCTTATTATTGTGTGAACTAGGGCTTTATTACTCCTGTGTGAACTAGGGCTTTAATACTCCTGTGTGAAGTAGGGCTTTATTACTCCTGTGTGAACTAGGGCTTTAATACTCCTGTGTGAAGTAGGGCTTTATTACTCCTGTGTGAACTAGGGCTTTATTACTCCTGTGTGAAGTAGGGCTTTATTACTCCTGTGTGAAGTAGGGCCTTATTACTCCTGTGTGAACTAGGGCTTTATTACTCCTGTGTGAACTAGGGCTTTATTACTCCTGTATGAAGTAGGGCCTTATTACTCCTGTGTGAACTAGGGCTTTATTACTCCTGTGTGAAGTAGGGCTTTATTACTCCTGTGTGAACTAGGGCTTTAATACTCCTGTGTGAAGTAGGAATTTATTACTCCTGTGTGAACTAGGGCTTTAATACTCCTGTGTGAAGTAGGGCTTTATTACTCCTGTGTGAAGTAGGGCTTTAATACTCCTGTGTGAACTAGGGCTTTATTACTCCTGTGTGAACTAGGCTTTATTACTCCTGTGTGAACTAGGGCTTTAATACTCCTGTGTGAAGTAGGGCTTTATTACTCCTGTGTGAAGTAGGGACTTATTACTCCTGTGTGAACTAGGGCTTTATTACTCCTGTGTGAAGTAGGGCTTTATTACTCCTGTGTGAACTAGGGCTTTAATGCTCCTGTGTGAAGTAGGGCTTTATTACTCCTGTGTGAAGTAGGGCTTTATTACTCCTGTGTGAACTAGGGCTTTATTACTCCTGTGTGAACTAGGGCTTTAATACTCCCGTGTGAAGTAGGGCTTTATTACTCCCGTGTGAAGTAGGGCTTTATTACTCCCGTGTGAACTAGGGCTTTAATACTCCCGTGTGAAGTAGGGCTTTATTACTCCCGTGTGAAGTAGGGCTTTAATACTCCCGTGTGAAGCAGGGCTTTATTACTCCCGTGTGAAGCAGGGCTTTATTACTCCTGTGTGAAGCCGGGCTTTATTACTCCTGTGTGAAGCCGGGCTTTATTACTCCTGTGTGAAGCCGGGCTTTATTACTCCTGTGTGAAGCCGGGCTTTATTACTCCTGTGTGAAGTAGGGCTTTATTACTCCTGTGTGAAGCCGGGCTTTATTACTCCTGTGTGAAGCAGGGCTTTATTACTCCTGTGTGAACTAGGGCTTTATTACTCCTGTGTGAACTAGGGCTTTATTACTCCTGTGTGAACTAGGGCTTTATTACTCCTGTGTGAACTAGGGCTTTATTACTCCTGTGTGAACTAGGGCTTTATTACTTCTGTGTGAAGTAGGGCTTTAATACTCCTGTGTGAACTAGGGCTTTAATACTCCTGTGTGAACTAGGGCTTTATTACTCCTGTGTGAACTAGGGCTTTATTACTCCTGTGTGAAGTAGGGCTTTAATACTCCTGTGTGAAGTAGGGCTTTATTACTCCCGTGTGAACTAGGGCTTTATTACTCCCGTGTGAAGTAGGGCTTTATTACTCCCGTGTGAAGTAGGGCTTTATTACTCCCGTGTGAACTAGGGCTTTAATACTCCCGTGTGAAGTAGGGCTTTAATACTCCTGTGTGAAGTAGGGCTTTATTACTCCTGTGTGAACTAGGGCTTTAATACTCCTGTGTGAACTAGGGCTTTATTACTCCCGTGTGAAGTAGGACTTTATTACTCCCGTGTGAACTAGGGCTTTATTACTCCCGTGTGAATTTGGGCTTTATTACTCCCGTGTGAACTAGGGCTTTAATACTCCCGTGTGAAGTAGGGCTTTAATACTCCTGTGTGAAGTAGGGCTTTATTACTCCTGTGTGAACTAGGGCTTTATTACTCCCGTGTGAAGTAGGGCTTTATTACTCCCGTGTGAACTAGGGCTTTATTACTCCCGTGTGAATTTGGGCTTTATTACTCCTGTGTGAAGTAGGGCTTTATTACTCCTGTGTGAACTAGGGCTTTATTACTCCTGTGTGAATTAGGGCTTTATTACTCCTGTGTGAACTAGGGCTTTATTACTCCTGTGTGAATTAGGGCTTTATTACTCCTGTGTGAAGTAGGGCCTTATTACTCCTGTGTGAACTAGGGCTTAATTACCCCTGTGTGAAGGAGGGCTTTATTACTCCTGTGTGAAGCCGGGCTTTATTACTCCTGTGTGAAGCCGGGCTTTATTACTCCTGTGTGAAGCAGGGCTTTATTACTCCTGTGTGAACTAGGGCTTTATTACTCCTGTGTGAACTAGGGCTTTATTACCCCTGTGTGAAGTAGGGCTTTATTACTCCTGTGTGAAGGAGGGCTTTATTACTCCTGTGTGAAGCCGGGCTTTATTACTCCTGTGTGAAGCCGGGCATTATTACTCCTGTGTGAAGCAGGGCTTTATTACTCCTGTGTGAACTAGGGCTTTATTACTCCTGTGTGAACTAGGGCTTTATTACTCCTGTGTGAACTAGGGCTTTATTACTCCTGTGTGAACTAGGGCTTTATTAATCCTGTGTGAATTAGGGCTTTATTACTCCTGTGTGAATTAGGGCTTTATTACTCCTGTGTGAACTAGGGCTTTATTACTCCTGTGTGAACTAGGGCTTTATTACTCCTGTGTGAACTAGGGCTTTATTACTCCTGTGTGAACTAGGGCTTTATTAATCCTGTGTGAATTAGGGCTTTATTACTCCTGTGTGAATTAGGGCTTTATTACTCCTGTGTGAACTAGGGCTTTATTACCCTGTGTGAACTAGGGCTTTATTACTCCTGTGTGAACTAGGGCTTTATTACTCCTGTGTGAAGTAGGGCTTTATTACCCCTGTGTGAAGTAGGGCTTTATTACTCCTGTGTGAAGGAGGGCTTTATTACGCCTGTGTGAAGCCGGGCTTTATTACTCCTGTGTGAAGCCGGGCTTTATTACTCCTGTGTGAATTAGGGCTTTATTACTCCTGTGTGAACTAGGGCTTTATTACTCCTGTGTGAACTAGGGCTTTAATACTCCTGTGTGAAGTAGGGCTTTATTACTCCTGTGTGAAGTAGGGACTTATTACTCCTGTGTGAACTAGGGCTTTATTACTCCTGTGTGAAGTAGGGAACTCCTGTGTGAACTAGGGCTTTAATGCTCCTGTGTGAAGTAGGGCTTTATTACTCCCGTGTGAAGTAGGGCTTTATTACTCCCGTGTGAACTAGGGCTTTAATACTCCCGTGTGAAGTAGGGCTTTATTACTCCCATGTGAAGTAGGGCTTTAATACTCCCGTGTGAAGCAGGGCTTTATTACTCCCGTGTGAAGCAGGGCTTTATTACTCCTGTGTGAAGCCGGGCTTTATTACTCCTGTGTGAAGCCGGGCTTTATTACTCCTGTGTGAAGCCGGGCTTTATTACTCCTGTGTGAAGCCGGGCTTTATTACTCCTGTGTGAAGCAGGGCTTTATTACTCCTGTGTGAACTAGGGCTTTATTACTCCTGTGTGAACTAGGGCTTTATTACCCCTGTGTGAACTAGGGCTTTATTACTCCTGTGTGAACTAGGCTTTATTACTCCTGTGTGAACTAGGGCTTTATTACTTCTGTGTGAACTAGGGCTTTATTACTTCTGTGTGAAGTAGGGCTTTAATACTCCTGTGTGAACTAGGGCTTTAATACTCCTGTGTGAACTAGGGCTTTATTACTCCTGTGTGAACTAGGGCTTTATTACTCCTGTGTGAACTAGGGCTTTAATACTCCTGTGTGAAGTAGGGCTTTATTACTCCCGTGTGAACTAGGGCTTTATTACTCCCGTGTGAAGTAGGGCTTTATTACTCCCGTGTGAAGTAGGGCTTTATTACTCCCGTGTGAACTAGGGCTTTAATACTCCCGTGTGAACTAGGGCTTTATTACTCCTGTGTGAACTAGGGCTTTATTACTCCTGTGTGAACTAGGGCTTTATTACCCCTGTGTGAACTAGGGCTTTATTACTCCCGTGTGAAGTAGGACTTTATTACTCCCGTGTGAACTAGGGCTTTATTACTCCCGTGTGAATTTGGGCTTTATTACTCCCGTGTGAACTAGGGCTTTAATACTCCCGTGTGAAGTAGGGCTTTAATACTCCTGTGTGAAGTAGGGCTTTATTACTCCTGTGTGAACTAGGGCTTTATTACTCCCGTGTGAAGTAGGGCTTTATTACTCCCGTGTGAACTAGGGCTTTATTACTCCTGTGTGAACTAGGGCTTTATTACTCCTGTGTGAACTAGGGCTTTATTACTCCTGTGTGAACTAGGCTTTATTACTCCTGTGTGAACTAGGGCTTTATTAATCCTGTGTGAATTAGGGCTTTATTACTCCTGTGTGAATTAGGGCTTTATTACTCCTGTGTGAACTAGGGCTTTATTACTCCTGTGTGAACTAGGGCTTTATTACTCCTGTGTGAACTAGGGCTTTATTACTCCTGTGTGAACTAGGGCTTTATTAATCCTGTGTGAATTAGGGCTTTATTACTCCTGTGTGAATTAGGGCTTTATTACTCCTGTGTGAACTAGGGCTTTATTACCCCTGTGTGAACTAGGCTTTATTACTCCTGTGTGAACTAGGGCTTTATTACTCCTGTGTGAAGTAGGGCTTTATTACCCTGTGTGAAGTAGGGCTTTATTACTCCTGTGTGAAGGAGGGCTTTATTACGCCTGTGTGAAGCCGGGCTTTATTACTCCTGTGTGAAGCCGGGCTTTATTACTCCTGTGTGAATTAGGGCTTTATTACTCCTGTGTGAACTAGGGCTTTATTACTCCTGTGTGAACTAGGGCTTTAATACTCCTGTGTGAAGTAGGGCTTTATTACTCCTGTGTGAAGTAGGGACTTATTACTCCTGTGTGAACTAGGGCTTTATTACTCCTGTGTGAAGTAGGGCTTTATTACTCCTGTGTGAACTAGGGCTTTAATGCTCCTGTGTGAAGTAGGGCTTTATTACTCCCGTGTGAAGTAGGGCTTTATTACTCCCGTGTGAACTAGGGCTTTAATACTCCCGTGTGAAGTAGGGCTTTATTACTCCCATGTGAAGTAGGGCTTTAATACTCCCGTGTGAAGCAGGGCTTTATTACTCCCGTGTGAAGCAGGGCTTTATTACTCCTGTGTGAAGCCGGGCTTTATTACTCCTGTGTGAAGCCGGGCTTTATTACTCCTGTGTGAAGCCGGGCTTTATTACTCCTGTGTGAAGCCGGGCTTTATTACTCCTGTGTGAAGCAGGGCTTTATTACTCCTGTGTGAACTAGGGCTTTATTACTCCTGTGTGAACTAGGGCTTTATTACTCCTGTGTGAACTAGGGCTTTATTACTCCTGTGTGAACTAGGGCTTTATTACTCCTGTGTGAACTAGGGCTTTATTACTTCTGTGTGAAGTAGGGCTTTAATACTCCTGTGTGAACTAGGGCTTTAATACTCCTGTGTGAACTAGGGCTTTATTACTCCTGTGTGAACTAGGGCTTTATTACTCCTGTGTGAAGTAGGGCTTTAATACTCCTGTGTGAAGTAGGGCTTTATTACTCCCGTGTGAACTAGGGCTTTATTACTCCCGTGTGAAGTAGGGCTTTATTACTCCCGTGTGAAGTAGGGCTTTATTACTCCCGTGTGAACTAGGGCTTTAATACTCCCGTGTGAACTAGGGCTTTAATACTCCTGTGTGAAGTAGGGCTTTATTACTCCTGTGTGAACTAGGGCTTTAATACTCCTGTGTGAACTAGGGCTTTATTACTCCCGTGTGAAGTAGGACTTTATTACTCCCGTGTGAACTAGGGCTTTATTACTCCCGTGTGAATTTGGGCTTTATTACTCCCGTGTGAACTAGGGCTTTAATACTCCCGTGTGAAGTAGGGCTTTAATACTCCTGTGTGAAGTAGGGCTTTATTACTCCTGTGTGAACTAGGGCTTTATTACTCCCGTGTGAAGTAGGGCTTTATTACTCCCGTGTGAACTAGGGCTTTATTACTCCCGTGTGAATTTGGGCTTTATTACTCCTGTGTGAAGTAGGGCTTTATTACTCCTGTGTGAACTAGGGCTTTATTACTCCTGTGTGAATTAGGGCTTTATTACTCCTGTGTGAACTAGGGCTTTATTACTCCTGTGTGAATTAGGGATTTATTACTCCTGTGTGAAGTAGGGCCTTATTACTCCTGTGTGAACTAGGGCTTAATTACCCCTGTGTGAAGGAGGGCTTTATTACTCCTGTGTGAAGCCGGGCTTTATTACTCCTGTGTGAAGCCGGGCTTTATTACTCCTGTGTGAAGCAGGGCTTTATTACTCCTGTGTGAACTAGGGCTTTATTACTCCTGTGTGAACTAGGGCTTTATTACCCCTGTGTGAAGTAGGGCTTTATTACTCCTGTGTGAAGGAGGGCTTTATTACTCCTGTGTGAAGCCGGGCTTTATTACTCCTGTGTGAAGCCGGGCTTTATTACTCCTGTGTGAAGCAGGGCTTTATTACTCCTGTGTGAACTAGGGCTTTAATACTCCTGTGTGAACTAGGGCTTTATTACTCCTGTGTGAACTAGGGCTTTATTACTCCTGTGTGAACTAGGGCTTTATTAATCCTGTGTGAATTAGGGCTTTATTACTCCTGTGTGAATTAGGGCTTTATTACTCCTGTGTGAACTAGGGCTTTATTACTCCTGTGTGAACTAGGGCTTTATTACTCCTGTGTGAACTAGGGCTTTATTACTCCTGTGTGAACTAGGGCTTTATTAATCCTGTGTGAATTAGGGCTTTATTACTCCTGTGTGAATTAGGGCTTTATTACTCCTGTGTGAACTAGGGCTTTATTACCCCTGTGTGAACTAGGGCTTTATTACTCCTGTGTGAACTAGGGCTTTATTACTCCTGTGTGAAGTAGGGCTTTATTACCCCTGTGTGAAGTAGGGCTTTATTACTCCTGTGTGAAGGAGGGCTTTATTACGCCTGTGTGAAGCCGGGCTTTATTACTCCTGTGTGAAGCCGGGCTTTATTACTCCTGTGTGAATTAGGGCTTTATTACTCCTGTGTGAACTAGGGCTTTATTACTCCTGTGTGAACTAGGGCTTAATTACCCCTGTGTGAACTAGGGCTTTATTACTCCTGTGTGAACTAGGGCTTTATTACTCCTGTGTGAAGTAGGGCTTTATTACCCCTGTGTGAAGTAGGGCTTTATTACCCCTGTGTGAAGTAGGGCTTTATTACTCCTGTGTGAAGGAGGGCTTTATTACTCCTGTGTGAAGCCGGGCTTTATTACTCCTGTGTGAAGCCGGGCTTTATTACTCCTGTGTGAAGCAGGGCTTTATTACTCCTGTGTGAAGTAGGGCTTTATTACTCCCGTGTGAATTTGGGCTTTATTACTCCCGTGTGAACTAGGGCTTTAATACTCCCGTGTGAAGTAGGGCTTTAATACTCCTGTGTGAAGTAGGGCTTTATTACTCCTGTGTGAACTAGGGCTTTATTACTCCCGTGTGAAGTAGGGCTTTATTACTCCCGTGTGAACTAGGGCTTTAATACTCCCGTGTGAAGTAGGGCTTTAATACTCCTGTGTGAAGTAGGGCTTTATTACTCCTGTGTGAACTAGGGCTTTAATACTCCTGTGTGAACTAGGGCTTTATTACTCCCGTGTGAAGTAGGTCTTTATTACTCCCGTGTGAACTAGGGCTTTATTACTCCCGTGTGAATTTGGGCTTTATTACTCCCGTGTGAACTAGGGCTTTAATACTCCCGTGTGAAGTAGGGCTTTAATACTCCTGTGTGAAGTAGGGCTTTATTACTCCTGTGTGAACTAGGGCTTTATTACTCCCGTGTGAAGTAGGGCTTTATTACTCCCGTGTGAACTAGGGCTTTATTACTCCGTGTGAATTTGGGCTTTATTACTCCTGTGTGAAGTAGGGCTTTATTACTCCTGTGTGAACTAGGGCTTTATTACTCCTGTGTGAATTAGGGCTTTATTACTCCTGTGTGAACTAGGCTTTATTACTCCTGTGTGAATTAGGGCTTTATTACTCCTGTGTGAATTAGGGCTTTATTACTCCTGTGTGAACTAGGGCTTTATTACTCCTGTGTGAACTAGGGCTTAATTACCCCTGTGTGAACTAGGGCTTTATTACTCCTGTGTGAACTAGGGCTTTATTACTCCTGTGTGAACTAGGGCTTTATTACT
Organism: Oncorhynchus masou masou; assembly: GCF_036934945.1. Lineage (NCBI taxonomy): Eukaryota > Metazoa > Chordata > Actinopteri > Salmoniformes > Salmonidae > Oncorhynchus > Oncorhynchus masou. The sequence continues at coordinate 17,145,785 of NC_088233.1, read as the reverse complement.
CCTGTGTGAAGTAGGGCTTTATTACCCCTGTGTGAAGTAGGGCTTTATTACTCCTGTGTGAAGGAGGGCTTTATTACTCCTGTGTGAAGCCGGGCTTTATTACTCCTGTGTGAAGCCGGGCTTTATTACTCCTGTGTGAAGCAGGGCTTTATTACTCCTGTGTGAACTAGGGCTTTATTACTCCTGTGTGAACTAGGGCTTTATTACTCCTGTGTGAACTAGGGCTTTATTACTCCTGTGTGAACTAGGGCTTTATTACTCCTGTGTGAATTAGGGCTTTATTACTCCTGTGTGAATTAGGGCTTTATTACTCCTGTGTGAACTAGGGCTTTATTACTCCTGTGTGAACTAGGGCTTTATTACCCCTGTGTGAACTAGGGCTTTATTACTCCTGTGTGAACTAGGGCTTTAATACTCCTGTGTGAAGTAGGAATTTATTACTCCTGTGTGAACTAGGGCTTTAATACTCCTGTGTGAAGTAGGGCTTTATTACTCCTGTGTGAAGTAGGGCTTTAATACTCCTGTGTGAACTAGGGCTTTATTACTCCTGTGTGAACTAGGGCTTTATTACTCCTGTGTGAACTAGGGCTTTAATACTCCTGTGTGAAGTAGGGCTTTATTACTCCTGTGTGAAGTAGGGACTTATTACTCCTGTGTGAACTAGGGATTTATTACTCCTGTGTGAAGTAGGGCTTTATTACTCCTGTGTGAACTAGGGCTTTAATGCTCCTGTGTGAAGTAGGGCTTTATTACTCCTGTGTGAAGTAGGGCTTTATTACTCCTGTGTGAACTAGGGCTTTATTACTCCTGTGTGAACTAGGGCTTTAATACTCCTGTGTGAAGTAGGAATTTATTACTCCTGTGTGAAGTAGGGCTTTAATACTCCTGTGTGAAGTAGGGCTTTATTACTCCTGTGTGAAGTAGGGCTTTAATACTCCTGTGTGAACTAGGGCTTTATTACTCCTGTGTGAACTAGGGCTTTATTACTCCTGTGTGAACTAGGGCTTTAATACTCCTGTGTGAAGTAGGGCTTTATTACTCCTGTGTGAAGTAGGGACTTATTACTCCTGTGTGAACTAGGGCTTTATTACTCCTGTGTGAAGTAGGGCTTTATTACTCCTGTGTGAACTAGGGCTTTAATGCTCCTGTGTGAAGTAGGGCTTTATTACTCCTGTGTGAAGTAGGGCTTTATTACTCCTGTGTGAACTAGGGCTTTATTACTCCTGTGTGAACTAGGGCTTTAATACTCCCGTGTGAAGTAGGGCTTTATTACTCCCGTGTGAAGTAGGGCTTTATTACTCCCGTGTGAACTAGGGCTTTAATACTCCTGTGTGAAGTAGGGCTTTATTACTCCCGTGTGAACTAGGGCTTTATTACTCCGTGTGAAGTAGGGCTTTATTACTCCCGTGTGAAGTAGGGCTTTATTACTCCCGTGTGAACTAGGGCTTTAATACTCCGTGTGAAGTAGGGCTTTAATACTCCTGTGTGAAGTAGGGCTTTATTACTCCTGTGTGAACTAGGGCTTTAATACTCCTGTGTGAACTAGGGCTTTATTACTCCCGTGTGAAGTAGGACTTTATTACTCCCGTGTGAACTAGGGCTTTATTACTCCCGTGTGAATTTGGGCTTTATTACTCCCGTGTGAACTAGGGCTTTAATACTCCCGTGTGAAGTAGGGCTTTAATACTCCTGTGTGAAGTAGGGCTTTATTACTCCTGTGTGAACTAGGGCTTTATTACTCCCGTGTGAAGTAGGGCTTTATTACTCCCGTGTGAACTAGGGCTTTATTACTCCCGTGTGAATTTGGGCTTTATTACTCCTGTGTGAAGTAGGGCTTTATTACTCCTGTGTGAACTAGGGCTTTATTACTCCTGTGTGAATTAGGGCTTTATTACTCCTGTGTGAACTAGGGCTTTATTACTCCTGTGTGAATTAGGGCTTTATTACTCCTGTGTGAATTAGGGCTTTATTACTCCTGTGTGAACTAGGGCTTTATTACTCCTGTGTGAACTAGGGCTTAATTACCCCTGTGTGAACTAGGGCTTTATTACTCCTGTGTGAACTAGGGCTTTATTACTCCTGTGTGAACTAGGGCTTTATTACTCCTGTGTGAAGTAGGGCTTTATTACCCCTGTGTGAAGTAGGGCTTTATTACTCCTGTGTGAAGGAGGGCTTTATTACTCCTGTGTGAAGCCGGGCTTTATTACTCCTGTGTGAAGCCGGGCTTTATTACTCCTGTGTGAAGCAGGGCTTTATTACTCCTGTGTGAACTAGGGCTTTATTACTCCTGTGTGAACTAGGGCTTTATTACTCCTGTGTGAAGTAGGGACTTATTACTCCTGTGTGAACTAGGGCTTTATTACTCCTGTGTGAAGTAGGGCTTTATTACTCCTGTGTGAACTAGGGCTTTAATGCTCCTGTGTGAAGTAGGGCTTTATTACTCCTGTGTGAAGTAGGGCTTTATTACTCCTGTGTGAACTAGGGCTTTATTACTCCTGTGTGAACTAGGGCTTTAATACTCCTGTGTGAAGTAGGAATTTATTACTCCTGTGTGAAGTAGGGCTTTAATACTCCTGTGTGAAGTAGGGCTTTATTACTCCTGTGTGAAGTAGGGCTTTAATACTCCTGTGTGAACTAGGGCTTTATTACTCCTGTGTGAACTAGGGCTTTATTACTCCTGTGTGAACTAGGCTTTAATACTCCTGTGTGAAGTAGGGCTTTATTACTCCTGTGTGAAGTAGGGACTTATTACTCCTGTGTGAACTAGGGCTTTATTACTCCTGTGTGAAGTAGGGCTTTATTACTCCTGTGTGAACTAGGGCTTTAATGCTCCTGTGTGAAGTAGGGCTTTATTACTCCTGTGTGAAGTAGGGCTTTATTACTCCTGTGTGAACTAGGGCTTTATTACTCCTGTGTGAACTAGGGCTTTAATACTCCCGTGTGAAGTAGGGCTTTATTACTCCCGTGTGAAGTAGGGCTTTATTACTCCCGTGTGAACTAGGGCTTTAATACTCCCGTGTGAAGTAGGGCTTTATTACTCCCGTGTGAACTAGGGCTTTATTACTCCCGTGTGAAGTAGGGCTTTATTACTCCCGTGTGAAGTAGGGCTTTATTACTCCCGTGTGAACTAGGGCTTTAATACTCCCGTGTGGAGTAGGGCTTTAATACTCCCGTGTGAAGTAGGGCTTTATTACTCCTGTGTGAACTAGGGCTTTAATACTCCTGTGTGAACTAGGGCTTTATTACTCCCGTGTGAAGTAGGACTTTATTACTCCCGTGTGAACTAGGGCTTTATTACTCCCGTGTGAATTTGGGCTTTATTACTCCCGTGTGAACTAGGGCTTTAATACTCCCGTGTGAAGTAGGGCTTTAATACTCCTGTGTGAAGTAGGGCTTTATTACTCCTGTGTGAACTAGGGCTTTATTACTCCCGTGTGAAGTAGGGCTTTATTACTCCCGTGTGAACTAGGGCTTTATTACTCCCGTGTGAATTTGGGCTTTATTACTCCCGTGTGAAGTAGGGCTTTATTACTCCTGTGTGAACTAGGGCTTTATTACTCCTGTGTGAATTAGGGCTTTATTACTCCTGTGTGAACTAGGGCTTTATTACTCCTGTGTGAATTAGGGCTTTATTACTCCTGTGTGAATTAGGGCTTTATTACTCCTGTGTGAACTATGGCTTTATTACTCCTGTGTGAACTAGGGCTTAATTACCCCTGTGTGAACTAGGGCTTTATTACTCCTGTGTGAACTAGGGCTTTATTACTCCTGTGTGAACTAGGGCTTTATTACTCCTGTGTGAAGTAGGGCTTTATTACCCCTGTGTGAAGTAGGGCTTTATTACTCCTGTGTGAAGGAGGGCTTTATTACTCCTGTGTGAAGCCGGGCTTTATTACTCCTGTGTGAAGCCGGGCTTTATTACTCCTGTGTGAAGCAGGGCTTTATTACTCCTGTGTGAAGCAGGGCTTTATTACTCCTGTGTGAACTAGGGCTTTATTACTCCTGTGTGAACTAGGGCTTTATTACTCCTGTGTGAACTAGGGCTTTATTACTCCTGTGTGAACTAGGGCTTTATTACTCCTGTGTGAATTAGGGCTTTATTACTCCTGTGTGAATTAGGGCTTTATTACTCCTGTGTGAACTAGGGCTTTATTACTCCTGTGTGAACTAGGGCTTTATTACTCCTGTGTGAACTAGGGCTTAATTACCCCTGTGTGAACTAGGGCTTTATTACTCCTGTGTGAACTAGGGCTTTATTACTCCTGTGTGAAGTAGGGCTTTATTACCCCTGTGTGAAGTAGGGCTTTATTACTCCTGTGTGAAGGAGGGCTTTATTACGCCTGTGTGAAGCCGGGCTTTATTACTCCTGTGTGAAGCCGGGCTTTATTACTCCTGTGTGAATTAGGGCTTTATTACTCCTGTGTGAACTAGGGCTTTATTACTCCTGTGTGAACTAGGGCTTAATTACCCCTGTGTGAACTAGGGCTTTATTACTCCTGTGTGAACTAGGGCTTTATTACTCCTGTGTGAACTAGGGCTTTATTACTCCTGTGTGAAGTAGGGCTTTATTACCCCTGTGTGAAGTAGGGCTTTATTACTCCTGTGTGAAGGAGGGCTTTATTACTCCTGTGTGAAGGAGGGCTTTATTACTCCTGTGTGAAGCCGAGCTTTATTACTCCTGTGTGAAGCCGGGCTTTATTACTCCTGTGTGAAGTAGAGCTTTATTACTCCTGTGTGAGTGGACAAACATACTCCTCAGCACCCCCCCCCCAACCCAAACCATATTTCCATAGCTATAGTAGTGGTAGTAGCAGCAGTATTAAAGGTACCCACTTGAGGATGACACAGCCGCTTCCAGAAGAGGGTGCTGTCCAGAACACTTGTATCCTGGTCCTCCTGCGGGGGGTGCTCTCCGTCACAGCCGGGGGACAGTTGGTCATGAACTGGGTGTCTTCCTCATCTATGATCTAGGAGACACAGAAAACCAGTCAGTCACAACTACACAATTTCTCACCAACCTCACTTTTTGGCAAAAACAATTCAGTTTTTTGTAAAACAAACACATATTAGCTGAAAGAAAGTAATTGAGTCAATTAACTTTTTGTTATTTTTATAGTTAAAAAATCATTTTTGAGAAAATACTAACTTTCAACCGTGGTGCCTGCCAACTTTTAATTATCACAACTCTGGCCTGAGACTTATGATTCATTTTCATTGCTGAGCAATATGTTCTGCTATGCATGTTTGGTTGCATTTAATGGGTGCTATAATTCAGGGCTCCTGTAATAAACCGATGGTTTAGTGTCTGAGACAGGCTGTAATATGTGTTTTGTAATCACCTCTTTGCTGCGACACACTCCACTAGTACTTCCCAATACCAGGATCAATAGTGTATTTCAACGTCACACGTGGCGGAATGTTTTCAAATGGAATCCTTTTCAGATGCCAATGCTGTCATTACATGTAGTATAGCAGACAGTTCTGTCTACGTTATGTGAACGATCCTCTCAAAACGGAATGAAACTCACACATGTCTTAAGTTCAAAATAAGACATTGTAGTTCTGTTTCACCTCATCTCTTTGCACATGACTGGTTGATTGAGAGCTGACTGTACAGTGCATAACGTTCCTTCACCTATCTTTGGCGCAGTAAAGTGGGACTGTAACAAAAATAATACTCCACGTTGTGCAATGAGACAGTGTAATAAAAGTGTTGTGAGTCCATGGCGTGTCCAGCCCAGTCCCCCTCTATTTCATGGCTGTGAGAGAGGAATGACAACCTGGCATGACGAGCAGCAGCCTCACACAAAGATGACCTCTGGCCCCCTGTTTGCCAGCTGCTATGACTCCACCATAACATTGACCTAACAGCCAGATGCTTCACACGTGATAGAAAGTAAGAGGAAGAATTTTCTGTAGAGGTCTTTTAGAAAAATAAAAGACTCTTCATTGATGCTGATGATTGTCTAAGGAACCCTGGTGAGACATTTCTTCCCTCACTGTAACTTGGCTCCATCTCTAGCTTTCTCTCTTCTTCTCTCTCTGACTCATATGCTCCCTGCTCAACCAGGGTTCCTGCATACAATACCTTAGGCCTCATTATACTCATACTGAAATAATGACTTTTTTTTGCCTCTTCACCATTGATATCCTGTCAGTCACAGACAACTGCAAACAACTGACAGTGCACAGGAAAACAACCAATTGATAGGAGGCTGAACTTGGAGTTTAGTTACTTTGGAAACTGTGCATTTCTTACAGTACACCCAGCGCATATCTATTTTATCACGCTGTGGGAGGGAGGGAGCGAGGGAGCGAGGGAGCGAGGGAGCGAGGGAGGGAGGGAGGGAGGGAGGTCCATTGTCTTGTAAACCCACTATCCCCCCCTGGGAGGCCAGCGCTGTAGTTTCCTCTCAAAACAGAATCTAAGTGGCTGTCAGATCGGGGTTGAACTGCAGCCAAGCAGCAGAGCCGTCAGGAGGACGGAGGAGCTGGGAAAGTGGAGCGTTGGTTTTAATTGTGGCTCCTGGCTTGGCTTGGCTCAGTGGCCCAGCTCTCCTCAGAGCTCCTCTGGGGCTGCCTTGGGAGGCAGGGTCTGGGTCTGGAGGAGCAGCTGAATACTTCTGTTTTCATAGTCATTCTCTCCCTGGTGACACAGCAAACACTGATGTTTTGCAGTGCCTGCTAAAGTAAATGTGTATTTTCAAGGAGACACAGATGGACAGTATTTATTTTGGGCTGAGTAGAAGTTTGAAGCCCCCTTGGAAAAGCAAGACATGGAATAGATGATAGTTTGGCAAGAGACTCGGGGCGGATGTAACTTTCTGACACGACGCAAATGTCACATCAACATGTGATTTAAAAGTAACAGGTTTCTTCCCATCTCAATGGAAATCTCTGGACTCAAGAGCACTAACATTTGCCTTGAGCCTCCTACCAATCAAATAATTGTATTACTACAGAAACCCATATAAATCTCTGATATTAAATCTTATTATATATTTTTCAAACAGTGAAATTATCTGCACTCTTAGCACCTTTTGTTTCTGTCTAGAACCTAAAATTGTTATTCGGCTGTCCCCATTAGAGAACCCTTTGAAGAACCCTTTTTGGTTCCAGGTAGAACCCTTTTGGGTTCCATGTAGGACCCTTTCCACAGAGGGTTCTACGTGGAACCTAAAAGGGTTCTCCCTGGAACCAATAAGGTTATCCTGTTATCCTAAGAGTATGCTATTCTTCCTCAGAGTATCCATATATGGATGTATACTGTCTATATTAATATATACTGCATTAACAGATTGGTTTTACATTTTAAAAACTCAATGAACTATAATTCATTTCTATAGTTCATTAGCTTTATTTAACAAGATATCTGTAACAGCCACTGCCATGTTTCTTCTTCATACATCACTTGGTCATTCTTGGCTTAACAGTATTTATAGTAAAGGTCCAAGCCTCCCTGGGCATTTCCTTTAGTCTGTAATGCTGCAGCGAGCTTCAGCCTGGAGAGCTAGCTCAAGGATGCTACTAAATAACTGTCGCGGGCAATCTCTGGCCCAAACAAAAACGCCAATGATGAACGGTGCTCTTTACATACAGTATACAGGGGCTGAGATCCCAGAGGAAGTCATGGAAGACACTCCTCCTGTTCCAATCCCTGAAAGCTTTTAGCGCCCGCTGGGTTAGTGAGAAAAACTTTTACACAGGAGACATGTCTATTACTTGGATAGAAAAGACACTCTTAAGAGCAGCTGCCGTAAAATGAGTGAAGAACTAACATTACGGCGCTGTAAAGAAACCAGGCCAGATGTTTTGCCTTTTAAAAGGTGTGAAGTTGAGTTCTGCTTCTTAAATGTGAGAATATGAGTGGTCTTTCAATACATCAGAATCAACACAGCAAGAACAGACTTAAAGCAGAAGCCACTGTCATGACGTCACTGAAACTTGGTCAAAGTTTCCATATATTTCCCCTGACCTGTTGACTACCTCCCCTCACCATGTCATATCCTGCTGTGATGTAATAGCTCTTCTCTAAGAAGTCAGCCTCTGTAGATCATCCACCACTCATTTGTATTTGCCCTGCTGTGTTTAATGTACTTGCAGCCATTGACCTAACGAGAAGACATCTAACCGAGTCAGCTTGTCTGTCTATCCATGGCAACCCAGAAACAAAGTGATGCTTTTAATCTCTGTAAACACAAGATCCTATCTAATCTGGGCTCATCTTGTCTCTCCAAATAAACTTAGTTTGCTTCCCTGGGTAATAGCATGTCTCTGGCCTAAATAAATAAGAATGAGGAGAGTTAGAAAATCTGCGGGGCTTTCTCTGAGGCCAAAGGCACAAATGGGGGTCTCATGGTAACGTGTGAAGAGAAAGACAATGTGTTCTAAACATAAAAGCAGTATGACTCCTGGAGGTTATACATGTTTAGAAATGGACGCCAGGCACATTCCAGGAGAGGAGCCAACAACACGGATTATTTGCTGGAGGATATTGTGCATTTACCACGCTTCATTTTTATAGTAAATCTTTTCTTCAAATGTCCATCATCCTTTCATTTCATTTGGAAAAGTATTATGCAAACTTTATCAGTGTCACGCCCTGGTGTAACGGCGTTCTTGTTTAGTTGAAGGAGAGTCGGACCGAAATGCAGCGTGTAAGTTACTCATGTTTATTGAGTGAAGACAAAACGAACGAACTAACACGAATAACTAATAAATACAAAAGAAACAACAAACAGAACGAAACCTAATACAGCCTGACTGGTGAAACTAACACAGAGACAGGAACAATCACCCACGAAATGCAAAGCGAAAAACAGGCTACCTAAATATGGTTCCCAATCAGCGACAACGAGAAGCACCTGACTCTGATTGAGAACCGCCTCAGGCAGCCAACCTAAATAACACACACACACACCCCTAACCAGCTACAATCCCAACTACTACAAAACCCCAATAAGAAAATACAATTCAAAATAACCCCATGTCACACCCTGGTCTGACTAACTAATAAACTAAAACACACAATACTAAGACCAAGGCGTGACAGAACCCCCACTAAGGTGCGGACTCCCGAACGCACCTCAAAACCATAGGGAGGGTCCGGGTGGGCGTCTGTCCATGGTGGCGGTTCCGGCTCCGGACGTGGACCCCACTTCATAAATGTCAATATTCTTCCCCTTCGCGTCCATAGATAATCCACCCTAACCGCCGACCATGGCCGAATAGTCCTCACCCAGAACCCTACATAATAGAAGAGCAGCTCGTGACTGAGGGGCAGCTCGGGACTGAGGCAGCTCGCGACTGAGGAACAGCTCGGGACTGAGGGGCAGCTCGGGACAGAGGGGCAGCTCGGGACAGAGGGGCAGCTCGGGACAGAGGGGCAGCTCGGGACAGAGGGGCAGCTCGGGACAGAGTGGCAGCTCAGGACTGAGGGGCAGCTCAGCACTGAGGGGCAGCTCAGCACTGAGAGGCAGCCCATCACTGAGAAAAAGCCCAGTACTGAGATGAAGCCCAGCCAGGAAGTTGAATCCGGCAGATCCAGGCTGACTGGCGGATCCTGGCTGACTGGCGGATCCTGGCTGACTGGCGGATCCTGGCTGACTGGCGGATCCTGGCTGACTGGCGGATCCTGGCTGACTGGCGGATCCTGGCTGACTGGCAGATCCTGGCTGACTGGCAGATCCTGGTTTACTGGCGGATCCTGGCTGACTGGCAGATCCTGGTTTACTGGCGGATCCTGGCTGACTAGCAGATCTGGAAGAGTCTGGATGACTGGCAGATCTGGAAGAGTCTGGATGACTGGCAGATCTGGAAGAGTCTGGCTGACTGGCAGATCTGGAAGAGTCTGGCTGACTGGCAGATCTGGAAGGGTCTGGATGACTGGCAGATCTGGAAGAGTCTGGATGACTGGCAGATCTGGAAGAGTCTGGATGACTGGCAGATCTGGAAGAGTCTGGATGACTGGCAGATCTGGAAGAGTCTGGCTGACTGGCAGTTCTGGAAGAGTCTGGTTGACTGGCAGATCTGGAAGAGTCTGGTTGACTGGCAGATCTGGAAGAGTCTGGCTGACTGGAATGGTCTGGCTGACTGGCAGATCTGGAAGAGTCTGGCTGACTGGCAGATCTGGCTGCTTCATGCTGACTGACGGCTCAGGCTGCTCCATGCAGATTGACAGCTCTGGCGGCTTCTTGCAGCTTGGCAGCTCCATGCAGACTGGCAACTCCATGCAGACTGGCAGCTCTTTGCAGACTGGCAGCTCTGGCTGCTCCATGCAGACTAGCTGCTCCATGCAGACTAGCAGCTCAGGCTGATCTATGCAAACTGACAGCTCTGGCTGCTCAAGGTAGACTGGCAGCTCAGGCTGCTCTATGCAAACTGACAGCTCTGGCTGCTCAATGTAGACTGACAGCTCAGGCTGCTCTATACAAACTGACAGCTCTGGCTGCTTAATGTAGACTGGCAGCTCAGGCTGCTCTATACAAACAGGAGGCTCCGGCAGCGCTGTAGAGGAGGAAGGCTCTAGAACCGCTGAACAGACGGGAGACTCCGACAGCGCAGGAGAGGGAGAAAGCGCTGGCTGCGCTGAACAGACAGGAGACTCCAGCAGCGCTGTAGAGGAGGAAGGCTCTAGAACCGCTGAACAGACGGGAGACTCCGACAGCGCAGGAGAGGGAGAAAGCGCTGGCTGCGCTGAACAGACAGGAGACTCCAGCAGCGCTGTAGAGGAGGAAGGCTCTAGAACCGCTGAATAAACGGGAGACTCCGACAGCGCAGGAGAGGGAGAAAACGCTGAACAGGCGAGGCGCACTGAAGGCCTGATGCGTGGTTCTGGCACTGGTGGTATTTGGCCGAGGACACGCACAGGAAGCCTAGTGCGGGGAGCTGCTACTGGAGGGCTGGGGTGTGGAGGTGGTTCTGGATAAAGGACAGGCACAGGAAGCCTGGTGTGAGGAGCTACTACCGGAGGACTGGTGTGTGAAGGTGGCACAGGATGGACTGGACCGTGAAGGAGTACTGAAGAGCCTGAATGCAGGACTGGCACAGGACGTGCAAGGCTAGGCTGGTACTCAGGAGGCTTAGTGCGTGAGGCTGGCACACTTTCCACCAGCCGACTAACACGCACCTCAGGACTAGTATGGAGTGCTGACCCAGGTGCCATCAAATCCCCGACACGCTCCGTCGGCCGAATATTATATCTAAAGCACCAAACTAGCAACTCCCTCATTAGACTCTCCTCCAATTTTCCCATTAACTCCTTCACAGTCTCTGCTTCGCTCACCTCCAACACTGGTTCTGACCTCCTCCTTGGCTCTTCACAATAAACAGGGAGAGTTGACTCAGGTCTATCTCCTGACTCAGCCACTCCCCCTGATAGCCCCCCCCAAAAAAAAATTTGGGGCTGCTTTTCGGGCTTCCATCCACATCGCCGTGCTGCCTCCTCATATTTGCGCCTCTCCGCTTTAGCCGCTTCTAATTCTTCCTTGGGGAGGCGATAATCACCAGGCTGAGCCCAGGGTCCTTTTCCGTCCAGTTCCTCCTCCCATGTCCAATTCTCCAAATGGTGTAGCCTCTCCCACTGAAGCTGCTTCTGTTGTTTCTCGTGTAGCTCCCGTTTGCGCTGCTCCTGCCTGTTGACGCGCTGCTCCTGCCTGTTGACACGCTGCTCCTGTTTACTCTTCGCCTGCTGCGCTTTAGGGCGGCTACACTCTTCTGGTTTAGCCCAGGGTCTTCTTCCGTCCAGGATTTCCTCCCATGTCCAGAAATCCTTAAAACGAGGCTCCTCTTTGCGCGGCTCTTCTTTGCGCTGCTCCTGCCTGTTGACACGCTGCTCGGTCCGAGTTTGGTGGGTGATTCTGTAACGGCGTTCTTGTTTAGTTGAAGGAGAGTCGGACCGAAATGCAGCGTGTAAGTTACTCATGTTTATTGACTGAAGACAAAACGAACTAACACGAATAACTAATAAATACAAAAGAAACAACAAACAGAACGAAACCTAATACAGCCTGACTGGTGAAACTAACACAGAGACAGGAACAATCACCCACGAAATGCAAAGCGAAAAACAGGCTACCTAAATATGGTTCCCAATCAGCGACAACGAGAAGCACCTGACTCTGATTGAGAACCGCCTCAGGCAGCCAACCTAAATAACACACACACACACCCCTAACCAGCTACAATCCCAACTACTACAAAACCCCAATAAGAAAATACAATTCAAAATAACCCCATGTCACACCCTGGTCTGACTAACTAATAAACTAAAACACACAATACTAAGACCAAGGCGTGACAGAACCCCCCCACTAAGGTGCGGACTCCCGAACGCACCTCAAAACCATAGGGAGGGTCCGGGTGGGCGTCTGTCCATGGTGGCGGTTCCGGCTCCGGACGTGGACCCCACTTCATAAATGTCAATATTCTTCCCCTTCGCGTCCATAGATAATCCACCCTAACCGCCGACCATGGCCGAATAGTCCTCACCCAGAACCCTACATAATAGAAGAGCAGCTCGTGACTGAGGGGCAGCTCGGGACTGAGGCAGCTCGCGACTGAGGAACAGCTCGGGACTGAGGGGCAGCTCGGGACAGAGGGGCAGCTCGGGACAGAGGGGCAGCTCGGGACAGAGGGGCAGCTCGGGACAGAGTGGCAGCTCAGGACTGAGGGGCAGCTCAGCACTGAGGGGCAGCTCAGCACTGAGAGGCAGCCCATCACTGAGAAAAAGCCCAGTACTGAGATGAAGCCCAGCCAGGAAGTTGAATCCGGCAGATCCAGGCTGACTGGCGGATCCTGGCTGACTGGCGGATCCTGGCTGACTGGCGGATCCTGGCTGACTGGCGGATCCTGGCTGACTGGCGGATCCTGGCTGACTGGCAGATCCTGGCTGACTGGCAGATCCTGGTTTACTGGCGGATCCTGGCTGACTGGCAGATCCTGGTTTACTGGCGGATCCTGGCTGACTAGCAGATCTGGAAGAGTCTGGATGACTGGCAGATCTGGAAGAGTCTGGATGACTGGCAGATCTGGAAGAGTCTGGATGACTGGCAGATCTGGAAGAGTCTGGCTGACTGGCAGATCTGGAAGGGTCTGGTTGACTGGCAGATCTGGAAGAGTCTGGATGACTGGCAGATCTGGAAGAGTCTGGATGACTGGCAGATCTGGAAGAGTCTGGATGACTGGCAGATCTGGAAGAGTCTGGCTGACTGGCAGTTCTGGAAGAGTCTGGTTGACTGGCAGATCTGGAAGAGTCTGGTTGACTGGCAGATCTGGAAGAGTCTGGCTGACTGGAATGGTCTGGCTGACTGGCAGATCTGGAAGAGTCTGGCTGACTGGCAGATCTGGCTGCTTCATGCTGACTGACGGCTCAGGCTGCTCCATGCAGATTGACAGCTCTGGCGGCTTCTTGCAGCTTGGCAGCTCCATGCAGACTGGCAACTCCATGCAGACTGGCAGCTCTTTGCAGACTGGCAGCTCTGGCTGCTCCATGCAGACTAGCTGCTCCATGCAGACTAGCAGCTCAGGCTGATCTATGCAAACTGACAGCTCTGGCTGCTCAAGGTAGACTGGCAGCTCAGGCTGCTCTATGCAAACTGACAGCTCTGGCTGCTCAATGTAGACTGACAGCTCAGGCTGCTCTATACAAACTGACAGCTCTGGCTGCTTAATGTAGACTGGCAGCTCAGGCTGCTCTATACAAACAGGAGGCTCCGGCAGCGCTGTAGAGGAGGAAGGCTCTAGAACCGCTGAACAGACGGGAGACTCCGACAGCGCAGGAGAGGAGAAAGCGCTGGCTGCGCTGAACAGACAGGAGACTCCAGCAGCGCTGTAGAGGAGGAAGGCTCTAGAACCGCTGAACAGACGGGAGACTCCGACAGCGCAGGAGAGGGAGAAAGCGCTGGCTGCGCTGAACAGACAGGAGACTCCAGCAGCGCTGTAGAGGAGGAAGGCTCTAGAACCGCTGAATAAACGGGAGACTCCGACAGCGCAGGAGAGGGAGAAAACGCTGAACAGGCGAGGCGCACTGAAGGCCTGATGCGTGGTTCTGGCACTGGTGGTATTTGGCCGAGGACACGCACAGGAAGCCTAGTGCGGGGAGCTGCTACTGGAGGGCTGGGGTGTGGAGGTGGTTCTGGATAAAGGACAGGCACAGGAAGCCTGGTGTGAGGAGCTACTACCGGAGGACTGGTGTGTGAAGGTGGCACAGGATGGACTGGACCGTGAAGGAGTACTGAAGAGCCTGAATGCAGGACTGGCACAGGACGTGCAAGGCTAGGCTGGTACTCAGGAGGCTTAGTGCGTGAGGCTGGCACACTTTCCACCAGCCGACTAACACGCACCTCAGGACTAGTATGGAGTGCTGACCCAGGTGCCATCAAATCCCCGACACGCTCCGTCGGCCGAATATTATATCTAAAGCACCAAACTAGCAACTCCCTCATTAGACTCTCCTCCAATTTTCCCATTAACTCCTTCACAGTCTCTGCTTCGCTCACCTCCAACACTGGTTCTGACCTCCTCCTTGGCTCTTCACAATAAACAGGAGAGTTGACTCAGGTCTATCTCCTGACTCAGCCACTCCCCTGATAGCCCCCCAAAAAAAATTTGGGGCTGCTTTTCGGGCTTCCATCCACATCGCCGTGCTGCCTCCTCATATTTGCGCCTCTCCGCTTTAGCCGCTTCTAATTCTTCCTTGGGGAGGCGATAATCACCAGGCTGAGCCCAGGGTCCTTTTCCGTCCAGTTCCTCCTCCCATGTCCAATTCTCCAAATGGTGTAGCCTCTCCCACTGAAGCTGCTTCTGTTGTTTCTCGTGTAGCTCCCGTTTGCGCTGCTCCTGCCTGTTGACGCGCTGCTCCTGCCTGTTGACACGCTGCTCCTGTTTACTCTTCGCCTGCTGCGCTTTAGGGCGGCTACACTCTTCTGGTTTAGCCCAGGGTCTTCTTCCGTCCAGGATTTCCTCCCATGTCCAGAAATCCTTAAAACGAGGCTCCTCTTTGCGCGGCTCTTCTTTGCGCTGCTCCTGCCTGTTGACACGCTGCTCGGTCCGAGTTTGGTGGGTGATTCTGTAACGGCGTTCTTGTTTAGTTGAAGGAGAGTCGGACCGAAATGCAGCGTGTAAGTTACTCATGTTTATTGACTGAAGACAAAACGAACTAACACGAATAACTAATAAATACAAAAGAAACAACAAACAGAACGAAACCTAATACAGCCTGACTGGTGAAACTAACACAGAGACAGGAACAATCACCCACGAAATGCAAAGCGAAAAACAGGCTACCTAAATATGGTTCCCAATCAGCGACAACGAGAAGCACCTGACTCTGATTGAGAACCGCCTCAGGCAGCCAACCTAAATAACACACACACACACACACCCCTAACCAGCTACAATCCCAACTACTACAAAACCCCAATAAGAAAATACAATACAAAATAACCCCATGTCACACCCTGGTCTGACTAACTAATAAACTAAAACACACAATACTAAGACCAAGGCGTGACACCTGGTCTATATTTATTTATGTTATCTTCATTTATTGGGTCAGGCCAGGGTGTGACATGGGTTTATTTGTAGTGTGTTTCGTCTTGGGGTTGTGTGGGGTGTATAGATTAGTCTATGGCTGCCTGAGGCGGTTCTCAATCAGAGTCAGGTGATTATCGTTGTCTCTGATTGGGAACCATATTTAGGTAGCCTGGGTTTCACTGTGTGTTTGTGGGTGATTGTTCCTGTCTCTGTGTTTGTTGCACCAGTCAGGGCTGTTTCGGTTTTGGACGTTTGTTGTTTTGTATTGTTCGTGTTTTTTCATCATTAAAGATGTATCGAACGAACCACGCTACATTTTGGTCCGATCCTTGTTCCACCTCTTCGTCAGAGGAGGAGTTAGAAGAACCTCGTTACAATCAGTGTCACGCCTTGGTCTTAGTATTTTGTGTTTTTCGTTAATTAGTTGGTCAGGCCAGGGTGTGACATGGGTTTATGTTGTTGTATTTCGTATTGGGGTTTTGTAGTTATTGGGATTGCGGCTGAGTAGGGGTGTTGCATAGGCTTGGCTGCCTGAGGCGGTTCTCAATCAGAGTCAGGTGATTCTCGTTGTCTCTGATTGGGAACCGTATTTAGGTAGCCTGGGTTTCACTTTGTATTTCGTGGGTGATTGTTCCTGTCTCTGTGTAGTGTTCACCAGATAGGCTGTAATTAGTTTTCACGTTCCGTTTGTTGTTTTGTATTTATTTAAGTTATTTCATGTATCGCTATCTTCTACATTAAAGACATGAGTAACCACCACGCTGCATTTCGGTCCGACTCTCTTTCAACAAACGAAGAACGCCGTTACAGAATCACCCACCACACACGGACCGAGCAGCGTGTTAACAGGCGGGAGCCACAGGAGAGGCAACAGAAGCAGCTTCAGTGGGAGAGGCTGCACCACTTGGAGAATTGGACATGGGAGGAAGAACTGAACGGAAAAGGACCCTGGGCTCAGCCTGGTGAATATCGCCTCCCCAAGGAGGAACTAGAGGCGGCTAAAGCGGAGAGGCGCTGGTATGAGGAGGCAGCGCGGCGACGTGGATGGAAGCCCGAGAGTTAGCCCCAAAAATTTATTGGGGGGGGGGGGGGCTCAGGGAGAGTGTGGCAGAGTCAGGAGTCGGACCTGAGCTCACTCTCCCTGTTTATCGTGAGGAGCCAAGGAGGAGACCAGAACCGGTGTTGGAGGTGAGCGAAGCAGAGACTGTGAAGGAGTTAATGGGGAAATTGGAAGAGAGAGAAATGAGGGAGTTGCTGTGTTGGTGCTTTTTGCATGGAATTCGCCCGACGGAACGTGTCAGGGATTTGATGGCACCTGGGTCAGCGCTCCATACTCGTCCTGAGGTGCGTGTTAGTCGGCTGGTGAAGTTGGTGCCAGCCTCACACACCAGGCCTCCTGTGAACATCCCTAGCCTTGCACGTCCTGTGCCAACACTGCTCTCAAGATCTCCAGTACGCCATCACGGTCTAGCCCATCCTGTGCCACCTCCACACACCAGCCCTCCGGTGGCAGCTCCCCGCTCCAGGCTTCCTGTGCGTGTCCTCGGCCCAGTACCATCAGTGCCAGCACCACGCATCAGGCCTACAGTGCGCCTCGCCTCTCCTGCGCTCCCGGAGCCTCCCGCCTGTTCAGCGCTGTTGGAGCCTTCCTCCTCTTCTGCGCTGCCGGAGTCTCCCGCCTGTTTAGCGCTGCCAGAGCCTTCCGCCTCTACAGCGTTGCCGGATTCTCCTGCCCGTTTAGCGCAGCCAGAGCTGCCAGTCTGCATGGAGCAGCCAGAGCTGCCAGTCTGCATGGAGCAGCCAGAGCTGCCAGTCTGCATGGAGCAGCCAGAGCTGCCAGTCTGCATGGAGCAGCCAGAGCTGCCAGTCTGCATGGAGCAGCCAGAGCTGCCAGTCTGCATGAAGCAGCCAGAGCTGCCAGTCTGCATGAAGCAGCCAGAGCTGCCAGTCTGCATGGAGCAGCCAGAGCTGCCAGTCTGCATGGAGCAGCCAGAGCTGCCAGTCTGCATGGAGCAGCCAGAGCTGCCAGTCTGCTTGGAGCAGCCAGAGCTGCCAGTCTGCATGGAGCTGCCAGTCTGCATGGAGCTGCCAGTCTGCATGGAGCTGCCAGTCTGCAAGAAGCTGCCAGTCTGCAAGGAGCTACCAGTCTGCAAGGAGCTGCCAGAGCTGCCAGTCTGCATGGAGCAGCCAGAGCTGCCAGTCTGCATGGAGCAGCCAGAGCTGCCAGTCTGCATGGAGCAGCCAGAGCTGCCAGTCTGCATGGAGCAGCCAGTCTGCATGGAGCTGCCAGTCTGCATGGAGCTGCCAGTCTGCATGGAGCAGCCAGAGCTGCCAGTCTGCATGGAGCAGCCAGAGCTGCCAGTCTGCATGGAGCTGCCAGTCTGCAAGAAGCTGCCAGTCTGCAAGGAGCTATTGTTTGTACAGATGAACGTGGTACGTTCAGGCCTTTTGAAATTGCTCCCAAGGATGAACCAGACTTGTGGAGGTCTACAATTTGTTTTCTGAGGTCTTGGCTTATTTCTTTTGATTTTCCCATGATGTCAAGCAAAGAGGCACTGAGTTTGAAGGTAGGCCTTGAAATACATCCACAGGTACACCTCCAATTGACGCAAATTAGCCTAAGCGACCAGTCTGCAAGGAGCTGCCAGTCTGCATGGAGCAGCCAGAGCTGCCAGTCTGCATGGAGCAGCCAGAGCTGCCAGTCTGCATGGAGCAGCCAGAGCTGCCAGTCTGCATGGAGCTGCCAGTCTGCATGGAGCTGCCAGTCTGCATGGAGCTGCCAGTCTGCATGGAGCTGCCAGTCTGCAAGGAGCTGCCAGTCTGCAAGGAGCTGCCAGTCTGCAAGGAGCTGCCAGAGCTGTCAGTCTGCATGGAGCAGCCAGAGCTGTCAGTCTGCAAGAAGCCGCCAGACTCTTCCGGATCTGCCAGTCAGCCAGACTCTTCCGGATCTGCCAGTCAGCCAGACTCTTCCGGATCTGCCAGTCAGCCAGACTCTTCCGGATCTGCCAGTCAGCCAGACTCTTCTGGATCTGCCAGTCAGCCAGACTCTTCCGGATCTGCCAGTCAGCCAGACTCTTCCGGATCTGCCAGTCAGCCAGACTCTTCCGGAACCGCCAGCCAGCCAGGATCTGCCAGAACCGCCAGCCAGCCAGGATCTGCCGGATTCAACTGCCTGGCTGGGCTTCCTCTCAGTGCTGGGCTTCCTCTCAGTGCTGGGCTTCCTCTCAGTGCTGAGCTGCCCCTCTGCCCCGAGCTGCCCCTCTGCCCCGAGCTGCCTTGAGCTGCCCCTCTATCCAGTAGGGTTCTGGGTGAGGACTACTAGGCCATGGTCGGCGGCGAGGGTGGACAATCCTAGGACGCGAAGGGGAGGAACTATGACATTTATGGAGTGGTGTCCATGTCCCGAACCGGAACCGCCACCATGCACAGACGCCCACCCGGACCCTCCCTATGGTTTTGAGGTGCGTCCGGGAGTCCGCACCTTAGGGAGGGGGGGGTTCTGTCACGCCTTGGTCTTAGTATTTTGTGTTTTTCGTTAATTAGTTGGTCAGGCCAGGGTGTGACATGGGTTTATGTTGTTGTATTTCGTATTGGGGTTTTGTAGTTATTGGGATTGCGGCTGAGTAGGGGTGTTGCATAGGCTTGGCTGCCTGAGGCGGTTCTCAATCAGAGTCAGGTGATTCTCGTTGTCTCTGATTGGGAACCGTATTTAGGTAGCCTGGGTTTCACTTTGTATTTCGTGGGTGATTGTTCCTGTCTCTGTGTAGTGTTCACCAGATAGGCTGTAATTAGTTTTCACGTTCCGTTTGTTGTTTTGTATTTATTTAAGTTATTTCATGTATCGCTATCTTCTACATTAAAGACATGAGTAACCACCACGCTGCATTTCGGTCCGACTCTCTTTCAACAAACGAAGAACGCCGTTACAATCAGCACATCAAATCAAATCAAATTTTATTTGTCACATACACATGGTTAGCAGATGTTAATGCGAGTGTAGCGAAATGCTTGTGCTTCTAGTTCCGACAATGCAGTAATAACCAACAAGTAATCTACCTAACAATTCCTAATCTACTGTCTTATACACAGTGTAAGGGGATAAAGAATATATACACCACAGGTCAAAAGTTTTAGAACATCTACTCACTCAAGGGTTTTTCTTTAATTTTACTATTTTCTACATTGTAGAATAATAGTGAAGACATCAAAACTATGAAATAACACATATGGAATCATGTGGTAATTAAAAAATGTGTTAAACAAATCAAAATATACTTTCAATTTCCACCGTTTACCTTGATGACAGCTTTGCACACTCTTGGCATTCTCTCAACCAGCTTCATGAGGTAGTCACCTGGAATGCATTTCAATTAACAGGTGTGCCTTCTTAAAAGTTAATTTGTGGAATTTCAGAATACAGAAGATAGCCCTATTTGGTAAAAGACCAAGTCCATATGGCAAGAACAGCTCAAATAAGCAAAAAGAAATGTCCATCATTACTTTAAGACATGAAGGTCATTCAATACAGAAAATGTCAAGAACTTTGAAAGTTTCTTCAAGCATCAAGCACTATAATGAAACTGGCTCTCATGAGAACCGTCACAGAAATGAAAGACCCAGTTACCTCTGCTGCAGAGGATACGTTAATTAGAGTGACTAGCCTCAGAAATTACAGCCCAAATAAATGTTTCACAGAGTTCAAGTGTCAGACACATCACAGCATCAACTGTTCAGAGGAGACTGCATGAATCAGGCCTTCATGGTCAAATTGCTGCAAAGAAACCACTACTAAAGGACACCAATAGGAAGAAGAGACCTGCTTCGGCCAAGAAACATGAGCAATGGACATTAGACCAGTGGAAATCTGTCCTTTGGTCTGGAGTACAAATTGGAGATTTTTGGTTCTAACCACCGTGTCTTTGTAAAATGCGATGTGGATGAACGGATGATCTCCACATGTGTATTTCCCACCGTAAAGCATGGAGGAGGAGGTGTGATGGTGGCTTGCTGGTGACACTGTCAGTGATTTATAAAGAAATGAAGGCACACTAAACCAGCACAGATACCACAGCATTCTGCAGTGATACGCCATCCCATATGTTTTGGGCTTAGTCAAATCAAATCAAATTGTATTTGTCACATGCGCAGAATACAACAGGTGTAGACCTTACAGTAAGGCTACATACACGGGAACTGGTACACAGTCAATGTGCAGGGGCACCGGTTAGTCGGGGTAATTGAGATAATATGTACATGTAGGTAGAGTTAAAGTGACTATGCATAGATAATAAACAGAGAGTAGCAGCAGTGTAAAAAAGGGATGGGGAGAGGCAATGCAAATAGTCCAGGTAGCCATTTGATTAGCTGTTCAGGAGTCTTATGGATTGGGGTTAGAAGCTGTTAAGAAGCCTTTTGGACCTAGACTTGGCGCTCCGTTACCGCTTGATGTTTGGTAGCAGAGAGAATAGTCTATGACTAGGGTGGCTGGAGTCTTTGTCCATTTTTGGTATAGAGGTCCTAGATGGTATAGAGGTCCTAGATGGCAGGAAGCTTGGTCCCAGTGATGTACAGGGCCGTACACACTACCCTCTGTAGTGCCTTGCAGTTGAAGGCCGAGCGGTTGCCATACCAGGCAGTGATGCAACCAGGAAGCTATTGAGGGCAGTGTGATAATGGTGTTGATGTGAGCCATGACCATAATTTCAAAGCACTTCATAGCTACAGACATGAGTGCTATGGGTCTATAGTCATTTAGGCAGGTTACCTTAGTGTTCTTGGGCACAGGGAATATGGTGGTCTGATTGAAACATGTTGGTATTACTGACTCAGTCAGGGACAGGTTGAAAATGTCAGCGAAGACACTTACCAGTTGGTCAGCACATGCTCGGAGAACACGTCCTGGTAATCCATCTGGCCCTGCGGCCTTGTGAATGTTGACCTGTTTAAAGGTCTTACTCACATCGGCTACGGAGAGCATGACCACACAGTGTAATGCTCTCATGCATGCTTCAGTGTTGCTTGTCTGAAATGAGCATAGAAGTAATTTAGCTTGTCTGGTAGGCTCATGTCCCTGGGCAGCTCGTGGGTGTGCTTGACTTTGTAGTCTGTAATAGTTTGCAAGCCCTGCCACATCCGACAAGCATCGAAGCCGGTGTAGTATGATTCAATCTTAGAGTTGTATTGACATTTGTCTGTTTGATGGTTCGTCGGAGGACAGAGTGGGATTTCTTATAAGCTTCCGGGTTAGTGTCCCACTCCTTGAAAGTGGCAGCTCTACCCTTTAGCTCAGTGTGGATGTTGGCTGTAATCCATGGCTTCTGGTTGGGGTGTATACATACAGTCTAATAGTAGAGAGAATTATTTATTTCAGCTTTTATTTCTTTCATCACATTCCCAGTGGGTCAGACGTTTACATACATTCAATTAGTATTTGGTAGCATTGCCTTTAAGTTGTTTAAAGGGTACCCTTCCACAAGCTTCCCACAATAAGTTGGGTGAATTTTGGCCCATTCCTCCTGAAAGAGCTGGTGTAACTGAGTCCTTGCACGCACATGCTTTTTCAGTTCTGCCCACACATTTTCTATAGGATTGAGGTCAGGGCTTATGATGACCACTCAAATACCTTGACTTTGTTGTCCTTAAGCCATTTTGCCACAACTTTGGAAGCATGCTTGGGGTCATTGTCCATTTGGAAGACCCATTTGCGACCAAGCTTTAACTTCCTGACCGATGTCTTGAGATGTTGCTTCAATATATCCACATAATTTTCAGCCTCATGATGACATCTATTTTGTGAAGTCCACCAGTCCCTCCTGCAGCAAAGCACCCCCACAACATGATGCTGCCACCCCGTGCTTCACGGTTTTGATTGAGTTCTTCGGCTTGCAAGCCAAGGCCTTTTTCCTCAGAAAATTACAATGGTCATTATGGCCAAACAGTTCTATTTTTGTTTCATCAGACCAGAGGACATTTCTCCAAAAAGTACGATCTTTGTCCCCATGTGCAGTTGCAAACCGTAGTCAGGCTTTGTTATGGGGGTTTTGGAGCAGTGGCTTCTTCCTTGCTGAGCGGCCTTTCAGGTTATGTCGATATAGGACTCGTTTTACAGGTACAAAAGATATAGATACTTTTGTACCTCTTTCCTCCAGCATCTTCACAAGATCCTTTGCTGTTGTTCTGGAATTGATTTGCACTTTTTGCACCAAAGTACGTTAATCTCTAGGGGACAGAACACATCTCCTTCCTGAGCGGTATGACGGCTGCGTGGTCCCATGGTGTTTATACTTGCGTACTATTGTTTGTACAGATGAACGTGGTACGTTCAGGCCTTTTGAAATTGCTCCCAAGGATGAACCAGACTTGTGGAGGTCTACAATTTGTTTTCTGAGGTCTTGGCTTATTTCTTTTGATTTTCCCATGATGTCAAGCAAAGAGGCACTGAGTTTGAAGGTAGGCCTTGAAATACATAAACAGGTACACCTCCAATTGACGCAAATTAGCCTATCAATTAGCCTATCAGAAGCTTCTAAAGCCATGACATCATCTTATGGAATTTTCCAAGCTGTTTAAAGGCACAGTCAACTTAGTGCATGTAAACTTCTGACCCATTGGAATTGTGATACGGTGAATTATACTGTAAGTGAAATAATCTGTCTGTAAACAATTTTTGGAAAAATTACTTGTGTCATGCACAAAGTAGATGTCCTAACCGACTTGCCAAAACTATAGTTTGTTAACAAGAAATGTGTGAAGTGGTTGAGAAACGAGTCTTAATGACTCCAACCTAAGTGTATGTAAACTTCCGACTTCAACTGTATGTGATCATAGTTCATCTATACTGTTATCCAACGATTGTACATTGGCTAATAGGACTGATGGTACAGGCAGATTACCCACTCGCCGTCGGATCCTTACAAGGCACCCCGACCTACATCCCCGATATCTCCGTCTCTTTCTCTTAATTTAGCTGTATCATTCTGATCTCATTGAATCATTTGTCAATTATTTGTCCAATTAAGTGATGACAATCAGTCCCTCTTTACAATACAAAGACCTACAGTAGTAATGACATTGTAATATAACCATGTTCTTAACAACAGAACCATAATGCATATTGAATGTGTTTGATTATCTATTATGTGTGACACAATGGTAATTTGAAGAGGCCAAATGAAAACAGGATGAGAATCTTGAGACTAAAAAAGGGTTACACACTCTGGGAACCGAAGGATGCAGAGCGCGAAGTGTGGGCTGAGGCTGGGCAGACAGGTTGTGGGAGTGTTTATTCCTTTTTATGTTGTCAGGTAATTGTCAGGTAAGGAAGTGTGTTCTCACTGCTGTAGAGCACTCTCACACAGTAGGTTGCGTATTATTATCATGAGCTGAGCAAAGGAGCTGCTCTGATGGAGACGTTAGGGAATACGCATTTAGTCTTGAGGAAAGTGATTTTGAAGACAATTACTGAAATATGGCCACAATATACATGCATAGTACATTACCTGGAATTTGCCAGCGTAGTGGTCATCTGTGGTTCCTTCCTTCCCCTCCTTCAGAGCGATAAGGGTAAAGCCTCTGAAATAGGAGGGACTGGAGGCGTGCAGAGTCACTGGAAACAGGACAGGAGGGGAGTTTAGGGAATATACAGATGTTAGATCTTAATTTGATCAGTATTGCCGCAGCAAAATAATCCTGCTCAACAGGATTTGAATGTTAATGTTGCTTGATCTGTAGTTAGGCTATTACCTGGCCAAAATTAGGCTACATGAAAAGTACAATACTGTCAATATACACTATATATACAAAAGTATGTGGATACGCCTTCAAATTAGTAGATTTGGCTATTTCAGCCACGCCGTTGCTGACAGCCATGCAATCTCCATAGACAAATATTGGTAGTAGAATGGCCTTACTGAAGAGCTCAGTGACTTTCAACATGGCTTCGTCATTGGATGCCACCTTTCTAACAAGTCAGTTCGTCAAATGTCTGCCATGCTAGAGCTGCCCCGGTCAACGGTAAGTGGTAGGCCACACAAGCTCACAGAACGGCACCACCTAGTGCTGAAGCGCATAAAAATCGTCTGTCTTCGGTTGCAACACCAACTACCAAGTTCCAAACTGCCTCTGGAAGCAACGTCAGCACAAGAACTGTTCGTCGGGAGCTTCATGAAATGGGTTTCCATGGCAGAGCAGCCGCACACAAGCCTAAGATCACCATGCGCAATGCCAAGTGTAGGATGGAGTGGTGTAAAGCTCACCGCCATTGGACTCTGGGGCAGTGGAAACGCATTCTGGCAATCTGGCAGTCCCACGGACCATTTGGCAGTCCGACAGATAAATGCCAGAAGAACGCTACCTGCCCCAATGTATAGTGCCACCTGTAAAGTTTGGTGGAGCCGGCATAATGGTCTGGGGATGTTTTTCATGGTTCAGGCTAGCCACTTAAATCTTAACGCTACCGCATACAATGACATTCTAGACGATTCTGAGAATTTATGTAAATCGTGAAGCTCATCTGAATTTCCTGTGGTGCAAGAAAATTCTCAGCATCAAACAAGTGATCAAATTAAGATCCTATCAAAGATGAAAGATAATGTAATGTAGCCCCATCCCAGGCACTGTTGAGAGAGCAACAAAGTCAGCTGGAGGAGCCTACTACAGAATGTGGTATAAAGGTATGCGCTGCGAGCAGCTCATTATTAGTTGCCTGCTGTTTGATTGTTTTCCAGTCAGTGATTTCAACAGGGTCAAATGTAACGTGTGGTAAAAGATTTATCTTTGAAAAGTCAGCTTTACTAACAATATTAGCTTATGGTTTCCCTGAAAACTGACAACACACAATGCATCCTCCTTGGGCTGTATCGGGTACATTATAAAAGATAAACATTGTTAGATGTATTTACACGTGTTAGATAATAATGTAATTCATTTTTAAGTGAACATAATTAGTATTAATGTAGGGTCACTGGGAGCAGTTATATGATATTCAGACACCTGTATCGGAAACTTTGATGAGAGAGTTATGAAGAATGTAATAATATAATTGTATTTACTAATTGCACACTACTGACCAGCATAGCTCAGTCAAAAGCACACCTGGTTTATTTTTCCAAGGGGAAAAATGCTGCTTACAATCACACGACAGTGAATTATAATGTGATAATGAGCCACTTATCACAGGCCAATGAACACCTGAAGGTTATAACCTTGCATCCCCCTAGGGGTGTCAGTTCAGCTAAACCTAGGGTATGGGTG
The DNA here is from genome assembly GCF_036934945.1 of Oncorhynchus masou masou. Taxonomy (NCBI): domain Eukaryota; kingdom Metazoa; phylum Chordata; class Actinopteri; order Salmoniformes; family Salmonidae; genus Oncorhynchus; species Oncorhynchus masou. The sequence continues at coordinate 17,120,000 of NC_088233.1, read as the reverse complement.
TTAAAACAAATTTGTATTTATATTCATTCATCTATTATGTTTGTAAAATGTGAAAAAAATGTTTTTTAATAAACATTGTTTTAAGCAAAGTGGGGTGGGCAATTTTCTCTTTTTAAAAATACAAAAATGAGCCCTGCCATTAATTATCACCACAATATTAGGTTTAAAGGTCTGTGGACCATGTGTACAATGTCAACCACTACTACACCATATCATAAATTGACTAATTTACTTGTAGAACAGTTCATACATGCATCTATCAAGTCACAACAAGGCCGACTTCAAATGCCGACATTAATGTGAAAGTAACCAGAGCATAAAACAGCTGATCGTGAATGCAAACTATTCCAGATAAATCCTACACATGCATTGAAATAAAATGCACACATCAAAGGATTTACTTAGGCCTCGACAGGTACGCAAGAAGACAAACAAACTCGACTAAAGAACGACGAAAACACACACGTGGTGACCTCACCTGGCTTAACTGGTGCCTCTAATAACAAAACCTCTCTCATCGTCACTCATTGCCTAGGTTTACCTCCACTCTACTCACATTCTACCATACCCTTGTCTGTACATTATGCCTTGAATCGATTCTACCACGCCCAGAAAACTGCTCCTTTTACGCTCTGTTCCGTACGCACTAGACGACCAGTTCTTATAGCCTTTAGCCGTACCCTTATCCTACTCCACCTCTGTTCCTCTGGTGATGTAGAGGTTAACCCAGGCCCTGCAGCCCCCAGCACCACTCCTATTCCCCAGGCGCTCTCTTTTGATGACTTCTGTAACCGTAAAAGCCTTGGTTTCATGCATGTTAACATCAGAATCCTCCTCCCTTAGCTTGTTTTATTCACGGCTTTAGCACACTCCGCCAACCCTGATGTCCGAGCCGTGTCTGAATCCTGGCTTAGGAAGGCCACCAAAAATTTGGAAATTTCCATCCCCAACTACAACATTTTCAGACAAGATAGAACTGCCAAAGGGGGTGGAGTTGCAATCTGCAATCTACTGCAGAGATAGCCTGCAGAGTTCTGTCACACTATCCAGGTCTGTGCCCAAATAATTTGGGCATCTACTTTTAAAAATCCATAATTCTAGAAACAAGTCTCTCAACATTGCCACTTGTTATACACCCCCCTCAGCCCCCAGCTGTGCCCTGGGCTCCATATGTGAATTGATTGCCAGCCATATATCTTCAGAGTAGGTGAGCTAAACTGGGATATGCTTATTAACACCCCGGCTGTCCTACGATCTAAGATAGGTGCCCTCAATCTCACACAAATTATACCAGGTACAACCCTAAATCCGTAGCCATGGGCACCCTCTTAGATATCATCCTGACCAACTTTCCCTCTAAATACACCTCTACTGTCTTCAACCAGGATCTCAGCGATCACTGCCTCATTGTCTGTGTCCGTAATGGGTCTGCGGTCAAATGACCACCCCTCATCACTGTCAAATGCTTCCTTAAATTCTTTAGCGAGCAGGCCTTTCTAATCTACCTGGCCCAGGTACCCTGGAAGGATATTGACCTCATCCCGTCAGTAGAGAATGCCTGGTTGCTCTTTAAAAGTGCTTTCCTCACCAACTTAAATAAGAATGCCCCATTCAAAAAATGTAGAACTAAGAACAGATATAGCCCTTGGTTCTCTCCAGTCCTAACTGCCCTTGACCAGCACAAAAACATCGTGTGGCGTTTTGCATTAGCATCGAATAGCCCCCGCGATTCCAAAAAGTTTTTGGACACTGTAAAGTCATTGAGCACCTTCTCCCAGCTGCCCACTGCACTGAGGCTAGGAAACACTGTCACCACCAATAAATAAAGCATTTTTCTACGGCTGGCCAAGCTTTCCACCTGGCTACCCCTACCCCGGCCAACAGCTCTGCACCCCCTGCAGCAACTTGCCCTGCCGCAGTCATCCCCGTCTACAAAGGTGGAGACACTCTAGACCCAAACTGTTATAGACCCATATCCATCCTGCCCTGCCTTTCTAAAATCTTCTAAAGCCAAGTTAACAAACAGATCACCGACCATTTCGAATCCCACCGTACCTTCTCCACTACGCAATCTGGTTTCCCGAGCTGGTCATGGGTGCACCTCAACCACGCTCAAGGTCCTAAACGATATCATAACCGCCATCAATAAAAGACAGTACTGTGCAGCCATCTTCATCGACCTGGCCAAGGCTTTCGACTCTGTCAATCACCGTATTCTTATCAGCACTCAATAGCCTTGGTTTCTCAAATGACTGCCACGCCTGGTTCACCAACTACTTCTCAGATAGAGTTCAGTGTGTCAAATCGGAGGGCCTGTTGTCCAGACCTCTGGAAGTCTCTATGGGGGTGCCACAGAGTTCAATTCTCTGGCCAACTCTTTTCTCTGTATATATCAATGATGTCGCTCTTGCTGCTGGTGATTCTCTGACCCACCTCCACGCAGACGATACCATTCTGTATACATCTGGCCCTTCTTTGGACACTGTGTTAACAAACATCCAAACAAGCTTCAATGCCATACAACACTCCTTCTGTGGCCCCCATCTGCTTTTAAATGTTAGTAAAACTAAATGCATGCTCTTCAACTGATTGCTGCCTGCACCAGCCTGCCCGACTAGCATCATTACTCTAGACGGTTCTGACTTAGAATATGTGGACAATTACAAATACCTCAGTGTCTGTTTAGACTTTAGACTCTCCTTCCAGACTCACATTAAGCATATCCAATCCAAAATTAAATCTCTTATCGGCTTCATTAATTAAATCTAGAATTTCGCAACAAAGCCTCATTCACTCATGCTGCCAAACATACCCTCGTAAAACTGACTATCCTACCGATCCTTTACTTTCTTGACTTCATCATTTACAAAATATCCTCCAATACTCTACTCCGCAAACTGGAAGTAGTCTATCACAGTGCCATCCATTTTGTGACCAAAGCCCCATATACTACCCACCCCTGCGACCTGTATGATCTCATTGGCTGGCCCTTGCTACATATTCGTCGCCAAACCCACTGGCTCCAGGTCATCTATAAGTCTTTGTTAGGTAAAGCCCCGCCTTATCTCAGCTCACTGGTCACTATAGCAACACCTACCCATATCACACGCTCCAGCAGGTATATTTCACTGGTCATCCCCAAAGCCAGCACCCCCCTTGACCGCCTTTCCTTCCAGTTCTCTGTTGCCAATGACTGGAACGAATTGCAAAAATCACTGAAGCTGGAGACTTATATCTCCCTCTCTAACTTTAAGCATCAGCTGTAAGCTGCAGCTTACCGATCACTGTACCTGTACACAGCCAATCTGTAAATATCACTCCCAACTACCTCATCCCCATATTGTTATTTATCTTTTTGCTCTTTTGCACCCCAATTTCTCAACTTGCACATCATCATCTGCACATGTATCACTCCAGTGATAACGCTAAGTTGAAATGATATCGCCTCTATGTCCAATTTATTGCCTTGCCTCCCTAATCTTCTACATTTGCAGTTGTAAATGAGAACTTGTTCTCAACTGGCCTACCTGGTTAAATAAAGGTTAAATAAAAAAATAAATAGCAAGTTGTTCAGTTGTGTTTATTTTCATACCAATACATGAAACAAACATTGCGCTAGCCTACTGGGCGAATGAATGAACATTTAAATTAGGCATACAGCTATCACAACCTATATTTTAATAGCAATAAAACAGCTTTTGGTTTAGAATGGTCACCAAAAAAGCAGGCTCCCCCACTTCCCAATTCAATTAACCCCTGGTTATCAGATTACAACAAGGAAATCAAGGCCGAGTTCAAATGCCTATATCAAATTCAAAGCAATCCACTCAATGCCTGATTCTCTGACCATCAAAGCAAACTGGCACTGTCTGCACTCTGCTTTCTAAAATGAGACAAAAGGCACGCAGGTGGGCAGCTGCTCTCTGAGGGATGCTCCGCATGGTCCTAAAGCCACCTCCTCTGTACACTAAACAGCTGTTGTATTTCAATCGGGATTGGAATTATTTAGTCTGTTTTTGTTTTTTGTTTCTTTACCAGTGGTGTAAAGTACTTCAGTCAAAATACTTTGAAGTAGTCTACTACTTAAGTAGTTTTTGGTATTTCTGTACTTAACTATATTTAGGCCAACGTTTACTTTCACTTCACTATATTCCTAAATTAAATAATTTTGCTCCACACATTTTCCCTGACACCCAAAAGCACACCTTACATTTTGACAAGAAAGTGGTCCAATTGACAGACTTCTCAAGAGAACATCCCTGGTCATTCCTACTGCATCTGATCCGGCGGACTCACTCAACTCAAATTCTTTGTTTATACATTATGACTGAGTTTTGGAGTATGCCTCTGGCTATCTGTAAATGTAAAAAAAAAGACAATTGCAATTCCACTTACTTTTAACACTTAAGTATATTTAAAACCAAATAGACTTTCACTCGGGTAGTATTTTACTGGGTGACTTTCACTTTTACTTGAGTCATTTTCTATTAAGGTATCTTTACTTTTACTCAAGTATAACAATTGAGTACGTTTTCGACCACTTTTTTGACTACTTAAAATGTTTGGTCTAGAGGTGGGGTATGGCATACCAAGCCTCGTCGAAAAACAGGCTAACAGGAAGCCTGGGAAAGTTCCATGGCAGAAATCAACTAAATAGGAGTGGAATTTGACACATCAAACCAATCAAATGCCTTGCTTGGGCGGAGCTACAATGATGCTCACCAGATTAGTGCCCTAGGAGCAACAGTGTGTGAGGACTAAAAATATCATCAAAACAGGCACAGTTGACAACGTTTGCAGCACGCCGGTTTTCACAGCATTTCTCTGTTATTTCAAGGTGAGCAAAAGCTGCTGAAATGGTCTACAATGCTGGCCGTGTCAATATTTTACGGCAACCATGTACTGTTTATCTATGGGGACAACTGCAGTCATTTTGCAAGCAACGTTGCTAAAATGAATGAAGAAAAATCTAATGAACCCCATAAAATGTTACCTGTAATGCTCACCACCTGTAGCCTAATTGTTACCTGTAATGCTCATCTCCTGTAGCCTAATTGTTACCTGTAATGATCATCTCCTGTAGCCTAATTGTTACCTGTAATGCTCATCTCCTGTAGCCTAATTGTTACCTGTAATGCTCATCTCCTGTAGCCTAATTGTTACCTGTAATGATCATCTCCTGTAGCCTAATTGTGGTCTACCTATTTTTTTAAATGTACCTAAATTTACAAGGAGTGAATATGCACTAAAAATTTTATGTCAGCACTTAAAAGGCATGTACAAAATCTGGTATATGGTTTCCCTCATACATTGTCTACTGGTATCATTTTAAATTGAGAACATATAGCTCAACGTTTAAACAATGTCTGAGTTGAGTTACGCTCTGCTTCAGGTGCCCATAAGGCCAGTAATGCCATCATACTGTAGGCCTGTGACTCCATTGGCAATGGCTAGCCTAGTGGTTAGAGCGTTGGACTAGTAACCCGAAGGTTGCAAGTTCAAACCCGCGAGCTGACAAGGTACAAATCTGTCGTTCTGCCCCTGTCGTCCTATGCCGTCATTGAAAATAAGAATTTGTTCTTAACTGACTTGCCTAGTTAAATAAAGGTATAAATAAAATAAGCTGCAAAATGTATTCACATAGCTGATATACTGAGAGAGTGAAAATCAAATAAAACTGACTTGAGATCTTACAATTACACAAAAATGCAATGTTCATTACAGAAACACAGACACGGAACTCCTTCTCTTTATTGCAGGATTGTGATATGATTAATCAACATTGATACTAGTTCATTTTGAATAATAGTTTAATAATTAAAATAAGTTTAAAAACTTCACTTCAAAGAATCAACACTTTGTCACTTCAAAATGTACAAATAAGATTACCTGTATGTAAAGATTAGACATCTTAGACTAAACATCAATAGATAATTGTACGTTATTATTACTAAATCATCATTTCAGGGGAACAAAAACAACTCCATACTAGCAGTGGCCAAACTTGCTCCAGTGATCCCTGATCTACTGGGTGAGCAGACTTCTATTCCAGCCCAACAATAGCACACTTGATTGTCAACTCATTATATTTGATAAGTTCAATGAAGTGTGTTATTACTGGGCTAAAACAGAACCCTGCACACCCAGCAGACTTCCAGCAAGGTTGGCCTGCTCTGATTGTAATAGGTTTATACATTGTGTGTGATGTTTATCTGTATTATGTATTTGGCAACATAAGCAGGCCTACACATATGACCCATGGCATATAGGATATACCCTTAGTCTTATGTGACATTCATTGGGACCTCTTTTAATCTGCAAACAGGCTTTCAGTTGTCGATATCTGAGGACAGAAAACGTCACAAAGAAACATTATAATAAAAAACTTTTTTTTCACAAAGACTTCATTATAATAAAATTAGACAGCACTGAATATTATGTTGCTATTATCTCTGGCCTTATGGTTTTTCCCTCTTGGGTCTGGAACTGGAGAATATTTTCATGTCGTCCTCCCACAAAATTAAATGCCCAATCTAGTAGCCTACAATCTCCCTTTACTGACAGCTCGAGCTGCAATTTCACCCTTTTCCATGGCTGTTATCTACAAATGTATTTGGAGACTGTTTTTAATTTAGAATGATTACACAAATATTTCTAGCAAATAGAAAATTAGCTAGCTGGTGCCATTTAATTCACTTAGCTAAACGGTGTGCAATGTTGGCCATTTGGCCAGCAGCTCAGTTGAGTTCGCATACAAAGTGGCGAACGGTAGCCACATAGCTAGCTAGCTAATAATACAGTTTTAAAAAAAACATTTAAACATGTATTTACTTACTTGAATAGGTTATTCCACTGCCTCTGTTTTTTGGGTCCTTACAAAAATAAAGTAAATGGGCAATCTTCACGCTATTTTCGGTGTAAACAAAGCACAGCCATGTGGACGAATGGAAACAAGGAAATCAATGTTTGTCACCAAAGCGGTGTAGAACGTGTTGTGACGTTTGACTTTACCAGCATAAATCGCCCCCCCCCTCCCCTCTCTCTCTCTCTCTCTCTCTCTAAGAAAAAATTGGTTCTTCGCTGTCCCCATAGGAGCACCCTTATTGGTTCCAGGTAGAACCCTTCTGGTTTCCATGTAGAACCCTCTGTGGAAATGATTCTAACCCCAAAAAGGTTCTACCTGGAACTAAAAAGGTTCTTCAAAGGGGTATTCTATGGGGACAGCCAAATAACCCTTTTAGGCTCTAGATAGCACCTTTTTTCCCCCAAGAGTGCATGGCATATTGACATCTTTCCTGAGAGTGCCAAACGCATAATGTGTTACTTTCACTAATATGTTTGTTCAGTGCAGATGCAATTGTTTTCATACAAGTATTGCACTTGTCTTCGGGTGTCATATTGAGGTGTGATTAGTAGCTCTCGTTAGCTACATTTGTCACAATTACGCAATGGAAGTGACTTGCGCACGGAATCTAAACTTGACTTAGTGTGTTAGACAACTGAAGTAGGTTATACTTTCTGAGAGTTGTCCTTTTCAAAGTCACTCCAATTTGGTTGATATATGCAAAGCCAAGCAAGTAACGATACGTAAAATGTGCTCTTATTGTTGTATACCTCTGTATGTGCTTGCAGGTTGGTAATTTTCTGGGTCCCCCTCGACTCTTAGCCGAAACTCATTGTAGCCATCTCTCCGTGTACCCTGTGTCTGTGCCCGTAAAATCCTGCCGCAATATCCATCCGACTTCGCTTGCTTATCTGTTGGTTCCTCGACGAACGTGAGAGCATTGCACACACAATTGGAGACAAAATACTGCAAAAGCAGCAAATTCAGATATATTCCCATTATTGATGGTGTGGTGGGAAGTTCTGTATTCCACCTCTACAAAGGAAACAAAATAGAGGATGTATTATCTCCCCACAGTCCCCAACTACGGAATTCCTGCAAACTATTAGCCCTGACACTTGGTAATAAATGGTGAGAGAAACCGCGGTGAATCCATCCCAGACAGAGCGGGTTTCGAAGTTCGATGGCACTGCTTCAGCATACAGTTACACTGATCTGAGAGGAAAGCGGTGATAGGAAGCTTGAGTGTTGAGTTAACGGAGTAATTCTCAGGGTCCGGGAAATAGCGAAGCGCAGCAGCACAGCTGTCCCCGACAACTAGGGAATAACTAGATTGTAGCGATGAAGGCAGCAGAGTATAAACAAAACCCAGACATTCCTAATCACCCCTGTGACCGAGAGGTGCATTTGACATTCTTGGTGAGACGCAGGAAAACTGTCAGCCAATGTTTACACAGCTATTTCATAAGTCAATTAGAATATAGCAGGGCGCTCATAACAATAATGCGCCTTTTCTTGTATTAATGGTAATGGCAAAGCAAATGTTTGGTGTATTCTCAATTATTTACTTTTGACGATTATACAATTTTACCGTTTATATAGTGCAAAATTATTTGCGTGACGTTTTCTTCCCGATTAACAATGAGTGACCGGCGTCCCTCCAGAGTGGTGGAGTGCGGTGCGATAGCTTTTTTGCCCACCAGCTGCATTCACCGGACTCCCGCGACCGTCGTTCTCACATGGCGTTTTCCTCTCACAGCCCACTCGTCCTTCTCCTGACCTGTGACACTACAGCTGCCAATTGGAAGTAATAATATGTTTCTGTGTCAAGCCAGCGCCATGCCTACTCCCTGTCGCCACTTTAAAAAAAAATATATGTTTATTGATTTTTATTATTTAATATACATTGGATGGCATTGAAAAAGGTTTGTGGAAAAGTATTGTAAGTTATTATGTGTGCAAAATATATCAGATAATGAGGTCAGTCCTGTCAGTCTTCATGCCCATTGGGGGCACAGGGACACTTGTCCCCTTAGATTTGTCATGTTTTTTTTTTTTAATGTAATTTTTGTAGTTGTTTTTTCTCTGCAATATTACTAACCACCTAGTAATTTTTGTAGTTGTTTTTAGCCCAGATAGGTTCCCAATCTAAACAGCTTCTACCCCCAAGCCATAAGACTCCTGAACATCCAATCAAATGGCTACCCAGACTATTTGCATTGCCCCCCCCTTCTTTTACACCGCTGCTACTCTCTGTTATCATCTATGCATAGTCACTTTAATAACTCTGTACATATGTACATATTACCTCAACTAACCGGTGCCCCAGCACATTGCCACTGTACCGGTACCCCTCTGTATATAGTCTCGCTATTGTTATTTTACTGCTGCTCTTTAATTACTTGTTACTTTTATTTATTATTCTTATTTGTATTTAAACATTTTGTTCACTGCATTGTTGGTTAGGGGCTCATCAGTAAGGTCTACACCTGTTTCATTCAGCGCATGTGATTCATACGATTTGATCTCCCAACCTCATAACTAGCTGCCAACAAGCTAGCCCTTGATCATGACTCTCAGTTCCATTGCGTAACATAATGGAACTGAGTGTCATGATCATGTAATGGAACTGAGAGTCTCGATCATGTAATGGAACTGAGAGTCATGATCATGTAATGGAACTGAGAGTCTCGATCATGTAATGGAACTGAGAATCTCGATCATGTAATGGAACTGAGAGTCATGATCATGTAATGGAACTGAGAGTCTCAATCATGTAATGGAACTGAGTGTCTTGATCATGTAATGGAACTGAGAGTCTCGATCATGTAATGGAACTGAGAGTCTCAATCATGTAATGGAACTGAGAGTCATGATCATGTAATGGAAGTGAGTGTCATGATCATGTAATGGAACTGAGTGTCTTGATCATGTAATGGAACTGAGAGTCTTGATCATGTAATGGAACTGAGAGTCTCAATCATGTAATGGAACTGAGAGTCATGATCATGTAATGGAAGTGAGTGTCATGATCATGTAATGGAACTGAGAGTCTTGATCATGTAATGGAACTGAGAGTCTTGATCATGTAATGGAACTGAGAGTCTTGATCATGTTTTTGAACTGAGTGTCATGATCATGTAATGGAACTGAGAGTCATGATCATGTTTTTGAACTGAGTGTCATGATCATGTAATGGAACTGAGAGTCATGATCATGTTTTTGAACTGAGTGTCATGATCATGTAATGGAACTGAGAGTCATGATCATGTAATGGAACTGAGAGTCATGATCATGTAATGGAACTGAGAGTCATGATCATGTAATGGAACTGAGAGTCATGATCAAAGGTTAGCTTCTTGGTAGCTAGGTATGAGGTTGGGAGATTGCTAACCTATCTCGGCTAAAGCCACCTTCATAAATGTGCTAGGTCATAAGGAAGCATAAGGACCTTATTTAGTTGAATCCCAGATTTTGATAGTTTGATTTGATTCATATCAGCGAGAAATCCTTTTCAAAAAGCTAAATGTTAAATTGATAGGGTTAAGGTTAGTTCCACCACACCGCAATATCTCCATGCTACAACGCTTGTTTACAGAAAACAGACGGAAGAAGAGGCAACCATCTGTGCTAATTAGCGATCTAGCATGCTCTGAACACCTCTGTGTAAGCGTAACTCAGGAAGTGGAGTGCAAATGTAGTTTCTTCGGATGGAGAAACAGAATTACGCCTAGAGTTTTCAAGAGCTACCAAGAAGCCATTTCAGACTATCAATCAAGTTTGAGTACCGAGCTTGTCTAACCATTTTAGCTGGCATGCCTGCTGGCAAGGTTAGTAGACTTTAGAAAAGGAAGTAATAACTAAATGTACTGAATAAGACTCACATTTCTTTGAATCTTTTACCCAGATTATAGCAGAGGTGCAGAGAAGCATAAATTTGTTTCTTTAAAAAAAAGAAGGTACGGTCAGGAGGATATAACCAGCTCTATAGGTATTAGATATGCAGAAAAATATGCCTATTTTTGTAAGGAAATTAAGCAAAATGTATTGTCATGTACTTGCAGGCTTCTCACACAGTGCAATGGTGACAAAAGTGACAAATAAGTAACATAGGAAAGCAATCAAAGAAGTTACATTGTAAATCTACAGTGCAACGTACTAATACAAATACTAAATAAACTAAATCAAGTACAATAGGCATGCAGATAAAATAAAATATAAATGAAAATAAGATTTTTAAACATAGCCTATAAGGATATAGTATGGACCTTATTTGCCATGTGCATAGTGAGTGGAATAAAGTGCAAAAGTAGCATATAATTATATGAAACATATACATTAGTAGTGGAGTAAGGTGACATAACTATTGCATTGGTAAATCAAATCACAACAAATGTAAGCTATTTATAGAAACAGCAAAAACAGCTTGCAGCCTCTGGCTGGCTGTGGTTAGCTAGAAGGTGGCAGGATGAATTTGAGATTAGAGAAATTCCTTGCTATTGTCTTTCAAATTAATTCATGTCTAGATGGCTTGCCTAGGGCTTATAGCTGTCCTCTGAGTGGAGCCTAAATGCCAGAGATACAAAAGCAGCCTGCCAAGGGTTTATAAGTTCCTATGAGTGGGGGTCACACCTGCCAGAGATGCAAATCACGTCTTGAACGGCGAACTCCACTCGACCGCTGGCGGTAGGAATGTATAGCCTTGGGCGTAGGAAAGTGGAAAATAGCAAATGGGAGGATTTTTTGGGGGGTACTGGGATGTAATTGAATTACATTCACCTCATGCATAAAAAGCACATGTGAGACAGGCTATCTGGAAGTGAATCAATGGAGGTAGCTGTAATAAATCATTTAGGCAGACTGTTCCATTTCATATCAATAAATATTTACTAATGAGATATACAGTAGCATATAAAGTCTATAAGGTCCATATCCAATATATTAAAACACTGATGAAATTGTATAATAAAGTATTACAAACTATAGGAAATCTCACTTTTGATTGAGACAGCCTACTGTGATGTTTCACTGTGTCATCTTCTAACAGTTTTATTTGTTTTATGTAAATGTGCCTCAAATATTTGCATAAACATATCTGAGACCAATTGGCATATCCTTTCATCATCTGAAAAGTGTCTCACTTATTCCACCTTTTTTTATGAGCCGCTCAAAAGGATAGAATTTGAAACTCTCCACACTACCACTCTCCATCCACTGTCTTCCACCTACGCAAATCCTTCTGTATCGTATGGACACTGTGCCCGCCAATGTGAGTTTGTGGTGGTCTGGTCTGTATTGAAGACAACAGGAGTGTATTAGCTGTGTGGATGTCTGCCAAAATGCTTCCTAGCTGCCATTCACTAAAACCTCCATTGAAGCAAACCAATCTATGCGCTGCTATGAAAACATTTCCCCTAGTAAGATCAAATAAACATCACTACACATGCATTATTGAATAATGGTGGTTGTTTGGTCTGAATGGAGGGGAAAGGTGGTGTGGAACTGGGAGTGAGACCCATGTGGCAGTGGTAACAACACAGAGGAGAACAGTACCTGAGGCTGGAGGTGGTTACTCTGCATCCACCATGACGTTGTCTGAGGAAGCCCACCGCTGTACTTTGGGCTGTTTCCCATCTAGCGGCCTGCGTGGCTGTTTACTACTGGCAATACTATTTCCCAATGGTACATTTATATTTTACTGCTTCATAAACACACAGATGTCTACATGGACGTCTCAACCTTCCAACGTACCTGTTGTGCCGGACATAAACAATAATATATGGTGGTTCACACTACTGAGCCGAGCCAAGCTGAACCAAGCTGTAGTGAGCTGGCCTGGATACGTATCCCCCATGGTCGCTGGAACCGTGCTGAAGAGGACCATTTGTAAATATATCTGAGCCTGCGCAGCTCGATTTGGGTCGGCACGATAGTGTGAAAATGGTAAATATCATATACCATGTTCTGTATACATCTATTTATATAAATCTATTTATAATGTGTAGTAGACTAGAAAGTGTTTATCTCTCAGCAGGCATGTGTTGTGTCAGTCTGACCTGCTTCCCTAGAACTGTACTTTGTGCACCTTGATGGAAGTTGGGAGGTAATCGGTTCAGATTGTCCATTTAAACACCCTGCTGAAATATCGTGAACATTTGGAGGCCATCAGATGCAATTACAGTGAGTCAAGACAGACAACTCTGAATCGAAATGTGCTTCCCCAGGTAGTTGCGGTGTTTCTCGCTGACTGAGAGGATATCATACCCCAAATAACCCTTCAATTATACTCCATGTTAATGCAGTGATGCTTAGCTGATTTGATTTAATTTTTGTTATTTTTCTTTAACCTTTATTTAACTGGCAAGTCATTTAAGAACAAATTCTTATTTACAATGACGGCCCACCCCGCTGGGCAAATTGTGCATCGCCCTATGGGACTCCCAATCACAGCCGGTTGTGATAGACCCTGGTTCGATTCCAGGCTGTATCACAGCCGGGTGTGATACAGCCTATAGTGATGCTTCTAGACCGCTGCACCACTCGGGAGCACAGTAGTGTAGTATGTCATAGATAATGGTAAAAATTGCTGTAGCTACCCATCGCTCCAGTAAATAAGGTAGGAGAAATATGTTGATTATTGATTTCTAAAAGCCTGTAACCATGTGTGAATCACCTAATTCTATTACATTCCTTGAACACTGTTTCATTTGTTATCTCTCTGTAGGTGAAATCCAACTATTGTGGTCATGTCTTTCCTGAGGACATCATTGTCAAACACAGGAGCCAACGGAAGTTATCTTATCAGGGAGTAGATAAGGGGAGCGGCATCTGACATGTGCCTATCAACACTTCACATCAAACATAATCAGAACACACTCCTAGGTAGGAGGAGGAAGTGTGTGTGTGTGTGTGAATGTAGAGTGTTGGGTGGTGAGTACAATTCTATCCTGGTTGTGAGGACATGCAAGCACTAACATAAGCTCTATAGCAAAGCATCATAGTCAGAGCTTTAAGGATGGACGTGGGTGAACAAAAGTGTTACTGTTTGTCAGTGACGAAGGTATTCAAATATGGACAACGTCTTGAAATTCTTCTTAATGGTTGTCTCGTATTGCAGGTATTCTGTCTCTAAGATTTGAGTGAGAGATAAAGTAGGGGAAGTAGGAGAGAGTGGGGTAAATTGAGCCAAAGGGTTAGTTGAGCCATCTTTTGTTTCTAAAAAATCATACACAAAATTAATCAATGTGACCAAATATTTAGGAAGAGGTCATCATTTCATGGAGTGTGGGAAGGAAGAAACCACATGGAAAAAGTGGTAAGCAAGTTAGGTCCAGATTGTTTTATACACTGAACAAAAATAAAATATAAAAAATACAAATGTAAATTGTTGGTCCCATGTTACATAAGCTCAAATAAAAGATCCCCAAAATGTTCCATATGCTCAAAAAAGCTTATTTCTGTCTAATTTTGTGTACAAATCTGTTTACATCCCTGTTAGCGATCATTTTTCCTTTGCCAAGATAATCCATCCACCTGACAGATGTGGCATATCAAGAAGCTGATTAAACAGCATTATCATTACATAGGTGCATCTTGTGCTGAGGACAATAAAAGGCTACTTTAAAATGCGCAGTTTTGTCACACAACACAATGCCACAGATGTATCAAGTTTTGAGGGAGCGTGCAATTGGCATGCTGACTGCAAGAATGTCCACCAGAGCTTTTGCCAGAGAATTGAATGTAATTTCTCTACCTCTCCAACATTCTTTTAGATAATTTGGCAGTATGACCAACCAGCCTCACAACCACAGACCATGTGTATGGTGTCATCAAATCAAGTCAAATTTGATTTGATGACACATGTGGGCTTAGCGGTTTGCTGATGTCAATGTTGTTACCAGAGTGCCCCATGGGGACGGTGGGGTTATGGTATGGGTAGGTATAAGCTTTGAACAACGAACACAGTTGCCTTTTATCGATGGCAATTTGAATGCACAGAGATACCGTGATGAGATCCTGAGGCCCATTGTCGTGCGATTCATCCACCGCCATCACCTCATATTTCAGCATGATAATGCACAGCCCCATGTCACAACGATCTGTACACAATTCCTGGAAGCTTAAAAATGTCTCAGTTCTTCCATGGTGTGCATACTCACCAGACATGTCACCCATTGAGCATGTTTGGGATGATCTGGATTGACGTGTATGACAGCTTGTTTCAATTCCCGCCAATGTTCAGCAACTTCGCACAGCCATTGAAGAGGAGTGGGACAACATTACACTGGCCACAATCAACAGGCTGATCAACAGTATGTGAAGGAGATGTGTCACGCCCCTACTTTATAAAGGTATCTGTGGCCACTATATGCATATCTGTATTCCCAGTCATGTCAAATCCATAGATTAGAGCCTGATGAATTTATTTCAATAGACTGATTTCTTTATGAACTGTAACTCAGTAAAATCTTTGAAATTGTTGCATGTTGTGTTTTATATTTTTGTTCAGTATACATCAGTCGGGTCTCTATAAGCTACAATATGAGATCCTAAACCTAGCATGAAAGTGCATCCTTGTTGCTGTGTGGGCTAATATAGTCAAAATGTTTGCCTTGGGGTACTGTAAGTTGAGCCAATGTCCACAATACCCCATACAAATGATGATTACATTTAGTCAGTTTTATGCATAGTTTGCATAGTTGCAATGTGTTATGCGTATGTACTCAAGTTTGGAGAGCTCCTTTGTCTTCATGGTGCCTCTTGCTTGGTGGTGTTGCAGACTCTGGGGCCTTTCGGAGCAGGTGTATATATACTGAGATCATGTGACACTTAGATTGCACACAGGTGGACTTTAAATAACTAATTATGTGACTTCTGAAGGTAATTGGTTGCACCAGATCTTATTTAGGGGCTTCATAGTAAAGTGGGTGAATACCTATGCACGCACCACTTTTCCATTTCTTAAATTTAATTTTTTAAATTTAAAAGTAATTTTTTCATTTCACTTCACCAATTTGGACTATTTTACATGAAATCCAAATAAAGATCCATTTAAATTATAGGTTGTAATGCAACGAAATAGGAAAAACGCCAAGGGAGATGAATACTTTTGCAAGGCACTGTAGAATTGCAGTAACAGTAAGGTGTTCAATTTTTTAAAAATCACATAAACCTATGAGGTGCTGTATTCTTGAAAAATATAGAATACAAAGTTATGACTTTGCAAAAATTATGTAACTTGGCATTCGGACACAAAAATGCAAATCATGGGGTACAAAATGTTACTGTACTGTTGTTTTGCTGATGCGGTATAATCAAATTTTGATGAATTTACTCTGGGTATGGGGTAAATTGAGCCACTTTGGGTTTAAGTGAGTGATGGTGTCCTGTGACAGTGGGTTATGGATGCCTACATTCAGATATACTGTATAACTTCAGTATCTGTTCAATATCACTTACCCTTCCATTTCTTGGCCAGTTGTCTGGGAAAGGGATGTTGTTTCGATGTACCAATTCGTAGCCAAGTTCTCTGCATTTGAGGCTACTAAGCCCATGTGTCATGCCCTGGTCTTAGTATTTTGTGTTTTCTTCATTTATTTGGTCAGGCCAGGGTGTGGCATGGGTTTTTGTATGTGGTGTGTTTTGTATTGGGGTTTTTTCAAATGTATTGGGATGGTAGCTTAGTGGGGTGTTCTAGGTGAATCTATGGCTGTCTGAAGTGGTTCTCAATCAGAGGCAGGTGTTTATCGTTGTCTCTGATTGGGAACCATATTTAGGCAGCCATATTCTTTGAGTGTTTCGTGGGTGATTGTCCTTTTGTTCCTTTTCCTGTCCTTATGTCTGTCGTGTATTAGTTTGCACCAGTATTAGGCTGTTTCGGTTTTCGTTACGTTTATTGTTTTGTAGTGTTTGTGTTTAGTGTGTTTTTTCATTAAACATGAATCTCAATAGCCACGCCGCATTTTGGTCTGACTCTCCTTCGCATATAGAAAAAAGGGACACCATGAAACTGGTCGGAGAAAGTCTGCATATGTTTAGAAAGCTTTCACACACGTACATGTGTCATTCAGTCCATTTCTTCATCTCTTGCTGCTGCTTAATGGACTTTTTCCTTCTCTCACTTCCTTGGCTGCTCTCTCAAGAACCTCAAGGGGGACTAGACCCCTTCTTGTTTTACGTTTGTATAAGGTCAGGGACAAAGTTGTGGAGAAGTACAGATCAGGGTTGGGTTAGAAAAAACATTCCAAACCTTTGAACATCCCACGGAGCACCATTAAATCCATTATTAAAAAATGGAAAGAATATGGCACCACAACAAACATGCCAAAAGAGGGCCACCCACCAACACTAATGGACCAGGCAAGGAGGGCATTAATCCGAGAGGCAACAAAGAGACCAAAGATAACCATGAAGGAGCTGCAAAGCTCCACAGCGGAGATTGAAGTATCTGTCCATAGGACCACTTAAAGCCGTACACTCCAGAGAGCTGGGCTTTACGGAAGAGTGGCCAGAAAAAAGCCATTGCTTAAAGAAGAAAATAAGCAAACATGTTTTGTGTTCCCCAAAAGGCATGTGGGAGACTCCCCAAACATATGGAAGACTGTACTCTGGTCAGATGAGACTAAAATTGAGCTTTATGGCCATCAAGGAAAAAACTGTCTGGTGCAAACCCAACACCTCTCATCACCCCAAGAACACCATCCCCACAATGAAGCATGGTGGTGGCAGCATCATGCTCTGGGGATGTTTTTCATTGGCAGGGACTGGAAAACTGGTCAGAATTGAAGGAATGATGGATGGTGCTAAATACAGGGAAATTCTTGAGGGAAACCTGTTTCAGTCTGGGATTTAAGACTGGTACGGAGATTCACCTTCCATCCAATGACCCTAATTATATTGTTAAAGCAACACTTGAGTGGTTTAAGGGGAAACATTTAAATGTCTTGGAATGGCCTAGTCAAAGCCCAGACCTCAGTCCAATTGAGAATCAGTGGTATGACTTGAAGATTGCTGTACACCAGCGGAACCCATTCAGCTTGAAGGAGCTGGAGCAGTTTTGCCTTGAAGAATGGGCAAAAATCTCAGTGGCTAGATGTGCCAAGCTTATAGAGACATACCCCAAGAGACTTGCAGCTGCAAATGCTGCAAAAGGTGGCTTTACAAAGTATTGACTTTGGGGGGGTGAATAGTTATGCACGCTCAAGGTTTCTGTTTTTTGTGTTATTGTAAGGGATGTCTTCGGGAGAAAGAGAGGAGGACAAAAGCGCAGCGTGGTAAATGTTCATGATGATGTTTAATTAAAACTCAGAAGACTAAACAATAAATGACAACGTGAATTTACCAAAACCGAAACAGTACCGTGTGGCCCAAACACTCACACGGAAACAAACACCCACAAACCAAAAGTGAAACCCAGGCTACCTAAGTATGATTCTCAATCAGGGACAACAATTGACAGCTGCCTCTGATTGAGAACCATACTGGGCCGAACTCAAAAACCAACATAGAAAAACAAACAGACTGCTCACCCCATCTCACGCTCTGACCATACTAAAACAAAGACAAAAACAAAGGAACTAAGGTCAGAACATGACAGATATTTCTTGTTTGTTTCACAATAAAAAATATTTTGCATCTTCAAAGTGGTAGGCATGTTGTGTAAATCAAATGATACAAATCCCCCAAAAAATCTCTTTTAATTCCAGGTTGTAAGGCAACAAAATAGGAAAAATGCCAAGGGGGTGAATGATTTTAAATGCTAGTAAAACAAAGTGCATGCTCTTCAACCGATCGCTTCCTGCACCCACCCACATGACTAGCATCACTACTCTGGACGGTTCTGACTTAGAATATGTGGACAACTGTAAATACCTAGGTGTCTGGCTAGACTGTAATCTCTCCTTCCAGACTCATATTAAGCATCTCCAATCCAAAATTAAATCTAGAATCGGTTTCCTATTTCGCAACAAAGCCTCCTTCACTTATGCTGCCAAACTTACCCTAGTAAAACTGACTATCCTACCGATCCTCGACTTAGGTGATGTCATTTACAAAATAGCCTCCAACATTCTACTCAGCAAATTGGATGCAGTTTATCACAGTGCCATCTGTTTTATCATTAAAGCCCCATATACTACCCACCACTACGACCTGTATGCTCTCGTTGGTTGGTCCTCGCTACATATTCGTAGCCAAACCCACTGGCTCCAGGTCATCTATAAGTCTTTGCTAGGTAAAGCTCCACCTTATCTCAGCTCACTAGTCACCATAGCAACACCCACCCGTAGCACGCATTCCAGCAGGTAAATTTCACTGGTCATCCCCAAATCCAGCAACTCATTTGGCCGCCTTTCCTTCCAGTTCTCTGTTGCCAATGACTGGAACAAATTGCAAAAATCACTGAAGTTGGAGACTTATATATCTCCCTCTCTAACTTTAATCATCAGCTGTCAGAGCAGCTTACTGATCGCTGCAGCTGTACACAGCCCATCTGTAAATAGTTCATCCATCCAACCAACCAACTAACTACCTCATCCCCATATTTGTTTTTCTGCTCTTTTGCACACCAGTATCTCTACTTGCACATCCTTAACTGCAAATCTATCACTATAGTGTTAATTGCTAAATTGTAATTACTTCGCCACTATGGCCTATTTATTGCCTTACCTCCTTACTTCATTTGCTCACACTGTATACAGATGTTTCTATTGTGTTATTGACTGTACGTTTGTTTATTCCATGTGTAACTCTGTGTTGTTGTTTTTGTCACACTGCTTTGCTTTACCTTGGTCAGATCACAGATGTAAATGAGAACTTGTTCTCAACTGGCCTACCTGGTTGAATAAAGGTGAATAAATAAATAGTTCCCACACAGTGCTCTGGTATAGGCCTACAGTAGATACAAAGACAAATCAGTACAGAAAAAGCACTTTAAGTCTAGGCTGCAGTGAAGACTTAAAGCTGTGTTTCAAAGGTTTTGTATAATTGCAGCCAGTCGTTTTGAAAGTAGCGCCCACAAGCCAAAACAGATCAGTGAAAATTATGCGCAATGTTATCCATTTCATATGTTATGTTACGTACTGCAACAAAAAATGCAAAATACATGTTCCTGCTATTCGTATATATTATGAGTTCATATTCGTACAATATGTTACGAATTTGTAAGTGCTTAAGATCCTGTTCAATCCCTTTAAATGAACCAATCTCACAGTTGCCTTAAGATGTGTGTTACACAATCTCAGAGGCTGGCTCCCTCTTAGTGTGCTGACTATCAGCTGAATGGGCACTCTCCCTTCCCTTGGCTCTGTCTCTATTCCCAGTGTGTTTGGCTACATGTTGGCCTACCTTTGGTACAGATAGTGTGCTCATCAGTTTCAGGTAGCCTTTTCGAGTACTGGGATGTATAGAACATGAGGGAACAGTTTTAGATCAGGCCATAAATTGATTTTGGTTAAAATGATTTTGGTTAAAATCATGGTTACAATTATTTTACATGATGCCATTTTTATCAAATTAAATGCCCTAACAGCTGAATGTTCACTCTGAGCCACACCTTTTGTTGCATTTATTTTCGTATTGTGAGTGAGGATTGTGCAGTAATGGATCTCTGTCCCTAATACAGTGAAGACAAACAGGAGGCACCACATCTAATTTCAGTAACCCATTACCATGGTCTCCCTTTACGAGTTCACTCTACCCACTGTGAAATCTCAGGTGGGAAAACGTTCTCATATATATGTTAATGTATTGTAGCATCAGCAGACTTCTCTGAACATGGAGTCCGGGACCTTAGAGGACCCGAGGGCCCAAGAAGATTATTTAAGCTAAGTTTCTTACATGTCCATTTTTACAGGCTTTTTATTTTCTGCTCAGCATTTGCAACAACCCACTGTCAGCTCCCTGTGCTGGCTGCTTAAGGCGGTGGATGTGAGTTGAAGCACACAGAGATTAGTGAATCCCCAACCTGACTGACATCTGACAGAGAAGGTAGGGACTTTTTTGCTGACCAAGCAAAGATTTGTCAGTTGAAAGCAGTGGGGGTAATTCCAGATGAACTTCTTTTCACCATCACCATTCTCACTCGATATGAACATAAAGGTATGTTTATACCTCATGGCTCTTTTAGCAATGAAACAAGTGAGCCGAAAAGTGGTATGCACCGTAAGGTTATGATGTGTGCCAGCTGATGACCTGCAAAGACCTGGACCTGATAGAGTTTCTTTGATCATCAATCTCACATTCTCTCGGAGGATTCACAATAAATTAAGATTGCTGATAGCTGGGTCGGTCAAAGAAAGAGGATAGTAAATGTCTGTAAATCATTGGAGTTGGGCTGGACAGGAGATTACATGGACTCTAATGAGAACATGCATTACATCAGCTGAACTAGTAAGACAGAACCATATGCTGCTGTGATGGTTGGACAGTGATGTGAATTCTGTTAACCCCTAAGGCGAACGAGAGACGAGAGACAAGAGAGAGAGAGAAACAAGAGAGAGAGAAGCCGCTGAAGCAAATAGACTGAAGCTCCTCCTCCTCTCTTTAATGGACACTTCATTTCGACTTCAGATAGTCCAACCTCAACAGGATGTGTCTTACAGGCCTGCTGAGGAATGCCAAACATTGGGTTGCTCCCTCAGGGTCAGTTCCAGAGGCTCCAGAGATGAAAACAGAAGGATAAAAGTAAAGTAGTGCCGTCCTGATTAAAGACAACAACCAGGGATTTCAAAGTTAAAGTAAATAAATAATTATCAGAACCAATGATTAATAAATGACGATGGTAACATTGCCAGGTAATGTACAAGATACCCAACCCCACTTTACCTCACTTCACCCAGCCCCAAAGTCTATTAGAGACATCAGATCAAAACAAAGGAATAATACACTAATGGTAAGGTGACAAATTAGAGAATGATAAAGCAGGGGAAATCTGCAGGTCATTGGGGTTTGTTCTGTACCTGATAATGTCCGATGTGATTTGTCAAATTTGAATGTTTTTCTAATCGTTGCTGGATCCAAAGCTCTGACAAACGGTTGGTGTCATCGTGTCGCGGGGTGCTGGTGAGCTCACTCATTTATAATTCAAGGCTGAGGCCGTGGAGGGACACTCGCAGTCTGCCAGTGTGGGTCCCAGAGGCCTGTGATGGAGGCCAGGGTGGGTTTCCAGGGGCCTGGGGTGGAGGGCTAGGAGGGAAGCCAACTGGCCTCCACCCTCCGGAGTACCACAGCTGTCCTATGGGAGAAGCAGCTCCATGCAGGTAAAGCATGCATTAGGATGATAAATATGCAATATGACAACAAGAGAGTGAGTTAAAAGACCAATTTTCATTGTGCTAGCTAGCCAAATTCAAATCTGTCAGCTAGCTTACCGTCTAGCTCCAACTGTTTACTGGTGGTAACCATAGCAACATGGCCACTGATGCAGCGCCAGCAGCAGCAGAGACTGAGAGACTTTCCCCCCCTTTTTTTGAATACCCAGCAGAAATCAAATCAGAGAAGGGAAGAATCCATTTTAAACACAGAATTCTGAGGGAAAACCCAGAAACTTTGTTTGCCGACTGGTCACAAAACAGGACTGTTACAAACCTGTTATTTTACACAGATCACACTACTGCCTGGCATACAGCTGTAACCGGGGATTTCAGCTACACCACAAAGAAAGGCATCTGGAAGGGAAGGCAAATCCACAATTTTGTGGACAGCGATAAGGACCAGGAAAACAGGTTTCTGACGGTAAACATAAATCAGAACGGCACTGTCATGGTCCAGGGCAGTGAAGCTGCACTCAGCTCTGATGTGCAGGACTTCCCCACCCTAACGAAGATGGCGGAAAGCAAAAAAGAAAAGGACAGCACCCCGACCTCTCCCCTCACCTCAGGCACCCCAACAGCAGGGCCATCGTCTCCCCTGCCCGCCTACAACCACCAGAGCCAAGACCACACTACCAGCAGCCTGCTGAGAGACAGGCTGGCTGTGATAGAGGTATGGGTTGCCGAGCTGAAGGAGCTCAGCTACAGCACCACCAGCCCAGACACAGAGCTTCTACAGGACCAGATCAACCAGTGCAGGACCCAGCTGAAGAACTCTGTCCAGGAGCTGAGAGAGAACCTTACCACAGCGCTTGAGGAGGTAAAGGCCACCATGAGGAGGAGAGCTGGTGCAGGTAAAGGAGATGGCAAAGGAGTTGTCTGTCATCAAGAGGATGCTACAGCACAGATAAGACTGTAGAGACTCCCAGAGAGAAGCTGCAGCCCCTCAACACCCCTAACAACCCCACTGACCCACCTTTACCCACAACCCCCCCCCCCATACCGGCAACACTTTACCCACACCCCCAGTCAACAAGGAGGCTCACATGGAGACACCTACTACAGAGAGAAGCTCTCTGCCCGCCCCTGACACCCCCACACACACCCCTCCATGTACACAGACCATGTGTACTCCAGCCCCAGACCGTAAACCCACTACTCTGGTAAAACCCACTGAGGTGGCCATCCTCATTGACTCAAATGGGAAATTCATCCAAGATGATAAACTCTTCCCCAAAAACACAGGATGCACTCCACATCCTGTCCCAGCCTGACTTTGGCACACCAGGCCACATTATTGGCCAACAGAGTAGCAGAGAGGGCCTCTGAGTGGTTCCCCAACTCCCACATCACCATCTCCACTCTGCTGCCCCGCAAAGACTTTCATCCCCGTACCATTCAGAACGTCAAAGCTGACATCACCAGAGGGTGTGGCCTATTCCCGAACGTACACGTTGCTCACCACCCAACAATCAACCCAGAGCATCTGCACGACATGGAAACAACCACACATTCACAGCCCAGTAAGCTGTACAAGATCAGAAATTCATACAGACTCGCCCAAAACAGCACAGAAAGCAACCTGGAACCAAAATATCCAAACACTCTTAGATAACTTTCTGGATACCACATTCACTCACAGTAAAGAAGGCATCAATCTGGCAGTACAAAACATCAACTATATATTCAGGCAAACTGCAAAAGAAGCACAATCGAAATTGATAAAAAAACAAAATAAAAAAGACCACAGATGACAACTGGTTTGATGCAGACTAAAATTATAGGGTAAAATCTTAGAACACTATCCAACCAAAAGCACAGAGAACTACGCCTTCATTACTGTGAGACTTTAAAACTCTATAAACGTACACTCAGAACCAAAAAAAGCACAGTACAACAGCAAGCAGCTGACACTAATTGAGGAGTCCATAAACACACACAACTTCTGGCAAATTGGATAAAAAAAAATAAAAAATCTAAACAAGAGGAATTAGCGATACAAAATGGTGACATAAAATGGTGACCATTTTAAAACACCGTTCAAATTGACACAAACACAGAACAACGCCAAATTCATGAGAAGTTGAATGGATTAGAAAAAGCTATAAAGGACAATCAAAATCCACTGGACTCCCCAATACTGACCAGGAGCTTTATAAGAAACTTCAGGCTCTCAAATTTAAAAAGGCATGCGGACCTGATGGCATCCTAAATGAGATGCTCAAACTCACTAGTGCAAAATTTCAATTGGCTATATTAAAACTGTTTAATTTGATCCTGAGTGTAGGTTATTTGGAATCAAGGACTCATAACACCAATCTTTAAGAACGGAGACTCATTTGACCCTAACAATAAGAGGCATTTGTGTGAAAAATAACCTGAGGAAGGTTTTCTGTAGTATTATAAATGTAAGAGTTCTAAACTTCCTTAATAAGCACAAAGTCTTGAGTAAAACCCAAATTGGATTTATACCAAAACATCGCACAGCTGATCATATTTACACCATACACCCTGATAGATAAACATGTCCACCAAAATAATACCAAAATATACGCTTGCTTTATCGACTTCCAAAAAGCATTTGATTCTATTTGGTATACAGGACTGTTCTACAAAGTTATTGAAAATGGTGTAGGGGGTAAAACATATGACATAATTAAATCAATGTATACTGGCAATACGTGCAGCATTAAAATTGGTAAGAAAAGAGCAGAATTCTTTAACCAGGGGTGGGGCCTTCGCCAGGGTTGCAATCTGAGCCCTACACTCTTCAATATTTACATTAACGAATTGGCCACTAATCTAGAAAAATCCTCAGCCCCTGGTGTTAGTCTCCACAATTCAGAAGTGCCTACTCTTTGCCTACTCAGTGCCTACTCTTTGCAGATAGGACCTATGCCTGCTGTCACCCACAGCACATGGCCTACAGCAGAGCCTGGACCTGCTAGAGCAGTACTGCCAGACCTGGACCCTGACAGTAAACCCCAAAAAGACTAAAATAATGATTTTCCAGAGAAGATCCAGATGTCAGGAAACTAGACCAAAGTTCTCAATTGGTACAAAATATATAGAGTACTGTACACACTACAATTACGTAGGTTTAAATATATAGAGTACTGTACATGCTACATTTATGTAGGTTTAAATATATACGAAATTCCTGATTTGGAGGTATCTGAAAAAATGTGTTGCCATGTTGAACTTTCCCTGTAATTGTTGAAATGAAGCTAACTGACCATCTATGTATAGATTACCAATTGTTGTGAGCCCCTTCTCCCTCCACTGTGAAAACACCACATCATCCAATGCGGGGTGGAAAGCATGATTCGGGCAAATTGGGCTGTCAATGTATACAGTGGGTATGTTAAGAAAATACCTCATCTGTTTCCAGATCCTAAGAGTATGACAAATGACTGGATTAGAGTCATAAGTGTCTTTTTTCACATATGCTGGACTATTAACAAGTGCAGGGAGTGAGGAACGTTGACAGGAGGCCTGCTCAATCAAAAGCCATGCAGGCATATCCTTCTGTCTCATTGCAGGTGAACTTTCCCTCCAGAAAGACACAATGTTCAGATTAGCAGCCCAATAATACAGTTTAAAGTGAGGAAGGCCAAAGCCCCCCTCTATCTTGTACTTGCATAAATGCTTCTTTGAAATTCTGGCTGCCTTGTTATCCCATAAACATGGTGTTACTATTGAATCCAGTTTCTTAAAATAGCTTTGTGGTATGAAATTGGGTAGACTTTGGAAGAGGTAAAGAAACCTGGGTAGGACAACCATTTTAATAGCGTTTATACGACCAACCAAGGAAATAGGTAGAGTTTTCCAAACATCTATATTTTGTTTAAGCTGATATATTTTCTTGTCCCAATTCGCTTTCAATAGCTGATCAAGGTCTCTTGTCAAGACAATGCCGAGGCTTGTGAACTTGTCCCTCACTGTTCTAAACGGGGTAGATTGCAGAAATTGCATATCCACAGGCCGTGATATTGGCATCAACTCACTTTTTTGCCAGTTTATCTTGTAGCCAGAGAAGGAGCCGAATGTGTTTATCAAGTTAAGTAAGGGTGGAATAGAAGTGGACATAGACAAAAGAACATTGTCTGCATATAGGGACATTTTGTGCTGTGTGTCTTTTATTTTAACAGAAGCTATAACGGCACATGCCCGAATGCGAGTAGCAAGGGGTTCCATGGCTATAGCGATGAGAGCAGGCAAAATAGGACACCCCTGTCGGCTCCCCTTGAACAGGCGGAATGACTGCGACATTTCCTGACTGGTTACAACGGACGCTATTGGGTGTGCATAAATAATTATCCAATTAATAAATTCCTTTCCAAACCCGAGGTGCTCCAGAACCGACATCATATACTTCCACTCAAGCTGATCAAACGCCTTCTCTGCATCAAGAGCTATTGCCACTGCCTCAACCTTATGATCAGGATACATTACGTTGAAAAGGCGCCTCAAATTGTAGTATATATGTCGGCCCGGGATAAAACATGTCTGGTCAGGGTGTATGATGTCGAAATATATATTTTCAATCGGTTTGCCAATATCTTTGTCAACATCGTGTTTTCTATGGGGAGTAACGACACGGGCAACAAGACGACATCTCCATGGAATCTCTATCTTTTTTTCAAGATCAGTGCTATTGTAGCCTCAGACAGTGTTTGTGGGAGTTTGGCATTTTCTTTGGAGTGTTTCAACATTCGCAACATAAGTGGAGATAGAAGTACTGCGCCAGTCTTATAGAATTCTATTACATATCCATCGGGGCCCAGGGGCCTTGCTGTATGGAAATTGCGCTGTCGCTGTGTTAATTTCCTCTAAAGTTATCCCTGCATCGAGTGCAGCAGCTGCCCCCCTGTCTAGTTTAGGAAGTTCACATTCAGCGAGAAAGCGTTCCATAGTTTGTGGATCAGTAGCATCGCATTTTGATTGGTATAGCTCTGAGTAAAACTGCGCAAAGCATTTATTAATATCCTGCGGATCTGTTACTATTTTACCCTTCTTGTCTTTTATTTTGTGAATAGCTCTAGATGCCTGTACATTTAACATTTAACATTTAAGTCATTTAGCAGACGCTCTTATCCAGAGCGACTTACAAATTGGTGAATTCACCTTCTGACATCCAGTGGAACAGCCACTTTACAATAGTGCATCTAAATCATTAAGGGGGGGGGGGGGGTGGTGAGAAGGATTACTTATCCTATCCTAGGTATTCCTTGAAGAGGTACA
Organism: Oncorhynchus masou masou; assembly: GCF_036934945.1. Lineage (NCBI taxonomy): Eukaryota > Metazoa > Chordata > Actinopteri > Salmoniformes > Salmonidae > Oncorhynchus > Oncorhynchus masou. Next base: position 17,092,604 of record NC_088233.1, on the reverse strand, counting down.
TGCCTTAGCTGTCTTGCTAATAATTTGTCACCCAGTTCAAAATAACTTTGTTGCGTTCTAGCAAGTAAAGAGCCCACCCGTTTCGAAAGGATGGTTTTGTATTCATATTTTAACTTTGTGATCTTCTCAAGGACTGTATATGAGGAATTCGTCCTAAAGACGTTCTCCTGTTCCCCTAACTCTTTCAATTTCTCTTAGCCTAGTATTGGCGCGTTTCTTCCTCTCTGATGTATAACAAATAATGTAACCTCTAATCACAACCTTTAGAGATTCCCAAAGTGTGGAGTCGTCAACATCCCCCGTGTTGTTAGTTCAGAGGAAAAAGGCAATCTGCTCCTTCAAATACTGACAAAAAACCTCATCTTTCAACAGGTATGCGTCTAAGCGCCACGGTCGCCGACCTGTCGACGTATTGTCGAGTTTCAGTTTCAGAACCATGGACACAGGAGAGTGGTCCGTAATTAAAATAGGGTGATGGGTAACCGACTCAGCTGCTGAAATTAGTTTGGAGTCCAACAAAAAAATAGTCAATTCTGGAATATGATTTATGAACTGATGAAAAGAAAGAATAATCCCTGTCTGCTGGGTGCGTCAGTCTCCAAATATCGACAATGTTATGATTTGTCATCAATGTATTTAGACAGACACTGGCATTTGATTGTTGAAGTGACCTTGATAGCTGTTTATCTAAAAGAGGACCTAATGTACAGTTAAAGTCACCTCCCTGTCACGGTCTTCCTCCTCTTCATCTGAAGAGGAGAGGCGAGAAGGATCAGAGGACCAATATGCGGCGTGGTATGTGTTCATTGTGAATTTTAATAAAGAGAACACTGAACACTATACAAAAGAGTAACAAAAAACAAACCAAATACAACCGTGACGCTACAAATGAGACCTGTGCTGACACAAGCCACTAACATAGACAATCACCCACAAACAAACAGTGCAACCCAGGCTACCAAAGTATGATTCTCAATCAGAGACAACTAATGACACCTGCCTCTGATTGAGAACCATACTAGGCCGAAACATAGAAATCCCAAATCATAGAAAATCAAACATAGACTGCCCACCCAACTCACGCCCTGACCATACTAAATAAATTCAAAACAAAGGAAATAAAGGTCAGAACGTGACACTCCCACAATAACACTTGTATCCGAGATATTTGGTATGGCCTTAAATACCCTTTGAAAAAATAATGGATCATCGAAGTTGGGTCCATATAAATTGACCAAGGTTACTGGTTTCGAATTCAGTGTACCAGCCACAATAATATACCAACAATTAGGATCTGAAATGGAGGATGAGTAAACAAAAGGAATGTTTTTCCTTATCAGGATTGCTACCCCTCTCGCTTTGCATCAAAGTTAGACTGGTATATCTGACCGATCCAGCCGACTCGTAGCTTGGCCTGAGCGGAGCGTTTAACATGAGTTTCTTGAAGATGCACTATGTCAGCAGCACCCAGTGATTTAAGATGAGAAAAAGCCTTAGCTCGTTTCACCACATGCCCTAAGCCATTACAGTTCCAGCTGACTATCTTTATTCCACCTGGTCTACTCTGTGCTCTGTCACTATGTGGCATTTCTTATTTTAGAGCAAATTGTTGCTGTCATACAAAACCCAGAAGAAGAACGTCCCGCCGTGCGGGAGCTTGTCATGCCACCTGTACTAATAATAAACGTGAACATAAAACACAGACCCCATCGCCCCTCCCGTCCCTTTACTGAGTGACTTCCCCAAACAAAGCACTCCTTAGCTAACACACAAACCTTAGGGTGTCTAGACATACAGCTTGAACTAACTCGTCGTCTATACATGCCCTGCATATAAAGTAATATTAAATAACACTTAACTCTCACATTAGGGGGTGAGTGGCGCTAAAACATGATGAACATCTCACCAATCATATAAGTCCCAAATTCTGATCTTCTGATGGAAAAGACATAGGCCGGAAATTCAAACACATTCCTGGCCTGTATTTGGCCAATTAGCCGGCTGACACAGCCGTTCTGTATCCTCAGCCAGAGAGCTTGCTTGTCAAGGACAGATCGGCCTCTTTTGGGTTGTCAAACCTACGTGTTGATCCCTCGACTGTCACCTTAAACCGGGCTGGGAAGAGGAATCCATATCTGATGTTGGCCGCCCTGCATTTGTTGCGTACCTCATCATACTCTTTCCGTTGGTTCCTCACCTCCAAGGTAAGATCTGGGTAGAAAGCCACCCTGGCTCCGTTGAGGTTAAGGGGGAACCTTTGACTAGCCAGCTTGAGGATGAGATCCCTGGTCTGGGGATAATGCAGCCGTACAATGAATGGCCTTGCTGGCCCGCCCTTGGCCGGCCTCGTTGGCTGAGATCTGTGTGCGAGGTCGATCAGGATGGCCGTTTTGAAGTGTTCACTCCCCAGCAATGCCAGTATCAGCTCCGAGACAAATTCAGTGGGTTTCCCTTTCTCTGTGTCCTCCTGGATCCCACATATTCGGATGTTCTGGCGTCTTGAATGCGACTCGAGCATTTCCAGTCGGGCTTTCAGGGTTTTGTTGTCATTTTTGAACGTTGCGCACTGTTTCTCTATGTCCTGTAGCCTGGCCTCGTGATCAACTGTCGTCTGCTCAACCTCATGCACCCTTCCCTTAGTTGCCTTCACAGTTTCGGCCAAAGTCCCAATACTCTTTGAGATATCAGTCAACCTTGTGTCCACCTTCTTGCTTAGTGAGTTTATGGCAGCCAGTATGTCACTTTGAGTAGGCTCTGTGGGGTACTCTTGGAAGCTAGCCTCTTCAGCTAACTCCTCGTGGGTTGGCGACGTTGAAATTGGTTCGTTGTCTATCTCATTCAAATTATCTTGTTTAGCGCCCCCTTTTTTGGTGCCTTTTCCCTTTGTCATATTTGTTTGAAGTTACAGTTTATGAGAGGTTAAGATAAATACTAATTTGTTTCAAAATAGAGCGGAGCTCGAACAAAGCACATCTACTACTACTACTACTACTACGAGAGAGAGAGAGAGAGAGAGAGAGAGAGAGAGAGAGAGAGAGAGAGAGAGAGAGAGAGAGAGAGAGAGAGAGAGAGAGAGAGAGAGAGAATTTTCCTGTCCTGCAAAGCATTCAAAATGTTGCTAGTACTTTTGGGTGTCAGGTCAAATGTAAGGAGTAAAAAGTACATTATTTTCATTGGGAAAGTAGTGAAGTAAAAGTTGTAAAAAATATAAATAGCAAAGTAAAGTACAGATACCCCAAAAAAGACTTAACTTCTCGGCAAATGATGTTAGGACATCTCTCTCAGCAGACAAAACATTACAAACAGCTAGCAGCAAAGTAGATTGGACACAAAAGTCAGAAAAGCAACAATATGAATCGCTTACCTTTGATGATTTTCGGATGTTTGCACTCACGAGACTCCCAGTTACACAATAAATGTTCCTTTTGTTCCATAAAGATTATTTTAAAATCCAAAATACTTAAATTTGGTTTGCGTGTTATGTTCAGAAATCCACAGGCTCAAGCGGTCACGACGGGGCAAAATTTCAAATAGTATCCGTAAAGTTCGTAGAAACATGTCAAAAGTTTTTCACAATCACTCCTCAGGTTGTTTTTACAGTAAATAATCAATAATATTTCAACCGGACTGTAGCTTTTTCAATAGGACTGAGAGAGAAAATGTCTGCTCCCAGCTGCTCGCGCATGCAAAACTCTGCTGGCACCCAGCAATCCACTGACGCGATGTGATCTTTCTCGCTAATTTTTCAGAATAAAATCCTGAAACTATGTCTAAAAACTGTTCACACCATGTGGAAGCCATAGGAAAAAGGAATATGGTTGATATCCCTTTAAATCGAGGGAAGGCATGCAATGGAACAGAGAGGTTTCAGGAAAAACAGCACTTCCTGGTTGTGTTTTTCTCAGGTTTTCGCCTGCAATATCAGTTCTGTTATACTCACAGACAATATTTTGACCGTTTTGGAAACATTAGAGTGTTTTCTTTCCTAATCTTACACTTATATGCATATTCTAGATTCTGATCCTGAGAAATAGGCAGTTTCATTTTGGTACGTTTTTCATCTAAACATCAAAATGCTGCCCCCTACACTCAAGAGTAGTACTTTAAAGTATTTTTTGCTTAAGTACTTCACACCACTGAGAAAGCGAGAGTGAGAGAGTGAGAGAGTGAAAGAGAGATGAAATATAGAGGAATAGAGGAGTCTCTTGTCCTTCTCCTGTAATAGCCTTTCTCTGCCTGACCTCCTCCAACTCTTTTAAATCAGCCTCTCCTTCAAGTTTCTATCCTCCTCCCTCCTCCTCCCATCTATCCCTCCATTCCTCATCCCATCTCATCTCATCTCTGCCCTCTCTTATAAAGGTTGAGAGTGTGTGGCGAGTGAGAGGACATAACAATCACTATAGCATGTAATAACAACAGTTTTTCAACATGGATGAGTCATACATCTTACTCTTGCATTCTCTTTCTCATGGTGCAGTCCACTGACTGTACCCACTGGACAACCACTAGTTCTGATTTATATTTTGTTGAGTTGTCAGCTAACGTGAATTCAATGCAACATTTCACCATGTCATTGGATTTAGGTTAAATGTTGGGTGGAAAGAAAATACATGTCCTTAAAGTGTCAATCTGCAGTATAAACATTAACAATGCGTCTTCCCCACCGCTGTTTCGGTATATAGCAAAGGGATGGGGCTGGAGAAATGTAAACACTCAAATTCATAGACAGAGCTATGGATGCTAGGACTGAACATCTATGATATCAAAATTGTAGTTTTAAGCATGTTTAATATGCAATACCTTTGTTTGTTTACATGTACTTCACATGTACAAACATTGGAGTAAATCAAGCTTGTATTTTGGGTTCTGATGGGGTACAACAGTTGAACTAAGCTTATGTGTCATTGATAAGTAATATTCTTAAATAGGTATATATATCATTAATTTATAAGTCCGAAAATGGATGTAGCAACTGCTGATTGCGCCTTTAAGTTGATGACTTTCGCAATCCAATCAGTTTTTCAAGTTGATTTAACATCATCACATAGATGTCTTCGGTTGAAATGATGTGGAAACCTTGCAGAGACTGGCTCATATCTGTACTTGTTGTTTGTTTGAGACCAAATAGACACTACAGCGGTGTATCTGGACAAATCCAGATATTGATCTTGAAACAGTTGAGTCAACTCTCCTATTCACACACACTGTCTGGGCAAGAATGAGCAGGTTAACAAGATGTTATAGACCTAAAACATGGTGTAGAGGTGTCTGTAGTATTGTGTGATCATGATGACGTAGTAGGATGTGTAAAATATATTCCACTCTACCTGCAGTGCCTGTTGAATCATGCAAGGTCCAGCTTCAGCAGAGATGAGATCTGACAAGCAAAGCAAACAAATCCATGTCGAAACTATTTCATAATTGGACATTGAAAACTCCTTCCAATGTGAGACTGTGCATGTGCTTAAGAGAGAAGAATGCTCCACACAGCAAAGAAATTTGCCCCTCTCTGTGACAGGAAATTACCTTTGAAAAACAGCTTGATTAATGATTGTTTATGAGCCATGAAAAACACTCAATAGAATATAATTATTTTGTGTGACCACACCCTTGCTGCATGTGTAGGTTCTTTCATGTGCATATGTTTTCGCTGGTGATTCATACCAGCGAAATTGGCTGTGGAGAATGATGACTGATTGTTTCTTTGTGTACCTCTCAGCGAGGGATGTCAAAGACAAACAGATCAAGACACGCACTTCAGTCAATCAACAAGCCCAGTAGCCTGTTATAGTCTTCTGATTGATAAGTGAACATGGATGGTAGCAGGGACAAGGGACCATAATGAATGAATACCTACGTGTTATCCCCTGCCTACAGCTTGTAAAAAAGGGCTGATTATTTCACATTCAACTGTATGAGAGGCCTCGACTAACGCTTTCTGACATGGAAACAGCGATATCATCATACATGTGTAATATCTGAATTTGATCACTCTTTTGTTGCTGAGAGGTTTCCCGCATCGCAGGAAATGCAGAGGAGCTTCGTGATTTACAAAAATTCACTGAAAACCCACACTAACCCACGGTTATATTAAGAGCACTTTTCATGAATCCTACTTTTACCCAGCTAATAGCCATAACCACTGTTCAAGCAACATTATGGACTAAACATTCAAATCCTGTTGCTGCAGGATTATTTTGATGTGACAATAAAGGTCAAATTAAGATTCTACATCTGTAGGTGTCATCTCCTCTCACAGGTTGAGGTCACACCAAGCTTCCAGAATAGTTCTCCACTCAACTACGAGAGAGGGTGATGCATGCATTTGTCCTTTTTTTTGTTTTTCTTAAGTGTTTGACAGGAATGTTTTAATGAATATAGCACTCAGCCAGTAAGTGAGTAGTGGTTTCTAGAGGTACAATGTGGGCACTAGATAAGGTCAATCCAATTAGTTAAATAGCAAAGAGGAATGAGGTCCTCCACTGCCAAATGTTTTCAAGTTGAAGACCTGACGTTAGAAGAGGTGCTGGAAAAACTCTTGTGCAATAAAGAGGTCAATAAGAACTCTTGTGCAATTTAATTTGTGTTATTTAATTTAAATCAGTTATTAAATAGATCATGTTGTAAAACTTCTTGTTTCTTGTTAACTTGTTTATGTAGGCCATGTTGTATGCAACATGTTATTTTTGACTGTTTATTGAGGGCACGTTGGGAACAGCTATCAACACATCTTCCAGCGATTAGCTCTAGATATGCTTGCAAGCATCCTTAATGTGTAGAAGGTCAAACTGTGTTATAGAAAGGAAACAGTGAAGTGAAAGAAAGAAAGACCATGCTTTGCTGAAACTATGACATCATCCTTCAGAACAAATAAATAGAAAAACATATACAGTGGGTGGTGCTATTACTGACATGTAAACTCTTCCACAAATAACGAAATCACATCTGCCTAGTTAAGACATTCAATTAGCTGCTCCTATCAGGAAATAAAAACAGCACAAAATGTGACTTCCTGTCCAATGTTATTTTTGTTATTCTTTAACGATGCTTTTTAGGGTACTGCAGATCACAATGTACCAGCTGCAAGCAATTTGCAAGGCCCATAAATCCAATGTAATTATTCTAAATAGGTCCATATTTCCTAGCCTGCTTTGAGGGTGCCTGATGCTGATTGGACAGACAAACTGTTCAATGAGTTAACCCTGACCAAGTTCCCAGGTTAAACACATCACTGATTGAACACAGTGAGAGGATGAACACATCCACTCTAATAGAAGTCTAATGGGCCTTGTTCTTTATGGTCTGGGCCAGCCTCGACTCTTTAGTTCCCAGCTATGATGTACTCTGTCCAAAATAATGAGACTGCCATGGCTTTGAGTTACACTGTACATTAGTGCTGGAATAGCAGAAATTCCCATTATATTGAGATGTGAGCCGCTCAATAAAAGGGATAGCGCCACAAATATTAATCGACAGAGTATTTCATCTATAATAAAATACTACCTCTTTGCTGTGTTTTTGGGAGGAAGATTACCAGGTTTGAAAGTGCTGACATGGTGAGAAACAGATATCTGGCCTGGGCCGTATCTGTGTGAGAGCTCAATCCCAACCAACAACCCAACAAAAGAGACATGTATTGTGGTGCTGCGTGGCATTGCGGCGTATGGAGGCCTGTGCTTTATGATGTCATCCATCGGCAAGGCAATCTCACATTCTTGCTCATACAGGATCACAGTCCAGGGCTCTCTCTCTCTCGCCCCCTCTCTCTCTCACACACACACCACAATGCTGATCTGTAATTTGTTTACATATATACACTGTCAAAGCCCTTTCATTGAAACAGTAATTATAGATGTGATTTTTAAAGGCCTATGCAATTATCCACAGAAAAATTTGACGATCACTATAACATTTTGAACAGGCCCCTGAATCTGTTTCAGCTCTATTCAGGTTTGTAACAAAAGAGAAAGCGAATCCATAACGATGACTAGCTAGTCCAAATGGTTGGGCGGTTGGAGTCCCTGGCAGACTCTACATCACAGATGCCAGGGGTGAAGGGAAGTCAATGGGAGATTGTGACATGATGTGTGCAGGTCAGACCCAGTCTATAAGCTTGTAGCCCCATGGCACTGGCAGACACAGAGTGTTGCAGATCTATGAGACATGACTCTGGTGTGTTCAGTGACTCCTATGTTTGTAGACCACCTGGATGAGGAGGTTAAATAACACACGGTGTAGACAGGCACGCACTCACACACAGCGAAGCAATACTGCAACTCGTTATATTTTCTTGCGAACGTTGCAGCGGAAACAAACTCACCACTGCTCGTGCAAACACATTGGCTATGGCTGGTGCCTCGTGGGGAACTCGTTTAAGTCTGTCTGAAGGCTAACACATCATCTAACTCAGGACGTATATAAAGGCTATATCTAGTAATAGTGAACAAAAATATGAACGCAAAATATAAAGTGTTGGTCCCATGTAACATAAGCTGAAATAAAAGATCCAAGAAATGTTCCATACGCACAAAAAGATTCTTTCCCTCATATTTTGTTCACAAATTGGTGCCGGAAGAAATGGCAGCAGTTTTACTGGCGCCCAACCAATTGTTGTGCTATTATGTGTTTTTGTTGCGTTATTTGTAACTTATTTTTACCATAATGTTTCTGCAACAGTACCTTATGGCAAAAAAGAGCTTCTGGATATCAGGACAGCGATCACTCACCTTGGATTAGACAAAGATTTTTTATTCAACAAGCAACATGCTTTAATCAGGGCAAGGTGACCGGAAACATGACCGAATACAAACAGTGTAACTATTCCCTCCGAAAGGCAATCAAACAAGCTAAGCGTCAGTATAGAGACAAAGTAGAATCGCAATTCAACGGCTCAGACACAAGAGATATGTGGCAGGGTCTGCAGTCAATCACGGATTACAAAAAGAAAACCAGCCCAGTCACGGACCAGGATGCCTTGCTCCCAGGCAGACTAAATAACTTTTTTGCCCGCTTTGAGGACAATTCATTGCCACTGACACGGCCCGGCCCGCAACCAAAACATGCAGACTCTCCTTCACTGCAGCCAAGATGAGTAAAACATTTAAACGTGTTAACCCTCGCAAGGCTGCAGGCCCAGACGGCATCCCCAGCCGCGCCCTTGGAGCATGCGCAGACCAGCTGGTGTCGTGGAGAATCTTAACAAAATGTAACACTTACAAGAACTTGTGAATTCAATATAGGCTTTTAATACAAACATATCAGAAGCCTAGCTGGTCCGCGGAACACACACTTGTCCAGAGCACTGGCTCTGATTTATACACATACAACATATGAGTCCATCCCACATGCAAATGAAGTTACTTCCCTCAGTCCATCTGCCACCATTATATCCCAATCTGTGCATCCTGCATGTTCAGCTCGATAACGCCCATATCTGCTTTCAGTCAAGTTATAATGGTGACAGGACCTCATCATGTCCCAAAAATAATACATGCCCATCTTATGCTATGGGCCCCCTTACGTTCAGCCTGGTGTGTTCTTTGGTTTGTCTGTCCTTATTAGGACTCGTAGACTATGTGTCTCTTCTGACATTCCTTCAGCATCTTCATGTCCTAAAAATATATGGCCTATGTCTATAGTCCATCAGTTGGTCATTTGGCTGACCCCCTCCTTTGTATGTCCCTCTGACCTTGGTATGTCCAGCTGTCCTATGCTCTCATGGCCTTACTCTGGCCTCCTGTCCTATACAATAGCCAATGATTTTTACCAGATTGGCAAATGCACTCTAAGTGTATCTTTCTCTTATGTTACAGTATTATGTTCCTCCCTATATGTATATCTTTCTCACACACTGGCTGGAGTGTTTACGGACATATTCAATCAATCCCTATCCCAGTCTGCTGTTCCCACATGCTTCAAGAGGGCCACCATTGTTCCTGTTCCCAAGAAAGCTAAGGTAACTGAGCTAAACGGCTACAGGGTCGACTTCCCTCATCATGAAGTGCTTTGAGAGAATAGTCAAGGACCATATCACCTCCACCCTACCTGACACCCTAGACCCACTCCAATTTGCTTACCGCTCAAATAGGTCCACAGACGACGCAACCTCAACCACACTGCACACTGCCCTAACCTATCTGGACAAGAGGAATACTTATGTGAGAATGCTGTTCATCGACTACAGCTTGGCATTTAACACCATAGTACCCTCCAAACTCGTCATCAAGTTCGAGGGTCTCGACCCCGCCCTGTGCAACTGGGTACTGGACTTCCTGACGGGCCGCCCCAGGTGGTGAGGGTAGGTAACAACATCTCCACCCCGATGATCCTCAACACTGCGGCCCCACAAGGGTGCGTTCTGAGCCCTCTCCTGTACCCGCTGTTCACCCACGACTGCGTGGCCATGCACGCCTCCAACTCAATCATCAAGTTTGCGGACGACACAACAGTGGTAGGCTTGATTACCAACAATGACGAGACGGCCTACAGGGAGAAGGTGAGGGCCCTCGGAGTGTGGTGTCAGGAAAATAACCTCACACTCAACGTCAACAAAACTAAGGAGATGATGGTGGACTTCAGGAAACAGCAGAGGGAACACCCCCCTATCCACAGTAGTGGAGAGGGTAGTAAGTTTTAATTGGTCCACCCACACAGACAGCATCGTGAAGAAGGCGCAGCAGCGCCTCTTCAACCTCAGGAGGCTGAAGAAATTTGGCTTCTCACCAAAAGCACTCACAAACTGTATCACAAGGCTGTATCACCGCCTGGTACGGCAACTGCTCCGCCCACAACCGTAAGGCTCTCCAGAGGGTAGTGAGATCTGCACAACGCATCACCGGGGGCAAGCTACCTGTCCTCCAGGACACCTACACCAGCCAATGTCACAGGAAGGCCATAAAGATCATCAAGGACAACAACCACCCGAGCCACTGCCTGTTCACCCCGCTATCATCCAGAAGGCGAGGTCAGTACAGGTGCATCAAAGCTGGGACCGAGAGACTGAAAAACAGCTTCTATCTCAAGGCCATCAGACTGTAACGTGTTCAGGCTACACGTTCCCCAAGGGCACCCACCCCCTCAACTCAAAAAGTGGCGCACAGAATGCAAAAATATTCTTAGAAATATTTAACCTCCACACATTAACAAGTCCAATGGCTCAAATGAAAGATAAACACCTTGTTCATCTACCCAGTGAGTCAGATTTCTAAAATGTTTTACGGCAAAAACATAGCACATATGTATGTCAAACCACCATAAAGACACATACGATATGTAGCCATTTTGTCGAACAAAAGATTCAATCACAAACGCAGGATTAAAAGAAAAATAATTCATTAACCTTTTGAAAATCTTCATCAGATGACAGTAATAGGACATGTTACACAGTACATATATGTTTTTTTTCAATAATATGCAATTTATATCCATAAATCTCTGTTTACATTGACGCCATGTTCAGACAATGCTAAAAAATGTCCGGAGAAATTATAGATAACTCCGCCAGATAATGCCAGATAACAGCAATACACATCATAAACTTTGACTAAATATACATGTTCAACATATAGTTAGAAAGATACACTGCTTCCTAATGCAATCGCTTTGTCAAATTTCTTTTTAACGTTACAGAAATCGTTTACTATCCAATAATCTGAGACGGCGCTCAGACATAAGCAATATTTCTCCGCTATGTTGGAGTCAACAGAAACACAAAATTACAACATAAATATTCCCTTGCCTTTGATGGTCTTCGAACAGAATGTAGTGGAAGGAGTCATACTTACCCAAAACATTGTTTGGTTTCAAGTCGTGTGTCTTTGTATTAGCATATGCGACAAGTTCCAGCTGAAATGCATCCAAAATTACTTCTGGTCCCGAACAGTTGCGCATCAAAACTTCAAAATTACATATTATATGTCGACTAAACTGGTCAAACTAAGTGCAGAATCAAGCTTTAGCATGTTATTAACGTACAAAACAATTGGCGATTCAACCGGACAAAAGCAATTCCTCTCAGACAATCTGGAATGGAGGAATGACTGTGTACAATTTGCGCCAGAATGCGCATCTATTTTCTCGCGACACCCAGAATTTTGCCTGCCAAAGGATCAAAGCTCACGGGATTCGCACAATTAAACGCTCTACTGAAAGAAGACATCTCGCGGAAGACATAGAAACTGTTCCCAGATCCATCACTTGTTGGGAAGGGTGGGGGCGATTACGTCAAAGTTGGCCCAACTTTCTGAATGAGAAAACTAGTTTGGGAGATTGGCTGCCCTGTGAGTTCTGCTATACATACATACATACATACATAATTCAAACGGTTTTAGAAGCTTTAGAGTGTTTTCTATTCAATAATTATTATTATATGCATATATTAGCAATTTTGGACAGATTTTTCTCCAGTTTACTATGGGCACGCAATTCAGCCAAAGGGGGCAGTATTGTCCCGAGCCTTAACAGGTTTTAAACAGCCACCACTAACATTGAGTGGCTGCTGCCAACACACTGACTCAACTCCAGCCACTTTAATAATGGGAATTGATGGGAATTGATGTAAAATATATCACTAGCCACTTTAAACAATGCTACTTAGTATAATGTTTACATACCGTACATTATTTATTTCATATGTATACGTATATACTGTACTCTATATCATCTACTGCATCTTTATGTAATACATGTATCACTAGCCACATTAAACTATGCCACTTTGTTTACATACTCATCTCATATGTATATACTGTACTCGATACCATCTACTGCATCTTGCCTATGCCGCTCTGTACCATCACTCATTCATATATCTCTATGTACATATTCTTTATCCCTTTACACTTGTGTGTATAAGTTAGTAGTTTTGGAATTGTTAGCTAGATTACTCATTGGTTATTACTGCATTGTCGGAACTAGAAGCACAAGCATTTCGCTACACTCACATTAACATCTGCTAACCATGTGTATGTGACAAATAAAATTTGATTTGGAAAAAAAAGACGCACGGGACATTCTCCAAAACCCGACAGGGCCAACATCCCCGTTATTTGCAAGAGGAAGCGACACAGGTACAGAGGACAAAGAGCCAGATGCTTGGTCAGGACCCGGAAAAGGCGAGTGGCAAAGCTGCCATTACCATCAATACTACTCGCCAACGTGCAGTCAATGGACAATAAACTAGATCAGGTACGATCACTAATATCCTACCAACGGGACATCAAAACTGAATTATCTTAAGTTTCACGGAATCGTGGCTGAATGGCGAGATGGATATTCAGCTTGGGGGATATACGCTGCATCGGCAAGATAGAACAGCACACTCCGGTAAGACGAGGGTGGGGCTGGTCTGTGCGTATTTGTAAACAACAGCTGGTGTATGAAATCTAAGGAAGTCTCTAGATTTTGCTTGCCTGAAGTAGAGTATATTCTGATAAATTGCAGGCCACACTACTTGCCTAGAGAGTTTTCAGCTATACTTTTCGTGGCTGTTTATTTACCACCACAGACAGATGCTGGCACTAAGACTGCACTCAGTCAGCTGTATAAGGAAATAAGCAAACAGGAAACCACTCACCCAGAGGCGGCGCTCCTAGTGGCCGGAGACTTTAATGCAGGGAAACTTAAATCAGTTCTACCAAATTTCTATCAACATGTTAAATGTGCAACCAGAGGGAAAACAATCTAGATTACCTGTACTCCACACAGAGACGTGTACAAAGCTCTCCCTCGCCCTTCATTTGGTAAATCCGACCACAACTCTATCCTCCTGATTCCTGCTTACAAGCAAAACTTTAAGCAGGAAGCACCAGTGACTCGGTCTATAAAAAAGTGATCAGATGAAGCAGATGCTAAACCACAGGACTGTTTTGCTATCACAGACCATAAGCCATGGATTACAGGCAACATTCGCACTGAGCTAAAGGGTAGCGCTGCCGCTTTCAAGGTGCGGGACTCTAACAACTGAAGCTTACAAGAAATCCTGCTAGGCCCTCCGACGAACCATCAAACAGGCAAAGCGCCAATACAGGACTAAGATTGAAACATACTACACTGGCTCCAACGCTCGTCGAATGTGGCAGGGCTTGCAAACTATTACGGACTACAAAGGGAAGAACAGCCGCGAGCTGCCCAGTGACACAAGCCTTCCAGACGAGCTAAATCATTTCTATGCTCGCTTCGAGGCAAGCAACACTGAGACATGCATGAGAGCATCAGCTGTTCCGGACGACTTTGTGACCACACTCTCCGTAGCCGACGTGAGTAAGACGTTTAAACAGGACAACATATATAAGGCTGCGAGGCCAGACAGATTACCAGGACGTGTGCTCCGGGCATGTGCTGACCAACTGGCAGGTGTCTTCACTGACATTTTCAAAATGTCCCTGATTGATTGATGCAAACTCTATTGTACTCCACACTGCCCTTTCCCACCTGGACAAAAGGAACATTTACGTGAGATTGCTATTCATTGACTACAGCTCAGCGTTCAACACCATAGTACCCTCAAAGCTCATCACTAAGCTAAGGATCCTGGGAATAAACACCTCCCTCTGCAACTGGATCCTGGACTTCCTGACGGCCATCCCCAGGTGGTGAGGGTAGGTAGCAACACATCTGCCACACTGATCCTTAACACTGGAGCTCCACAGGGGTGTGTGCTCAGTCCCCTCCTGTACTCCCTGTTCACCCACGACTGCATGGCCAGGCATGACTCCAACACCATCATTAAGTTTGCAGACAACACAACAGTGGTAGGCCTGATCACCGACAACGACGAGACAGCCTATAGGGAGGAGGTCAGAGACCTGGCCGGGTGGTGCCAGAATAACAACCTATCCCTCAATGTAACCAAGACTAAGGAGATGATTGTGGACTACAGGAAAAGGAGGACCGCGCATGCCCCTATTCTCATCGACAGGGCTGTAGTGGAGCAGGTTGAGAGCTTCAAGTTCCTTGGTGTCCACATCACCAACAAACTATCATGGTCCAAACACACCAAGACAGTCGTGAAGAGGACACGACAAAGCCTATTCCTCTAAGGAAACTAAAAAGATTTGACATGGGTCCTCAGATCCTCAAAAGGATCTACAGCTGCAACATCGAGAGCATCCTGACTGGTTGAATCACTGCCTGGTATGGCAATTGCTCGACCTCCGACCACAAGGCACTTCAGAGGGTAGTGCGTACGGCCCAGTACATCACTGGGGCAAAGCTGCCTGCCATCCACGACGTCTACACCAGGCGGTGTCAGAGGAAGGACCTAAAAATTGTCAAAGACCCCAGCTGCCCAAGTCATAGACTGTTCTCTCTACTACCGCATGGCAAGGGGTACAGGAGCGTCAAGTCTAGGACCAAAAGGCTTCTCAACAGTTTTTACCCCAATGCCATAAGACTCCTGAACAGGTAATCAAATGGCTACCCGGACTATTTGCATTATGTGCCCCCCAAAACTCCTCTTTTTATGCTGCTGCTACTCTCTGTTTATCATATATGCATAGTCACTTTAACTATACATTCATGTACATACTACCTCAGTCAGCCTGACTAACCGGTGTCTGTATGTAGCCTTGCTACTTTTAAAGCCTCGCTACTGTATATAGCCTGTCTTTTTACTGTTGTTTTATTTCTGTATCTACCTATTGTTCACCTAATACCTTTTTTTGCACTATTCGTTAGAGCCTGAAAGTAAGCATTTCACTGTAAGGTCTACACCTGACAGGTTTGGCATATCAAGAAGCTGCTTTAACAGCATGATTATTACACAGGTGCTGGGGACAATAAAATGCCACTCTAGAATGTGCCATTTTGTCACACAAGACAATGACACAGATGTCTCAATTTTTGAGGGAGTGTGCAATTAGCATGCTGACTGCAGGAATGTCCACCAGAGCTGTTGCCAGAGAATGGAATTTAAATGTATCTTCATAAGCCACCTCCAACGTTGTTTTAGAGAATTTGGCTGTACGTCCAACCGGCCTCACAACCGCAGACCAGCCCAGGACCTCATCCGGCTTCTTCACCCAATTGTCTGAGACTAGCAACCTGGACTGCTGATGAAATTGTGGGTTTGCACAACCGAAGAATTTCTACACAAACTGTCAAATGTTTTAGGGAAGCTCATTTGCGTACTCGGTGTCCTCACCAGGGTCGTGACCTGACTGCTGTTTTGCCTTGTAACCGACCTTAGTGGGCAAATGCTCACCTTCGATGGCCACTGGCACACTGGAGAAGTGTGCTCTTCACGGATGAATCTTGGTTGCATTTTATCAATGGCAATTTTAATACACAGAGTTACCATGACAAGATCCTGAGGCCATCGTCGTGCCATTCATCCGCCGCCATCACTTCATGATTCAGCATGATAATGCACAGCCCCCTGTCATAAGGATGTGTACACAATTCCTGGAAGCTGAACATTTGCCAGTTTTTCAATGGCCTGCAAACTCACCAGACATGGCATGTTTGGGATGCTCTGGATCGATGTGTACGACAGTATGTTCCAGATCCCACCAATATCCAGCAACTTTGCACAGCCATTGAAGAGGAGTGGGACAACATTTCACAGACCACAAACAACAGCCTGGTCAACTCCATTCGAAGGACGTGTTGCATTGCATGAGGCAAATGGGGGTCACACCAGATACTGACTGATTTTCTGATCCACACCCCTACCTTTTTATTAATGTTTCTGTGACCAACCGATATATCGGTATTCCCAGTCATGTGAAATTCATACAAAAGGGGCGATATGAACTGTAACGTTGCATGTTGCATTTATATTTATGTTCAGTGTATATCCCATTCAAAACCCTATTTTCCCTAGCCTGTAACCCTTAACCTAACCCTAACCCCAAATCCCTAACTCCAAACCAAACCCCTAACCCTAACCCTAACCCTAACCCTAACCCTAACCCTAACCCTTAACCTAACCCTAACCCCAAATCCCTAACTCCAAACCAAACCCCTAACCCTAACACTAACCCTAACCCTAACCCTTAACCTAACCCTAACCCCAAATCCCTAACTCCAAACCAAACCCTAATTCTAACACTAACCCTATTGCTAACCCTAAATCTAACCCCTAACATGCTGACAAAACCGACTCTGTGTGTGCGCATGTTGTCTATACCCACCAGATACGTTCACGGCACACTGATTAAAATACCAAAACAAACTGTGAACCAACTATATTCATTTTGGGACAGGTCAAAACACACATTAAACATTCATGGACATTTACCTAGTTTGCTGTTGCTAGCATTTTTTTCCTGAGAGATTTGGTTGTTATGTTATGTAAAATGCATATGGTACTTTTTTGGCTGGATCTTTGTATAATTTTTTATCCATTTTGAGTCATACAAAATTGCGCGTTCACTACTCCGACAACTAATCCACAGAAAAAGGGGAAACCGAGTTAGTTTTTAGTTTTCTATTATCAATATCTCCTCGTTCAACATTGATTTTCTTTGGTGGATTTTACATGGCGGGTGACAACCAACTTTAAGGTGCATTACCGCCACCAACTGGACTGGATTGTGGACCTTGTTTGTCTTTCAATCACCCACGTGGGTTAGTATGCTTGTAAAAAACAATTAGTAGATGGGAAAGGCTGGACTTGCAGCGTGTCAAACATCACAAATAGATCCAAGTTCTATTCCAAGTTCTATTTTAACGCCTGGCTACGCAAACACTCATTGACGCGTGCGAGCAGTTTGGATAAAATGATTGATAACATAGACAGTGGGGAGAACAAGTATTTGTTACATTGCCGATTTTACAGGTTTTCCCACTTACAAAGCATGTAGAGGTCTGTAGTTGTTATCATAGGTACACTTCAACTGTGAGAGACGGAATCTAAAACAAAAATCCAGAAAATCACATTGTATGATTTTTAAGTAATTAAATTGCATTTTAATTGCATAAAATAGCTTCCAATACTTTACTCAGCAAACTGGATGCAGTTTATCACAGTGCCATCCGTTTTGTTACTAAAGCACCTTATACCACCCACCACTGCGACCTGTATGCTCTAGTCGGCTGGCCCTCGCTACATATTCGCCGCCAGACCCACTGGCTCCAGGTCATCTACAAGTCCATGCTAGGTAAAGCTCCGCCTTATCTCAGTTCACTGGTCACGATGGCAACACCCACCCATAGTACGCGCTCCAGCAGGTGTATCTCACTGCTCATCCCTAAAGCGAACACCTCATTTGGCCGCCTTTCATTCCAGTTCTCTGCTGCCTGTGACTGGAACGAATTGCAAAAATCGCTGAAGTTGGAGACTTTTATCTCCCTCACCAACTTCAAACATCTGCTATCTGAGCAGCTAACCGATCGCTGCAGCTGTACATAGACTATCGGTAAATAGCCCACCCAATTTTACCTACCTCATCCCCATACTGTTTATATTTATTTACTTTTCTGCTCTTTTGCACACCAGTATCTCTACCTGTACATGACCATCTAATCATTTATCACTCCAGTGTTAATCTGCAAAATTTTAATTATTCGCCTACCTCCTCATGCCATTTGCACACAATGTACATAGACTCTCTTTTTTTCTTTTTTCCTACTGTGTTATTGACTTGTTAATTGTTTACTCCATGTGTAACTCTGTGTTGTCTGTTCACACTGCTATGCTTTATCTTGGCCAGGTCGCAGTTGTAAATGAGAACTTGTTCTCAACTAGCCTACCTGGTTAAATAAAGGTGAAATAAATAAATAAATAAAACAAAAAGGTGCCACAAAGCTTTACCAGGTTAAAAAGTATCTCATTGCCAATTAAAGTCATTTCAATTCCTAATCATGGCCAGTATACTGTTTGTTCACAAACCTTAAAAGGTGAAAGTGTTGCCACACTATGCTATATCAATAAAAGATGATGATTGGGGTCAGAGAGTCAGATGACATGTTAAAATTATGGTTTTATACTCTCCTGACTACAGTAATATCATCATAATTATGGTCACAGCTCAGTATGCGTTCACTGTGAATAGCAATTCAAGCAGTGTATTTGTTTTAAACAACTCTCATTGCTGTGAAGAATGTATGAGTGTCTGTTGTCAGAGTTGACAACAGGAACATAAAGGGCATCTAGAGACGTGACTTTGCATTTAATGAATTTCAGGGGAAATGACAAAGAAACCGATCAATATACCTTAAAACTAAATGCCAGTAAGTGTTAGTTTGAAATAGGTGTTTTACCTAATTGCCACTAGAGCCAGAATGACCTC
This sequence comes from Oncorhynchus masou masou, assembly GCF_036934945.1. Taxonomy (NCBI): domain Eukaryota; kingdom Metazoa; phylum Chordata; class Actinopteri; order Salmoniformes; family Salmonidae; genus Oncorhynchus; species Oncorhynchus masou. The sequence continues at coordinate 17,073,372 of NC_088233.1, read as the reverse complement.
AGCCTTTCCATTCAGTGGGAACAGTCAGCCACTGGGACTCCAGAGAGTGGTGTGGAATAATGGAAATCAAAGAACACATCTCAAATAGGAAAAAAGTACTTGAGTATTTGGAGACTTTATCATTACTTCCCAGGCTTGCTGTTGTTGTCTATAAACACAAACAATACATTTGCATGTATAATGCAGGATATTTTGGGCTCAGGCTGTGAGTGGAATATCTGGGTAGAAAACATGTTTTCTCTGGGACAGTGTGACCACTCATCTTCTTCCCCAACATCTCTGCATGACAACATCACCGCAATCTCCATCACTTGCAATGTGTCCACCCAGGAACTGAGGCTAAGACATAATGATCTTATATTGTCTGTCTGAAAGGTGGCTGTCGGTATTCCTCGTCTTGCAACAGAATACAGACTGATTAGCTCCTCCATTATTCCACCAAGTCTCAATTTCACAATTATTATATCACTATCCAAAATGGGCTCATTTTCTACACTCGCAGCTGCAAGCCTATTTCACCAGCAAGAACATCAAGGCCACAATCAAGGCAATTTATGAAGTTAATATGGCACCTCCTCATCTCAAAGGGAGTTATAATGAAGATTGAGGGAACAGTTATTGATTGAAATAAACCATTTATCTCATTCCCTTTTCTTTTTTTTTTGGTGAGGGGGAATTGTCTCATTTTGAATATGATGGAGTCTACTGCTTCGAGTATGTAATGGTGGTGTAAATCAACAAAGCATTACAAAGTGCTTTTTTGGATCGTGAACTTTCATTAACTCATCCCTTGATGGAAATTACAGGAAAGTATTCATACAGAAAAAAGTATTGTTACATTATCTTTACCAGGTAAACATTATCTCTGAAATGTTGATACATTATCTTTACCGGGTAAACATTATCTCTGAAATGTTGATGCATTTTCTTTACCGGGTACACATTATCTCTGTAATGTTGATGCATTTTCTTTACCGGGTAAACATTATCTCTGTAATGTTGATGCATTTTCTTTACCGGGTACACATTATCTCCGTAATGTTGATGCATTATCTTTACCAGGTACACATTATCTCTGAAATGTTGATGCATTTTCTTTACCGGGTACACATTATCTCTGTAATGTTGATGCATTTTCTTTGCCAGGTACACATTATCTCTGAAATGTTGATGCATTTTCTTTACCGGGTAAACATTATCTCTGTAATGTTGATGCATTTTCTTTACCGGGTACACATTATCTCTGTAATGTTGATGCATTTTCTTTGCCAGGTACACATTATCTCTGTAATGTTGATGCATTTTCTTTGCCGGGTACACATTATCTCTGTATTGTTGATGCATTTTCTTTGCCAGGTACACATTATCTCTGTAGTGTTGATGCATTTTCTTTACCAGGTAAACATTATCTCTGAAATGTTGATACATTATCTTTACCTGGTAAACATTATCTCTGACATGATGCATTTTCTTTACCAGGTACACGTTATCTCTGTAATGTTGATGCATTTTCTTTACCAGGTACACATTATCTCTGTAATGTTGATACATTATCTTTACCAGGCACACATAATCTCTGTAATGTTGATGCATTTTCTTTACCAGGTACACATTATCTCTGTAATGTTGATGCATTTTCTTTACCAGGTATACATTATCTCTGTAATGTTGATGCATTATCTTTATCAGGTAAACATTATCTCTGAAATGTTGATACATTTTCTTTACCGGGTACACATTATCTCTGTAATGTTGATGCATTTTCATAAACATTATCTTTATAATGATGTGGTTTACCCACATCATATGCCGTGGTGTAAAGTACTTAAGTAAAAAATACTTTAAAGTACTACTTAAGTAGTTTTTTGGGGTATCTGTACTTTACTTTACTGTACTTTACTTTATATTTTTGTCAACTTTTACCATTACTTCACTACATTCCCAAAGAAAATAATGCACTTTTTACTCCATACATTTTCCCCGAAACCCAAAAGTACTTGTTACATTTTGACAGGAAAATGGTCCAATTCACACACTTATCAAGTGAACATCCCTGGTCATCTCTACTGCCTCTGATCTGGCAGACTCACTAAACACAAATGCTTTGTTTGTAAATTATGTCTGAGGGTTGGAGTGTGCCCGATAGCTATCCGTCAATAAAAAATACAAATTGTGTCATCTGGTTTGCATAAGGAACTTGAAAGGATTTATGATAGTTTTGATACTTAAGTATATTCAAAACCAAATACTTTTATACTTTCACTCAAGTAGTATTTTATTGGGTAACTTTCACTTTTACTTGAGTCGTTTCTATAAAGGTATCTTTACTTTTACTCAAGTATGACAATTGAGTGCTTTTCCCACCACTGATCATATGTATATACTATATTCTAGTCATGGCTCATCCCATAACTATTGCTGTACACACCTTTTCTATTCATATACTGTCCATACTGTGTATACACACCATCATATGCACATATATTTATATTCCAGACTCTGACATCGCTCGTTCTAGTATTTCTTGATTTCTTTCTGTTACATTTTTTGGGAGTTTTCTGCGAATTATTTTGTAATGTTCGGTATTACTGCAATGGTGGAGCATGATGTCACGTCTGGTCAAGGTGGGTGGAATCAGGGGCAGAGAGCAGAAATGCGAATAATAAAGTTTATTCTCCGGTGTACAAACAACAGGCAACCCAAAAGCAAGACAGGGTGAAAAACTCCAAAACAGGGAAAAGATATAACCGGGAGAAAAACAAACAGCAAACACCGACAGACAAAACGAAATGACAAAATAACAATCCCGCACAAAACACAAGGGCGGGGCAACCTACATAAATACAGATACTAATTAACTAAACAACACACAGGTGAAACCAATTAGACAAAACCAACAGATACACGAAAAAAGGATCAGTAGTGGCTAATAGGACGGTGACGACGACCGCCGAGCGCCACCCGAATGGGCAGAAGAGCCAACTTCGGCGGAAGTCGTGACACATGAAGCATAAGCATTCCACTGCACCTGCGATAACATCTGCAAAATATGTATACATGATTAACATGACCAATACAATTTTATTTTATTATTTTTAATCAAACATTATCTCTGTAATATGCACTTGATAAAATTAATTCCGAAGACAAAATAAACAAAATGTTGTATCATTGATACATGTATGGAGGAAGACTCTCTCCTGGTTCATCCATCCCACTCTTCTCCACATGTTCCCCAATGAGTCCCACACCAGCGTGTCTGAGGCTCTAAGCAAACACCCACCAGATGGAGGCTGGCTGCATGCACTCCTCATAGCCAAGCATTTGTTTGCCCAGCCTCTTTACCAAAATGACAATCCTCTACAGAGAGTCTGTTAGACACAAGTTGGGATGTAGGCATGTGGAAGCACCAGTCTGGTATGTAATGATCCACTCAGTACATTAATTGTTCTAAACACACACACAAGCTCTCACAGTCACACTGCAGAATTATACGTTTTTGCACTTTTGTCCAAACATCAAATTTCGAAGTTGCTCCAAATGTCAAATTTCGAAGTGCTTTTTACACCCTGGGTTGTTCCTGCTCCATTCTCTCACACACACACACACACACACACACACACACACACACACACACACACACACACACACACACACACACACACACACACACACACACACACACACACACACACACACACACACACACACACACACACACACACACACACACACCCATTTCCTGTTACAAGGATTCATACAACATGACTCTGCTTACAGCTGATGCTTTCCAATTCACTTAGAGCATATCTAAACCAACCATCTGTGTATGTTTGTGGGAGAGTATTTATGTGTTGTGTGTGAGTTCTATACAGAGCAAGAGAGATGTCAGAGAGGGGAGGAAGGGGACAAGGGAGAGATGGAGAGAGTGCATTAGTAGGGCATTTCACCCTAATGCATTTGGTAATGATAACATTTGAAACTACTGCTCAATGCACTTGCAGTGTTTATGAGAAAGAGGAGGAGAGAGAGAGAGAGAACTGGTCATTTAATTGAGAGTGGAAAAGTGTGGCAGTGATACAGAGCTTTGTTAGTCGATTGACAAAAGAGAGCGAACATATTACACAACCATACAAGCTTAAGGGTTAAAGGAGAATTTTCCTATTTCTGAAGTAAATAAAAAAAACATATATGTAAATGTCTACAACATCTAAAGACCTACATCACTATACTGAGAGCTTTTCCTTCTTTAAAGTACATATTTGGGTGTTTTTTTAAAGCTTTTGTTCATTTCTTTTGAGTGCCCTGATACTGCACAACGAGCAATGGGGAATCGAATCGTGGCTGGTGTAAGTTTCTCAAAGCCAAGACAAATCACATAGTGTCTGGACCATTCTAGGCCGAGTGGCGCATTGGTCTAAGGCACTGCATCTCAGTACTAGAGACATCATTACAGACCCTGGTTCGATTCCAGGCTGTATTAAAACCAGCCATGATTGGGAGTCCGATAGGGCTGCTCACAATTGGCCCAGCGTCATCCAGATTAGGGTTTGGCTGGGGTAAGCCGTCATTGTAAATAAGAATTTGTTCTTAACTGACTTGCCAAGTTAAATAAAGGTAAAATTAAAAAAATACATTTACATCAAAAATAAATGATTTACTTAGTGTTAGTGTTAAACAATGTAGTTTAGGCATTCATTACAAATTGTTAAGTTAAGGGTTAAAACAAAACAACTAGGGCCTCCCGAGTGGAGCTAGAGGCAGTGCTAGAGGCATCACTACAGATCCTGGTTAGATTCCAGGCTGTATCAAAACCGGCCGTGATTGGGAGTTCCATAGGGAGGCGCGCAATGGGCCCAGCGTCGTCTGGTTTAGGGGAGGGTTTCGCCAAGGGAGATTTACTTGGCTCATTGCGCTCTAGTGACTCTTTGTGGCGGGCTGGGCACCTGCAGGCTGACCTTGGTCGTCAGCCTGTTTCCTCCAACACATTGGTGTGGCTGGCTTCCGTGTTAAATGGGCGGTGTGTTAAAATGCACTGTTTGGTGTGTTATGTTTCGGAGGACGCATGACTTGACCTTCACCTCCCGAGCCGGTTGCAGCGACGAGACAAAATCGATATTGGGGAGAAAAAAGGGGTAAAAAAATCAAGTACATGCAACATTCAGATCCGGAGTCCGGGCTGGGATTACACCCATCCGCCACCCATGTCCACAACTCCCTAGCAAAACCCAAGTCTACTTGATGGTAAGAAGATGGCGCCGGAGGGTAGGCCTACCATCTTATTGGATCTTAACCAGCCGTGCTATTTTTTTTGTTTTTTTGCGTTGTTTGTAACTTGTTTTGTACATAATGTTGCTGCTACCGTCTCTTATGACTCACTTCAAATTGGATGAGGTGCTCTTCTTCAATGAGTCAGATGCGAGGGATATACTAAGGACACCTGGACAGGCCCAGATCCCCATGATTCGCTGAAAAGGGAAACGTAGGTAATAGATCAGGATGCCTTGTGAGGATCAGGCGACAGGTGGCTAATTTGCCCTTGCCTTCCGAACTGCTAGCTAATTTTCAATTGCTGTAAAATAAATGGGATGAACCAAAAGCACGTATATCCTTCCAACGGGACATTAGAAACTGTAATATCTTATGTTTCACTGAGTCGTGGCTGAACAAAGACATTAATAACATACAGCTGGTGGGTTATACACCCTATCGGCAGTACAGAACAGCAGCCTCTGGTAAGACACGGGGCGGGGGCCTATGCATATTTGTAAACAATAGCTGGTGCACGATATCTAAGGAAGTCTCAGAGTATCTCATGATAAGCTGTAGACAACACTATCTAACTAGAGAGTTCTAATCTATATTTCTCGTAGCTGTCTACATACCACCACATAACGAAGCTGGCAGTAAAACAGCACTTAATGAGCTGTATTCCACCAAAATCAAACAGGAAAACGCTCATCCAGAGGCGACGTTCCTAGTGGCTGGGGACTTTAATGTAGGGAAATTTAAATACGTTTTGCCTAATTTCTATCAGCATGGTAAATGTGCAACCAGAGGGAAAGAAATTCTAGACCACTTTTACTCCATACACAGAGACGTGTACAAAGCTCTCCCTCGCCCCCATTTGGCAAATCTGACCATAATTCTATCATCCTGATTCCTGCTCTGAAGCAGATGCTAAGCTACAGGACTGTTTTGCTAGGACCGACTGGAATACGATCCAGGATTCCTACGATGGCATTGAGGAGTACACCACATCAGTCACTGGCTTCATCAATAAGCGCATTGTGGACATTGTCCGCACAGTGACATACTCCAACCAGATACCATTGATTACAGGCAACATTCGCACTGAGCTAAAGGGTAGAGTTGCCACTTTCAAGGAGCGGGTCTCTCACCTGGAAGCTTTCAAGAAATCTCGCTAATCCCTCAGACGAACCGTCAAACAGGCAAAGCGTCAAAACAGGACTAAGATCGAATCGTACTACACCATCTCCGAGACTCTTTGAATGTTGCAGGGCTTGCAAACTTTCACAGACTACAAAGGGAAGACAGCCAATAGCTGCCCAGTGACACAAGCTAAATAACGTCTGTGTTCGCTTCGAGGCAAGTAACACTGAAACACGCATGAGAGCATCAGCTGTTCCGGACGACTGCGTGATCACGCTCTCCTCAGCCGATGTGAGTAAGACCTTTAAACAGGTCAACATTCACAAGGCCGCAGGGCCAGACGGAATGCCAGGACGTGTACTCCGAGCATGCGCTGACCAACTAGCAGGTGTCTTCACTGACATTTTTAACCTCTCTCTGTCAGAGTCTGTAATACCAACATGTTTCAAGCAGACCACCCTATGCCCAAGAACACTAACCCGTAACCCGGCAAAAGGACTACCGACCCATAGCACTCACGTCTGTAGCCATGAAATGCTTTGAAATGCTTTTCATGGCTCACATCAACACCATTATCACAGAAACACTAGACCCACTTTAATTTGCATACCACACCAACAGATCCACAGATGATGCAATCTCTGTTGCACTCCACACTGCCCTTTCCACCTGGACAATAGGAACACTTATGTGAGATTGCTATTCATTGACTGCAGCTCAGCGTTCAACACCATAGTTCCCTCAAATCTCATCACTAAGGTAAGGACCCTGGCACTAAACACCTCCCTCTGCAACTGGATCCTGGACTTCCTGACGGGCCCAGGTGGTAAGGGTAGGCAACAACACAACTGCCACACTGATCCTCAACACTGGGACCCCTCTGGGGTGTGTGCTCAGTCCCCTCCTGTACTCCCTGTTCACTCATGACTGCACGGCCAGGCACGACTCCAACATCATCATTAAGTTTGCAGACGACACAACAGTGGTAGGCCTGATCACCGACAACGATGAGACAGCCTATAGGGAGGAGGTCTTAGACCTGACAGTGTGGTACCAGGACAACAACCTCTCCCTCAATGTGATCGAGACAAAGGAGATGATTGTGGACTACAGGAAAAGGAAGACCGAGCACACCCACATGGGGCTGTAGTGAAGCAGGTTGAGAGCTTCAAGTTCCTTGGCATCCACATCCCCAACAAACTAACATGGTCCAAGCACACCAAGACAGTTGTGATGAGGGCACGACAAAACCTATTCACCCTCAGGAGACTGAAAAGATTTGGCATAGGTCCTCATATCCTCAAAAGGTTCTACAGCTGCACCATTGAGAACATCCTGATGGGTTGCATCACTGCCTGGTATGGCAACTGCTCGGCCTCTACACCAAGCCATAAGACTCCTGAACAGCTAATCAAATGGCTACACAGACGTTTTGCATTGTCCACCCCCCCACCCACTGCTGCTACTCTCTGTTATGATCTATGCATAATCACTTTAACAACCCTACCTACATGTACATAATTACCTCGACACTGGTGCCCCCCGCACATTGTCTCTGTACCGGTACCCCCTGTATTTAGCCCCACTACTGTTATTTACTGCTGCTCTTTAATTATTTGGTATTCTTCTCTCTTACTTTTTTTTGGGATTTTCTTGAAAATGCATTGTTGTTAAGGGCTTGTAAGGTTTCACTGTAAGGTCTACACCTGTTGTATTCGGAGCATGTACCAAATAACGTATGATTTGATTTAAGAGTGCTTACTGTTGCGCCTAGTGGCCAGTTTTAAATACATTTCCCGACGTCCTCAAGACATGGACAGACGTGCAATTTCGAAGTCAATCTTGAATGAACTGGCTGTTTAAACAATGATAAGTAGCAGTAACCAGCCCTGAGTGCCTGATCACGCCACTGTGAACCAGTGGGAGTTGTTCTGGCCTGATAAGCCTAAGTCTCCTGCAGCTTGGGAGCACAGTCAGCACATTGATGGTTGTTGTAAGCAGCTGAACACGGTTCGTCTGAAAGCGCCTCTCAGGTAGTGCCAACAGGCATTACTCATGTGATTGGTGATAACTCCACCTTGGTTGATGGCTGAGTGTCTTTGCAGCACCTGGTTGGGTAAATACTGTGCTCTGGCAGCTTTGGCCAGCATGATCACAGTCTGAGGCTTCTGCCCGGCTGTGACAAGGCTAAACCAAAAACAACTTCCAAAGTAATAAGTAATACAATTTAAAGGACCTTTCCAAAAAAAGAACTTGGGGATACTTCCTATTTGTAAAGGGAAATTTCCCATTCCCTGGAGTAATTGTCATCACTTTTCAAAGAAGATCTTTCTGTAATTCTATAGCCGGTGGGAGGTATTCAGTGAAATTCGAAGTTGAGACAGATAGCATGCTTCGTGATTCAGCTGCGTTGTCTGTGTTTTTGTAGTGACGCTACATTTCAACACTGCTATGAGTATCTTCTCCTAATCCAGCAGGTTCCCAGCTTAGAAACCAATAGGGCAATTAAATTCTCTCTTTATCTTAAGAATTGCAGTAAGCTTCTATGGAAATCCCACAGGCTCACTTTGAAAATGTCTGGTATGGTTTAATCCTCTTTGCAGTGTGTGTGTTTGTGTGCATGTGTGTGTGTATGTGTGTCTGTGCGTGTGTGCGTCGTACAAACGACTGTTGTACAAGTACGGTCACACACATACACACACACACACACATGCACTCACATACACACACACACATCCCGAAATGAATAAATACTTTTGAAGTTGACACTGAACATCCTTATACTTTGATGAAGTTTGCTGGAAGACTTGTAGAAAGGTTGGATGAAAGGAGTTGCAGTTCACGGACTCATGTTAATTAATCAACCTCATCGTATTTCTCTTTTTTTATTACTGAAGAGACAGACATTGAATGTGGGATTGATCCCTTTCTCTGGCAATGGGCCACCCTGGCAGGAGATGCTGAGCAGTAAGTCAACATCTGCCTGGCTCCACCTTTCCCTCTCTGGGATGACATAGCGCTCCTTTAGTGGAGAGAAGGAGAGAAAGTGTGCTTTTATCAATGGACAGAGTAACATCCTATGTCATTATCACCACCACTTTAATCATCAACAACACCTTTAGTATCCTCACTAGTGTAGTCCTTGATAAACTGTGGGAATTGGAAAAGAGCTGAAAGACATATTCCTCACTTAAACTCCATGATCATGATGTATCCATTTGTATGCATTAGGAGGACTGCTTATTAATGAATGTTAATGCTTCATGCTGGGAGAGCTCAGTTTATATGGACTCTTAGTCATAAAACATTTATTATAAAACATAGTACAGACAAAGAGCTGAGCAAAGGAAAGGGGAACTGTAACGACTGTTGTCTTCGTCTGAGGAGGAGTAGGAAGGATCGGACCAATATGCAGCGTGGTAACTTTCCATGTTCATATTTATTATAACTCAGAACACTAAGAACAAAATAACAAAAATAGACCAACACGATACAGTTCTGTCTCGTGCAGACACAGAGACAGAAAACAACTACCCACAAATCATAGTGGGAAAACAGGCTGCCTAAGTATGGTTCTCAATCAGAGACAACGATTTTCAGCTGCCTCTGATTCGGAACCATACCAGGCCAAACACATAGAAATACAAACATAGAACAAAACAGAGACATAAAAAAAGGAACTAAGGTCAGGATGTGACAGTACCCCCACCTCCAAAGGTGCGGACTCCGGCCGCAAAACCTAAACCCATAGGGGAGGGTCTGGGTGGGCATCTGTCCGCGGGGGCGGCTCTGGCGTAGGACGTGGACCCCACTCCACCTTAGTCTGGGCCCACTTAGGTGGCGCCTTTGGAGGGGCGACCCTCGCCGCCAACCCCGGACTGGGGACCCTTTCAGCGGGCCCCGAATAGACGGGAGACTCTGGCAGCGGCGGAGTGAATGGCGATTCTGGCAGCGCCGGAGTGAAGGGCGACTCTGGCAGCGCCGGAGTGAAGGGCGACTCTGGCAGCGCCGGAGTGAAGGGCGACTCTGGCAGCGCCGGAGTGAAGGGCGACTCTGGCAGCGCCGGAGTGAAGGGCGACTCTGGCAGCGCCGGAGTGAAGGGCGGCTCTGGCATCTCCTGACTGACGGGCGGCTCGGGCAGCACACCGCCATGCAATCTCCATAGACAAACATTGTCAGAAGAATGGCCTTACTGAAGAGCTCAGTGACTTTCAACGTGGCACCGTCATAGGTCAACTTTAAATGCTGTTATTGTGAAGTGGAAACGTCTCAGCTGCGAAGTCGTAACGACTCAGCTGCGAAGTCGTAAGTCACACAAGCTCACAGAACGGGAACGCCAAGTGCTGAAACGCTTAGCTGAAGTGGTTGCAATACTTACTACCAAATTCCAAACGGTCTCTGGAAGCAACGTCAGCACAATAACTGTTTGTCGGGAGCTTCATGAAATGAGGGGTTTCCATGGCCGAGCAGCTGCACACAAGCCTAAGATCACCATGCGCAATGCCAAGCATCAGCTGGAGTGGTGTAAAGCTCGCTGCCATTGGACTCAAGCTTGTGCAAACTGTCATCAAGGCAAAGTGTGGCTATTTGAAGAATCTCAAATATAAATATATTTTGATTTGTTTGACACTTTTTGGGATACTACATGATTTCATACATGCTATTTCATAGTTGTGCTGTCTTCAGTATTATTCGACAATGTAGAAAATAGTAAAAATAAAGAAAAACCCTTGACTCAGTAGGTGTTCTAAAACCGTTGACCTGTACGGTGTCAGCAACCACAGCTTATCAAGTCACTGAAACCCTTAACAATCAGTTGTGGTCAGTTTTGGAATGGGTGAAACGGGTCCTGAACATCTCTAAAAACGAAGAGCATTGCATTTGGCACACATCATTCCCTAAGCTCTAGACCGAGTTAGGCTGCAGCTGGCCCAGAACACATTGGCACGTCTTGCTCTTCATTGTAATCAGAGGGCTGATATAAATACTATGCATGCCTGTCTCTCTTGACTAAGAGTTGTGGAGAGAGACTGTACCACTTCTTTTTTTTTTAAATTTAATTTTACCCCTTTTTCTCCCCAATTTCGTGGTACCCAATTGTTTTAGTAGCTACTATCTTGTCTCATTGCTACAACTCCCGTACGGGCTCTGGAGAGGTTGAAAGTCATGCGTCCCCGATACACAACCCAACCAAGCCGCACTGCTTCTTAACACAGCACGCATCCAACCCGGAAGCCAGCCGCACCAATGTGTCAGAGGAAACACTGTTCACCTGGCAACCTTGGTTAGCGTGCACTGCGCCCGGCCCGCCACAGGAGTCGCTGGTGCACGATGAGACAAGGATATCCCTACCGGCCAAGCCCTTCCTAACCCGGACGACACTAGGCCAATTGTGCGTCACCCCACGGACCTCCCGGTCGCGGCCGGTTGCAACAGAGCCTGGGCGTGAACCCAGGGTCTCTGATGGCACAGCTGGCACTGCAGTACAGCGCCCTTAAACCATTGCACCACCCGGGAGGCCCACTTCTTCTTTTAATGAGAAACATTGTGTTTAAAATTCCAAGATGTTTGCATAATCAACTAACACACAGCTCCGACACACACTTACCCCACCAGACATGCCACCAGGGGTCTTTTCACAGTCCCTATATCCAGAACAAATTCAAGAAAACGTAGAGTGTTATATAGAGCCATTATTGCATGGAACTCCCTTCCATCTCATGTTGCTCAAATGAACAGCAAACCTGGTTTAAAAAAAACAGATAAAGCAACACCACACTGCACAACGCCTCTCCTCTATTTGACCTAGATATTTTATGTGTATCGATATGTAGGCTATGTGTGCAGTTTTTACATTCATGTAGTTCTACCCTTAAGATGTTCTTGTCTATTAATGTTCTGTATTATGTCATGTATCATGTTTTAAGTGGACCACAGGAAGAGTAGCTATCACATCAAACATTGAATACTGAAATGAGGCTGTGATACCTTGTTGCTCATTTCAGCTCCATTCCCACTACCTGAGACTAAGAGACAAAGAACAGAGACACACACAGCCAGCTGTGTGAACAGTTACCTAACAGAGCCAGATGTGTGAACAGTTACATAACAAAGCCAGCTGTGTGATCAGTTACCTAACAGAGCCAGCTGTGTGAACAGTTACCTAACAGAGCCAGCTGTGTGAACAGTTACCTAACAAAGCCAGCTGGGTGATCAGCTACCTAATAGAGCCAGCTGGGTGATCAGTTACCTAACAGAGCCAGCTGGGTGAACAGTTACCTAACAGAGCCAGCTGGGTGATCAGTTACCTAACAGAGCCAGCTGTGTGAACAGTTACCTAACAGAGCCAGCTGGGTGATCAGTTACCTAACAGAGCCAGCTGTGTGAACTGTTACCTAACAAAGCCAGCTGTGTGAACAGTTTCCTAACAGAGCCAGCTGTGTGAACAGTTACCTAACAGAGCCAGCTGTGTGAACAGTTACCTAACAGAGCCAGCTGTGTGAACAGTTACCTAACAGAAGGGCTAACAGGCCGGGAATCAATAACATCAATACAGTCTTTGAACCTGCTCACAGTTCCCTTAGCGATGCAAGCTACTTTGGAAAAGCAATTTGAGTGAAGCATAAGCCTATTGCAGCGATACAAATTATAGAGTGGTTGCATCTAATAGTTTTTTTAATGACCTAATTAAATTGGTATGGTAGAGGTTACAGGAAACAGCCACAGATTGTTACATTTCCTGCACAACCCTCTGACATTAGTTTTAATCTTGGAGCCACTGGGCGTGTCGCACAAGCCTCCAACATCTTTTATTACAGGATGTATTAAATACACCATTTTGATTTATAATCCTTGTGATGAATCCGCCATAGTTCGCTGCTCTAATTATTGCCACTTCACCATCTTGAACATTGCCAAGGTCGATTGGGTATAATAATTCCAATCAGTAATTAATGTATTTCTCCATGCTTTCTAATCTGCCCCGCTAAACCCCATCCTCCCGAACCTCCCATTCCTAAAGCACCCACTACTTGAATAGGGAGAATCCCAATTGAAGTGATTAAATGTAAGATCAGAAAAGCATTACTGGCTTCCACTGTGTGAGTGAGAGTACGCCATAAGGAATAGGGGTGGAGGATACACAGTCCAGAACGTCTACTGTTATCTGCTAGTCTACCACGCTCTTTGGCACCTAATACAACTGAGAAACTGTCCATTAGGACTCTAATTAATAAGAGAAGTGATAAGCAAAGGTGCAGCAGGAACAGTCTGCGAGCAAATGTCTAACAGCTCGTATGCCCAAGCCAACCCTCTGTTTCAAATCTCATCCAATTTCATTTGTCACATGCGCAGAATAAATCTTTAATTACAAGCCCTTAAACAACAATGCAGATTTTTTTGAAAGTAAAAAACATTTATCAAAAAAATACCAGTAATAAAATAAACTAATGTAAGTAATAAATGTACACAATAAAATATTAATAATGAGGCTATACAGGGGTTAGCAGTACAGAGTCAATGTGCGGGGGTACAGGTTAGTCAAGGTAACTGAGATAATATGTACATATACTGTAGGTAGGGGTAAAGTATACATAGATGTTTCTATCTGTAGGAACAATCACCATGTGAGCCTGCCAAACAAACAGACATCTACTTGGAGCATTGAAAGGGATCTTTATCTGTTGATGACCAGATTAAAATTGAAAATGTAGAAAATATTGATTTGCATATGGGTGAAATCCGAATTTAGGATTAAGTCTGTAGTTTCACACGATGTGGCGTAGTATAAGTAGACAAAGATATGACGAATCGAAAGAACCATCTTTGTACCTGAGTGCAATTAAAATAAAAAAATGTTTTAGGCTTTTTTAGAACACTTTTACCTTCAAACACTCGAGGCTGCTTTGACAAATAGTGATGAATTCTGTTAATTTTCCAGATATCACAGCAATATTCTCACTTTTAGCAGTGCTTTGAAATATTCTATGTTGATCTTCAAAGTGCAGTAAATTACCATATAGCCACAGAGCGCTCTAAATAAATAGAAAATCAATTGTAACCTGACAGTTTTTTCACAGAGAATCTCTGACATTTGTTAACCTATCACATTTTCATCCTATTCATCGTAGTAAGGTGCTCCTCTGGCTTCAAAAAACTAATGATATCAGGCAACAGAAGAGCCAGTAAATTGGAAACTATAAAAGCTGAGGGCAATAAATTATTAATCTCACTTGGAACTTGTTGAAGATATTTTCTTAGATTGTACATTTTGTTCCTAAAAATGAATGCTTATGAATTCATAACTGAGCTGTCATAACGATCATGGAAACATAGTGTTGAGAAAAAAGTGCTGAAATGCTGAATGGAAGTCTATCTGTAATAAGTAATGAGGACAAAGGGGACTAAAAGAGAGGACTTAAAGAGATCCTAATGAAAAATGAGGACTAAAATAGATGCTAATGAAAAAATGAGGACTACAAGAGATCCTAATGAAATCACAATCAAGTAGCCTAAAAGTAATGAGTATCAAAGAGCTCTATGCTCTTTGGTCAAGCTTACAGTAGGGTGGTGTGGTCATAGAAGTCATTCGATTTCTGTTTATATGGATGTAGTATCTGCCCCATTACATACAGAAGCACAAAACGACCTTCAGCAGCCATCTCAGAGGAATGATCAGAAGTCATGGACTACAGGCAACATCCGCACTGAGCGAAAGGATAGAGCTGCCACTTTCAAGGAGCGGGACCCTGAAGCTTATAAGAAATCCCGCTATGCCCTGTGACAAACCATAAAACAGGCAAAGAGTCAATACAGGACTAAGATTGAATCCTACAACACAGTCTCCGACGCTCGTCGGATGTGGCAGGGCTTGCAAACAATTACGGACTACAAAGGGAAACACAGCCGCGAGTTGCCCAGTTACACGAGTCTACCAGATGAGCTAAATGACTTATATGTGCGCTTCGAGTCAAGCAACACTGAAGCATACCTGAGAGCACCAGCTGTTCCGGACAACTGTGTGATCACGCCCTCCGTAGCCGATGTGAGTAAGACCTTTAAACAGAGCAACAATCACGAGGCCGCAGGGCCATACGGATTACCAGGACGTGTACTCCGAGCATGCGCTGACCAACTGGCAAGTTTCTTCACTGACATTTTCAACCTATCCCTGACAGAGTCTGTAATAGCTATGCCCAAACAGATCCACAGATGACACAATCTCTATTGCACTCCACACGGACTTTCCCACCTGGACAAAAGGAACACCTATGTGAGAATGCTGTTCATTGACTACAGCTCAGTGTTCAACACCATAATGCCCTCAAAGCTCATCACTAGGCTAAGGACTCTAGGACTAAACACCTTCCTCTGCAACTGGATCCTGGACAGCCTGACGGGCCACCCCTAGGTGGTAAGGGTAGGCAACAACACATTTGCCACGCTGATCCTCAATACGTTGGCCCCTCAGGGCTATGTGCTCAGCCCCCTCCTGTACCCCATGTTCACACATGACTGCGTGGCCAAGCTCGACTCCAACACATTACGTTTTCCGACGACACAATGGTGGTAGGGCTGATCACCAAGAACGATGTGACAGCCTATAGAGAGGAGGTCAGAGACCTGGCAGTGTGGTGCCAGGCCCACAACCTCTTCCTGAACGTGATCAAGACAAAGTAGATGATCGTGGACTGCAGGAAAAGGAGGGCTGAGCACACCCCCATTCTCATCGACAGGGCTGTAGTGGAGCAGGTTAAGAGCTTCAAGTTCCTTGGTGTCCACATCACCAACCAACTATCATGGTCCAAACACACCAAGACAGTCATGAAGAGGACACGACAATGTCTATTCCCCCTCAGTAGACTGAAAAGATTTGCCATGGGCTCTCAGATTCTGAAAAGGTTTGACAGCTGCACCATCGACAGCATCACCACCTGGTATGGCAACTGTTCGGCCTCTGACCACAAGGCGCTACAGAGGGTAGTGCGTATGGCCCAGTACGTCACTGCTAAGCTTCCTGCCATCCAGAACCTCTATACCAGGCGGTGTCAGAGGAAGGCCCTAAACATTACCAAAGACTCCAGCCAACCTAGCCAACATATTCATAGACTGTTCTTTCTGCTACATCACAGCTCTTCTCAGGAGCCATCCCAGAGGAAAGGTCAGCTATACTAAGAAGGAACGAGGGAATCTTGAGCTGCATCCAATTGGTATTAGTCTGTCACAGCCATCAGCTCAGGCAGATCCAGACAGATAGGAGATTTGAGGTAGTGTCAGAAACATGGGCTGAAACCATTATTCATCTCCTGAAAGGAAAACCATCCTAAACAGGAAATCCTAAAGGAGGGTCCCTAAAGTCATCCAGTTATCCAAATACTTTTTTTGTCCAATAACAGAACCATTTTGGGTTCACTGTGAAGCATCATTATGGGCAGTGGTGGAAAAAGTACTCATTTGCCGTACTTGAGTAAAACTAAAGACACCTTTAATAGAAAATGACTCAAGTAAAAGTGAAAGTCAGCCAGTAAAATAATACTTGAGTAAAACTCTAAAATTATTTGGTTTGAAATATACTTAAGTCTCAAAAGTAAAAGTATAAATCCTTTCAAGTTACTTCAACAAACCAGACAAGAATTTTCTAGCTTTTTTTATTGACAGATAGCCAAGGGCACATTTGCAACACTCAGACATAATTTACGAACAAATCATTTGTGTTTATTGAGTCTGCCAGATCAGAGGCAGATGACCAGGGATGTTCACTTGATAAGTGTGTGAATTGGACCATTTTCCTGTCAAAATGTAACAAGTTCTTTTGGGTGTCAGCGAAAATGTATGGAGTAAAAAGTGCATTATTTTCTTTAGGAATGTAGTGAAGTAAAAGTAAAAGTCACCAAAAATATAAAAGGTTAAGTAAAGATACCCCAAAACACTACTGAAGTAGTACTTTAAAGTATTTTTACGTAAGTACTTGGTGTGTGGACCCTCGCTATCGACCCCGGACTGGAGACCCTCTCTGCGGGCCCCCAGCCCGGGGCCCGCAGCGAAGGTGCCCAGTCCGGGGGCCCGCAGCGAGGGTTACCATACCAGAGGCGCTACCAAAGTGGGGTGAGCCAGAGGTGGAGCGGCGTCTACGTCCCGCACCAGAGCCGCCACCGCGGATAGATGCCCACCCGGACCCTCCCCTATAGGTTCAGGTTTTGCGGCCGGAGTCCCCACCTTTGGGGCGGGGGGGGGGGATACTGTCACGCTTTGACCCGAAAGAGCCTTTTAATGCCTCTATTTTGGTTAGGTCAGGGTGTGATTCGGGTGGGCATTCTATGTTCTATTTTCTATGTTTTTGTATTTCTCTGTTTTGGCCGGGTATGGTTCTCAATCAGGGACAGCTGTCTATCGTTGTCTCTGATTGGGAATCATACTTAGGCAGCCTTCTTTCCCTAGTTTTGTGGGTAGTTGACTTTGTTAGAGGCATTAATGCCGAAGTTAAGCTTCACGGTCATTTCCTTGTTTTGTTGGCTACATCTATAAATAAAAGGAATATGTACGCTCACCACGCTGCACTTTGGTCCACTTCTTACGATGTCCGTGACAGTACTTTACACCACTGATTAAGGGAAATGTAAATGTCATGATGTGTTGATTTGGTTAGCGGCTGGGAATGTGCTTTCTGTCAGCTATAAAAGATTGCTGACCCACAATCCCAAAACCCCACAGATACATCTGGAACCCTTAGGCTTTTTAAACTTTCAGGGAAATTGCTGGGTGTGCGCTGGTTTATCTAAATTACATAATTAAAGCCTGACAAGTTCAAAATGAATGTAAAAGATCACAGCAAGTAAAGGCACATTGCCATATTCAATCAAACCTGTCATAGCTATGTTTATGCAGTCTATCGTTGTTTTAGGTGAACTTCCTTCTCCATTGAAAAACATTGGCTAACTCACCACAATGCTATACTTCACATGGTCTTTGCATAGGTGAAAAGATTTGCTATATTTTTGGGATGGTATTGAAAGAAACAGATCAAACCTGTGTTATCATTTGTGTCTCCTGGCCTGTGGTGCTGATGTCATATCCTGTTCACATTGGTTCCTGCTCCATGCTGTGGCCTGTATGTTGATAGCCTGAGAAGAAGACAGCATCAAGGTGAGAACCCAACTGAGCCTTCTGATGAGTCGCTTGAATGCACACACACTAGAGGACTTGACCTGTTTATCTATCAAATGCATACATAGCCAATTCATCACATTTGTTTTTCACTTCCAAAGTTCCAAAGAAAGGACTCCCGAGTGGCACAGTGGCCTAAGGTACTGCATCACAGTCCTAGAGGTGTGCTAAGCTGTTATCAAGGCAAAAGGTGGCTATTTGAAGAATATATTTTGATTTGTTTAACACTTTTTTGGTTACTACACGATTCCGTATGTGTTATTTCATAGTTTTGATGTATTCTACAATGTTGAAAATAGTCAAATTAAAGAAAACCCTTGAATGAGTAGGTGTTCTAAAACTTTTGACCGGTAGAGTACAAATAAATAAATAAATTAAAAGCATAGATATTACATTGTAGGTAGCTAGTGCCTTCTTTACTGTCTCATAAAGAATAAAAGTTCAATGGGTGCCTGTGAATTAATGTGCTATTAACCTTTTACTGCAGTGGGCTAAATCAGGTCACACTAAGCGTTTCTTGGTAGTCTTAAACAAATCTATTTTAACATAGAAACACTGGATTTTAAGCAGGATTTTTGAAGTAGTATTTTTTAATGAGTACATGATGAAAAATATTAATAACATTCCATCCATGAGGCCGCTGGGGGGCAATTTGGTCATTTGACTGCAGGAAAGGGTTTTAATTAATTTTCTATTGTGATTTAATATGCTTTTGAGAAAATCCACAGACTAAATCCACAGACTCCCACTCAAATCTACACCATGCTCAATGCTCAGTACTATGAAATTGAGTGTCCACATCATGTATTCACTACAGCTATTTCCTGAGCCAAACCGAAACTAAAAGTTAATTCACTTAAAACCTTCCAGCCTTTGACTACTTTGACATGTCGCTATGAGAGAGTGGCTCTGACATTTGATTGAATTCCAGTCCCTGATAAAATCACCATTGTTTAAAAAATTCATAAGGCTTATAACGCTGAAATGCCAGCATTTTCAAGTCTGTCCCAAACTCTTCCTAATAAATCGATAAAGAAATGATTACCCACCCCCCAAACCCCCACCTTGTGCGGACAGACCAATCACAGAGGACCCATTTCCTTATATTGAGATAGATTCATAAGAGGTGGAGTAGAGAGCAAATATAGTCAAAGGAAAGCAGTTCTCTTTGAGAAAGTTTACAGATCCATGTCAATTCCCAGGTATTGACAAGATCAATACTTTATGAGATCAATAATCTAGCGATACATTGACCCAGGCAGAGTGTACGGTGTCCATATTAGGACAGCCTCAGTCTCAGCAGTAATTGTTTGTGTCAGCCTGACCTTTCAGCTACTTTTTTAAAACTCACTTCGCATGTAGCTCTGCCACTAGTGACCATTGATATATGCTTCATATACATATTGAAACAGGGACATTCCACAGTAATACTCTATTATAATTGTACTATTGTCAGTGGCGTAACGCAGAATCGCGGGGGACCCGCGCAAGGTCTGAGCAAGGGCCCCTTTCTAATTCCTACAATTCTACACATTTGACCATGGGGCAAAGATAAAAATTTGCAGTTTTATAGCTGATCTCATGGTATTCTACACATTTTGCTAACAGGCTGAGAGAAAATGTTGCTGTTTTAACCAACATTTTCTGCAATTCTTCTACACATATTGCCATGGGGCAGAGACAAATGTGCAGTTTTATAGCTAATATAATGCTATTCTATACATTTTGCAATGAAGTGCAGAGAATTTTGCATTTTTAAAAGTAATTTCCTGTTATTCTACACATTTTGCCATGAGACAGAGAAAAATGTTTAGCTTTATAGCTAATCTGTGGAGGGGGGGACTCAAAAATTGCTTGGTATGGAGAATAAGGCAATGCAAATATGACAAATGTACCATATACAATTTGATTTGATATCAGCTATCTAAGCAGGTCAACACTGCATCATAATAGAGAATGTTTTATGAAATGGCAAAATCATGCTTTTTAATGAGATAGGAATTGAGGTAGCTCCACACCAGGATTGTGTAAAGCATGTCTCCAAGTCTCCAATCCACTATTTCTAAAAGCTGCTCGCAAATTCCCTTCCAACAGTTGTTAAGGTAAAGGTACATCGAGGCTCTTGGCTTTCCATCAGTAAATACAATCATTTTGTTGTTTTGTAAAAATAATAGAAATAGTATTTTTTTGACAGTTATCATTTTTACCACTATCTTAATAGCTGTGTTCCATGGGGTCTGACTGAATGACTCTTTCTCCGTCAGAAAGTCCCTGCGGATGAGTGATGATAGGGACAGAAGATGAGTATCAGAAGATCCCTGCCACTGCCACACTGCCACAAAGCATACATAACAATCACCTCGTACTCAAATACAATAGTATGTGAATAGAGGAAAATGGTCCAGGAGCGCTTGCAATGCAATGCAAATAGTCCGGGTAGCCATTTGATTACCTGTTCAGGAGTCTTATGGCTTGGGGGTAAAATACTTTTGGTCCTAGACTTGACGCCTCGGTACCCCTTGCCATGCGGTAGCAGAGAGAACAGTCTATGACTGGGGTGGCTGGGGTCTTTGACAATTTTTAGGTCCTTTGTCTGACACCGCCCGGTGTAGAGGTCCTGGATGGCAGTAAGCTTTGCCCCAGTGTCAATATGGACCGTATGCACTACCCTCTGTAGTGCCTTTCGGTTGGAGGCCGAGCAGTTGTTGTACCAGGCAGTGATGCAACCAGTCAGTATGCTCTCGATGGTGCAGCTGTAGAACCTTTTGAGGATCTCAGGACCCATGCTAAATCTTTTCAGTCTCCTGAGGAGGAATAGGTTTTGTCGTGCCCTTTTCACGACTGTCTTGGTGTGTTTGGACCATTCTAGTTTGTTGGTGATGTGGACACCAAGGAAGTTGAAGCTCTCAATCTGCTCCACTACAGCCCTGTCGATGAGAATGGGGGCATGCTCAGTCCTCCTTTTCCTTTAGTCCACAATCATCTCCTTTGTCATTATTACGTTGAGGGATAGGTTGTTATTCTGGCACCACCCGGCCAGGTCTCTGACCTCCTCCCTGTAGGCTGTCTCATTGTTGTCTGTGATCAGGCCTACCACTGTCGTGTCGTCTGCACACTTAATGATGGTGTTGGAGTCGTGCCTGGCCATGCAGTCGTGGGTGAACAGGGAGAACAGGAGGGGATTGAGCTCGCACCCCTGAGGGGCTCCAGTGTTGAGGATCAGCGTGGCAGATCTGTTGCTACCTACCCTCACTAGTGGGGGGGGGGGGGGGGCGGCCCGTCAGGAAGTCCAGGATCCAGTTGCAGAGCGAGCTTTGAGAGCACTATGGTGTTGAACACTGAGCTGTAGTCAATTAATAGCATTCTCACGTAGGTGTTCCATTTGTCCAGGTGGGAAAGGGCAGTGTGGAGTGCAATAGAGATTGCATCTTTGTGGATCTGTTTAAGCGGTGTGCAAATTGGAGTGGGTCTAGGTTTTCTGTGATAATAGTGTTAATATGAGCCATTACCAGCCTTTCACAGCACTTAATGGCTATAGACACGAGTGCTATGGGCCTGTAGTGATTTAGGCAGATTACCTTAGTGCTCTTGGGCACAGGGAGTATGGTGGTCTGCTTGAAACATGTTGGTATTACAGACTTAATCAGGGACATGTTGAAAATGTCAGTGAAGACACCTGCCAGTTGGTCAGCACATGCCCGGAGCACACGTCCTGTTAATCCGGCTGGCCCAGCGGCCTTGTGAATGTTGACCTGTTTAACCTGTTGAGTGTAGGTGGAAGTAATTATATGTTTGGATGAAAAACTGCTTATTTCTCAGGCCCAGAATCTAGAATATCCATATAATTGTCAGATTAGGATGGAAAACACTCTAAAGTTTCCAAAACTGTCAAAATATTGTCTGAGTATAACAGAACTGATATTGCAGGCGTAAACCTGAGGATAATCCAACACGGAGGTGCTGTTTTTCCTGAAAGCTCTCTGTTCCATTTCCTGCCTTCACTCCATTTAAAGGGATATCAACCAGATTCCTTTCCTATGGCTTCCACATGTTGTGAACAGTCTTTAGACATAGTTTCAGACTTTTATTTTGAAAAAATGAGCGAGAAAGATCACATCGCTGGGTGCCAGCAGCATTTTGCATGCGCAACAGCTTGGAGCAGACATTTTCTCTCTCTCTCCTATTGAAGAAGCTACAGTCCGGTTGAAATATTATCGATTATATATTGTAAAAGCAACCTGAGGATTGATTATAAAAAACATTTGACATGTTTCTACAAACTTTACGGATACTATTTGGAATTTTCGTCTGCCCGGTCGTGACCGCTCGAGCCTGTGCATTTCTGAACGTAACGCGCCAACCAAATGGAGGTATTTTGGATATAAAAATAATCTTTGTGGAACAAAAGGAACATTTATTGTGTAACTGGGAGTCTTGTGAGTGCAAACATCCGAAGATCATCAAAGGTAAGCGATTCATTTTATTGCTTTTATGACTTTCTTGACCAATCTACTTGGCCGCTAGCTGTTCGCAATGTTTTGTCTGCTGAGAGAGATGTCCTTACATAAACGCTTGGTATGCTTCGCCGAAAAGCTTTTTTGAAATCTGACATGCCAGGTGGATTAACAACAAGCTAAGCTGTGTTTTGCTATATTGCACTTGTGATTTCATGAAAATTAAATATTTTTAGTAATTTAATTTGAATTTGGCGCTTTGCAATTCAGCGGATGTTGACGAAAATGATCCCGCTAACAGGATGGGTGCATCAAGAAGTTGAAGGTATTACTCATGTCGGCTACGGAGAGCGTGATCACACAGTCATCTGGAACAGCTGATGCTCTCATGCATGCCTCAGTGTTGCTTGCCTCGAAGCAAGCATAGAAGTGATTTAGCAGGTCTGGTAGGCTTGTGTCACTGGGCAGCTCGTGGCTGTGCTTCCCGTTGTAGTCTGTAATAGTTTGCAGGCCCGGTCACATCCGACGAGCGTCGGAGCCGGTGTAGTACGATTCAATCTTAGTTCTGTATTGTATATTATAATCCCAGCCTAAACCTTCAAATGGCAAGCAATGCAGATGTAGAAGCAGTGTGGCTAGGGAGAAACCTAGAGAGGAACCATGCTCTGAGGGGTGACCAGTCCTCTTCTGGCTGTGCTGGGTAGAGAGGAACAAGGCTCTGAGCAGTGGCCAGTCTTCTTCTGGCTGTGCAGGGTAGAGAGGAACCAGGCTCTGGTGGGTGGCCAGTCCTCTTCTGGTTGTGCTGGGTAGAGAGGAACCAGGCTCTGAGGGGTGGCACGTCCTCTTCTGGCTGTGCTGGGTTGAGATTATAAGAGTACATTGCCATTTAAGGCCAGATTGTTCTTCAAGATGTTCAAGCGTTCATAGATGACCAACAGGGTCAAATAATAATCAGTGGTTGTAGAGGGTGCAACAGGGTTAAATGTCTTATGTCTTTTCATAGTTGAGCATTCAGAGGTCAAGACAGCAGGTGCGGGACAAGGCAGCACATCTGGTGCTGGTCCGGGTTCCCTAGCGGCAGGCAGAACAGTTGAAACTGGAACAGCAGTACGACCAGGTGGACTGGGGACAGCCAGGAGTAATCAGGCCAGGTAGTCCTGAGGCATGATCCTAGGGATCAGGTCCTGCGGGAGGGGAGGAAGAGAGGGAGAGAGAGAGATAAGAGGGTGCACACTTAAATTCACACAGGACACCAGAGACAGGAGAATTGCACCAAATATAACAGAATGACCCTAGCCCCCGGCACATAGAATATTGCAGCATAGATACTGAAGACCGAGACAGGGGTAGGTCAGGGGACACTGTGGCCCCGTCTGACGATACCTCCTCTGCCAACCAGGCAGGAAATAACCACAACCACTTTGCCAAAGCACAGCCCCCACACCACTAGAGTGATATCAATAGACCACCAACTTACTAGCCTGAGACAAGGCTGAGTATAGCCCACGAAGATCTCCTCCACCCACGAGCCCGAGGTGGCGCACCCCTCCTAGGGATGGTATGGAAGAGCACTAGTAAGCTAGTGACTAAGCCCACGTAATAGGGTCAGAGGCAGAGAATCCCAGTGGTGACAGGGGAGTCGGCCAGGCCGTTCACCTTCGCACCCCTGGGCCAGACTACAGTACACAAAATCATTGGACCTACTGAAGAGATGAGTTTTCAGTAATAATTTAAAAGTTGAGACCGAGTCTGCGTCTCTCACATGGATAGGCAGGCCATTCCACAAAAATGGTTTGCTTAGAAATTCTAGGGACAATAAGGACGCCGGGGTCTTGTGAACGTAGCGTACGCGTAGGTATGCAAGTAAAACCTTGAAATCAACTCTAGCCTTAACAGGAAGCCAGATAGCACAGGAGTAATATGATCACATTTTGGTTCTAGTCAGGATCCTAGCAGCCGTGTTGAGCACTAACTGAAGTTAGTTTTATTTGAAACGACTGTACAACCATCAAGATCAATTGTCAGATCCAACAGCAGATCTCTTTGTTTCTTGGGACATAAAACTAGCATCTCTGTTTGCCGCCATCCACTTCTGAAACACAGGCTTCCAGTGTAGGCAATTTTGGGGCTTCACCATGTTTCATCAAAGTGTACAGCTGAGTGTTATCTGCATAGCTGTGAAAGTTGTTAGAGGTAGAATATATAGTGAAAATAATAGTGTTAAGTAAAACAGAACATTGAGGAATGCCAAAGCTTACAACTGATTTGTCAGAGGACAAACCATCTACAGAGACTAACTGATGTCTTGCTGACAGGTAAGATCTAAACCAGTCAAGAGCTTGTCAGTGTAGACCAATTAGGGTTTCTAATCTCTCCAAAGGAATGTGGAGATCGATGGTGTCAAAAGCAGCACTAAGGTCTGGGAGCACGAGAACAGATGCAGAGTCTTGGTCTGACTCCATTAAAGGGTAATTTACCACCTTCACGGGTGCAGTCTCAGTGCTATGATGGGGTCTAAAACCAGACTGAAGCATTTTGTATACATTATTTTGTCTTCAGGAAGGCCGTGAGTTGCTACGCAACAACTTTTTCAGAAATTTTTGAAAGGAATGGGAGATTAGAATTTTCCAGGTCAAGGTTTGGCTTTTTCAAGAGAGGCTTTATTACTGCCACTTTTAGTGAGTTTGGTACACATCCGGTGGATAGGGAGCCATTTATTATGTTCAACCTAAGAGGGCATAGCTCTTTCAGTAGTTAAGTTGTAATAGGTTCCAGCATGCTGATTGATGGTTTAGAGACAATGACTATTTTCACAAATGTGTCAAGAGATACAGGATTAAAAAAGTTTCTCCATTGATCCTAGGTCCTGGCAGTTCTATGCAGACTCAGGACAACTGAGCTTTGGAGGAATACGCAGATTCAAAGAGGTCCAATAGACCAAGGATTATGAGGAAAAATATTTAGATCCACAATATTTATTCCATGGGACAAAACTAGATCCAGGGTATGACTGTGGCAATGAGTAGGTCCGGAGACATGTTGGACAAAACCCACTGACTCGATGATGGCTCAGAAAGTATTTTGGAGTGGGTCTGTGGACTTTTCCATGTGAATATTAAAGTCACCAAAAATATGAGTATTTATCTGCCACGTCTACAACGTCCGGTAGGAATTCCGAGAACTCAGTGAGGAACGCTGTATACAACCCAGGAGGCCCGTAAACAGTAGTAACACATGATTGAGTAGGCTGCATAGATTTCATGACTAGAAGATCGAAAGAAGAAAAGTCTTTTTTTTCCAAATTTGCTGGCATAAATATTAGCAACACCTCCGCCTTTGCGGGATGTGCGGGGGATATGGTCACTAGTGTAAACTAGTGAGGACGGAACAAATGAAGCTGTCACTGAAACAAGACATTGGCTTTGTAGACTTTAAACTTTACTGTGCAGTTAGCCCAGCCTGGTGGATATCTAACACACCAACTCATGCTCATTGGAGGTGTGTACAGTAGGCCTTAAATACTTCTCTAAACAGTCATATATTAAAATGCTTTTAGCACATATAATTCAGAAAAAATGTTTAATTGCTTTATACTACAATGGAGATCACAATGTTGGCCTACCATCTATTATTTTGTTTAACAATGTGAATGAAGTGAGCTCTATCGCCTGGAAATATCTGGACTCTCTCTTTACTGTCTGAAAACGGAGACAGGCAGATTTACCCAGAGGCCAAGTTGTTGAATCCCTCGCTTCTTATTTAGCACAGATGTGTGTGTTTCATTTCCATGGCAACAATTATGGCCCCTTCTAACTCAAACGGGCGCAGGGCTATTTTCACAGTACACAGCTGTAATAACACAGGGTCTCTGAAACAAATGACAACCGTCAATCAGAGCCTGTTAGGGGGGCGGAAAGGCATTAGGTCACTTATGAGGCCCCATGAGACTGGCTCCCATGAGACTGGCTCCCATGAGACTGGCTCCCATGAGACTGGCTCCCATGAGACTGGCTCCCATGAGACTGGCTCAGGCAACCACAACACAAGTATGTATAATTCACTTACTTTTCCACTCACCCTCCTCATTGCTTTGCTCTATCAAGGAAAAAGGATTTTGTGGAAGAAACTGTAGCGCTTCAGGACTATCAAACTGTATCGCTTCAGGACTATCAAACTGTAGCACTTCAGGACTATCAAACTGTAGCGCTTCAGGACTATCAAACTGTAGCGCTTCAGGACTATCAAACTGTAGCGCTTCAGGACTATCAAACTGTAGCGCTTCAGGACTATCAAACTGTAGCGCTTCAGGACTATCAAACTGTAGCGTTTCAGGACTATCAAACTGTAGCGCTTCAGAACTATCAAACTGTAGCGCTTCAGGACTATCAAACTGTAGCGCATCAGGACTATCAAACTGTAGCGCTTCAGGACTATCAAACTGTAGCGCTTCAGGACTATCAAACTGTAGCGCTTCAGGACTATCAAACTGTAGCACTTCAGGACTATCAAACTGTAGCACTTCAGGACTATCAAACTGTAGCGCTTCAGGACTATCAAACTGTAGCGCTTCAGGACTATCAAACTGTAGCGCATCAGGACTATCAAACTGTAGCGCTTCAGGACTATCAAACTGTAGCGCTTCAGGACTATCAAACTGTAGCGCTTCAGGACTATCAAACTGTAGCGCTTCAGGACTATCAAACTGTAGCGCTTCAGGACTATCAAACTGTAGCGCTTCAGGACTATCAAACTGTAGCGCTTCAGGACTATCAAACTGTAGCGCTTCAGGACTATCAAACTGTAGCGCTTCAGAACTATCAAACTGTAGCGCTTCAGGACTATCAAACTGTAGCGCTTCAGAACTATCAAACTGTAGCGCTTCAGGACTATCAAACTGTAGCGCTTCAGGACTATCAAACTGTAGCGCTTCAGGACTATCAAACTGTAGCGCTTCAGGACTATCAAACTGTAGCGCTTCAGGACTATCAAACTGTAGCGCTTCAGGACTATCAAACTGCAATGCTTCAGGACTATCAAACTGTATCGCTTCAGGACTATCAAACTGTAGCGCTTCAGGACTATCAAACTGTAGCGCTTCAGGACTATCAAACTGTATCGCTTCGGGACTATCAAACTGCAATGCATCAGGACTATCAAACTGTATCGCTTCAGGACTATCAAACTGTAGCGCTTCAGGACTATCAAACTGCAATGCTTCAGGACTATCAAACTGTATCGCTTCAGGACTATCAAACTGTAGCGCTTCAGGACTATCAAACTGCAATGCTTCAGGACTATCAAACTGTATCGCTTCAGGACTATCAAACTGTAGCGCTTCAGGACTATCAAACTGCAATGCTTCAGGACTATCAAACTGTATCGCTTCAGGACTATCAAACTGTAGCGCTTCAGGACTATCAAACTGTATCGCTTCAGGACTATCAAACTGTATCGCTTCAGGACTATCAAACTGTAGCGCTTCAGGACTATCAAACTGTAGCGCTTCAGGACTATCAAACTGTATCGCTTCGGGACTATCAAACTGTAGTGCTTCAGGACTATCAAACTGTATCGCTTCGGGACTATCAAACTGTAGCGCTTCAGGACTATCAAACTGTAGCGCTTCAGGACTATCAAACTGTAGCGCTTCAGGACTATCAAACTGTAGCGCTTCTGGACTATCAAACTGTAGCGCTTCAGGACTATCAAACTGCAATGCTTCAGGACTATCAAACTGTGAACCCAGTGACCTGGATCCTTTCACATGGATCTGTCAGACTCCCTCTGTCTCTCTCCCGATTTGAAA
This sequence comes from Oncorhynchus masou masou, assembly GCF_036934945.1. NCBI lineage: Eukaryota > Metazoa > Chordata > Actinopteri > Salmoniformes > Salmonidae > Oncorhynchus > Oncorhynchus masou. Next base: position 17,044,557 of record NC_088233.1, on the reverse strand, counting down.
ACAGAATCCTGCAAAGTGAGACTGGCTGCTAAACATAGATAGAAATGTATGGTTCATGCCTGTCAATCAAGTGAAAATATTACATGACATTGAAAATAACAGGAGCCTCCCGGGTGGCGCAGTGGTTAAGGGCGCTGTACTGCAGCGCCAGCTGCGCCATCAGAGACTCTGGGTTTGCGCCCAGGCTCTGTCGTAACCGGCCGCAACTGGGAGGTCTGTGGGGCGACGCACAATTGGCCTAGCGTCGTCCGGGTTAGGGAGGGCTTGGCCTGTAGGGATGTCCTTGTCTCATCGCGCACCAGCGACTCCTGTGGCGGGCCAGGCGCAGTGTGTGCTAACCAAGGTTGCCAGGTGCACGGTGTTTCCTCTGACACATTGGTGCAGCTGGCTTCCGGGTTGGATGCGTGCTGTGTTAAGAAGCAGTGCGGCTTGGTTGGGTTGTGTATCGGAGGACGCATGACTTTCAACCTTCGTCTCTCCCGAGCCCGTACGGGAGTTGTAGCGATGAGACAAGATAGTAGCTACTAAAACAATTGGATACCACGAAATTGGGAAGAAAAAGGGGTAAAATAAAAATATATATATAAAACATATATGTTTAAAAAAGACATTGAAAATAACTTAATAAGAAAAACAAAAGTGAATAAATTTGAATTCAAATTCCCTACACCATGTCAGTTTCAAATGAGCACGTTACTACTCATTATCAGGCTAATTTTCAGCCTTCTAAAAACATGACCTGGCTGGCAGGGACTTAAGTGAGAGAGTGAGTTTATCGGATTTATGCACACAATTCCAAAAAGGGGTGAGCGCCAGAGCCTTCATCCTACTCCACCTCACCCTCACTGGCTGTTTTCTACCTATTGACAGGCTATCCCTCCACCCACTCAGCAACCACCTGACCCTGCAAGGTGATACCATACTAGAGAGATGCATCAAGTCCATGAACTCAGACTAAATTACAGCAATGAGAGCATCGTTTCACACTCACCTCACCAGTTGACATACAGTGATACACACTATGCCCTGTTCACACACTATCTCCGTAGCAAACTATGCTTGCTGTACACAGCACTTCTCCAGACTGCTACACTCTGAACAAACATTCTCAGATCACTTAGCCCACGCATGGGTAATCTGTGGAAACTATAATAAAAACTAAGAAGGAATTAAAATAAACAGATTTGTTCTGCTTCAGTCTGAAAACAAAGAAAAACACGTTTGATGAATCATCCCTTCCTTGTTGTATTCCTTATCTAAACTACAACCCACTCTGAAATGACGGACTGTGTGCAGTATAAGGATCATGAGATAGGCTTGAAAGAAAGAGGAAACACAATGGTTGAGACTGAAGAGAGAGATACATTTCTGGCCCATACATGCACAGAAAAAATGAACCGACATAGCCAGTCTTGCGTAGAATTGCTCTAAAACTAAGAAGGATTAGGCCTCTACTCACAGGGTGTTCAGTGAGGCACACACGACAAAACGAGCAGTTAAGTAAAGGCAGGAACTAAGAACTTTGCAACATTATGCAATCTGATTGTGATGGCTAAACGTCAGTGAGTTAAATTGCCTCACAATGTTCATCTGTATATAATCAGTTCTAAAGTATGCCTGGTTTATGCAACCAAAACACAACCACTCTCTCTCCCTCTCTCTCTCTCTCTCTCAGGAGTGATGCGAACCAAAAATAAAAACACATGCAACGTGTTCTTTCAAGTTCAGGGAGACTGAGAAGAGAGAAAGAACATAAATGAAACCTGTCTGTTATTCTGACAAACAGAACAAAAAACTGTGCAAAACTTTCCTAAAGTTGGCATTGGATTGGATTTTGAGGGGGGGAATATTTCCGAAGTCCTTTGAGAGGCAGAAAAGCTGGTAGCATGATGAGTCAGGCAGAGATGTACAGAATGTACAGTTAGGTCTGAAGTTATTGGCACATGAGCAAAAAATACTATAAAATGAATAATACAATACTGAGCTATATTGTATGCTCAGAAAAATTGGAAACAACATTATTTTATACTAATACAATTGTTCTGAGAAATAGATTTTGTTTAAGTAATATGTTTTTCTCTCAAGAAGATTGGAGTCAGAATATTGTCACCCTGTTATCAATATCGTTTAATTTCTCACCTTGCAAGGATAATGACACTGAGAAAAAATAGCCCCATAACAGATCCACCACCATTTTTTACAGTGGGTAAAGGGTTATTTTCATGCTTATGCGTCCTTATTTCGATGCTAAGGCTTCCACTGGTGTCCGTGGCCATGTCATCCATGTCTTTCATGTCATCCAACAAATATAAATGTCTGGAGTTTGTTTAACCTCACTGGCACTTGGATTGGAACTCGTGAAATGGTCAGATGACATGAAAATATGTATTGAAAACAGGGGGTGACAAAAATATTTTTCTCTAAGCAATCGTATTAATATAAAATGATATAATTTTCAACATTTGTTTTGTTTATAGCTCAGTATTTGTATGATTTATTTTCTAGTCATTTTGATCATCTTCATCAGGGGTGCCAATCTTTTCAGACCCTGCTGTATGTATATACACCTGTGTGTGGGAGAGAGAATGGGAACCAAAGTTTGCAGATAGGTCATTGTGGTTGGGATTTTATCCATGCAGCCACTGTACTGGGACTACAAAAGAATCTTCCTTTGAAGGCCACACTGTCCAGTCTGTTTAACTTATGAAGGATTTGTTGGTGACTGATAGAAAACTATCACGGAAAACTGTAACGAGTTCCAATAATACGCAGAGATTACAAGAATCTACGTTTGAGTAAACGCTGCCAGTCCATCTGGATGATGGCTTTCTTGGCAAAGAACATGACATCATTATTCCCTGACTTCTGGAACGGACACAGTGCCCTCCATAAATCTGTATTAGCTGGGATTTTACTTTTAAGTACTTGAGGGTTCAACTGCTTAAATCAATATTTCATTCACATGTAGTTTCTCGTAACAAGCATTTTCGTAAGAGTGATGAATTACTGACATTGTTTAAATGTCACTCGGAGAACAGAGGCAGTTTTAACTTTGCTGAAACATTTTGTGCTGGATTTGTGTACAATTAAACAATGGTTATGACTCAATTTGGTTATATAATTCATGTACAATCATAGAGTAAATTCACTTGAACGGATTGTGTTTTATTTCATAGAAGAGACTGCAATAACTCTGAATCATCCTAAAATCAAAACACTATTGTGATGAATGACATATTACAAATGATGCCAGATGTTGATACAGGACCATACATCATGTAGACCCATAGACTAACCACACCATCTTTCAGACCTTTTGCCTGCAGCTCTATGGCTTAGACTGGGCTCGCTGATGCTTCTCAAAGAGACTGCGGAGGTACCGGCCAAATCTCAAATATGCTGTAATCAGTGTCTGCCACTCTGCACCTGTGACCACATGGTTTATGTTTCATCCCGCTTCTAAATGTTATCTGTTAGAGGGTGTAAATCGATTGTTTTATTTTAGATTGAAGCATTGACCTTTCCAAACCTTCAGCGATAGCGATTTCAGATAAGTCGTGCAAGGTATAAGAATGTTATCGCTAACTCCAGACCCATATTGGATGTTTTAGTCCTCGTCTACAGCCTTGTGCAAATGCGACCCTGGCAGTGTTGGAGAAAGGACAGGCCAGCTCCAGTATTAGTCTTAACAGACAGGACAAATAAAACAGGCCAGCTCCAGTATTAGTCTTAACAGACAGGACAAATAAAACAGGCCAGCTCCAGTATTAGTCTTAACAGACAGGACAAATAAAACAGGCCAGCTCCAGTATTAGTCTTTACAGACAGGACAAATAAAACAGGCCAGCTCCAGTATTAGTCTTTACAGACAGGACAAATGAAACAGGCCAGCTCCAGTATTAGTCTTAACAGACAGGACAAATAAAACAGGCCAGCTCCAGTATTAGTCTTAACAGACAGGACAAATAAAACAGGCCAGCTCCAGTATTAGTCTTAACAGACAGGACAAATAAAACAGGCCAGCTCCAGTATTAGTCTTTACAGACAGGACAAATAAAACAGGCCAGCTCCAGTATTAGTCTTTACAGACAGGACAAATAAAACAGGCCAGCTCCAGTATTAGTCTTTACAGACAGGACAAATAAAACAGGCCAGCTCCAGTATTAGTCTTTACAGACAGGACAAATAAAACAGGCCAGCTCCAGTATTAGTCTTTACAGACAGGACAAATAAAACAGGCCAGCTCCAGTATTAGTCTTAACAGACAGGACAAATAAAACAGGCCAGCTCCAGTATTAGTCTTAACAGACAGGACAAATAAAACAGGCCAGCTCCAGTATTAGTCTTAACAGACAGGACAAATAAAACAGGCCAGCTCCAGTATTAGTCTTAACAGACAGGACAAATAAAACAGGCCAGCTCCAGTATTAGTCTTAACAGACAGGACAAATAAAACAGGCCAGCTCCAGTATTAGTCTTAACAGACAGGACAAATAAAACAGGCAGTATTAGTCTTAACAGACAGGACAAATAAAACAGGCCAGCTCCAGTATTAGTCTTTACAGACAGGACAAATAAAACAGGCCAGCTCCAGTATTAGACAAATAAAACAGGCCAGCTCCAGTATTAGTCTTAACAGACAGGACAAATAAAACAGGCCAGCTCCAGTATTAGTCTTAACAGACAGGACAAATAAAACAGGCCAGCTCCAGTATTAGTCTTAACAGACAGGACAAATAAAACAGGCCAGCTCCAGTATTAGTCTTAACAGACAGGACAAATAAAACAGGCCAGCTCCAGTATTAGTCTTAACAGACAGGACAAATAAAACAGGCCAGCTCCAGTATTAGTCTTAACAGACAGGACAAATAAAACAGGCCAGCTCCAGTATTAGTCTTAACAGACAGGACAAATAAAACAGGCCAGCTCCAGTATTAGTCTTAACAGACAGGACAAATAAAACAGGCCAGCTCCAGTATTAGTCTTAACAGACAGGACAAATGAAACAGGCCAGCTCCAGTATTAGTCTTAACAGACAGGACAAATGAAACAGGCCAGCTCCAGTATTAGTCTTAAAAGTCTTAACAGACAGGACAAATAAAACAGGCCAGCTCCAGTATTAGTCTTAACAGACAGGACAAATAAAACAGGCCAGCTCCAGTATTAGTCTTAACAGACAGGACAAATAAAACAGGCCAGCTCCAGTATTAGTCTTAACAGACAGGACAAATAAAACAGGCCAGCTCCAGTATTAGTCTTTAGCTCCAGTATTAGTCTTAACAGACAGGACAAATAAAACAGGCCAGCTCCAGTATTAGTCTTAACAGACAGGACAAATAAAACAGGCCAGCTCCAGTATTAGTCTTAACAGACAGGACAAATAAAACAGGCCAGCTCCAGTATTAGTCTTAACAGACAGGACAAATAAAACAGGCCAGCTCCAGTATTAGTCTTAACAGACAGGACAAATAAAACAGGCCAGCTCCAGTATTAGTCTTAACAGACAGGACAAATAAAACAGACAGTCTTAACAGACAGGAAATAAAACAGGCCAGCTCCAGTATTAGTCTTAACAGACAGGACAAATAAAACAGGCCAGCTCCAGTATTAGTCTTAACAGACAGGACAAATAAAACAGGCCAGCTCCAGTATTAGTCTTAACAGACAGGACAAATAAAACAGGCCAGCTCCAGTATTAGTCTTAACAGACAGGACAAATGAAACAGGCCAGCTCCAGTATTAGTCTTAACAGACAGGACAAATGAAACAGGCCAGCTCCAGTATTAGTCTTAAAAGACAGGACAAATAAAACAGGCCAGCTCCAGTATTAGTCTTTACAGACAGGACAAATAAAACAGGCCAGCTCCAGTATTAGTCTTAACAGACAGGACAAATAAAACAGGCCAGCTCCAGTATTAGTCTTAACAGACAGGACAAATAAAACAGGCCAGCTCCAGTATTAGTCTTTACAGACAGGACAAATAAAACAGGCCAGCTCCAGTATTAGTCTTTACAGACAGGACAAATAAAACAGGCCAGCTCCAGTATTAGTCTTTACAGACAGGACAAATAAAACAGGCCAGCTCCAGTATTAGTCTTTAAAACAGGCCAGCTCCAGTATTAGTCTTAACAGACAGGACAAATAAAACAGGCCAGCTCCAGTATTAGTCTTAACAGACAGGACAAATAAAACAGGCCAGCTCCAGTATTAGTCTTTACAGACAGGACAAATAAAACAGGCCAGCTCCAGTATTAGTCTTTACAGACAGGACAAATAAAACAGGCCAGCTCCAGTATTAGTCTTAACAGACAGGACAAATAAAACAGGCCAGCTCCAGTATTAGTCTTAACAGACAGGACAAATAAAACAGGCCAGCTCCAGTATTAGTCTTAAAACAGGCCAGCTCCAGTATTAGTCTTTACAGACAGGACAAATAAAACAGGCCAGCTCCAGTATTAGTCTTTACAGACAGGACAAATAAAACAGGCCAGCTCCAGTATTAGTCTTTACAGACAGGACAAATAAAACAGGCCAGCTCCAGTATTAGTCTTAACAGACAGGACAAATAAAACAGGCCAGCTCCAGTATTAGTCTTAACAGACAGGACAAATAAAACAGGCCAGCTCCAGTATTAGTCTTAACAGACAGGACAAATAAAACAGGCCAGCTCCAGTATTAGTCTTTACAGACAGGACAAATAAAACAGGCCAGCTCCAGTATTAGTCTTTACAGACAGGACAAATAAAACAGGCCAGCTCCAGTATTAGTCTTTACAGACAGGACAAATAAAACAGGCCAGCTCCAGTATTAGTCTTAACAGACAGGACAAATAAAACAGGCCAGCTCCAGTATTAGTCTTAACAGACAGGACAAATAAAACAGGCCAGCTCCAGTATTAGTCTTAACAGACAGGACAAATAAAACAGGCCAGCTCCAGTATTAGTCTTAACAGACAGGACAAATAAAACAGGCCAGCTCCAGTATTAGTCTTTACAGACAGGACAAATAAAACAGGCCAGCTCCAGTATTAGTCTTTACAGACAGGACAAATGAAACAGGCCAGCTCCAGTATTAGTCTTAACAGACAGGACAAATAAAACAGGCCAGCTCCAGTATTAGTCTTAACAGACAGGACAAATAAAACAGGCCAGCTCCAGTATTAGTCTTAACAGACAGGACAAATAAAACAGGCCAGCTCCAGTATTAGTCTTAACAGACAGGACAAATAAAACAGGCCAGCTCCAGTATTAGTCTTTACAGACAGGACAAATAAAACAGGCCAGCTCCAGTATTAGTCTTAACAGACAGGACAAATAAAACAGGCCAGCTCCAGTATTAGTCTTAACAGACAGGACAAATAAAACAGGCCAGCTCCAGTATTAGTCTTAACAGACAGGACAAATAAAACAGGCCAGCTCCAGTATTAGTCTTAACAGACAGGACAAATAAAACAGGCCAGCTCCAGTATTAGTCTTAACAGACAGGACAAATAAAACAGGCCAGCTCCAGTATTAGTCTTAACAGACAGGACAAATAAAACAGGCCAGCTCCAGTATTAGTCTTAACAGACAGGACAAATAAAACAGGCCAGCTCCAGTATTAGTCTTAACAGACAGGACAAATAAAACAGGCCAGCTCCAGTATTAGTCTTAACAGACAGGACAAATGAAACAGGCCAGCTCCAGTATTAGTCTTAACAGACAGGACAAATGAAACAGGCCAGCTCCAGTATTAGTCTTTACAGACAGGACAAATAAAACAGGCCAGCTCCAGTATTAGTCTTAACAGACAGGACAAATAAAACAGGCCAGCTCCAGTATTAGTCTTAACAGACAGGACAAATAAAACAGGCCAGCTCCAGTATTAGTCTTAACAGACAGGACAAATGAAACAGGCCAGCTCCAGTATTAGTCTTAACAGACAGGACAAATAAAACAGGCCAGCTCCAGTATTAGTCTTAACAGACAGGACAAATAAAACAGGCCAGCTCCAGTATTAGTCTTAACAGACAGGACAAATAAAACAGGCCAGCTCCAGTATTAGTCTTAACAGACAGGACAAATGAAACAGGCCAGCTCCAGTATTAGTCTTAACAGACAGGACAAATGAAACAGGCCAGCTCCAGTATTAGTCTTAACAGACAGGACAAATAAAACAGGCCAGCTCCAGTATTAGTCTTAACAGACAGGACAAATGAAACAGGCCAGCTCCAGTATTAGTCTTGGCAGACAGCACAAGTATAACTGTCTAGCTCCAGCATAATTCTTGGCAGACAGGACAAATACAACTGTCTAGCTCCAGTGTTAGTCTTGGCAGACAGGACAAATTAAACTGTCTAGCTCCACCATTAGTCTTGGCAGACAGGACAAATACAACTGTCTAGCTCCAGCGTTAGTCTTGGCAGACAGGACAAATTAAACTGTCTAGCTCCACCATTAGTCTTGGCAGACAGGACAAATACAACTGTCTAGCTCCAGCGTTAGTCTTGGCAGACAGGACAAATTAAACTGTCTAGCTCCAGCGTTAGTCTTTGCAGACAGGACAAATAAAACTGGCTAGCTCCAAAATTAGTCTTGACAGACTGGACGGCAGGTAGCCTAGCGGTTAGGAGTGTTTGGCCAGTCACCGAAAGGCTGCTGGTTCAAATCCCTGAGCTGACTAGGTGAAAAATCTCTCAATGTGAAATAACATCTTATCGTGCATATTAGATAAGAGGAACAGTATATATATATCAATGGGAGACTATCAAAATGAAGTGCAACTGCAGCTGTAAAAGTAGCTAGGCCTAAAGTACAGCTCTAAAGTCACCAAACTGGACACAAACCTAAGCCTATGATGGACACCAGACCGGCATCGGACAGCCCCAGCAAAAATGGCTTTGTACACATAAAGTTCGATGTGAAATTAAGGAGCAGTGAATCATATTAGCTCTTATCCCTGCAGCCCGACCTCCTTGTGTAGCCTGTCAGGCGCATTAAAGCTCATCGGTCAACTTTCCCCTGGGGGGGGGGGTTCTCCACACTTTATTACACATGGAAGATGCATGTCACCTTCAGGCCCATGGTTATAAATTATCACAGGTCGAGGTCTATTCAGTTGCACAGGCTTTCCATTTACCCCCATTAATTGGAGAGCAAAGCATTTGTTAAATGCTAGTCTTTCACTTTTGGCAATTTCTCATTCTTGATAATGACTAACGATTATAATCCCAGAATTGGTCATTGTGTGGCTATGTCACTTTGTTTAGTTGTTGTGTGCTTGCATTATAGGCGATTCAAACATCACACAATACTGGCAAGACTCGATAGCAGCCTAATAGATCATCAACATCCCAGCTTTGCTATGCCTTTCTCCTACCATTATTGCTTTAAACCACTATTCCTTTAACAACATATAAATTGTATGATCTTGTTATCTGGAGAGTAGGTGGCAGACAACAAAATGAATCTTTGTCGAACCGCACCACTGAGATGCTTAGAACACAGTAGCCTTCTCTCCTGATTTCTGAGGTTTCTCAACTCCAAAATAAAAGTAATGGGTAAACACATCACCAACAGCCCTGAAGCACAGTACAACTCTTTACTGCCTAGTCCTCAAGAATTCTCTTTGGAGGACGGATTCCGTTTAAACAGCTCTAAATGTCAAAGGAGCAACAAAGCAATACGTCACTCTTCAGTGTGGTAAATGTTCCACCAAAGATCTGTATGTCAACTCAAACGCATGCATTTTCTATATTTTGCATAATTCTTTCACAACCACTAGACAAACCTGTGTTTCAATGTTGTAGCGCATAACCTTTCAGCCACTATGCCACAACTGACAATTAATCTAATCACTAGAATTGCCCAATTGACATTAAAATAGAAAATAGACATTGTGTTGCACATTTCCCAAGAAGTCATCTGACATAGCTTCCTCTCTTGTCATGGTTATAACAACATTTTGACTGGTCAAATAGGCCCATCTAGACTGTTTTTCTCTGCCAGCAGACACAGTATCTATTTCCTTCCTCCTCTACATCTCCAATAGCTGTGACAGCAGCAGGCCTCTCTGTGGTAGCTAGACCTCCCAGATGAACGAGAGATAAAAGAGAGGGATAAAAGATATGAAGAGAGGGATAAAAGGAGGAAAGGTATAGCTGTCAGATTAATGACTGGGCGATGCGTCTTGTGTCATTTGATGCGATGCATTGCAACCAAAGTACCAAATCAGTCATGTATCCCCTGGCTGGAACGTTTTGAATTTGTTAGCTCATTTTGACAAGGCGTTTTAACTTTTCTTCCCCCTGACACACATTGAATATAGTTCTTCGGTGGCGACAGCAATCATTGTGCGGAGATGTCAAGTCGTATTCCAAATGGTATTTCAAAAGGAATAGCCGACATACACTACCAGTCAAACGTTTGGACACCTACTCATTCAAGGGTTTTTCTTTATTTTGACTATTTTCTACATTAAATAATAATAGTGAAGACAAACTATGAAATAACACATATGGAATCATGTAGTAACCAAAAAAGTGTTAAACAAATCCAAATTTATTTTACATCTGAGATTCTTCAGTAGCCACCCTTTGCCTTGATGACAGCTTTGCACACTCTTGGCATTTGAACATAAAAATGTATTGTTTATCAATACTTCTGGAACTTGTGACTGTTCATGTGCCTTAATAACAAATATGTATGCCATCTGTAAATATGAATACAATTGTTAAATTACGGGCTTAGATCGCTTAGACACAGAAAAAGACAGAAACGATCCCGCTAGCCATGATTGGTTGAGATAATGGATAGGCTGGACATGCCGATAGGTGAGTTTAGATTGGTCTGCCATGTAGCATGCTTCTGTCTATAACATGAGCTAGTGTAGGTAATCTTTTCTAATTCTGCTTTTTTTAAAGATATCACAAAGAACTACAAAAGTGTTGCTAATGCGCTCCACTTTCTGGAGGACTTAGTTTTGAAATCAGTGGAATGTGCGGTGGAAGCAGAGTATGATAGCTAAGGAGATGGAGAAAATTCTGGTGTTTAATTGCAAATATGGGGAAGGAGTCGAAAAGACTCCACTATGCAAGTAGCCATTTCAATTAACCGTTTACACCTTCCTGTGCATGTGACAAATAAACTTAGATTTTATTTGATATAGTGTGTGTTGACCAGAGACAAAAGAAAAACATGACCTTCACCAAAGTCAAATTAGGATATAACGTTAAGCCAATGAGACCGTGTCCAAGTTCTACAATTCTCTGGTAGAATTCCCTGTTTCTATATAGTCACACTCACAACCGTAAGCTATTTTCTGTAATTAGCTCGCCATTAACTTATAAATAAAGATCCTATTTATTTATTCCGTTTATGAATACAAATTAGCTAAAGCTTCGATGTTGTCAGCTATATGATATGGTCATTATTTAGACTGGCTAGCCAGCTAACTAACTCTAAGTTGCTAGCTAACCAAAACAGTGTTTAGAAAGTTGCTTTTAGTTGCCTGGTTTGCTAGATAGACATATACTGAATTCATTTTTAAACGGATGGGTTTATTGGTGTTAAAATACACCAGTTTTCATAACGACAAGTTTGATATGCTATGTGCTACCTACAGCCCTCCTGATAGAGCCAGGCTTCATTAAATGCAATTAAACAGTGGTTTGTATCGATCTGAGTCAGCATTATCCAGATGAGCCCTGACCAGGGCTGGGGTATCTGCACTTTACTTTACTATGTATATTTTTGACTACTTTTACTTTTACTTCACTACATTCCTAAAGAAAAATAATATACATTTTACTCCATACATTTTACCTGACACCCAAAAGTACTCGTTACATTTCGAATGCTTAGCAGGACCGGAAAATGGTCCAATTCACACACTTATCAAGACAGCACAGGGTCATCCCTTCTGACTTCTGATCTGGCGGACTCACTAAACATTTACATTTACATTTACATTTACGTCATTTGGCAGACGCTCTTATCCAGAGCGACTTACAAATCGGTGCAGACACAAATGCATCTTTTGTAGATGATGTCTGAGTGTTGGAGTGTGCCCCTTCTATCCATACATTTTTTAAACAATAAAATGTTGCTGCCTGCTTTGCTTACGTAATAGAAGGAATTTGAAATGATTTATGCTTTTACTTTAGATAATTAAGTATATTTTAGCGAATACATTTCCTTTTGATACTTAAGTATATTTAGAACCAAATACTTTTAGAATATTACTCAAGTAGTATTTTACTGGGTGACTTTGACTTTTACTTGAGTAACTTTCTATTAAGGTATATATACTTTTACTCAAGAATGACAATTTGTTGTTTTTTCTACCACTGACATACACTGTAAGGAGAGACTGCTAAGACTGCTGACTGAAGACAGAATGTAAGACTGCAGAATGACTTACATTCTTCTACTGTATGTATGTATGTGTGCGTGTGTGTGTGCGTGTGCGTGTGCACGCGCGCATGTGCGTGTCAGTGTGTGCGTGCATGCTTGCGTGGAAACTGACAGATCGCTCCTGCCTTTGACTGTGCATGTGGCTGGAAGGTCATTGTTAGTTACAATGTGAGGCCTGCACTACCATTGCTAGAACCCTCGTCAGTACTGAGAAAGTAGACCCTGTCACACCACCCACATACCGTACATATGTATATATACAGTTGAAGTCGGATGTTTACATACACCATAGCAAAATACATTTAAACTAAGTTTTTCACAATTCCTGACATTTAATCTGAGTAAAAATTCCCTGTCTTATGTCAGTTAGGATCTCCACTTTATTTTAAGAATGTTTTATGTCTGAATAATAATAGAGAGAATTATTTATTTCAGCTTTTATTTCTTTCATCACATTCCCAGTGGGTCAGAAGTTTATATACACTCAATTAGTATTTGGTAGCATTGCCTTTAAATTGCTTAACTTTTCGGGTAGTCTTCCTCAAGGATCCCACAATAATTGGGTGAATTTTGGCCCATTCCTGCTGTCAGAGCTGGTGTAACTAAGTCAGGTTTGTAGACCTCCTTGCTCACACATGCTTTTTCAGTTCTGCCCACAGATTTTCTATAAGATTGAGGTCAGGGCTTTGTGATGGCCACTCCAATACCTTGAATTTGTTGTCCTTAAGCCATTTTGCCACAACTTTGGAAGTATGCTTGGTGTCATTGTACATTTGGAAGACCCATTTGCGACCAAGCTTTAACTTCCTGACTGATGTCTTGAGATGTTGCTTCAATATATCCACATAATTTTCCCTCTCCATGATGCCATGTATTTTGTGAAGTGCAACAGTCCCTCCTGCAGCAAAGCACCCCACAACACGATGCTGCCATCCCCGTGCTTCATGGTTGGGATGGTGTTCTTCGGCTTGCAAGCCTCCCCCTTTTCCTCCAAACATAATGATGGTCATTATGGCCAAACAGTTCTATTTTTGTTTCATCAGACCAAAGGACATTTCTCCAAAAAGTACAATATTTGTCCCCATGTGCAGTTGCAAACCATTGTCTGGCTTTTTTATGGCGGTTTTGGAGCAGTGGCTTCTTCCTTTCTAAGCAGCCTTTCAGGTTATGTCGATATGTGACTCGTTTTACTGTGGATATAGATACTTTTGTACCTGTTTCCTCCAGCATCCTCACAAGGTCCTTTGCTGCTGTTCTGGGATTGATTTGCACTTTTCGCACCAAAGTATGTTCATCTCTAGGAGACAGAACACGTCTCCTTCCTGAGAGGTATGACGGCTCCGTGGTCCCATGGTGTTTATACTTGCGTACTATTGTTTGTACAGATGAACATGGTACCTTCAGTCATTTTGAAATTGCCCTCAAGGATGAACCTGACTTGTGAAGGTCTACATTTTTTTTGAGGTTTTGGCTGATTTCTTTTGATTTTCCCATGATGTCAAACAAAGAGGCACTGAGTTTGAAGGTAGGCCTTGAAATACATCCACAGGTACACCTCCAATTCACTCAAATTACGTCAATTAGCCTATCAGAAGCTTCTAAAGCCATGACATTTTATGGAATTTTCCAAGCTGTTTAAGGGCACAGTCAACTTAGTGTATGAATGAATTATAAGTTAAATAATCTGTCTGTAAACCATTTTTTGAAAAATGACTTGTGTCATGCACAAAGTAGATGTCCTGACCGACTTGCCAAAACTATAGTTTGTTAACAAGAATTTTATGGAGTGGTTGAAAAATGAGTTTTAATGACTCCAACCTAAGTGTATGTAAACTTCCCACTTTAGCTGTGTGTATACAGTCCAAAATGATGAGCAAAAAAGACTGTATGAAATGAGTATATATATATTTTATTTCTCCTTTATTTAACCAAGTAGGCCAGTTGAGAACAAGTTCTCATTTCCAACTGCGACCTGACCAAGATAAAGAAAAGCAGTGCGACAAAAACAACAACACAGAGTTACACATAAACAAACGTACAGTCAATAACACAATAGTAAATCTGTATACAGTGTGTGCAAATGAAGTAAGGAGGTAAGGCAATAAATAAGCCATAGTGGCTAAGTAATTACAATTTAGCAAATGAACACTGGAGTGATAGATGTGCAGATGAGGATGTGCAAGTAGAAATACTGGTGTGCAAAAGAGCAGAAAAACAAAAACAAATATGGGGATGAGGTAGGAAGTTGGGTGGATGGACTATTTACAGATGGGCTGTGTTCAGCTCCATCAATCAGTAAGCTGCTCTGTCAGCTGATGCTTAAAGTTAGAGAGGGAGATATAAGTCTCCAACTTCAGTGATTTTTGCAATTCATTCCAGTCATTGCCAGCAGAGATCTGGAAGGAAAGGCGACCAAAGAGGTGATGGCTTTGGGGATGACCAGTGAAATATACCTGCTGGAGTGCGTGCTATGGGTGGGTGTTGCTATGCTGACCAGTGAGTTGAGACAAGGCGGAGCTTTACCTAGCAAAGACTTATAAATGACCTGTCGCCAGTGGGTTTTGTGATGAATATATAGCAAGGACCAGCCAACGAGAGAATACAGGTCACAGTGGTGGGTAGTATATGGGTTTTGGTGACAAAACAGATGGCACTGTGACAGACTGCATCCAATTTGCTGAGTAGATTGTTGGAGGCTATTTTGTAAATTACATCGCCGAAGTCAGGGATCGATAGAATAGTCAGTTTTACGAGGGTATGTTGGCAGCATGAGTGAAAAAGGCTTTGTTGCGAAATAAGAAACCGATTCTAGATTTCATTTTGGATTGGAGATGCCTAATGTGAGTCTGGAAGGAGAGATTACAGTCTAGCCAGACACCTAGGTATTTATAGTTGTCCACATATTCTAGGTCAGAACCTTCCAGAGTAGTGATGCTAGTCGGGCGGGTGCGGGCAGCAATCAGTTGAAGAATATGTATTTCCTTTTACTAGCATTTAAGAGCAGTTGGAGGCCACAGAAGGAGTGTGTATGGCATTGAAGCTTGTTTGGAGGTTTGTTAACACAGTTACCAAAGAGGGGCTAGATGTATACAGAATGGTGTCATCTCAGTAGAGGTGGATCAGAGAGTCACCCACAGCAGGTTGAACAGACTAGTAATAGGGGTTGCAACAATGGCAGTGGATAATTTTAGGAAGAGAGGGTCCGGATTGTCTATCCCAGCTGATTTATAGGGATCTAGATTTTGCAGCTCTATCAGAACATCAGCTTTCTGGATTTGGGTGAAGGAGAAGCTGCTGCGGGAGGTGCAGAGCTGTTGGCCGGGGTTGGGGTAGCCAGGTGGAAAGCATGGCCAGCCGTAGAGAAATGCTTATTGAAATTCTCGATTATCGTGGATTTATCGGTGGTAACGGTGTTTCCTAGTCTCAGTGCAGTGGGCAGCTCGGAGGAGGTGCTCTTATTCTCCATGGACTTTACAGTGTCCCAAGACTTTTTGGAATTAGTGCTGCAGGATGCAAATGTCTATTTGAAAAAGCTAGCCTTAGCTTTCCTAACTGACTGTGTATATTGGTTCCTGACCTCCCTGAAAAGTTGCATATCACGGGGACTATTTGAAGCTAGTGCTGTACGCCACAGGATGTTTTTGTGCTGGTCAAGGGCAGTCAAGTCTGGAGTGAACCAAGGGCTTAGTTCAACATTTTTTGAAAGGGGCATGCTTATTTAAGATGGTGAGGAAAGCACTTTTAAAGAATAACCAGACATCCTCTACTGATGGGATGAGGTCAATATCCTTCGAGGATACCCAGGCCAAGTCGATTAGAAAGGCCTGCTCGCTGAAGTGTTTTAGGGAGCGTTTGACCGCGGACCCATAACGGACGCAGGCAATGAGGCAGTGATAGCTGAGATCCTGGTTGAAAACAGCAGAGGTGTATTTAGAGGGAAAGTTGGTCAGGATGATATCTATGAGGGTGCCCATGTTTACGGATTTGGGGTTGCACCTGTTAGGTTCCATGATAATTTGTGTGAAATTGAGGGCATCTAGCTTAGATTGTAGGATGGCCAGGGTGTTAAGCATATCCCAGTTTAGGTCACCTAACAGTAGGAACTCTGACGATAGATGGGGGACAATCAATTCACATATGGTGTCCAGGGCACAGCTGGGAGCTGAGGGGGGTCTATAACAAGCGGCAACAGTGAGGGACTTATTTCTGGAGAGATGGATATTTAAAAGTAGAAGCTCAAACTGTTTGGGCATAGACCTCGATAGTATAACAGAACTGCAGGCTCTCTACAGTAGATTGCAACTCTGCCCCTTTAGCAGTTCTATCTTGACGGAAAATGTTGTAATTGGGGATGGAAATTTCAGAATTTTTGGTGGACTTCCTAAGCCAGGATTCAGACACAGCTAGGACATCAGTGTTGGTGGAGTGTGCTAAAGCAGTGAATAAAACAAACAAGGCTTTTACAGTTACAGAAGTCAAACAATGATAGCGCCTGGGGAATAGGAGTGGAACCAGAGGAGGAGTAGGGTACGGCTAAAGGTTATAAGAACTGGCCGTCTGGTGCGTTGGGAACAGAGAATAAAAGGAGATGATTTCTGGGCGTGGTAGAATAGATTCAGGGCATAATGTACTGACAAGGGTATGGTAGGGTGCGAGTACAGTGGAGGTAAATGTAGGCATTGAGTGACGATGAGAGAGGTTACTTCTGGAGGCACCAGTTAAACTAGGTGCGGTCTCCGCATGTATGGGGGATGGGACAACGGAGCTATCTGAGGCATGTTGAGCGGGACTTGGGGCTCCGCAGTAAAATGAAATGATGAGAGCTACCCAAAACAGCAGTATAGAAGGAATATTGACATTAGAGGTATAAAGCAATCACAGGTTTTGATTGGGAGAGCTAAGACAAAAACAGGTAAACAGCTAAGACAATGACAATGGGTAAATGGCGATCAATGGGCAGAAAGGGTCAGTTAGCTACACACAGGGCCTGAGTTCGAGGCTGGGGCCGACAGATAAACAAAATGAAGGACCGTGTTAATGAACAGTCCAGCAGGCATCAGCTGTGTAGCCGAGTGATCATAGGGTCCAATGAGCAGCAATAGATGAAACAGGGAGCAGTTCGGTAGTCGTTACTACGCTAGGCGAGCGGAAGACACGGTGTTCAGGAAGCTAGCGGGCCAGGGCTAGCAGATGGATCTTCACTGACATCCACGACGCAGAGGCCGGTTGAGAGCACATCGGCCGAATTACGCCAGCAGACCAGTCGTGATGGAGCGGCGGGGCTCCGTGTTGACAAAGGGTCCAGGCCAATTGGCAAGAGAGGTATTGTAGTTGGTGTACTTTGTTTGCTAGCTGAGAGATGGGCCTAGCTCGAGGCTAACTGGTGCTTGCTTCTGGACAAGGGCGATAGCCACAATAGCCACTCGGTAGCAGCTAGCTAGCTGAAATGATCCGGTGTAATGGTCCAGGGCTTGCAGAAGGAATCCGGTGATGTAGTAGGAAAAAAGCAGTCCGATATGCTCAGGGCTGATATCGCTCTGTGCAGACTGGCAGGTATTATCCTGGCTATCCGGGCTAAAGCGGCTGGTGTCTGAGCTAAAGGTAAAGACCGCTAGCAGTGGCTAACAATGACTAAATAGCTAGTAGCTAATTAGCTTGCTAGCTTCTGATGCTAGCTGCTAATGGAGGTTCCAGTTATAAGGTCTAAAATAAATAGTAGATTGTGCTACATTGGGTGAGGTGGGATGCAGGAAGGTATATTTAATTCGAAAATGGAATGAAGAGATTTAAATATATTGAAATGTATACAAAAAAAATTGAGAAAAAATACTGAATATTTACACGGGACAAAAACCAACACGTCTTACTGCTACGCCATCTTGGAACACTGATAATACATTACTGAGCTATATTGTATGCTCAACATTTTTTTTCATATGTATTCTTTTATACTAATACAATTGCTCAGAGAAAGACATTTTGTTCAACAAGTAAAAACTAAAAATTCTCTAAAAGATAGTGGTCAGAATTATTGGTACCCATGTTTTCAATACCTTTCAATGATTCATCTTGCAAGGAAAACAACACTGAGTCTTTTTCTAAAATGTTTTATGAGATCAGAGAACACATTGGGAGGGATCTTAGACCATTCCTCAATACAGAATCCTTCCAGATCCTTGATATCCTTTGTCTGCGCTTATGGACTGCCCTCTTCAATTCAAACCACAGGTTTTCAATGGGTTTCAAGTCCGGAGACATAGATGGCCATTGAACATTTAAAATGTTGCGGTCAATTAATCGTTTCTTTGTGGATTTTGATGTGTTTTGGGGGTTATTGTCTTGCTGGAATGTCAACTTCAGGCCAAGTTTTAGCCTCCTGGCAGAGACAACTAGGTTGGTACTGGTACTGGGTTAAGTTCATGATGCCGTTAACCTTAACAAAGGGCACCAGGACCAGTGGAAGCAAAATAGACCCACAACATCAAAGATCCACCACCATGTCTTACAGTGGGTAAGTGTGTGTGTGTGTGTGTGTGTGTGTGTGTGTGTGTGTGTGTGTGTGTGTGTGTGTGTGTGTGTGTGTGTGTGTGTGTGTGTGTGTGTGTGTGTGTGTGTGTGTGTGTGTGTGTGTGTGTGTGTGCGCATCACCATTTGCATGCAGTTGTTTGTGTGTGCATTCAGAGGCAGTCCTGTCTCCCCTCTGGGCCTGGCTGGTCTTGAGAGCATAACACTCCACACAGGAGGCCACTCTGCCTGCTTGACATCTCTAACCTGCCACATACTTGCATCCCTATGCCTGGTTCTGCTACTGAGAGTCGTAATGAGGCTAGTGAGGCTTAGGGAGGAAGTTGACTTCCATCAAAAATATATCAGTACAGCCCAATAGAGATGTTAGTGTTCCTCATAGGGTTCTATGCTACGTGATTGTGACCACAAGATCAGTTATGCTCATTTGTGACATTACACTGTGTGACTATTAAATAAGCGCATTGTCAACTTCAATCTGCTATGCCTACATGACATGTAGGGTGAAGCAGAAAGGCATGGCTTTATGAAAGGCTAAATGGCAGCAGCTGGCATGTTTGAGATGGCAGGCCTTCTCCAAATAGGTCAAGGGCCCTGATCTGCAGTGATTCTCAACTGTAACAATCCACAGAATGAACTACTGTTCAATAAACAGCCATTGTTTACAAAATCTCTGGAGAGCATATTACAGGCTTTCATCCCTGTCTAGTAATCAATCACTATGCTTCACAATGGACGAATCCCCGTCTGGTTTTGTCCTATTGGTCTATTGGAACAGATAGCACTAAGACTATAATCCTATATTATGTTTTTTTTAATTAATTTTGAATGAAGTGCTAGAAATATGCTAGAAATGTGTTTATCATTAGATATTTAAAAAATATATATCCTCAAGTAAGCCTGAGATCCATTTTCTTTTCACATACTGAACTTTACATTCAGATTTTTGTCTGAGGTAAGATTCTACTCTTGTCAGAGATAAGGTTACATTCTTGCCAGAGGTAAGGTCCCACTCTGATGTGCTTCTGGATCACAAGACTTGGCAGAGACAAGAGTACTGTATTGGTGCTACTGTATATCTAAACTGTGTGTCTAAATAGGGATGTCAATGAGGCAATGGACACAAGATGAATGGTCTCTCTCTGTGATTCTGAGTCAGAGTGTGTCTGTGTGAGTTCTGAGGTAAGAAAGATGAGAATAGAGGTGTAAGAAGAGATCCATCAGGGGCAAAGGAAATAGCAATCAACAGACACGCACTGCAACAGTGTCAAGTGATTTAAGCGCTCAATAACGGGTGCTCAGAGCATTTCTCTCTACTTGGCTTTTGTACTCCTGACACCCAGACAGCAGGATGGAGACAGAGACGAAGACGGAGACGGAGACAGAAGCCGTAAAATCACACAGTGAGGCTGACTTCATCTAGCAGCAGTTCTGAACAGGGTAACACTTTATTTGGAGAGTCCATCTGTAGATGCTCTACAGACTATTTATAGACTCAGATCAGTAACATTTTAATGAACTTTTGTATCTACTAACCCTAACCCTAACCTTAACCCTTATCCTAACCCTAAACTTAATCCTTACCCTAACCCTAACCCTAGACCTAACTCTAACCTTACCCCTTACCCGAACCATTATTCTAAACCTTACCCTAACCTAGTGGTTCCCAAACTAGGGGTTGCGACACCATATTGGGTCGCCTGATATGAAAATGGGTTGCGGGAGAATTGACAAAATCCTGAAGAAAAAAATATATATATTAAAAAGATATATATTAAAATATCTTATTTGTATCTCAAAATCAATGTCATTTGGTTAACCTTCAAAATCTAGATAAAAAAATGTCAAATTTAAACACAGAATTCAACCAGAGAGTGCCCTTAGACCGTGGGAAAAGGCCTCACTTGACCTTTGTGCTTGAATCAGTCCCAAGGTGAATGGCTTGGCCAACTACACCATGAAACCACCCACTATTGCAGCGACTTTGATATTGCTGGCTGCTTGAATCAGTCCCAAGGTGAATGGCTAGGCCAACAACACAATGAAACCACCCACTATTGCAGCGACTTTGATATTGCTGGCTGCTTGAATCAGTCCCAAGGTGAATGGCTTGGCCAACTACACCATGAAACCACCCACTATTGCAGCGACTTTGATATTACTGGCTGCTTGAATCAGTCCCAAGGTGAATGGCTAGGCCAACTACACCATGAAACCACCCACTATTGCAGCGACTTTGATATTACTGGCTGCTTGAATCAGTCCCAAGGTGAATGGCTTGGCCAACTACACCATGAAACCACCCACTATTGCAGCGACTTTGATATTACTGGCTGCTTGAATCAGTCCCAAGGTGAATGGCTAGGCCAACTACACCATGAAACCACCCACTATTGCAGCGACTTTGATATTACTGGCTGCTTGAATCAGTCCCAAGGTGAATGGCTTGGCCAACTACACCATGAAACCACCCACTATTGCAGCAACTTTGATATTACTGGCTGCTTGAATCAGTCCCAAGGTGAATGGCTAGGCCAACTACACCATGAAACCACCCACTATTGCAGCGACTTTGATATTACTGGCTGCTTGAATCAGTCCCAAGGTGAATGGCTTGGCCAACTACACCATGAAACCACCCACTATTGCAGCGACTTTGATATTACTGGCTGCTGGAATCAGTCCCAAGGTGAATGGCTAGGCCAACTACACCATGAAACCACCCACTATTGCAGCGACTTTGATAGTCCTGGCTGCTTGAATCAGTCCCAAGGTGAATGGCTTGGCCAACTACACCATGAAACCACCCACTATTGCAGCGACTTTGATAGTCCTGGCTGCAATTGATATGGGGACGCAGAGGCACAGAAACTCACATCAATTACTTTAACACTGTTAAACTAATAATTGATGCTATTGCTCGCAATCAAGAGGAAACTGACTGAACAACTCAAAGTCCCCACCTTATACTCTCCAAAGGGACGTTAGCTGTAAGGGCCGGTATGCCATGCGTTGACTTCTGTTTGCTATGCGTGTCTGGGGATGCTATTCACAAGGACATATTGTTCTGTCTCATAATTCCTGAGCATGAAACGGCACAGGGGGTGATCAGTGTGCTGCGTGGCTATATTGACAAAAACTCATTCCATAGGATCGAATGGTGGACTTTTGCACAGATGGGGCTCCATCTATAGCGGGCCAGCGGACAGGCATCTGCACTCTAAGTGTCCTACATAAGTGATGACTGCTCACCTCCAATGCTTGGAATAGTACTTTGGGACTTCCTTCCCAATCCGTGACTGTGATCCTGGCTCAATTGGCTTGCCGGTAAGTGAAATTGAACAGCTATCATGTAACCGAATGCACTTACGGGTCGCTACGGATGAGTTTTGGTTCCTGACTCAAAGGGAGTACCCTGCCGTCTCCCTCTGAGCATTAATACCGCGTTCAAAGCAACTGGGAACTAGGAACTGGGAACTGGGAACATTTTTGGGGTAATGGTCATCAAATCAGAATTACAACTTGTGAACTTGGGCATCTTTCTAGAGCTCCAACTTTCCGACCTGAAGATCACTGACGTCATGTTTTGACCTCGTATTCTTCATAGTTTCCAGTTGTCTTAAAGGCACCAGGAAACCCATGGTTCCCTTCACCAGCTCTGATCTGTGTGAAGCTGGATTCAGTGCTCTCGTCGGTATTAAAACCAAATATCCATCCAGGTTGGATGTGACAGCAGAGATGACTACGCCCACTGACTTTGAGAACCTCCGATGTGAAATGCTTTAAGCGCACACAACTCATTAGAGGTGGTGAGATAAGATACATTTTGTCAGACTAATTTAAAATTACTGTCATAACGCATGTTAAAAGTATGTGATGGTGAGTTGAGAAGACAATCAGAAATACTGTTTGAATGTTTTTCAATTGACTGCCACAGCCCTCAATAAAAAGTGAACATTGACTGTTAAGTACATCATTTATTTTCACATGGTTGGGTTTGGAAGAATTTTCAGATATCAAACCTTAGCAGGAGGTTACTTAACAACAGATGATCATTTGTTGATCAACATATAGTTTATTGATAGTATGACCATCTGTAGAGCATCTATATGGACTATTCAAATAAAATGTGACCCTGAACAGCTTACATTAAATGGTTTCGATGTGAAAGTGGTTAATTTGCACTGCAAAAAAATGACAGCAGAAGACAGCACACCTAGTCTGTTGTGAGGTGGACACTGTGCTAACAGCATGGACAGAGCAGAATACCCTCCCAAGGTCACACACAAAGTTGCACACCATAATTCCATGTAATAACTTCAGATGTTCCTAACCATTTACTAATATTTTCCACTAGTTCCACTAAAGGGTACTCAGCACGAACCATAACGGCAGGTAGAATCCACAGTGCATTGGCAGCGGCAGCTTTACAATGTGCAGTGCACCAAAACCCTTTTCTGAAAATGAAAATGAAAATGACTGAGATGGATGGAGAGTTGACCCTAAAGTGCTACCCTGCCTGCCTGTCTCTCTGATACCATGGAAGAGGCAGCTTTTTGATTCAAGTCTGAGGTTTTCAAACAGATGACACGGTGCATTACAGTTGTTCTCAACTGCTAAAACACTAAAGCCCATTTGGCTGAACAAAGTTCTCAGTTGCCTGGACTCATTTAGCTAATTATTACTATGTCTGTTGTCAATACCTTAAACCATTTCACATGGTAAAACACAGTCTGTTGTCAATACCTTAAACCATTTCACATGGTAAAACACAGTCTGTTGTCAATACCTTAAACCATTTCACATGGTAAAACACAGTCTGTTGTCAATACCTTAAACCATTTCACATGGTAAAAAATCAGTCTGTTGTCAATACCTTAAACCATTTCACATGGTAAAACACCATTAGCAGATCTCACTTAGACTTTTCAGCAAAACTCTAAACACATTCTCATTCTCAAAACACATTCTGCACTCTAATGCACATGTCATCCATACTGGTAAACACAAATGGCAACAATCAAATACAAATAGAGAACAAATATCATTGATTGAACACAACCACCCAAAATTGTCCTGTTTCAAATGATGCGACACAACCAATATAAGCCAGTTCAGAGAGCAAACAGGTTGTTGAAGGTGGGAAGGAGAAAGTCTGAGAATGGATAGAAGAAACAATGTGAGAGGACGAGGATGAGTGTGTATGCAAGGTGGGTGAGGAGGAGGAAGAGGAAGATAAAGAGTAGAAATATCTGATGAAATTCGAACTTGTCCAAGGACTGACAATGAGGGAACCAGGACTTAGATTGCAACCCAATTTGAGCCAATTTTCTGTGTCCACCATAGTAAGGACATTCAGAGATGAGAACAGGTACAGTATACTACTGTATTTTTGTAATTGCAAGTTTACTGTACTACACTATATGCATCTGTTTCAATAGACATTTGTAAAGTTAATCACTCTATGTATTGTACTGCATGAATATGTTTTGTAACTGCACAACTACGTTTTGTAGAATTGCAAGGCTGCCACATGCAGGTGGAAGGACATCTATATTCACTCGGGAGCAAGAGGCCGTTATAGTTGGCATGGTCCTTCAAGATAATACAATACGACTCAGAGAAATCCAGGAACAAGTGATACAAGACAACACACACTTCCAGGGAATCGACAGTGTGAGCATTTCCACAATTGACCGTGTCCTCCATCGTAACAGGATGTGAATGAAACAAGTATACAGAGAACCTTTTGAGTGCAACTCACCAAGGGGGAAAGAACTGCGAGCTCAGTATGTGCAAGTAAGTGTACATTCAGAAACATTTACTGTAATCCAGATTGTCTACAGTACTAACACATACTATGTGAATGACATTACTCTTCAGTACATACAATGTATGTGATTCAGAAGCCTAATTGTACTCTACAGTATAGCACTGTCTCTGTACGACTTACAAAATCCTACATACAGTATATTGTATTTCTACACAGACAATCTTTGACTTGGAATCCTTGGACAGACCCCATGTGTTCATCTTTGTCGATGAAGCAGGCTTCAATCTAACAAAGCAGAGAAGGAGAGGCCGAAATATGATTGGACAGCAGGCCATTGTTGAAGTCCCTGGTCAATGAGGTGGCAATGTCACAATCTGTGCTGCTATCAGCCATCATGGTGTTCTACATCACCATGTTACACATATACTGTAACACCCAGCACCTTCTAAGATTTATTGCCAATTTAAGATGCATTTTATTTGAGCAGCAGGTTAAAGAGCAGCAGGGTCAAGAGCTAAATGAGAATCCCATTCCCACCTATGTGATAGTGTGGGACAATGTCCGTTTCCACCGAGCTGCTCAGGTAAGGGAATGGTTTAACATCAATGGGCAGTTTATGAACTTGTACCTCCCTCCACACTCGCCTTTCCTGAATCCGATTGAGGAGTTTTTCTCCTCTTGGAGATGGAAAGTGTATGATAGACAACCCTCCACCAGAGTAAACCTGCTGCAAGCCATGGATTTAGCCTGTGGTGATATAGGTGAGGAATCATGTTAGGGCTGGACACGGCACACAAGAGGCTTCTTCCCCCGTTGCCTCAGGAGGGACAATATTGCTTGTGATGTCGAGAAAGTGCTCTGGCCTGACCCAGCCCAAAGACAAGAAGAAGCACATTGATCACATGTTGACTCCTTTGATTTTTGTCCCTTTTAGTATTGCATACTGTAGTACAGTGCATTGTAGGCTGTATACTGTACAATGGACAAAGTGTATGGACCTGAACATTGTGCTTTCCATTTATTAACAGTACTGACTGATCAATAGATTTTGACTAGTTGCAGGTTCATATCAACAAAGAACAAGATTTACAGTATCACAGAGACAAAGGACAAGTTTGTGAGATGCAAGGTACAGTACTGTAAAAATAGGGGTACAAGGAGGAGGAAGAACAAAAAACAAAATTGCAAAGAGCAAAGCAGAGTAGTAATTTCTGGTCAATTTTGAGCTACTATGATAGAACATCAAAAGACAATGACGGAAAATACGATTTTATTTTTAGATTAAAAATGTACTTCTCCCTGAGAATTGTATGTTTTGAACAATGTGTTTTCTATTTTTCGTTGTATTGTTTACTGACTGCTTGAGTGTATATTGTTTTGATCACTTTGTTTATGATTTGAGAGCAGTGTTTGATTTTGACACAGGTAAAACTGTTTTGAGGCGAATGTTTCATTTTGAGAGAGGGGTCAGAGGTTATGTAAATAGTGCTTGAAGATGAGGTTTTGTGTTTAATGTTTTCAGGAAATGGAGCAAGGTTTCAGATTGTGTTTTAGCAATTGAGAAAAACTGTACTGTACATTTCCTCCACAGAAACAACAATGGTCTGTGACAAACCTTGTGATTTTTTCTGCTCAAATTACAGCGAGACAAATAGATTTCAATAGAATAACAGCAATTTTCTTCTATTAGAACATAATGTTCCTACGTTAGCTAATTAGCTTATTAGAGAGCATGGTGGGGTGTATCTGTGTAATACACAGGCCATGTGGGAAAGGACTGATGGAATAAAAACAAGTGAGAGAGAGAGAGAGAGAGAGAGAGAGAGAGAGAGAGAGAGAGAGAGAGAGAATGAGAGAGAGAGAGAGAGAGAATGAGAGAGAGAGAGAATGAGCGAGGGAGGGAGAGAGAGAATGAGCGAGCGAAGGAGGGAGAGAGAAAGAGCGAGTGAGAGACAGAGTGAGATACAGAGAGTGAGAGAGAGAGTGAGATACAGAGATTGTGAGAGAGAGAGGCTACACATAGTCATATAGGTCCCTGGACTGAGCACACAATACCACAAAAAAGAAAATGTGCAGAGAACTGTAAGCCCTTTTTGGCATCATCTATAATCACCACCCTTGTGTTTGAATAAACATCAGTCTTTATAACATCCTGTTTTCCTGTCTGCTCCCCAGTTATTGGAAATAGGAACAGTCCCATCTACATCCCTCCACTGATACAGGGATATGCACACACACACACACACACACACACACACACACACACACACACACACACACACACACACACACACACACACACACACACACGTACGTTTGTTTTACCATCCTTGTGGGGACCAAACAATTTATTCCCATTCAAAATCCTATTTTCCCTAACCCTTAACCCTAATCCTTAACCTAACCCTAATTAATTAATTAATTGTGGGACTTCTGGTCCCCACAATGATAATAACCCGCCCCCCTCTCCCCCACACACACACAGTGCATGTTTTCCTTCTGTGTGTGTTATTATGCCTGTCCTACCAAGATGTAAACTGTACTTGGATCCATAAACTCAGCAGCTGCTTCAGCTGAGACAATACATCCCCCTTCAGCTGAGACAATACAACCCAGTAACTGGATTACAACATACTGGAGCAATAACACAGCCCCAACAACCAGCCTTGTCACAAGGGAAATAATCATATTTGCAATTTACCATTTAGAGCTTTTAGA
The DNA here is from genome assembly GCF_036934945.1 of Oncorhynchus masou masou. NCBI lineage: Eukaryota > Metazoa > Chordata > Actinopteri > Salmoniformes > Salmonidae > Oncorhynchus > Oncorhynchus masou. Next base: position 17,017,148 of record NC_088233.1, on the reverse strand, counting down.
GATGTTCCCTGCTAAATGCTTCTTTCTGGGAAGTAGGTTGAGAATGTAATAGGGTGTCAGCAGTTTTTTCTTCTGAACAATAACAAGCTACACTACAGTACCTGGCAACATGGTGAGAGCCAACCAGGATGCTGTACTGTGCTAGAATGATAATAATGGCATGTCAGTCATTTAGCAGATGCTCTTCTTCTAACAGTCTGTAAATACAGTAAGTTATGCACAGCAAGAGCAGGTGTGACAATACAGATGTCTGTTGAGCTCAGCACATTTTGCCTGATGTGACATTGGCCAACTTGCAATCATTGGAAAACAAACTGGACGATCTATGATTAAGAATATCCTACCAACGGGACATTAAAAACTGTATTAGCTTATGTTTCACCGAGACTTGGCTGATCGACGACACGGATTATATAGAGCTGGCTGGTTTCTCTGTTTTTGTAAGGACAGAGCAACTCGGTCTGGTAAGACAAGGGGCAGGGTTGTGTGTCTATTTGTCGAAAACTGCTAGTTCAGGATGTTTAATATTAAAGAAGACTTGGGGTATTGCTTGCCTGAGGTAGAATACCTAATGATACGTTGTAGACTACACTATCTACGAAGAGAGTTCACATCTATACAATTCATGGCCGCCTATTTACCACCTCAAACCGATGCAGGCACTAAGACCGCAACAAGAAAATGCTCATCCAGAAGCGGCGCTCCGAGGGGCAGGGGACTTTGATGCAGGCAAACTTAAATCAGTTTTACCTATTTCCTACCAGCAAATCACATGGGCTACCAGAGGGAAAAAAAGCCTAGACAACCTTTACTCCACACACAGAGGTTCATACAAAGCTCTCCCTCACACTCCATTTGGCAAATCTGACCATAATTATATCCTCCTGATTCCTGCTTACAAGCAAAAACTAAAGCAGGAAGTACCAGTGACTCGCTCAATTCAGAAGTGCTCAGATGACGTGAATGCTACGCTACAGGACTGTTTTGCTAGCACAGACTGGAATATGTTTTGGGATTCATCCAATGGCATTGAGGAGGATACCAGCTCAGTCACCGGATTCATCAGTAAGTGCATCGACGACGTCGTCCCCACAGTGACTTTATGTACATTTTCCAACCAGAAACCATGGATTGCAGGCAACATCCACACCGAGCTAATTGCTAGAGCTTCCGCTTTCAAGGAGCGGGACACTAATCTGGACACTTATAAGAAATCCCGGTATGTCCTCAGACGAACCATCAAACATGCTAAGCATCAATACAGGACTAAGATTGAATCTTATTACACCGGCTCTGATGCTCGTCGGATGAGAAAGGGCTTGGAAACTATTACGGACTACAAAGGGAAACCCAGCCACGAGCTAAATGCCTTTTATGCTCGCTTTGAGGCAAGAATCCCTGAAGCATGCATGATAGCACCAGCTGTTCCGGACGACTGTGTGATCACACTCTCCGGAGCCGATGTGATCAAAACCTATAAACAGGTCGACATTCACAAAGCCGTGGGACCAGACAGTTTACCAGGAAGTGTACTCAAAGCATGCGCAGACCAACTGGAAAGTGTCTTTACTGACATTTTCAAACTCTCTCTGGCCGAGTCTGTAATAGCTACATGTTTCAAACAGACCACCATATTCCCTGGGCCCAAGATAGAGAAGGTAGCCTGTCTAAATGATTACCGCCCTGTAGCACAAACGTCAGTAGCCATGAAGTGTTTTGAAAGGCTGGTCATGGCTCACATCAACACCATCATGCCAGAAACCCTAGACCCACTTCAATTCGCATACCGCCCCAACAGATCAACAGATGACGCAATCTCAATCTCACTACACAAGGCCGTTTCCCACATAGACAAAATGAACACCTATGTGAGAATGCTGTTCATTGACTTCAACTCAGCATTCAACACCATAGTGCCCACAAAGCTCATCACTAAGGACCCTGGCACTAAACACCTCCCTCTGCAACTGGATCCTGGACTTCCTGATGTGCCGCCCCTAGGTGGTAAGGGTAGACAACAACACATCTGCCACACTGATCCTCAACACTGGGACCCCTCAGGGGTGTGTGCTTAGTCCCCTCCTGTACTCCCTGTTCACCCACGACTGCATGGCCAAGCACGACTCCAACACCATCATTAAGTTTGCTGACGACACAACAGTGGTAGGCTTGATCACCCACAATGATGAGATGGCCTATAGGGAGGAGGTCAGAGACCTGGCAGTGTGGTGACAGGACAACAACCTCTCTCTCAATGTGAGCAAGACAAAGGAGCTGATCGTGGACCACAGGAAAAGGAGGGCTGAACAGTCCACCATTTAAAATTGACGGGACTGAAGTGGAGCAGATTGAGAGTTACAAGTTCCTTGGTGTCCACATCACCAACAAACTGAAATGTTCCAAAGATGCCAAGATAGTTGTGAGAGGACACGACAACACCTTTTCCCCTTCAGGAGACTGAAAAGATTTGGCATGGTCCCCAGATCCTCAAAAAGTTCTACAGCTGCACCATCAAGAGCATCCTGACCGGTTGCATCACCGCCTGTTATGGCAACTGCTCAACATCTGACCGGAAGGAGCTACAGGGGGTAGTGCGTATGGCCCAGTACATCACTGGGGCCAAGCTTCCTGACATCCAGGACCTATATACTAGGTGGTGTCAGAGGAAGGCCCAAAAAATGGAGACTGTTCTCTCTGCTACCGTACCAGAGCGCCAAGTCTAGGACCAAAAAGCTCCTTAACAGCTTCTACTATCAAGCCGTAAGACTGCTAAACAACTAAACTAATGAAATAGCCAACCGGACTATTTACATTGACCCCCCCCAGCACGCTGCTACTTACTATCTATGCATAGTCACTCTACAAATTATCTCGAATAACCTGTTCCCCCGCACATTGACTCTGTATATTGCCTCGTTATTGTTTTGTACATTTCTTGTATTACCTTGTGATTGATTACATTTTTTTAAAACTTTAGTTTATTCAGTGAATATTTTATTAACTCTATTTCTTGAAATGCATTGTTGGTTAAGGGCTTGTAAGTAAGCATTTCACGGTAAGGTCCACACCTGTTGTATTCGGCGCATGTGACAAATAAAATATGATTTGATTTGATTTGACATGGGGTGTGATGGAATCAGAATGTATGAAGCAGATCTTGCACTGGGCCATGTCTAGCTCAACGCAAATCACCTACTGTGTTTGTTAGAGTCTTTTTTTCATTTTAAGAGCTTAATCCCCACTCAAGAATTGTATATAATATATCGTATATAGTTCATTTCTGATGTTGCAGCTACTTTGCATCCTATTGTGATTAATCATTTGTTACCACTTACATTCTATGTATTTAGCACCCTGTACCCGTTATAGTGTTTCCCATTAACATTCAAAACGTGTCATCTCTGACTATATGAAAAAGTATGAAAAATCTATGCACTCACTACTGTAAGTCACTCTACACTCTACGGAATAAATACAAGTTATAGGATGCACAGAAATGTCTCTCTCTGCAGCCACTGGGGTGTCACACTCAATTCTGTCCTCCAGATGGGACACAGTGTTGTCATACCCTTCAGGACTGGACAGGTTTGAGGTTGTGTGACTGTTTCAATACATATTTAGACCTTTCAGCCAGTGACATATAGTGCTGTGTGACAGTTGAGAGGTATGGTTTTCTTTATTAACTTCATTTACTGAAATGGGCCTCCTCTCTGTGCGTCTCCAGCCTGACGGGATTATGGGAATTGAGAATGTGGACGTGTGAGAGAGCGAGAGAAAGTGAGAGAGAGAGAGAGAGAGAGAGAGAGAGAGAGAGAGAGAGAGAGAGAGAGAGAGAGAGAGAGAGAGAGACTGGGGCAGTGTGGCCCTTTCATGTGATAAACGTATTCCTCTTGTGTAATTCACTTAAGTTCCTTGGTTTTCCTATTTCCTGAAATTATGGGACCAAGTTTTCTCTGTAAACCCATTTGAATGTTTGTTTTTTTATTTTCTTGTGGCTATAAAGCCAGTCTCCACGATCATAAATCCCTCATTACCAGCAGAAGTGTTTTCCCCCCTCATATTCTTGTGGTTCAACTTGTTTTCTCTCGCTCAACGTTATTAGCTTAGTGCTGTGAAGATTCATCACTCTGGTCCCCACCACTGAGCATAGGGGAGAGAGGAGGTGGGGGTTCAAAGCTGGGAGGGATGGCCACACTTTTAATATGAAACAGCTCTGAGCTGCCTGAATGGCACCAAAGGGATGGTGTGGCTGGAGCAAAGGCTGGATCAGCTCGGCCCCAACCCCAAGCAGTCCTGACCCTGTGACTGTGATTACAACCCAGGATTCCCCTGGCCCCGTGTGAGACGGCAGAGAAAGGGGGGAAAGGTGGAGAGGCGGTGAATGGGAGAGAGAGGAAGAAAAAATATGAAAGAGGAGTAAACATGAAGCCAAACAGCTTGGGGTAATCGGTGTGTAAAACTCAGAACAAGTCCATCTGATCTTACTGTACACAATGGAAAGTCTGAATCTATTTTTTGTTGTCACCCTTCCTTAATTCTTTTAAAGTGGCTTTCATATTTCATCATTTAAACATATATATAGTGAACTCTAGTGCAAACAAACAAGTGCAGTGACTCAATGTCAAAGATTGTGACGTGTGTGAAAACATTGCAGTGCAACAGAAGATTACAGAACACTGAGGGTAACATGTAAAGGGGAATTTATAGATAAGAACAGCCAAACTGGCAAAATTGATCATTATGCACAACTACCAGTTCAGCAGAGCCATTTAAAGATCTCCTCTCCTGCGGTTCGTCTACCACTGAGATAGAGAGAGAGAGAGTGGCGTGGCTTCTGTCTCTGTGACAGCTTTGTAGCGAGGGATGTGGAATGGACATGTGAGAGACACACAGGGACAGAAATAGCCACGGGCGGACTCTGGGATTAGAGAAGATGGTACTGATGGAGTGTGTGTTTGTGTGTGTATTTGGGGGGCACAGCTGTCCGTATGGAGGTGAGAGAGGGATGTGACACAAAGGCACAATCACACAAAGCCCCCGCAGCCAGGGTGCCAATCAATAGATAGAGGGAGAGATAGATGGAGAGGTAGAAAAATGGATTGACAAATGAAGAGATAATGGGTGTGGGAGAGGAGAGGCGGCTGCAGGGGCCAGGACACCCTGAGCATACAGTATCCTAGACTGGACAGTGGTAGCAAGAGAGAGAGCTGCCATGGCCTTGTTTACTGTTACTGTGCTACATATGGAGAAAGAGAAGGATTATATTATACAACACCAACTGGTCCAAGAGGAGCCTAGTCAATCAACTTGGATGGTGCATCCATGTGATGCGGTAAAAACCTACCCAGACAAGGGTCATGTTTAGAGTTATGGTTAGGGTTGAACTGAGATATGGACATGATACTAGGGTTAGGGTTTAGGGTTGAACCGGGGTGTGGACATGAAGCTAGAGTTGTGGTTAGGCTGTTGAGTGATTCATACTAGGAACAGTAGTGCATAGCCCTGACAGGTCAGTGATTCCCACTAGGAACAGTAGTGCCTAGCCCTGACAGGTCAGTGATTCCCACTAGGATCAGTAGTGCATAGTCCTGACAGGTCAGTGATTCCCACTAGGATCAGTAGTGCATAGTCCTGACAGGTCAGTGATTCTCACTAGGATCAGTAGTGCATAGCCCTGACAGGTCAGTGATTCTCACTAGGATCAGTAGTGCATAGCCCTGACAGGTCAGTGACTCCCACTAGGATCAGTAGTGCATAGCCCTGACAGGTCAGTGATTCCCACTAGGATCAGTAGTGCCTAGCCCTGACAGGTCAGTGATTCCCACTAGGATCAGTAGTGCATAGCCCTGACAGGTCAGTGATTCCCACTAGGATCAGTAGTGCATAGTCCTGACAGGTCAGTGATTCCCACTAGGATCAGTAGTGCATAGTCCTGACAGGTCAGTGATTCCCACTAGGATCAGTAGTGCATAGTCCTGACAGGTCAGTGATTCCCACTAGGATCAGTAGTGCATAGCCCTGACAGGTCAGTGATTCTCACTAGGATCAGTAGTGCATAGTCCTGACAGGTCAGTGATTCCCACTAGGATCAGTAGTGCATAGCCCTGACAGGTCAGTGATTCCCACTAGGAACAGTAGTGCATAGCCCTGACAGGTCAGTGATTCCCACTAGGATCAGTAGTGCATAGTCCTGACAGGTCAGTGATTCCCACTAGGATCAGTAGTGCATAGTCCTGACAGGTCAGTGATTCCCACTAGGATCAGTAGTGCATAGCCCTGACAGGTCAGTGATTCCCACTAGGATCAGTAGTGCATAGCCCTGACAGGTCAGTGATTCCCACTAGGATCAGTAGTGCATAGCCCTGACAGGTCAGTGACTCCCACTAGGATCAGTAGTGCATAGTCCTGACAGGTCAGTGATTCTCACTAGGATCAGTAGTGCATAGCCCTGACAGGTCAGTGATTCCCACTAGGATCAGTAGTGCATAGCCCTGACAGGTCAGTGATTCCCACTAGGATCAGTAGTGCATAGTCCTGACAGGTCAGTGATTCCCACTAGGATCAGTAGTGCATAGTCCTGACAGGTCAGTGATTCCCACTAGGATCAGTAGTGCATAGCCCTGACAGGTCAGTGATTCCCACTAGGATCAGTAGTGCATAGTCCTGACAGGTCAGTGATTCCCACTAGGATCAGTAGTGCATAGCCCTGACAGGTCAGTGATTCTCACTAGGATCAGTAGTGCATAGCCCTGACAGGTCAGTGATTCCCACTAGGATCAGTAGTGCATAGTCCTGACAGGTCAGTGATTCCCACTAGGATCAGTAGTGCATAGCCCTGACAGGTCAGTGATTCCCACTAGGATCAGTAGTGCATAGTCCTGACAGGTCAGTGATTCCCACTAGGATCAGTAGTGCATAGTCCTGACAGGTCAGTGATTCCCACTAGGATCAGTAGTGCATAGCCCTGACAGGTCAGTGATTCCCACTAGGATCAGTAGTGCATAGCCCTGACAGGTCAGTGATTCCCACTAGGATCAGTAGTGCATAGCCCTGACAGGTCAGTGACTCCCACTAGGAACAGTAGTGCATAGCCCTGACAGGTCAGTGACTCCCACTAGGAACAGTAGTGCATAGCCCTGACAGGTCAGTGATTCCCACTAGGAACAGTAGTGCCTAGCCCTGACAGGTCAGTGATTCCCACTAGGATCAGTAGTGCATAGCCCTGACAGGTCAGTGACTCCCACTAGGAACAGTAGTGCATAGCCCTGACAGGTCAGTGATTCCCACTAGGATCAGTAGTGCATAGCCCTGACAGGTCAGTGACTCCCACTAGGAACAGTAGTGCATAGCCCTGACAGGTCAGTGATTCCCACTAGGATCAGTAGTGCATAGCCCTGACAGGTCAGTGATTCCCACTAGGAACAGTAGTGCATAGCCCTGACAGGTCAGTGATTCCCACTAGGATCAGTAGTGCATAGCCCTGACAGGTCAGTGACTCCCACTAGGAACAGTAGTGCATAGCCCTGACAGGTCAGTGATTCTCACTAGGATCAGTAGTGCATAGCCCTGACAGGTCAGTGATTCCCACTAGGATCAGTAGTGCATAGCCCTGACAGGTCAGTGATTCCCACTAGGATCAGTAGTGCATAGCCCTGACAGGTCAGTGATTCCCACTAGGATCAGTAGTGCATAGCCCTGACAGGTCAGTGATTCCCACTAGGATCAGTAGTGCATAGCCCTGACAGGTCAGTGATTCCCACTAGGAACAGTAGTGCATAGCCCTGACAGGTCAGTGATTCCCACTAGGATCAGTAGTGCATAGCCCTGACAGGTCAGTGACTCCCACTAGGAACAGTAGTGCATAGCCCTGACAGGTCAGTGATTCCCACAGTGATTAGGATCAGTAGTGCATAGCCCTGACAGGTCAGTGATTCCCACTAGGATCAGTAGTGCATAGCCCTGACAGGTCAGTGATTCCCACTAGGATCAGTAGTGCATAGCCCTGACAGGTCAGTGATTCCCACTAGGATCAGTAGTGCATAGCCCTGACAGGTCAGTGATTCCCACTAGGATCAGTAGTGCATAGCCCTGACAGGTCAGTGATTCCCACTAGGAACAGTAGTGCATAACCCTGACAGGTCAGTGATTCCCACTAGGATCAGTAGTGCCTAGCCCTGACAGGTCAGTGATTCCCACTAGGAACAGTAGTGCATAGCCCTGACAGGTCAGTGATTCCCACTAGGATCAGTAGTGCATAGCCCTGACAGGTCAGTGATTCCCACTAGGATCAGTAGTGCATAGCCCTGACAGGTCAGTGATTCCCACTAGGATCAGTAGTGCATAGTCCTGACAGGTCAGTGATTCCCACTAGGATCAGTAGTGCATAGCCCTGACAGGTCAGTGATTCCCACTAGGAACAGTAGTGCATAGCCCTGACAGGTCAGTGAGAGTGATGATTTTGATCCCTTTCTGTCTCAGTTTAGGTCTGGAGATGAAGCCGTCTACTACGGGAACTTAGGCTAAGCAAGACGTCTTCATCAGAAGACTTCATACTGTATGACAAACAGCTCCACCTACTGGAAATAAGCTGTCCGCTTACATTTCGATGTCACTGCAATCTCTCCTTCAAGAGTAAAAAAACAGGTGTGCCATCGTCAAACACACCAAATGTGATAAGGACATATCATCTAAATACACCATGCAATGAGAAGGAATCATGATGTAGGCGTACCCCCAAACTTTTGTCGATACATTGGTACATTGACACAAATACTGAGCCCTCCTTACTGTGTGTCCCAGAAAACTCTTTGGCATGGAACGTTGATTTCAGGAACAGCTTAATATTCTGTGCCATCATACAGATTTGATTCAAGTTTATTTCCAGCCAGGTCATTGCCTTCTTTAAAACCAAGGAATATATTCAGTGCAGAAAACTGCTGCTGTCCACCGCTACCATAAAAATGAGCCTGCAGGATATGGCTATACTATCTCGGGGACAGACTCTCAAAGCCAGCTAAACCCAGCTAAACTTGAAGAGAGCCCTAATTGATACACAAGAACAGACAAAGACATCATATTCAGGAGATTTTGATGGCAAAATGGCATTCTTTCAGAGAAAAGTACGACGGGCTCTTGCTTTCTCCCATTAGTGCAGTGTAAGCATCTCCTCCTGAGTGCTACCTGTAATTGTGGCGGTGCGGTGAGGAGTTGTTCGTGTGAAGAGGAGATAACAGTGTGTGTGTGTGTATGTGTGTGGCTGTCTGTCAAAGTGCTGATAATCCTTTCCTACTGCCTGATAAAACGGACCACAGCTTAGCCGCCACAACGGCACTCATTTGCATTTAATAAAGCAAAAACCATTCGTACCCAAAACTCATGAATTCGGCCTCTGTGTTAAAATTGCCTTACATTGCCTGTCCATCAGTAATTTCAATTACCCACGGTGTATTTCTATTGTTTCCTGAGATAAGTGACATATTCTGGAGAGAGGGAGATGTCGTGCTGAAGGAGACTAGCAATACATTGCGGATAAGTGCTAACTCCAATGCAGTGGCGGTTCTAGCTTGTATGGCTCCCGGGGGAATCTATCAAGTAGCGCAAGTAGCGGTTTTATATTATTCTTAACCAAATACAGTGGTGTATTTGGTAGCCTTTCGTAGTGTGATTGCAATAGTACTATACAAAGTTAGAGGTGCGCTACTTGATAGATTCTCTCGCTCACCCACCTCGGGCTTCCAGTGGGGAGACCTGAGGTCAACTTACACCCGCCCCTTCCCCATCTCGTACTTCTGAGTGGGAGACCTTCCCAGGCAGTAGCCTGCCAAGCTCACAAACTAGAATCACGGGGCCCACTCCGACTAGATTAATCGACCCACAGTCCCACACAGTGACATGATATTATTGATGTGACGTGCAAATGAGCGATAGAAAACCGATGGCGTAAATGTTACCATTCCGGCTGCCCACTTCGCCGATACCTAAATCCACCACTGCTCCAATGACGTTGAGATTTCCTAACATGAAAATAAAACTGGCCTACATCTGACAAAACAAACACACACACGCTGAATAAAAGTTTGTATGATCTGTAAAGTTGTAAGTGTCAAGGGTTTACACTTTGTCTATCCATTTCTGCACCCCCCCCTTTACTACAGGTCTTCTCATTACTGTTTAATCAGTCTTTCCTCTGCCAGGTATATTGAACTGTAATCTAAGTGTTTTATTAGCAGATAGGACTTTGATACTGGGCCCTGGGAAGGAAACCAAACCTAATGAATTCTGCCCAAATAATGTGTCTGGCTGCCTACAGACAGCTGTTCAGATCAATGGCCCAGCACAGATAAGAGAATAGCAGCAGCCCTTTACGAAGAAAAAAAATGTGACACAAGTTGACCAAGACAACAAAAGGTACATTTTCAGTTATCATTGTACACTAATGTTGTCAGTCAGTGCTTTGCATAGGTTGGCACATTCTTACATCTTTTTAAACATTGAATAATGGATGATAATAAAAGGAGGTAAAATACCAAAACAAACCTAAGCTTCAATACTCACATTTTGGCTGTAGGAACATTTTCTAGTATTACATTTTCTAGTCAACTCTGCATCAAAGTGTGAAGCTGTCCTGACCAACAGGTCTCTCCAGCCGTTCTCTCCGCCGGTGCAGATGAATCATAAGACCTTCAGCCTTGTTTTGGAGTAATGGTTTTCTCTGGCCCGTCTCCTGTAGTTTAGAAGACACCCACTCAAAACAGCTTCTCCCTATCTCTGCACCTACTAAAGCCTCCTCTCTGACCTGGTTGATCTAGAGAGGATGGCACCCTGTTATCATCCTGGCTCAACTGCCATATGCAGTGTCATCAGTGCCAGAAACCAGTGTCTCCCCCTGTGGCTTTGATTCTAAAAAGGACATCGAAATCTCTCTCATCTCATAATGAAGGACATTCGCAATGAGGCAGTGACTACTTTCAACCATCTCTTCATTTGGTCTGCCAATTACAAGGAGACACTGAGTATCATTGAGGATCCACAATGGCTTTTATAGAAAACACCTAGTGACTCTGCAGGAGTACTGACTCCCAGCCAAATGAGGGTTGGAGAAGAGGTGGAAACATTCATTATTCTCCTCACAACAACAATATGACAAAACAGAGAAAGACACTAGTTATTCCTGTTTGAAAATGGGTCTTTCTGATTATAATGAACATCTTGAAATATGTCTAGTTTTTATAATTGGGCGTTGGGCAACAACAACAAAAATCAGTACACGAGATCAATACTCCATCTAAACTTGAATTGATTCTCAATTGCAATGCGGTTCTAGAAACATAAAGAGTAAGTTTTTCTGTATTTTTCTTAAATTTTTATAAGGAATCTCTGTAATTGTACTGTTTTACCTTTTATTTTTAAAACTGCAAAAAGCAAACAAATTTAACCTACTTTGAATTTTTGAACCTTTTTTTTTTTTACAGTGCATTCAGCCAAGATTCCCTCCACTCCATGGTTCCATATATTTTGCTTGAGATGTATCTTAATACACTGTACAGTTAGAGCAACAATTTACACCCATGTATCCCATTCTCTATCAAGAGTGCGTTCCTAAACTCGTCTGAGTGTGCCAGAGCGCAGAATAACTGATGAATTTACCAACGCTCAACACTCCTTGAATATGGTTGGTGTCAGTAAACGTTGGCAAAAAAGCTTAATTAAATTGTTGCCAGTAGCACAGTTACAGTCACCAACGCTCTGGATAACATGAAAACAGCATAACCAGCTCTGCTGGGTGAGTAAAATGGTCAGAGTGCGGTGTTCTCTCATTTGTGTCTGGAAGTAGCTAGCAAGCTAGCCAAAGTTAGCCAGTTATTTTGGGTGCTTGACTGCCTTCGTGAGGTCAGAATGCTCAGAGAGCAAACCGCTCTGAATTTACGAACCGACCGTCTGACAACGTTCCGAATTTATGAATTTATGAAGGCCCAGAGAACACTCTAGCACATCAGATTGAATTTACGAACACACCACAAGATGTATACCATGGCATTGTTGAATACTTCTTTCTTATTGACTTGAAGGGCATTCTAGGGCAGTGATTATTTCTATTTATAAACTGGGTGGTTTGAGCCCTGAATGCTCATTGGCTGAAAGCCAGTATACCACGGGTATGACAAAACATTTCTTGTTACTGCTCTAATTACGTTGGTAACCAGTGTATAATAAATAAATAAGGCACAGTATATTTGCACAGTGGAATTCAATGGCTAGAGTTAATTTTTACATGTTCTTTGTTTGAGCTGCTTTTGAAAGAAAAAGTCCAATTGAAAACATAGCATTGTTGAATTGTCATAATGGCAAGCCAGGATTGATGGTTTGGTTATCTAAACTAGCAAGTCTGTTTGTTTGGTTACCACGGCAACTAATGTAGCTAGCTATCTAGTAAACTTGCTAGCTACTTCAGTGGATGTTGAACACATTTCTACCAGCAAATTGAACACATTTCTACCAGCAAATGAACACATTTCTAGCGGCTAATGTGTTCAACTATAGCCATGGTATACAAGGGATAATCAACTCGGGGCTCTATGCGTTCTTTGGAATATAATGCAACTCTGTGCAATGTCAGTTCCACTCCACTAGCGCGTTGTGGAACACACTTCCACATCGTTCATTATTTTCCATAGAACACAAAGCCCCTCGTTGATTATCCCTTATGTAAATCCTCTGAACAGTTTGAGCCCTGTGCTCTGATCTTTCACTGAGTGCCACAATCTTGTAATTCCCATTTGTTTGCCTTTCAGTGATTGCTCATTAATTACTGAGAGAAGTGATTAGACATCTCTCATTACACTGGGCCTCCCAGGCAGAGGGCCCAGGGAGTGGGCCTGACCTGAGCCAGTACTGTCTGAAGCCTCCCCATGCAGAAGACCTGAACTAGCACTGTCTAAAGCCTCCAAATCCTTAATCCTAAAACCTACCCTAACCATAAACCTAACCCATAACTTAATTCTAACCATAAGCCTAAAATAACCTTTTCCCTTGTGGGGACCAGCAAAATGTCTGAAATGTCCTTGTTTTACTATCCTTGTGAGGACTTCTGGTCCCTAACAACGATAGTAAAACAAGGAACATTATATAGAAGAACCAACCGAAACACACACACACACACACACACACACACACACACACACACACACACACACACACACACACACACACACACACACACACACACACACACACACACACACACACACAAGCTGCTTGGCTAAATATGCTGTTCTGTGCAAATCTGATGGACAAGTACACAGTCCAAGCTGAGCACAAAATCAACTCCAGCAGGCGATGAAAGGCTTAGGAGACGAGTCAAGCCATCCAAGGACAAAACTGAAAATTCTCAAATCAAAAAAGAGAGCTTTGGGATTTTTCCATTCAAAGTTACATGTCCTTGGACCCTTTGGAAGACAGAACAATGAATCATTCATTATTCTGATAAGCTAATTATCAATAACACAGTGTCAACATGAAATACAAAGGTTTCCAGAGGTCAGTGTTGCCAGTATGTTGCATAATTAATTCATGCTTTCTCCTTCTGTGTGAGAAGCTGGATCCAGTTCAGCAGATCCATCACAGTCAGATTTGTTATTTAGATGTCACATAAATGTCTATGTCAAACTCTGACCATGGAGAGCCTTTTTATTCTCTATTTTGGTTAGGTCGGGGTGTGACTAAGGTGGATAATCTAGGTTGTTCATTTCTATGTTGGCCTGGTATGGTTCCCAATCAGAGGCAGCTGTTTATCGTTTTCTCTGATTGGGGATCATATTGAGGCAGCCATTTCCCCACTGTGTTTTTTGGGATCTTGTTTATGTGTAGTTGCCTGTGAGCACTTCATTTTCTTCACGTTTCGTTCGATCTTTATTGTTTTTGTTTATCTTTATTGTTTTTCACTCAATAAACATGTGGAACCCATATCACGCTGTGCTTTGGTCCGAATGTTATTACGACGATCGTGACAGTCTATCAATATGTTTTCAACCATTTAAAAGCACAGACCTTCAGATGGGAATACAATGTCAGATATTTTGGTTATTTATACAACAGATTAATTTGATATCACCATGCTTCATCTAAACATAGGAAACAACACCTCCACTTTGCTGATCCTCAACACAGGGGCCCCACAAGGATGCATGCTCAGCCCCCTCCTGTACTCCCTGTTTGCCACACACACCTCCAACTCAATCATCAAATTTGCAGACAACATAACAGTAGTAGGCCTGATTACCAACAATGACGAGACAGCCTACAGGGAGGAGGTGAGGGCCCTCGGAGTGTGGTGTCAGGAAAATAACCTCACACTCAACGTCAACAAAACAAAGGAGATGATCGTGGACTTCAGGAAACAGCAGAGGGATCACCCCCCCTATCCACATCGACTGGACAGTAGTGGTGAAGGTGGAAAGTTTTAAGTTCCTTGGCGTACACATCACGTACAAACTGAAATGGTCCACCCACAGCGCCTCTTCAACCTCAGGAGGCTGAAGAAATTTGGCTTGTCACCAAAAACACTCACAAACTTTTACAGATGCACAATCGATAGCATCCTGTTGGGCTATATCACTGCCTGGTATGGCAACTGCTCCGCCCACAACCGCAAGGCTCTCCAGAGGGTAGTGAGGTCTGCACAACGCATCACCAGGGGCAAACTACCTGCCCTCCAGGACACCTACACCACCCGATGTCACAGAAAGGCCAAAAATATCATCAAGGAAAACAACCACCCGAGCCACTGCCTGTTCACACCACTATCATCCAGAAGGCGAGGTCAGTAAACGTGCATCAAAGCTGGGACCGAGAGACTGAAAAGCAGCTTCCATCTCAAGGCCATCAGACTGTAAACAGCCATCACTAATATTAAGTGGCTGCTGCCAATATACTGACTCAAATCTCTAGCCACTTTAATAATAAAAAATGTGATGAAATAAATGTATCACTAGTCACTTTAAACAATGCCACTTTATATAATGTTTACATACCCTACATTACTCATCCAATATGTATATACTGTACTCTGTACCATCTACTGCATCTTGCCTATGTTGTTCGGCCATCGCTCATCCATATATTTATATGTACAAAATCAATGAAACTGGAAATGTATATGTATATCTCCCTCGCTAACTTTAAGCATCAGCTGTCAGAGCAGCTTACTGATCAATGCACCTGTACATAGCCCATCTGTAAATAGCCCACCCAACTACCTCATCCCCGTATTGTTTTTTTGTTTTGCTCCTTTGCACCCCAGTATCTCTACTTGCACATGCATCTTCTGCACATCTATCACTTCAGTGTTTAATTGCTCATTGTAATTATTTCGCCACTATGGCCTATTTATTGCCTTACCTCCCTACTCTTCTACATTTGCACACACTGTATATATACTTTTCTACTGTGTTATTGACTGTACATTTGTTTAACCCATGTGTAACTGTGTTGTTTGTGTCGCACTGCTTTGCTCTGTCTTGGCCAGGTTGCCGATGTAAATGAGAACTTGTTCTCAACTGGTTAAATAAAGGTGAAATTAAACAAATGTAAGTAAAGTGTCATGTCTTTACTATCATTAACTGAAGACTGATAGTTTTAATCAGAGATTCTCTGTAGTTAGTTATTACGCGATTAGACTGATTAATCATGTAACTGTAATTACTAGGAAGTCGGGCACCAAGGAAAAATATTCAGATTACAAAGTTATAATTTCCTAAAATAACTTTTCAGATATTTTATCTGATCAATTAGTCTTCGAATTAATGAATTATTTACTTTACCTCACCTTAGTCTCATTCCAAATGTCGTAAATTGTTGGTTATCTGCACGAACCCAGTCTTCACTATGAGTCATCCATACATCAATTGTCTTAAATCATTTATTTATTACTAACTAAGTAATTCACAGAAATGCATAAACAAACGAGGTAAATGTGGTTACAAGAAATGATAGGAGAATGTGCCCTAGTGGGATAAACCGGCATGGCGGCTTTTTAGACAAAAGGGGAAGTGGGGGTCGACTAAGAAGTCACTACAGAGTGATAGTTATAACAATTGAAATGCTAATCCTTTGCACATGAACGCTCACTCACTTGGAAACAATTGCAATCAATATATATATTTACGCTCAGTGTGTCGTCTTGATCGCTGGTGAAAAGTTCATTTATTTTGTAGAATTGTCCATCTCTCTCCCGCTCTCTCTCTCGGTTGTGGTTAGAGGGGATTGTTCAGAGTGACAGTCGTTATAGAATGGATGTTTCGGCGGTTGTCGTTCTTCGCGTTCAATGATACCAAATTCCTATCTGCAGACTAGTAATTAATATCAAAGACTTGTTCTTATTCTGTCGGTATCAATAGTCTAAGAGTTTAACCACGTGGTATGGTTAAAAGATTCAGCAATGGTCTACAACCTGTCCTCCTAATGGAGAAAAACATGGTCTGCAACCTTTAGCCATCTTGTAATTAAGGTAAGCTCGGTCTGCTGATCGAAAACCCGAGTGGGGGTTTTATTCGGAAGGGCCGAAGAGGGCTGTCCCAGGATGTCTGACCCTAACTGGGCTCAGGGGCGGTCCTCGGATTTAGTTCAAATCAAAAGGGAATTGTATTTTTCTTCATTAAACAGTCCAAAATCATCATCTCATCTGTGAATCATGGGGGGGAGTATTATTATGGCGTGGGCATGTATGGCTGCCAGTGGAACTGGTTCCCTTGTATTTATAGATAATGTGACTGCTGACAAAAGCAGCAGGATGAATTCTGAAGTGTTAGGGCTATATTATCTGCTCAGATTCAGCCAAATGCCTCAAAACTCATTACATTTACATTTTACATTTAAGTCATTTAGCAGACGCTCTTATCCAGAGCGACTTACAAATTGGTGAATTCACCTTCTGACATCCAGTGGAACAGCCACTTTACAATAGTGCATCTAAATCATTAAGGGGGGGGGGGGGGGTGAGAAGGATTACTTATCTTATCCTAGGTATTCCTTGAAGAGGTGGGGTTTCAGGTGTCTCCGGAAGGTGGTGATTGACTCCGCTGTCCTGGCGTCGTGAGGGAGTTCATTGGATGGTGTTTCACAGTGCAGATGGACAATGACCCGAAGCATACTGCAAAAGCCACCCAATACTTTTTTAAGGCAAAGAAGTGGAATGTTCTGCAATGACCAAGTCAATGGCCTGACCTGAAACCAATTGAGCATGCATTTCAATTGCTGAAGGCTAAACTGAAGGGAAAATGCCCCAAGAACAAGCAGGAACTGAAGACAGCTGAAGTAAAGGCCTGGCAGAACATCACCAGGGAAGAAACACAACATCTGGTGATGTCTATGGGTTCCAGACTTCAGGCAGTCATTGACCTCAAAGGATTTGCAACCAAGTATTAAAACTCACAATTGAATTTATGATTGTTAGTTTGTCCAATTAATTTTGAGATAATAAAATTGTGGAGACCACATAAAAAGTGCTGTAAATCCTACACCTTTCACCTGAGTTGGATGTAATTACCCTCAAACTTTCAGCTCATCTTGATTGTTTCCTTTCAAATCCATTGTGGTGGCGTACAGAGCCAAATGATAACTTGGTCAATGTCCAAATATTGACTGTAGCTGATCCGCTTTTCACACACTCCTTTCAACACATCCACTTGCCCATACTCTGGTTGCCATATATAGGGCAAAATAGTTCCAATAATATTTCCACCATTCATTTTTCCCAATGGTGATTTTTGGAACACTTAAAATAAGGGCTGTGTTCCTGTGTAGGCTTACCCTGGCGTGATGTTTGATAACCATGTCAGACAAGATTCAGCTCTATTTACTCTCAGATTCGAAAATGTTAATTGGTATCAAAGTAGACATCATACAAGACTACAAATCCCTGCAAGCTCCTGACACCTTCACTAGCAGGTATTCTGATAGCCAGTGGTAAGGTGTTGAAACTGCTATTGGGACTCTGCTGTTGAGACAGCTTTACGTGGGCGCTGTCTGTCACCGTTATAGTGCAATTAAAATTTTGTGTTGTGTTGCTGGCATGCATAAAAATTAAAAATAAATATGCCTGCTAAAATCGCCACATTTGGATATTATTTTGTGCATGCCAGCAAACCCACTACACAACACTGAACAAAAACATAAACGCAATATGCAACCATTTCAAAGATTTTACTGAGTTTCAGTTCATTTAAGGAAATCAGTCAATTGAAATAAATAAATTAAGCTCTAATCTATGGATTTCACATGACTGGGATATGCATCTGTTGGTCCCAGATACCTTTTAAAAAATGTAGGGAAGTGGATCAGAATACCAGTCAGTATTTGGTGTGACCACCATTTGCCTCATGCAGCATGACACATCTCCTTCTCATAGAGTTGATCCGGCTGTTGATTGTGGCCTGTGGAATGTTGTCCAAGTCCTCTTCAATGGCTGTGCGAAGTTGCTGGATATTGTCAGGAACTGGAACACGCTGTCGTACACGTTGATCCAGAGCATCACAAACATGCTCAATGGGTGACATGTCTGGTGAGTATGCACCTGTGCATTCAAATTGCCATTGATACAATGCAGTTATGTTCATTGTCAGTAGCTTATGGCTGCCCATAACATAACCCCACCTCCACCATGGAGCACTGTGTTCACAACATTGACATCCGCACACCGCTCTCCCACACAAGGCCATACATGCCATCCCGGATTCATCAGAGAAGAGCGTGACAGTGAAGGTGAGCATTTTCCCACGGAAATCTGTTGTGATGCCGAACTGCAGTCAGGTCAAGAAGCTGGTGATGACGACGAGCGCGCAGATTAGCTTCCCTGAGACGGTTTCTGACAGTTTGTGCAGAAATGGTTTGGTTGTGCAAACCAACAATTTGGTATTTGGTATTTATTAGGATCATGAAACATGACATAATACATAGTATGGAACACAATTAGTCAAGGACTGAAATACATACATTTAAAGTGTCACACACAGCCTACACATCAGTATATACACAGAATATCTAGGTCTGATACATAATACAGTGCCAATTACAACATAATATATTTAAAATGGCTGTGTCTCTTCACAGCCCCTTTGTGCAGTAAGGTATCATTTGTTTTTTGAATCTGGTTTTATTACTAGCTTGAATTACCTGAGCTGGCAGAGTTTCATGTCGTCATGGCTCTATTTAAAACTGTGTTTCTCAACCTCTGTTCTGGACCTAGGGACTGTGAAGAGACCTCTGGTTGCTTGTCTTGTGTTGTACTGATGAGTATCTGAACTGTGTGTTTCTCAACCTCTGTTCTGGACCTGGGGACTGTGAAGAGACCTCTGGTTGCATGTCTTGTGTTGTACCGATGAGTATCTGAACTGTGTGTTTCTCAACCTCTGTTCTGGACCTGGGGACTGTGAAGAGACCTCTGGTTGCATGTCTTGTGTTGTACCGATGAGTGTCTGAACTGTGTGTTTCTCAACCTTTGTTCTGGACCTGGGGACTGAAGAGACCTCTGGTTGCATGTCTTGTGTTGTGCAGATGAGTATCTGAACTGTGTGTTTCTCAACCTCTGTTCTGGACCTGGGGACTGTGAAGAGACCTCTGGTTGCTTGTCTTGTGTTGTACAGATGAGTGTCTGAACTGTGTGTTTCTCAACCTCTGTTCTGGACCTAGGGACTGTGAAGAGACCTCTGGTTGCTTGTCTTGTGTTGTACCGATGAGTATCTGAACTGTGTGTTTCTCAACCTCTGTTCTGGACCTGGGGACTGTGAAGAGACCTCTGGTTGCATGTCTTGTGTTGTACCGATGAGTATCTGAACTGTGTGTTTCTCAACCTCTGTTCTGGACCTGGGGACTGTGAAGAGACCTCTGGTTGCATGTCTTGTGTTGTACCGATGAGTGTCTCAACTGTGTGTTTCTCAACCTTTGTTCTGGACCTGGGGACTGAAGAGACCTCTGGTTGCATGTCTTGTGTTGTGCAGATGAGTATCTGAACTGTGTGTTTCTCAACCTCTGTTCTGGACCTGGGGACTGTGAAGAGACCTCTGGTTGCTTGTCTTGTGTTGTACAGATGAGTGTCTGAACTGTGTGCCAACTGTTTGAACAGACAGTTCAGTATCTTCAACACATCAATACCTCACACAAAGACCAATAGTGATGCAGTCAATTTCTCTTCAACTTTGAACCAGGAGAGACTGACATGCATATTACTGGCACTTTCACTTTTTGTACATCTAAGTGTGATACGTGCTGCTTTATTCTGGACCAACTGAAATTGACCTATGTCCTTCTTAGCTGGGCAGTAGTTCAGGTGTAACAAAAATAGGGCCTGTAGGACTTGTCTGGTTGACTGAGATGTCAAAAAGACAGAGCAACACCCTATCATGGACAGACCTCTTCCCATTTTAGCAACCATTGAGTCTATATGTTTTGACCATGACGTCAACTTGCTCAAGAGCTATATAATTCAATAAAAGATCTAAACAAGGTTTAACATTGAGCGAGTGACTTGTCCCAAAATCAATGCTTTTTTGTTTTTTAAATATTTAGCTTCATCAGCTATCTGGCTGGCTGGTGTCAGACGATCCTGCAGGTGAAGAAGCCAGATGTAGAGGTCCTGGGTTGGCATGGTTACACGTGGTCTGAGGTTGTGGAGGTCCTGGGCTGGCGTGGTTACACGTGGTCTGAGGTTGTGGAGGTCCTGGGCTGGCATGGTTACACGTGGTCTGAGGTTGTGAGGCCGGTTGGACATACTGACAAATTCTCTAAAATGACATTGGAGGCAGCTTATGTTAGAGAAATTAACATTAAATTCTCTGCCAACAGCTCTGGTGAACATTTCTGTATGTAAACACATTTGTGCATCAAATATGAGAGAAATAAGCTTTTTGTGCGTAATGAAGATTTCTAGGATCTTTTATTTCAGCTCATGAAACATGGGACCAACACTTTGCATGTTGCATTTTCGTTCAGTGTAGATTCCATGTCACAATACAATGACAAATTGATTCAACCAGTTTGTGCCCAGTGGAACAGAACTTTTCAGCTTGACAAATCTCATGGTTGGCTTACATTATCACCATTCAGCATATATTCTTATCCAGAGAAATTAGGATTGAGTGTATTGCTCTAGTCAACTTGGGGATTTGAACCAGCAACCTTTCAGTTACTAGCCCAACGCTCCTAACGACTAGGCTACCTGCCACTAAGTAGAACTGTTTACCTTGGATATAAACCTTTTTCTTATGCACAACCAGTGGTCCTGGAGGCTGTGCTCTGTGTGTTGACTACCTCAGTAGGAGAGGAGGAAGAAACAGATGAGAACAATTTGAACAGGGTCTATATCCTGTGGCGAAGAGAGGGGATTGTTCTTGTCACTGCATCAGGGCCTGGGGGTTGTTCCATGGTTAGCGGGATGAGGTGCAACAGACACCTCAGCAGGTAGGGACATCAGCCTGGCTCCAGAGCCGCAGAGGAGGGGGTACCTGGGTAATGTGTTGTTGTTAAACAGGGTTGTCTCACCAGCAGCAGGCTCGCGAGCAGGCCATGACATCATTCCAAACAGTGTTGCCAGCTGGGAAGGCCCCTTAGATGAGAGCCGTGTATGAATAACACTACAACATGTTTAAGAAAAAATCCAGGGGCATTATGGGAGATAAAAGCATCTAGACCTCCATTAATGCCAGAGACTTTGGTCTTGTAAAATGGAGATTTGTGAAAACCTTAATGAGTTACAGGAATTCTGCCTCCCCCTTGTGGGGATAAAGATGAACTGCCAGTTGATCACACATTTACCATATTAGCAATGCGTGATCTGACCTGGTGTTTTAGGGGTAAGCCTTGAGTACCAAAAAAATCCTGAAGGTTACTCACAGGCTTACTGACAATCTGCCTCTATAAGAGGAACTGATCCAATATTACTTTAGATCTCTGTGTATATGGATTGATGTCCCTAAAACAAGTTTATCTTAATGTAGCTCAGTAGTCTCAGACTGTACTGAAGAGTCAAGGTCCTGACGTGGTTACCATCTCCTTGGAGGACTGATACGGCAATTAATCATAATGTGTGGGAAAAGAATACCAATTTTAAAGCTTTCTGAGGACAATAAATTGTTCAGTGTAAAAGCTTTGTATTCAGGATTCATTGCTTGTAGAAAGTCAAGAAAAGTCCTTTTAGATGCTGTGGTCTTTATAAATCCTTCAACGTCACTGGTCAAATGAGTTTCCCTCGAGGGACGTTCAGCTCCTTAGACAATGGGAACATTGCACTGTCAGATGGCTGTGAGACCCTGACATTTATTCACTGAACTAGTAGAACATGTCACACACGGACTCCCATCTCCCTCCCGTGCAGGTTCCTACTGAAAGTAGCTATTGTTCATTCAGGGTTGTAAAACTAATGTTCCACTCAAGAAACAAATTCCAAGTTGTAATTTATTGGGTTTTATTTCACCAAAATTCTGCATAACTACATTCAACTGCATTCTTCATAACATGATTCAAACTGCTGTGCCTTCAGAAACCTCCGGGGCTAAACATCACATTTAATCTCAGAGAAATGAGGTAAAAGAAACATCAGGAGTACATCAACGTATGTCAACTCTTTCATTATGTTCCTTTTGACTGTTCAACTCAATCACATTTTCCCCTTCATTAGCTTCAAATATGGGTAACTGAACATACCAATGATATTATTTTCAACAAATGGAAGTGCCTTTTGTCTCTTAGCGATACAAGTTACAATGACGACGATTCCAAGCATCAACCAGATTGTTTGTGCTTGATAAAGGCAAAGATGTTCAACTCATAGGCTGGATTTGAATTATTTTTCAAGTCTCATCAACATTGTTTCGTGAATCTTTACTGTGACTAAATCTAGTAGAGGAAGAATGTTTTACCAGTGTATGTGTAGAGCAGAAAAAGTAGACATTTTATGTAGTATTACAGAGCAAATCACACAGATTCTCTAAATGTCTTTGCATTTGGGCATTTTACATGGTTTATCATACTTCCTTTGGAATATTACGCTTAAACGTAAAAATAATGGTTTCATATTTTTGTAGAAAAATAGTTAAATATTTTTTTTCAAACTAGGTAAAAACAGTTGGTATCCATTTGAAGACACCTAGTCAGTCAAACGAATGGACTAGACACTGACTATCCATTTGAAGACACCTAGTCAGTCAAACGAATGGACTAGATACTGACTATCCATTTGAAGACACCTACCCAGGCAAACGAATGGACTAGATACTGACTATCCATTTGAAGACACCTAGTCAGTCAAACGAATGGACTAGATACTGACTATCCATTTGAAGACACCTACCCAGTCAAACGAATGGACTAGATACTGACTATCCATTTGAAGACACCTACCCAGGCAAACGAATGGACTAGATACTGACTATCCATTTGAAGACACCTACCCAGGCAAACGAATGGACTAGATACTGACTATCCATTTGAAGACACCTACCCAGGCAAACGAATGGACTAGATACTGACTATCCATTTGAAGACACCTAGTCAGTCAAACGAATGGACTAGATACTGACTATCCATTTGAAGACACCTACCCAGTCAAACGAATGGACTAGATACTGACTATCCATTTGAAGACACCTAGTCAGTCAAACGAATGGACTAGATACTGACTATCCATTTGAAGACACCTAGTCAGTCAAACGAATGGACTAGATACTGACTATCCATTTGAAGACACCTACCCAGGCAAACGAATGGACTAGATACTGACTATCCATTTGAAGACACCTACCCAGGCAAACGAATGGACTAGATTCTGACTATCCATTTGAAGACACCTACCCAGGCAAACGAATGGACTAGATACTGACTATCCATTTGAAGACACCTAGTCAGTCAAACGAATGGACTAGATACTGACTATCCATTTGAAGACACCTAGTCAGTCAAACGAATGGACTAGATACTGACTATCCATTTGAAGACACCTACCCAGGCAAACGAATGGACTAGATACTGACTATCCATTTGAAGACACCTACCCAGGCAAACGAATGGACTAGATACTGACTATCCATTTGAAGACACCTACCCAGGCAAACGAATGGACTAGATACTGACTATCCATTTGAAGACACCTACCCAGGCAAACGAATGGACTAGATACTGACTATCCATTTGAAGACACCTAGTCAGTCAAACGAATGGACTAGATACTGACTATCCATTTGAAGACACCTAGTCAGTCAAACGAATGGACTAGATACTGACTATCCATTTGAAGACACCTAGTCAGTCAAACGAATGGACTAGATACTGACTATCCATTTGAAGACACCTAGTCAGTCAAACGAATGGACTAGATACTGACTATCCATTTGAAGACACCTAGTCAGTCAAACGAATGGACTAGATACTGACTATCCATTTGAAGACACCTAGTCAGTCAAACGAATGGACTAGATACTGACTATCCATTTGAAGACACCTAGTCAGTCAAACGAATGGACTAGATACTGACTATCCATTTGAAGACACCTACCCAGGCAAACGAATGGACTAGATACTGACTATCCATTTGAAGACACCTAGTCAGTCAAACGAATGGACTAGACACTGACTATCCATTTGAAGACACCTACCCAGGCAAACGAATGGACTAGATACTGACTATCCATTTGAAGACACCTAGTCAGTCAAACGAATGGACTAGATACTGACTATCCATTTGAAGACACCTACCCAGGCAAACGAATGGACTAGATACTGACTATCCATTTGAAGACACCTAGTCAGTCAAACGAATGGACTAGATACTGACTATCCATTTGAAGACACCTAGTCAGTCAAACGAATGGACTAGATACTGACTATCCATTTGAAGACACCTAGTCAGTCAAACGAATGGACTAGATACTGACTATCCATTTGAAGACACCTAGTCAGTCAAACGAATGGACTAGATACTGACTATCCATTTGAAGACACCTACCCAGGCAAACGAATGGACTAGATACTGACTATCCATTTGAAGAAAAAGCAGTTATTCATATATTTTGATATTAATATTGCATGCTTAACAAAGTATTTGCATTGATACTGCAGTTTTGTGGGGTCAGGAACTCAGGATGAGAAAGTGCTCTGTTCATCTAATATCAGACTAAACTAATAACGTCCCTACATTGTGATAGATCAAACCTTATTTTATTTTTTATCATCACATTAAACCTGATTCTGTCACCATTTTGAAATGTAAAAACCTTTCCAATGCTATGTCATTATTAGATATTCAATATCAGCAATATCACAGTAATACAAATCAAGTCTGGTTATATGTTTTGGTGGTTGTTGATCTACCCGAAACTGCACTGATTAACTCAACTAGTAGCATATACATGGTAAAGAGCCCTAGCAATCACATTATCCGTGTTTTGAAATCCAGGCAATTCAGTGAATACTAGTAAAACATAGCATTATGCATCATTTTGCTTATGTTATGACCCAGTGAGTATTTGTGTATATGCATATACCAGCATATGCACTTACATGAATTAATACATTTGAAATTTGGTCATGTTTTACACTAGATGATCCTGGTTGTTAGATAGTGTTGGTACACTTGACATATTTGAAAATAGGATTCAAAACAATCTGACCTTCCTTCAAATTCAAAATGCATTAAAGCAAGTCAACATGTCAAGAAAATTGTGTCAAAATATACACAGAAAATATCTCTCTCTCTCACTGCTTGTAAAAGTCTCTTCAATAATTAATGTTGTCATGTTACATTATAAATTGAATAAATATTCCTGTGGCCGATCCAACACATCTGATTAATTACCACTCTGTCCAGTGAATGAATATGACCCAATATAAGTCAGAATCTCCAAATACAAATACATAATAACACTTGCAAGTAAAGAACCATTGTAAGATCATTTGTGTGCTGCAATATATGCCTCTATTCAGCTTTTCATAATCATGGTTAGTAGACCCACCTCATTAACATATGAATGACAGAACAGGTGTTTGTTTTTACTGTAATCTGATGGGGTGAAGGTCATGGGTACATTTCAGAAATACAGAATGACAATGCCAATCACACCAAAGCTTTTCTTGCACAAATGTCTTCCTTAAATTAAGGTGAGCGCACAAGATACACTCATTAAATGTTTTACTCATTCAAAATAAGAAGTAATGCACAAAAGTAAATGACAAAGCACACAAATATCCAAAAACTGAAACAGCTCAAGACGAGTTAGATACTATTTTTTTTGTCATTTTAAAAAATACACATAAACCATCAGTTTAGTAGGTAAAACTCTTCTTTCCATTAAAGAATTTGGATCATCAAAAAGCACAGTCAGTCCAGCTCTGTCATTGGATGGTGTGGACCAGGGCAGAGGCTGTATGTGGCATTACCATGCTGCTGCTCTACTCTAGGCCATCCTCCGCTGGCTGGTGGCAGTTGACATGGAGGCTGTGAGGCCTGTGTGACCTGGGGCTCAGAGACCATGGGGGGCCTGGATGGGCTGAGGAGGCAGGCCAGAGGCCAGCAGGTGCCAGGGGTGACAGTGAGGGCAGGGTGCTCTAGTCCAGGGGTACTCACTGTGAGGGAGGGAGGCCCTACTGCCCAACCGATAGGACACCTGGAAGACAAAGAGAAAGAAATGTAATGAAAGGAAATGAGCCACAAAAACCCAAATCATTGATAGAAAATGCTGTCTTGTATTAAGTGTGTGTGCCCACCAAGATATATGCTGTTTCCACTCAGTGCCAGAGATCAGGTAATCTCAACAAATGGTTTCTAAATGACACTGGTTCTGAAAAGAGAAGAGACTGGTTTAAACAGGGACTAATAGTGAGGAATCCAGATCAAACAATCTGTGTTATACAAGCTAAATATACGGGGACATTGTTCTGGTTCAGATACTAACAGTATTTACAGTATCATTCCACTGGTGTGGGATGTCCTCAGGTTCCGGTGGGTAGGACATCCAAGATGGGCTTCCGTACGACGATGGTGGAGACATGACAAAGTAGTCAGAGTAACCAGGGTGGTTGGCTGATATGGCGTAGACTGCTGTCATTGGGTTTCCTGTAGAGATGAGCAGTGTGGTTAGCCAATCAGAGGCTTAAATGAGTGAACTTAAGAAATTTGACAGAAAACCATATATATATATATATATATATGGTTTTCTGTCAAATTGAAGTCGGAAGTTTACATACACTTAGTTTGGAGTCATTAAAACTCTTTTTTCAACCACTCCACAAATGTCTTGTTTTGGCAAGTCGGTTAGGACATCTACTTTGTGCATGACACAAGTAATCTTTCCAACAATTGTTTACAGACAGATTATTTCACTTATAATTCACTGTATCACAATTCCAGTGGGTCAGAAGTTTACATGCACTAAATTGACTGTGGCTTTAAACATCTTGGAAAATTCCATAAAATGATGTCATGGCTTTAGAAGCTTCTGATAGGCTAATTGACATAATTTGCGTCAATTGGAGGTGTACCTTCAAACTCTGTGCATTTTTGCTTGGCATCATGGAAAAATCTAAAGATATCAGCCAATACCTCAGAATTTTTTTTTGTCTGGTTCATCTTTGGGAGCAATTTCCAAACACGTGAAGGTACCACATTCATCTGTACAAACAATAGTACGCAAGTATAAACACCATGCAGCCTTCATACCACTCAGGAAGGAAACGCATTCTGTCTCCAAGAGATTAACGTACTTTGGTGTGAAAAGTGCAAATCAATCCCAGAACAACAGCAAAGGACCTAGCAAAGGAAACAGGTACAAAAGTATCTATTTCCACAGAAAAACGAGTCCTTTATCGTCATAAACTGAACGTCCGCTCAGCAAGGAAGAAGCCACTGCTCCAAAACTGCCATAAAGGAGCCAGACTACGGTTTGCAACTGCACCTGGGGACAAATATCGTACTTTTTGGAGAAATGTCCTCTGGTCTGATGAAACAAAAAGGAACTGTTTGGTCATAAAGGCCATTGTTATGTTTTGAGGAAAAAGGGGGAGGCTTGCAAGCCAAAGAACACCATCCCAACCGTGAAGCACGGGGGTGGCAGCATCATGTTGTGTGGGTGCTTTGTTGCAGGAGGGACTGGTGCACTTCACAAAATAGATGGCCAACGAGTCCTTTATCGTCATAAACTGAACGTCCGCTCAGCAAGGAAGAAGCCACTGCTCCAAAACTGCCATAAAGGAGCCAGACTACGGTTTGCAACTGCACCTGGGGACAAATATCGTACTTTTTGGAGAAATGTCCTCTGGTCTGATGAAACAAAAAGGAACTGTTTGGTCATAAAGGCCATTGTTATGTTTTGAGGAAAAAGGGGGAGGCTTGCAAGCCAAAGAACACCATCCCAACCGTGAAGCACGGAGGTGGCAGCATCATGTTGTGTGGGTGCTTTGTTGCAGGAGGGACTGGTGCACTTCACAAAATAGATGGCATCATGACGAAGGAAAATTATGTGTATATATTGAAGAAACAAGACATCAAGACATCAGTCAGGAAGTTAAAGCTTGGTCGCAAATGGGTCTTCCAAATGGACAATGACCCCAACATACTTCCAAAGTTGTGGCAAAATGGTTAAGGACAACAAAGTCAAGGTATTGGAGTGGCCATCATAAAGCCCTGACCTCAATCCTATAGAACATTTGTGGGCAGAACTGAAAAAGCATGTGCGAGCAAGGAGGCCTACAAACCTGACTCAGTTACACCAGCTCCGTCAGGAGGAATGGGCCAAAATTCACCCAACTTATTAGGGGAAGCTTGTGGAAGGCTACCTGAAACATTTGACCCAAGTTAAACAATTTAAAGGCAATGCTACCAAATACTAATTGAGTGTATGTAAACTTCTGACCCACCGGAAATGTGATGAAAGATATAAAACCTGGAAAAAATCATTCTCTATACTATTATTCTGACATTTCACATTCTTAAAATAAATAATAATAATAATAATAATAATAATAATAATAATAATATAATAATAATAATAATAATAATAATAATATATCCCATTTAGCAGACGCTTTTGTCCAAAGCGACTTACAAGTCGGCTGGGGCCACTACTTTTACATATGGGTGGCCCCAGTGGGAATCGAACCCACGACGCTTGGCGTTGCAAGCGCCATGCTCTACCGACTGAGCCACACAAGTGGTGATCCGAACTGACCTAAGACAGGGAATTTTTATTAGGATTAAATGTCAGGAATTGTGAAAAACTGAGTTTAAATGTATATCGCTAACATCCTGACCAGAACGGACATGTCACGTGTGCATGCGTCGCAAAATAAATTTTGAAATCTATGTTATTCAATTATTGCACCCACACTGCTTGCGCGCGCCAACGAGTATCTGCGTTGCCAAGGGCTAAAATAGAAGTCATTACTATTTCTGATGCAGATCGCGCTGAAAGTCCTGCCTCACCCATCTCCTCATTGGTTTATAGAAACAGGTACCCACGTGCCATTTCCTTATTGGTTATACCCACGTGGGTGATTGAAAGATGAAATGTTTTGCCGGTTCTCGTGGTAAAAGTGTAGATGCCAATCACCACATAGGTTCAGAGATGAAAAAGCCTGGACGGAGGAGAGGTGACAAGAAACGATTCGGTTGGCTATTTTATGTGTGGATTAATTGTCGGAGTAGAAGACCTTGTGCATGTCAGGTAAAATAACAACTCAATGTTTATATCCCAGGACAAATTAGCTAGCAAGTGCAAGCTAACTAGCTAAATTACCATACATGTTTAAGGCTTTTCGACCTGTCCCCAAATTAATGTAATTGGTTCAGATTTTGTTTTGATATTTTAACCTGCGTGTCGTGATCGTGTTTGGTGTAGGGGGACAAAATAGATGTATGCACGATGGCGCACGCGCACAGCCAGTTTCGGTTCCTTGTGTATGTAAACTTCCGACTTCAACTGTGTGTATATATATATATATATATATATATATATATATATATATATATATATATATATACAGTGGGGCAAAAAAGTATTTAGTCAGCCACCAATTGTGCAAGTTCTCCCACTTAAAAAGATGAGAGGCCTGTAATTTTCATCATAGGTACACTTCAACTATGACAGACAAAATAAGGGAAAGAAATCCAGAAAAATCACATTGTAGGATTTTTAATGAATTTATTTGCAAATTATGGTGGAAAATGAGTATTCTGACCTGAGTAGCTGGTCATGGACTGGTCAACAGTGACAGCAGGGAAGGGCGCTCTGTTGATAGGCAGGTAGGTGGCACCATTGTGCTGATTCTGTATCTCAGAAGCCTCAGAAATGCGAGGTTTCAGGCTGATGTCGGGTGTAGAACTGCAGAAGGGGGACAAAGACAAAATTAGCTTTTACAACAATTTTCCTGCAATTCTACACATTGTGAAATAGGGTGGAGAGAAATGTTTAGCAATTTTTAATATGATATATGAGTGAGACAGACTAACAAAATCAATGGGGGGCCCCCGGCTGGTAATTCGACCATGATTACAAAGTTTAGATAGCTTACCAATCCAAAAAATGTTTGCTGACATGGCTAATGGAGTGACTATCAGTGACAGACATAACAAGAGAAAAACTGCTGAGGCACAACCAAATTTCTAAATTGCACCTTGTGTATTCTACTATTCTAACTTGCAACAGTAAGTTGACACCCGAATGAGTAAAACAAAAACAAAAAATGTATTGATCAAAAGGTTTGCCCATCCCTGTTTTAAAATATGCAGAATAACAGTAGAGTAGAAATACAACAACACATGAGCAGCATAACATCTAAAGTAGTACAACAAAAGTTAGGATAGGAAACGCTACACAGCTAAACGCTATACAGTACGCTAGTTACAAATAGACCTTCAAAAGAAGTATACTGAGCAAAACTATAAACACAACATGTAAAGTATTGGTCCCATGAGCTGAAATAGAAGATCCCAGTCATTTTCCATACGCACAAAAAGCTTATTTCTCTTAAATTTGGTTCACAAATGTATTTACATCCCTGTTAGTGAGCATTTCTCCTTCCAAGATAATCCATCCACCTGACAGGTGTGGCATATCAAGAATCTGATTCAACAGCAATATTCGTTGCACAGCTGCACCCTGCACTGGGGACAATAAAAGGCCACTAAAATGTTCAGTTTTGTCACACAACACAATGCCACAGATGTCTCAAGTTTTGAGGGAATGTGCAATTGGCATGCTGACTGCAGGAATGTCCACCAGAGCTGTTGCCAGAGAATTTAATGTGTATTTCTCTACCATTAGCCGCCTCCAACATTGTTTTAGAGGATTTGGCAGGACTTTCAACCGGCCTCACAACCGCAGACCATGCTTAACCACGCCAGCCTAGGACCTCCACACCCGGCTTCTTCACCTGCGGGATCATCTGACACCAGCCATCCGGACTGCTGATGAAACTCTGGGTTTGCATAACCAACGTTTCTGACAGTTTGTGCCAAACTTCTATCTCAGTGTAGCTGACTGGCGTCGTAACCGAATTCAGTGGGCAAATGCTCACCTTCAATAGCACTGGCATGCTGGAGAAGTATGCTCTTCACTGATGAATCCCGGTTTCAACTGTACCGGTCAGATGGCAGACGTGTGTATGGTATTGTGTGGGCGAGCGGTTTGCTGATGTCAACGTTTTGAACAGAGTGTCCCATGGAGGCGGTGGGGTTATGGTATGGGCAGGCATAAGCTACGGACAACAAACACAATTGCATTTCATCGATGGCAATTTGAATGCACAGAGATACCGTGACAAGATCCTGAGGCCCATTATCGTGCCATTCATCCGCTGCCATCACCTCATGTTTCAACATGATAATTCGCTGTCCCATATTGCAAGGATCTGTTCACAATTCCTGGATGCTGAAAATATCCCAGTTCTTCCATGGCCTGAATACTCACCAGACATGTCACCCATTGAGCATCTTTGGGATACGCTGGATCGAAGTGTACGACAGCGTGTTCCAGTTCCCGTCAATATCCAGCAACTTCCGTTGAAGAAGAGTGGGACAACATTCCACAGGCCATAATCAACACTCTGATCAATTATATGTGAAGGAGATGTGTCACACTTCATGAGGCAAAATGTGGTCACACCAGATACTGACTGGTTTTCTGATCCACGCCCCTACTTTTTTCAGATATCTGTGACCAACAGATGCATATCTGTATTCACAGTCATGTGAATTCCATAGATTAGGGCCAAATAAATTCATTTCAATTGACTGATTTCCTTATATGAACTGTAACTCAGTAAAATCTTTGAATTGTTGCATGTTGCATTTAGATTGTTGTTCAGTGTAGTAGGTTGAGCATGTTTAGCACTGTGTGGATGTGCATATATTGGAATGAATGTTATTTGCATCCGTTTACTGTCTTTCTAACAGCTTGAAGGGAAGAGGAGGGAGCTTCGTACCGCCTCATTGAGGTCCCAGGAGGGGGTCCAGGTCTGGAGGGGATCAGAGTGGGCGGAGGTCCAACGCACATGTCAGGAAGCTGAGTGAACCTGAAGCCCTGCAGCACCAAACACAACACACAGACACAGTTCAATCAGTGTGTGGGTGTTTAAACATAATGTCCTATACAGATACCATATTATTATGTGGATGTTCTACAATAGCTTTCAGGATTTATGTTTAAAACACCACCGTAAACATAGACATTTTTTGCTGTTGCTTTATTGCATGATCTAATCAATGCACTCACAGGCTTGGGTAAGCTACACTGGTGTATTTCCGGCCCGTAGGCAGATCCATGCTGGCGGCCTCCTCCACATGGGTGGTTCATGGTGCCAGGGGCACTGGTCACTCCCTCGGAGTAGGGGCTGGTGTGACTGGGGTTGTAGGAACTGTGGAGGTGGGGGTGAATGTGGGGGTGGTGGTGGTTGGAGGGCAGGGCCTCATCTGGGGCCAGCCCAAAGGCATTACCCAGCAGGAGCTGCATCTGCTGACGGACCTCACCGATGGAAGGCTGAGAGCTCAGAGTGGACGAGTCTGAGAGACCCTTGACCTGATGGCTTCCACCATAACCCAGGGAGCTCATCAGTCGGTCCACATTGGTCTCCTCAAGCGGCTCCACCTGACACACAGGAAGGCGGACACACACAAACACACACACACAGGGTTATCCATTTGCAATTTAAAGGCTCAGCACATTCAGAGCTACACTGAACAAAAATATAAACGCAACATGTAAAGTGTTGATCCCATGTTTCATGAGCTGAAATAAAAAATCCCAGACATTTTCCATAAGCACAAAAAAACATATTTCTCTCAAAATGTTCACACAAATTAGTTTACATCCCTGTTCATCAGCTTTTCTCCTTTGCAAAGATAATCCATCCACCTGACAGGTGTGGAATATCAAGAAACAGCATGGTCATTACACAGGTGCACCTTGTTCTGGGGACAATAAAAGGCCACTTTAAAATGTGCAGTTTTGTCATACAACACAATGCCACAGATGTCTCAAGTGTTGAGGGAGCATGCAATTGGCATGCTGACTGCAAGAAATGCTGAGGAATATTTATGTCTGTAATAAAGCCCTTTTGTGGGGAAAAACTATTTCTGATTGGCTGGGCCTGGCTCTCCAGTGTCCCCCACCCCACCCACTGGGGGGCACCCCTGCCCAATCATGTGAAAGCCATAGGTTAGGGCCTAATTTATTTATTTCAATTGACTGATGGCCTTATATTGCTTCTACACCTGCATTGCTTGCTGTTTGGGGTTTGGGGCTGGGTTTCAGTACAGCACTTTGAGATATCAGCTGATGTAAGAAGGGCTTTATAAATAAATTGGATTTATATTACTATAACTCAGTAAAATATTTGAAATTGTTGCGCATACATTTTTGTTCAGTATATTAACTGGTATCGAATTTCACATCTGAATCACTGAACAGGCTATAATCATGTTCACTGACATTCAGCAATGTAGTGCCTGTGCATGCAGCATAAAATGATAGCTCTAAGAACGAGCTCCATCGATGTGCTAGATGGAGGTTTTAAAGTTTGGATGAAGGTAATCCTCTTCATTTGAGCCATAGAGCTTAGAATAAGGATTGGGAGAGAGGCATTTTGGGACAAGCTTTGTTCTAGGGTTTTCTTTAGGTTATTGCACCCCCGTATCAGAACTTATCTATGCTCAACCCCTTTTGCCCATGCGGTGACTCCAGTAGTATGGTGTACATTTCAGGACAGGGATGCGTACCTCCAGTCCTCGGCGGCCTGATTAGTGTCACACTTTTGCCCCAGCTACTAATACAACTGACTCCAATAATCAATTAATCATGATCTTTAGCTTAGAATGCAATGAGTTTAATCAGCTGTGTTTGCCAGGGATGGGGAAAATGTGTGTCACCACTCCGGCCTGTGAGGACTGGAATTGACCATCCCTGTTTTACATCTCATGGATGTCTTAAAATGGACAATGTTCAGCAGTGATACTCAGTGAGGCCTCACGTCATAGCCGCTGTTGCGGATCCCTCTTCTAGACCTCTCCCTGAGGACCAGCAGGTCCATCTCCGTCTCCACGGGGCCAGGGCTGCTGGCAGCCAGGGACTGACGGCTCCAGTAGGCTGGCTCTCTGGATGGGGGATGCCTGAAATAGGGATATCATAGTTGCCATCGTCATGACAATCTCCATCATAATCCTCATCTGCAACATCACAGGAATATTTCAGACATTTCAAATGTGTATTTCAAATCAAATCAAAGTTGATTGGTTGCGTACACAGATTTTCAGATGTTTCCAACAGTGCACCAATATCCACCAATACAATACACATCATCCAGAAAAATACTAAAATAAGTTACAGTTGGAAGTCGATAGTCGGAAGTTTACATACACTTAGGTTGGAGTCAATAAAACTAATTTTTCAACCACTCCACAAATTTCTTGTTAACAAACTACAGTTTTGGCAAGTTGGTTAGGACATCTACTTTGTGCATGACACAAGTAATTTTTCGAACAATTGTTTACAGACAGATTATTCTACTTATAATTCACTGTATCACAATTCCAGTGGGTCAGAAGTGTACATACACTATGACTTAAACATCTTGAAAAATTCCAGAAAATTATGTCATGGCTTTATAAGCCTCTGATAGGCTAATTGACATAATTGGAGTAAATTGGAGGTGTACCTGTGGATGTATTTCAAGGCCTACCTTCAAACTCTGTGCATTTTTGCTTGGCAACATGGAAAAATCTAAAGAAACCAGCCAAGACCTCAGAAAAAAAATTGTAGACCTCCACAAGTCTGGTTCATCCTTGGGAGCAATTTCCAAACACATGAAGGTACCACGTTCATCTGTACAAACAATAGTACGCAAGTATAAACGCCATGGGACCACGCAGCCGCCATACCGCTGAGGAAGGAGACGCGTTCTGTCCCCAAGAGATGAACGTACTTTGGTGCAAAAAGTGCAAATCAATCCCTGAACAACAGCAAAGGATCTTGTGAAGATGCTGAAGGAAACAGTAAAAAAGTATCCCATATCGACATAACCTGAAAGGCTTCTCAGCAAGGAAGAAGCCACTGCTCCAAAAACCGCCATTAAAAATCCAGAATACGGTTTACAACTGCACGTGGGGACAAAGATCGTACTTTTTGGAGAAATGTCCTCTGGTCTGATGAAACAAAAATAGAACTGTTTGGCAATAATGACCATCGTTATGTTTGGAGGAAAAGGGGGGAGGCTTGCAAGCCAAAGAACACCATCCCAACCGTGAATCATGGGGGTGGCAGCATCATGTTGTGGGGATGCTTTGCTGCAGGAGGGACTGGTGCACTTCACAAAATAGATGGCATCATGATGAGGGAAAATGATGTGGATATATTGAAGCAACATCTCAAGACATCAGTCAGGAAGTTAAAGCTTGGTCGCAAATGGGTCTTCCAAATGGACAATGACCCTAAGCAAAGTTGTGGCAAAATGGCTCAAGGACAACAAAGTCAAGTATTGGAGGGGCCATCACAAAGCCCTGACCTCTATCCATTTGAACATTTGTGGGCAGAACTGAAAAAATGTGTGCAAGCAAGGAGGCCTACAAACCTGACTCAGTTACACTGGCTCTGTCAGGAGGAATGGGTCAAAATTCACCCCACTTATTGTGGGAAGCTTGTGGAAGGCTACCCGAAACATTTGACCCAAGTTAAACAATTTAAAGGCAATGCTATCAAATACTACCAAAAACTTCTGACCCACTTGGAATGTGAGGAAAGAAATAAAATCTGAAATAAATTACTCTCGCTACTATTATTCTGACATTTCACATTCTTAAAATAAAGTGGTGATCCTAACTGACCTAAAACAGGGAATTTTTACTAGAATTAAATGTCAGGAATTGTGAAAAACTGAATTTAAATGTATTTGGCTAAAGTGTATGTAAACTTCCGACTTCAACTGTACATAGGATGAGCCTGGACTAGAATACAGTATATACGGTGTACATATAAAGTGGGTGAAACTGTGCGTAAACATTATTAAAGTGACTAGTGTTCAATACATAAGTTGTTATATGATTGTAAACAAACACTATGCTTGGCATCCCCCTGCAAGAGATTTTGTCACATTAACGATGTCCCGGTGCTGCAGTCACCGGTACATGTAGGCATTCTGAAAAGTCACTTTTAAACCAGTGGATCTGTTTATGTTGAAAACCCACTAAACACCCACTGTACACCCACTGAACACCCACTGAACACCCGCTGAACACCCGCTGAACACCCACTAAACACCCACTGAACACCCACTGAACATCCACTAAACACCCACTGAACACCAGCTGAACACCCGCTGAACACCCACTAAACACCCACTGAAAACCCACTGAAAACCCACTGAACACCCGCTGAACACCCGCTGAACACCCGCTGAACACCCGCTAAACACCCACTAAACACCCACTGAGCACCCACTAAACACCCGCTAAACACCCGCTGAACACCCACTGAACACCCACTGAACACCCACTGAACACCCACTGAGCACCCACTAAACACCCGCTAAACACCCGCTGAACACCCACTGAACACCCACTGAACACCCACTGAACACCCACTCAAACATGAAAGCAATTCTTCCTGTATGTCTCTTGGCATATTACATAATGTGGATGCAAAAAGAGGCATTTGTCTGTCTGCTCCCCCACCTCCTGATGTGGCATCCTGCATAGGATGCCCTCTTCTCCTCAGCAGTCATTGGCTCCTTGGCATTCTCATGCCTGCTGTGCCTCTCTCTGGGGTTGAATGGGTGGATGCCATTGTCTGTAACAGGGAAATCACAGTAGCCTTTTCTGTTGGCTTTCTGCCGTTGTTTGTTCCTGTAGTGTTCGATGTCGGACTTCTGCTTGAGCCCCACATTTGCCTGTAGACGAAGTAATTTGTATTACATTAGTATTGATTCTAGTTTGACATTACTTGGTATTTGAAGTAAACGTGGTGAGGTATCTACTGAGGTCCCTCTTCTCTATAAAGAAACATTCGGTTCCAAATCCATTCCTACTTCCAATTGGCCCAAACCCTTTGATGTCTGCAGAAATATAGCTCCACTTCTACACTGCTTTTACAGTACACATCCAGAACATTCATCTTTAGAATCTTCATCTGGCAGACACAATGTAACCAGCAGGCTGGGGGTGGTGTCTCACCTCCCCATTGAGGACGACTGAGTCCTGGCTGTGACTGGAGGAGGATGGGTAGGAGTATGTGGGCTGGGCCGCCATTGGCTTGATGGTGATGAGTCGCAGTGAGCCAGTGTGGTCCTCATAGGGATCTGCTGGGATGAGAGGACATGGCTAATTAGCACAGCGCTAGCTAGCCCAGCGATGACTGATACTGCTGTGAGCACTTCACTGACGTCATATGGCGGTAGGCTACAGTGGGGTTACTGGTGTATTAGTCTCTCATCAGCACCAATCAAACAGAGCAGATGTTGTTCTAGGTTAACTGCTTCAGTGCTCAGATCACTCTGCATATACTGTAGACGTGGGAAAAGTATTAATGTATGAAAACTAGAAAATATAGGAGATGGCTTATACCCAAGGGAAAGTAAATGGCATTCTAAATGTACATCTAAGGTCTTGAGAGGGAAATAATACAATCACTCATTTCCTACTTCAACCGAGGAATTTGCCGTTAATAATACGTTAATATGTATACTACGTTATAATACGTTAATATGTATACTACGTTATAATACGTTAATATGTATACTACGTTATAATACGTTAATATGTATACTACGTTATAATATGTTAATATGTATACTACGTTATAATACGTTAATATGTATACTACGTTATAATACGTTAATATGTATACTACGTTATAATACGTTAATATGTATACTACGTTATAATACGTTAATATGTATACTACGTTATAATACGTTAATATGTATACTACGTTATAATACGTTAATATGTATACTACGTTATAATACGTTAATATGTATACTACGTTATAATACGTTAATATGTACACTACGTTATAATACGTTAATATGTATACTACGTTATAATACGTTAACATGTATACTACGTTATAATACGTTAATATGTATACTACATTATAATACGTTAACATGTATACTACGTTATAATAAGTTAATATGTATACTACGTTATAATACGTTAACATGTATACTACGTTATAATACGTTAACATGTATACTACGTTATAATACGTTAATATGTATACTACGTTATAATACGTTAACATGTATACTACGTTATAATACGTTAACATGTATACTACATTATAATACGTTAATATGTATACTACGTTATAATACAGTAATATGTATAATACGTTAATATGTATACTACGTTATAATACGGTAATATGTATAATACGGTAATATGTATACTACGTTATAATACAGTAATATGTATAATACGGTAATATGTATACTACGTTATAATACGGTAATATGTATAATACGTTAATATGTATACTACGTTATAATACGTTAATATGTATTCTACGTTATAATACGGTAATATGTATAATACGGTAATATATATACTACGTTATAATACAGTAATATGTATAATACGGTAATATGTATACTACGTTATAATACAGTAATATGTATAATACGTTATAATACGGTAATATGTATAATACGGTAATTTGTATACTACGTTAATATGTATACTACGTTATAATAAGTTAATATGTATACTACGTTATAATACGTTAATATGTATACTACGTTATAATACGTTAATATGTATACTACGTTAATATGTATACTACGTTAATATGTATACCACGTTATAATACGGTAATATGTTTAATATGTATTATACGTTAATATGTATACTACGTTATAATACGTTAATATGTATATTACGTTATAATACAGTAATATGTATACTACGTTAATATGTATACTACGTTAATATGTATACTACGTTATAATACGGTAATATGTATAATACGTTAATATGTATACTACGTTATAATACGGTAATATATATAATATGTTAATATGTATACTACGTTATAATACGTTAATATGTATACTAGGTTATAATACGTTAATATGTATACTACGTTATAATACGTTAATATGTATACTACGTTATAATACGTTAATATGTACACTACGTCATAATACAGTAATATGTATACTACATTATAATACGGTAATATGTATACTACGTTAATATGTATACTACGTTATAATACGTTAATATGTATACTACGTTATAATACAGTAATATGTATACTACGTTATAATACGGTAATATGTATACTACGTTAATATGTATACTACGTTATAATACGGTAATAGGTATACTACGTTATAATACGGTAATATGTATACTACGTTAATATGTATACTACGTTATAATACGTTAATATGTATACTATGTTAATATGTATACTACGTTATAATACGGTAATATGTATAATACGGTAATATGTATAATACGTTAATATGTATACTACGTTATAATACGTTAATATGTATACTACGTTATAATACAGTAATATGTATACTACGTTATAATACGGTAATATGTATACTACGTTAATATGTATACTACGTTATAATACGGTAATATGTATACTACGTTATAATACGGTAATATGTATACTACGTTAATATGTATACTACGTTATAATACGTTAATATGTATACTACGTTAATATGTATACTACGTTATAATATATCTTACCACTAAATGTTAGGTAACCATTGCTAGACGGTTGAAAATGACAGCTTTCTAGATGCCACAGTAACAATATTGACTGGACATTGTCTCAACATAATTTCTGAAATGGAGACGCTTACTGTAATGCAGTGTGTAATCTAACCTTGAGATATTAAGGCATATCAATCATCATAGACAACTTACAAATAACAATGGAAACATCGTGTAAAAATGCAATTCTGCCAGACTGTCACCTTTCATTTGATTCATCCAGTAAGGTAAATATCTGAAGTTCAAGAACAATGAGGACTTTCAGTGGCTGCCACTGCATCATCCTTTTATCATTCATCAGACCCTTCCTCACATCCCCACTCACACTGAGTGTTACAGCTACTGCAGTTAGATAGGAAAATAGAAAGGGAAATAGAAAGATGCTTGTGTATGTGTGTGTTTCCATGGTGCATACTGTGTGTGTGTATGTGTCCGTGTGTTTCCATGGTGCATACTGTGTGTGTGTATGTGTCTGTGTGTTTCCATGGTGCATACTGTGTGTGTGTATGTGTCCGTGTGTTTCCATGGTGCATACTGTGTGTGTGTGTATGTGTCTGTGTGTTTCCATGGTGCATACTGTGTGTGTGTATGTGTCTGTGTGTTTCCATGGTGCATACTGTGTGTGTGTATGTGTCTGTGTGTTTCCATGGTGCATACTGTGTGTGTGTATGTGTCCGTGTGTTTCCATGGTGCATACTGTGTGTGTGTGTATGTGTCTGTGTGTTTCCATGGTGCATACTGTGTGTGTGTATGTGTCTGTGTGTTTCCATGGTGCATACTGTGTGTGTGTATGTGTCTGTGTGTTTCCATGGTGCATACTGTGTGTGTGTATGTGTCTGTGTGTTTCCATGGTGCATACTGTGTGTGTGTATGTGTCCGTGTGTTTCCATGGTGCATACTGTGTGTGTGTGTATGTGTCTGTGTGTTTCCATGGTGCATACTGTGTGTGTGTATGTGTCTGTGTGTTTCCATGGTGCATACTGTGTGTGTGTATGTGTCTGTGTGTTTCCATGGTGCATACTGTGTGTGTGTATGTGTCCGTGTGTTTCCATGGTGCATACTGTGTGTGTGTGTATGTGTCTGTGTGTTTCCATGGTGCATACTGTGTGTGTGTATGTGTCTGTGTGTTTCCATGGTGCATACTGTGTGTGTGTATGTGTCTGTGTGTTTCCATGGTGCATACTGTGTGTGTGTATGTGTCTGTGTGTTTCCATGGTGCATACTGTGTGTGTGTATGTGTCTGTGTGTTTCCATGGTGCATACTGTGTGTGTGTATGTGTCTGTGTGTTTCCATGGTGCATACTGTGTGTGTGTATGTGTCTGTGTGTTTCCATGGTGCATACTGTGTGTGTGTGGGGGGGGGGGGGGGGATGCACTGCATGCATCCCTGCATATACAGTAAGTGCTTATTTTCATTTACAATTCATTAGTTCTCTCTAATGGCCGTATGGTGTATCAAGCCTGTGTGAGGACACAATATTGTGGTGGGCGGCAGTAGGGACAAGCAGCAGTAGCTGGAGTATGGCCTCTCAGCAGTACAGTGGCCGGAGTATGGCCTCTCTCCTCTCTCTCACCGTTCCTCTTGTGTAGTAGATCCTCCTTGGCGCTGTTCTGTACCGCAGGCCTCCGTACCATCGAGCTCTTGCCCGTGTTGAGTTTCCCGGATTCATTGCTTGTAACTGAGCCGTCCTCGCTTGGCAACCTGCCGCAGGTAACCATAGCAACAGAGGCAGGCAGTGGTAAGCTTTGTGCATACAGTATTATCCAAGGGTAATGCTGCTATCACACAGCCCCCTGGCCAGTTCTAGCCTGTGAAATCTGACTGCAGTATGTGACAGACAGGGTTGGTAGGTTACTTTTTAAACATAATCCATTAAAGTTACCATCGTTTCCTGCCCAAAATGTGTAATCAGTAACAACTTTTGGATTAACTAAACTCAGTAATGTTACTTTTAGATTACAGCATTAGAAGACAACAAAAATCATCCTTTAAATGCATTTGGTGCTTCATCATAGTGGTTTCAGACTCGATCAGGTGGAACAAAATTAAACTGCCACCTTTTTTCAATGATGAATTGAATGTCATTGAGAAAACAGAAAAGGTGCCATGTCTTTTTTCGCAAACATAATCATCTAGTTTTTCAAAAGTATCTGTAATCTGATTGCAATATTTTTTCATGGTAACGCATCTGATTACAGTTAGTTTTTTTGCAATGGGATACATATAACATGTCACTGTTCAACCCCGGTGGCAGAGACACTGATAAAGGCTGTGTTCTATCTAAAGCTATGTGCTTCACAACAAGGCCACAGGCTGGAACACTGGGAGATACTATCTTAATGTCAAACTACTCTCCCCTGGTATCTTTTCAGGTGTAACCAACAGACAGACACCAGTGACTAAAACAGGAGCCTGATGTAATGTCAGATAAGACAGCTAGGAACACACACACCCATTATGTCAGCTCATATCGACATTGCTCTTCAGAATGTTTGTATCAGATTATTCTTAATCCCTCATGGACAGACTACTTAAACATAATCGAGCATCTGACCAAATACGTGATTTTAGTTCTGGGTTAAACAAGATTAGATTATTCTAAGGGTGTAATGCATTCAGAAATACTAAATGGAATCAGCATTCGCAATCATGA
The DNA here is from genome assembly GCF_036934945.1 of Oncorhynchus masou masou. Classification (NCBI taxonomy): domain Eukaryota; kingdom Metazoa; phylum Chordata; class Actinopteri; order Salmoniformes; family Salmonidae; genus Oncorhynchus; species Oncorhynchus masou. The sequence goes on along the minus strand of NC_088233.1, from coordinate 16,974,233 downwards.
GGCTTCTATAATGAGGTACAGTTCTACTCCTGTGATACATGGTCAGACAGAGAGAGGGAAGAGAGAGAGAGGGAGAGTGAGAGGGAGGGGAGAGAGAGAGAACAGATTGAGGATGCATGTATTCCTGTCAACCTGAGCCCAGAGGAACACTGAATCAAACATGGCCCTGGAAGGATCTCTCCAGGCTGTGTAGCTCACTCACTCCATGTTCAGTGTTCAGCCTCTATTCACTTTACACCACTATGTCTCTCTCCATGCCCAGTGTTCAGCCTCTTCACTTTACACCACTATGTCTCTCTCCATGCCCAGTGTTCAGCCTCTATTCACTTTACACCACTATGTCTCTCTCCATGCCCAGTGTTCAGTCTCTATTCACTTTACACCACTATGTCTCTCTCCATGCCCAGTGTTCAGCCTCTATTCACTTTACACCACTATGTCTCTCTCCATGCCCAGTGTTCAGCCTCTTCACTTTACACCACTATGTCTCTCTCCATGCTCAGTGTTCAGTCTCTATTCACTTTACACCACTATGTCTCTCTCCATGCCCAGTGTTCAGCCTCTTCACTTTACACCACTATGTCTCTCTCCATGCCCAGTGTTCAGCCTCTTCACTTTACACCACTATGTCTCTCTCCATGCCCAGTGTTCAGTCTCTATTCACTTTACACCACTATGTCTCTCTCCATGCCCAGTGTTCAGCCTCTATTCACTTTACACCACTATGTCTCTCTCCATGCCCAGTGTTCAGTCTCTATTCACTTTACACCACTATGTCTCTCTCCATGCCCAGTGTTCAGCCTCTATTCACTTTACACCACTATGTCTCTCTCCATGCCCAGTGTTCAGTCTCTATTCACTTTACACCACTATGTCTCTCTCCATGCCCAGTGTTCAGCCTCTTCACTTTACACCACTATGTCTCTCTCCATGCCCAGTGTTCAGCCTCTTCACCTTACACCACTATGTCTCTCTCCATGCCCAGTGTTCAGCCTCTTCACTTTACACCACTATGTCTCTCTCCATGCCCAGTGTTCAGTCTCTATTCACTTTACACCACTATGTCTCTCTCCATGCCCAGTGTTCAGCCTCTTCACTTTACACCACTATGTCTCTCTCCATGCCCAGTGTTCAGCCTCTATTCACTTTACACCACTATGTCTCTCTCCATGCCCAGTGTTCAGCCTCTTCACTTTACACCACTATGTCTCTCTCCATGCCCAGTGTTCAGTCTCTATTCACTTTACACCACTATGTCTCTCTCCATGCCCAGTGTTCAGCCTCTATTCACTTTACACCACTATGTCTCTCTCCATGCCCAGTGTTCAGCCTCTTCACTTTACACCACTATGTCTCTCTCCATGCCCAGTGTTCAGCCTCTTCACTTTACACCACTATGTCTCTCTCCATGCCCAGTGTTCAGCCTCTTCACTTTACACCACTATGTCTCTCTCCATGCCCAGTGTTCAGCCTCTATTCACTTTACACCACTATGTCTCTCTCCATGCCCAGTGTTCAGCCTCTTCACTTTTACACCACTATGTCTCTCTCCATGCCCAGTGTTAGGCTCTTCACCTTACACCACTATGTCTCTCTCCATGCCCAGTGTTCAGCCTCTTCACCTTTACACCACTATGTCTCTCTCCATGCCCAGTGTTCAGCCTCTATTCACTTTACACCACTATGTCTCTCTCCATGCCCAGTGTTCAGCCTCTACACTTTTACACCACCATGTGTGTTTACCGCCTGCTTGTTTTACCAATTATTATTCTCAGCACCTTTTCAAAGGTGTTTTATGCTTTAATCATCACACTGCACAGCTGTGTGTTTTGTAGCCTTTTGAAGCCTTGCTAATCCCAGTCTGAATGAGCCCTGCGGTCCATCCAAAGAGTGACTGGAATAGCAGCCGCTGCAGCAGACCTGGGTTCACATAATATTTTAAATAATACTTTATTGCTGTTTGATTGAGCTTGACTGGGTTTAATTAAAGGACCAATAGAATAGTTAAAAAACTGCCCCCCCCCAAATCTGGTACTCCAGGCAGGCGAGAGCAAATACTCAAAGCATTGGAGATATTTCCAATGCTATTTGAACCCAGGTCTACACTGCAGTGCCTTCAAAACCCAATGATCATTGTAGCAGACTCGTGTCACACCTCAAGCTTGGCAGCAGTAAATATTAAAAAACCCAAGTGGGTCTAAATCAGATAGGGGAGATCTACAACATTTGACAGCTTTAAGACAATGACTGATGTCTTGGGCTGGGTCAATAAAAAAGAATCAAGGCTTTGGTGGTCTGTAAATGTCTCTGTGCTAAAATTAGAATTTTAATGCGTGGGAAATTCAAAGAAAAGATGGCTCAAAACAGCAGCAAAGCTTGGCTTTGTCTCCTAGACTAGAGGAAAGACAGCAGGCTCTATCCGTTTTGTGGCACGGCAATAACACATTCATGACTCATGTTTTGTAACAACATTTTAGCTTTCTATTGCCTAAACTGAGTGATAGACGGCTACGAACCGGGCAATTGGCAACACCAAGACAAACTGTAAGCCAGTCAACATGAGCAGATTTAAGAAGATTCTATGCAATCTGTCCAAGACTGTAATACTTATTGTGAATTTTCCTTGACTTAAAGTATTGGCACAAACAAATCCAAATGTGGTCTGGTAATCTATAGTAAACAGGGATCAATCTTCATAGAGATCCTATAATTCGGTTTCTATTTCAATCGGCGTTCTTCTTACCCTTTGTGGATGATGTCAGCAGAAGGGGGTCTTTTAGAAGCGGTCCCATCCTGGTGCACCTTCCTGTCCAATGACAATGGGGCGTCTCTCACCGGGAGGCCCAGGACCAGCGTCTCCTTGGTAACAGAGATGGTCTCCTCACCTTGCTGATGGCCCATATGCTTCTTGGCATAGTCAAATCCCTGCACAGGCTGGGGTAGAGAAGGTTGGGAAAGGGTTTACGATGATATATGGTAAAGTAAAGGAGTGCTTTAAGAGAATGACATTTAATTTACAGACAAGGTAAATGAGCAGTCGGCTCGGTGAACTCTGTTTTCTCTCGTCAGCAAGTAAAGACAGAATGGGATTCTACTAAATGTTAAACGAAACGTCTAAAGGCACCTTTGAAGTTGAGATGTATTGGAGGAAAGACATGAAAAATTTAATTGGTTCATGATTTATATATTTTTTTATGTCTGCAAGGTCTAGGCAGTTTCTTTGTATAACCAAATTACTCTAATTTCATGAAGCCTCTCAGGTTTGTAAAACAGCAAAAAAGGAGCATCACAGTGCAGATATTCTTTTTGGAAAACGAAATACATAAATACATTATATTCAATGTATTTCTACTTGAGTGCATGTGTGGATACGAAGGGAAAATATAACTGCACACAGCTTTAATAATTAAAGAGTCTCAGTGCCATCAAGTGTATTATGACACATAATTGCAGCACACAGCTAAATAGGAGAGAAATCGATACACTGTACCAGGCAGTCATCTTCACCTCATCCTGAGGTTAGTGATATTTCACAACAGTGAGTCTGGCAGAAGTCATGTATAGAGACACTATGGCTTCATCAAATTGGAAATTCACAGAGGGGAATGTTTCAACAGATGAACCTTAAAGGCTGATCTCAACACAGATATTTTTCACTGGCAAGAGGAAGGAGCGGAAAATATTTGTTATATCTCAGATTGTTCTGGCAATTCTCACATAGAAACTTATTTGGAAAAAATGCTAAAGAAAATCATGATAAAGTGGTCATTTTAGGCCCTTTTCAGACCTACTGTTCTAGGGTGGTGCCTTCTGTAAGACCCTATGATCTGTGAACCGTACATGATACAGACAACATCTTGGTGCATTCATATTATTATACTCCTTATAGTGTGCTCTAAAATATGGAGTATGTCTAGATTCTTCATTTATTCAATATTACAAATATCAATATCATAAAACTACCCTTCTTGATTTAGCTTATTTCTGACATTTTGTTTGTAACAAAATATTCTTCAAACAGAGTGACTCTATGGTCCTTTTAATGATTTTATACATAGATATTGACATTAGAGGTCATTATCCAATCACAGCACTCCTTTAGGATTGCACATTCTGCAAGTCACAAGCAGAGGGCGTTTTCGTTTCCATTCACTGTATTGGTGGTGTTCATCAAATAGATCATACCTTCCGAATTAGCAGAGAGCCCACTCTGGAAATGTGATGTACTTGTAGAGTATATTGTTCCAAACAATATGTCTTAAAATAAGCTAAATTAATAGGGGTCATTTTGAGATATTAATATGAATATGTTTAATGTGGAATAAATTCATGTGAAATGTTAATATTTCAGTATCAAGACGTACTCCATGTTTAGGAACATAAGGAGTATAATGACATCAAGATGTTGCCTGTATCATGCACGGTTTACAGATCATAGGGACTAACAGGAGGCATGTATAGGTCCACGTTCATCATGATAAAACAAATAAAGAAATGGTGGTACAAATGTTAAAAACATGTCAAAAATCCTTCCTCCGAATGAAGTTTCTATGTGAGAATTGCCAGAACAATCTGGGTTACTAAAAATATTTTCTGCTCCTACTGGTGTGGAATCGCCCAAAAACGGATTCTGTGTTTTGACTTGGGCTCATTCAGTGTACTGATGGAGTCACGGGACAGAGGGGGACAGGTTTGATAAAACCCACGTAAAAAACAAACAAAAAAAAAAAAAAAAAAGGTAGAACCTCTCTGAACAACTAAATTATGATTGATATGATTTTCTCTTCATTGCACAAACTTTCAAAATGAAGACACACGATGGACTATACCACATAGTGAATTTGGAGAGCAATGAAATAGATTCACATATTTCCTGCAAAAGCACACATGCAGACTGAAGCCATGCCATTGATTTGCAGCTTGACGTTGTTGTCCCACTTTGATGGATAATTGTGTGCTGTGGGCTTGAGGTTCATGAAGCCCACTATCTCCCTAGTGGATTAGGCTCTGCTTGATATTCTGTCTTCATTCCCAGAACATTTGGACACCAACACATTACACTGCAACAAACTGCAAATATGTGCAGTGGAGTAGTGGAGCCAAAGGTTTCAACTCAACGCATTTACCACGTCCTTTAGCATATCGCCACAAGCTATTCATAAACCAAATCATTCTAAGAATATTTATCTCAGTAGTTGCGCATGCGTGCCACATCTCTGGTCAGAAAGGGAAAGACCGAACAATTGGCCTTACAGCGCAATGCGTGAATCTCCCAATTTAGCAACGCTTTAAATCATTTATGTCACATTCAAAACAACCCAGTGACATTTAATGTTTACCAACAGTTTTACAGACCTTGAAGCACTGCACTCTGAAATTTAAATACAGTAGGCAGACACTATGCTAATAGAAACAAGACATGTTTCTGGGAGAGAAGTCCTATCCTACTATCCTATTTGTACTAATCATGTGTATCTCTGACCTTGTCCTACAACATAAGCTGGAGCTAGTGCTCCTCGTTTCCCATCCAAAAATATGCCTTAGTACATCTGTCTCTCTGGGGGGAGTGATGATGGAATGACGTTGAGAAATAACACTGAAATCAGCCAACTTTCTCTCCTGCTGCATGAGTGCATGTTGTGAAACGACGGGGTACATGATGAATCTGAAATGTTTAGGGTAGGGGATCTTGTTTATGCTCCTCCACATTATCTCTATGAATCAAAATGGCACCATATTTAATCCAGTAACAACATTACTGATGGCTTGGATTTCACCATGAAACCACTAGCTGGTATGAGATGAGACTGGATGAGAAGACGCCTGGTGGATAAGAATAATTACTATGCATTTGAAAGGAACAGGGATGTATAGAATGGCCCATTGATCATAGACGGTGAGCCCTGGTGAGACCCCTCCGTCCCATTGATTTCCCCTAGGCACTGCCAACAAAGGAGGGATGTCCTCTCCATAGCACAGCCACATGCATTTACTGACAATAACACTCAGTCAATACCTGGTGGTGATAACTGCCCTCCCTCCGATAGGACGTCTAAACAAGAAGACAATTAAAGGGACATTTAGCTGAGGATTCGATTCCAGCACATGAACCATCTGGATTCTCATTTCGCCCCCATAATGCTCATTGAGCGTCCATCACCATTGGCTATAAGTAATTGAGCGAACACAAGATAAATTGCCAAGACCCAGATGTGACATTTCTCTGAATTGCACATTAAGATGTTAAGAGATATGTAAAGTTCACCTTAGAGCGTGTTTTGAAGCTCCTGAAAGCGCCCGTCTTGAAGATGACCCTGTTCCTCTTGCACAGGATGGCGGTGACCATGACAACAACAACCATCACCAGGGCAACAGGCGTCAGCACGGCCATGATCCACAGATTGGCCGGCGGGACCTTTACCACAGCTGTCGGAAATCATGGAGATAAAATAGATACACCACCCACCCACACCATCTATCAATATGTGTTATTGTTTGCAATCATTACGTCATTATTGAGGCACTTATCTATTCAACAGTCTATGAGACAGATACACTGAGTAGACAAAACATGAAGGACACCTTCCTAATATTGAGTTGCAGCCCCCCACCTTGGACTCTACAAGGTGTCAAAAGCTTTCCACAGTGAAGCTGGCCCATGTTGACTCCAATGTTTCCCACGGTTGTGTCAAGTTGGCTGGATGTCCTTTCGGTGGTGGACCATTATTAATACAAACGGAGAACTGAAGATTCACCCTCTGAATGGCACACATACTGTACACCATCCATGTCTCAATTGTCTCAAGACTTAAAAAGCCTTCTTTAACCTGTCTCCTCCATTTCATCTACACTGATTTGAAGTGGATTTAACAAGTGATATCAATAAGGGATCATAGCTTTCACCTGGTCAGTCTATGTCATGGAAAGAGCAGGTGTTCTTAATGTTTTGTGCACTCACTGTATATGTGTTTCAGTTTGAGCAAAACAAAAATATACTGCAATTACTTGTGTGCATCCATCTGTGTGACTGACTGAAAAGTTAGTTCTATACATGTCATCTAAGATAATAATGTTACAGCTGTTTGGTAAAGATGTGGAGATAACCTACGATCGGCTTGGCGCTGGATAAAGTAGCCCAGGGTTAGAGCCATGGTTTGGGAATCCAAGGTACTGAGAGTCTTGGCTGCAGTGGTGCCAGATATGGGGGCACCGTTCAGTTGGGCATAGTAGGTCATTTCGGCAGGATTCTTTGGCCCAGGGAGCCGACGAATACCAACCATCTAAACAAGAACAACACAAATTGGTGGATTCAGTGCTGTCATATTGCATAAAAGAGCTATTACAATAATAAGACTGATGTTATCTGAAGGGGCAAACACAGCACTCCGGGACCACACGTGGGATTAATATGAATCAGTGAAAATAATCTGATTTTATTATAGATCAAATGTTTTATGTCCATAATACATCATAACGGTTTAATCAAGGGCTGTGATTAAAGCTTGCCATAAAGCAGGGGGGTGTTAAATGGAAGAGATCAACATCCATTACATGAGCTCTCTCCCCCTCATAAAACCTGATCATCTGTGACTTTACATAAAACAATTCATCTGTGGCAAAACATAAACGAGAGAATAGAAATTCTGTGGGTCTTCAAAGAATTGTGAAACTCTGGCAAGTCAACATAAAACAGAGGTTGTTTATCGGTGAGTGAGCATGCAACCCGTGTGTGTGCCCACCTCACCTGGACGGTGTAGTCCCCGACAGTGGTGGCCCTTCTAAAGCGGCTCCCCTGGCTCCCCTGACGCCCAGCCACCAAAAACAGCTCAGCCAGACGCTGCTCCATTAAACTAGCAAAGCTCTGATAATTCCTCTCCAGAGATGAGCTGTCAACATCCTGAATTACTGCAGAGCAGTGGAGTACACAGAGAGAGAGAGAGAGAGAGAGAGAGAGAGAGAGAGAGAGAGAGATAGAGAGAGAGAGAGAGGTAAGAGGACAAGAGAGGAGAAGAAGAGGTGGGAGAGGGACAGTGGAGGACAAAGAGGTATGGTTATTCATCCCTCAATTTAAAACCTGTAAGTCCCATTATATTGTCAGGCTGACCTTGGCACACTGTGGTCTCATCATGACAGTAGCAGAAAGGTACAGGGAGAGGCAAAGGCAAATTTAGAGATCTCTCACAAAAGAAAGCATCCTTCACACTGAGCTCTGATCCGATGTGATCTTTCAGAAGCAGATGTCCGTAATCTCTAAATAATGCAGCAATAGCATTCAGAGGGGAAAGAGGAGCTCAGATATGTTGGGGGAAAACTGTACACAACACACAGCATTAGAGCAAAGCATTAACTAACTAGCAGTTGGTGAAAATCAATGACACGTTTAATTACCTGTGATCACCCAGTAGTTCTTGGTGGCAGTGGATGTATTGAGGTTGTGGTATTCTAGTGCTGTGGAGGAAGAGGGGGGGAGAGAGATGGAGACAGAGTGAACAAATATACACACAAACAGAGAGAGACAGCTAGAGAGAGATAGAGGGTGCCAGGCTGCATGCCTGATAAATTCCACATTTTCTGTCCTATTATGCAGCTGGCTGGAGGCCAGCGGGGATGTTGCCTCTGACTTTGCAGTGGCACCTTATCCCTCATAACTCTCTGTTTGACACTCTGTAATCATGTACGAACGAGCATTGAATATTCAAATGGTAAAGGGTTCATTTGGATCCTGAGGTAGTGTGTAAATATAAATAGAATGTTATCTGATCTTCCCTTCATGCTAAAATTACCCATTATGTGAAGTAAAACACCCAGAAGGTGATGCAAATGTTTGAAGTTGAGCATGAAGTAAACTTGTCAGTCTCCTCTCTGCACAACAACAAGATACTGGATGACAGTAAATGCAAGCAGCCATAACTTCTCCTTTGTAAATGAGTTCAACATCTGATTATCATTACTCTGCAGGTATAATGAAATCAAGACAGCATACATTTTCATGTTCAGAACACACACTCATGAAGTGGATTATTTATGTTCATTCAAATTTCAACAATCTTCAATTTATGGAATTGAAATTGAATAAGACTGTTTGGACTAGAGGTCGACCGATTCATCGGAATGGCCGATTAATTAGGGCCGATTTCAAGTTTTCATAACTATCGGAAATCTGAATTTTTTTATTTTTTTGTACACCTTTATTTAACTAGGCAAGTCAGTTAAGAACACATTCTTATTTTCAATGACGGCCTAGGAATGGTGGGTTAACTACCCTGTTCAGGGGCAGAACGACAGATTTTTACCATGTCAGCTCTGGGATTCAATCTTGCAACCTTACGGTTAACTAGTCCAACACTCTAACCACCTGCCTCTCATTGCACTCCACGAGGAGCCTGCCTGTACCGCGAATGCAGTAGGAGCCAAGGTAAGTTGCTAGCTAGCATTAAACTTATCTTATAAAAAACAATCAATCATAATCTCGAGTTAACTGCATATGGTTGATGATATTACTAGTTGTCTAGCGTGTCCTGTGTTGCATGTAATCGATGCAACGCAGGGGGATGATTTAACAAAAGCGCATTTGCGAAAAAAGCACAATCGTTGCACGACTATCTAACCATAAACACAGATGCCTTTCTTAAAATCAATACACAGAAGTATATACTTTTAAACCTGCATATTTAGCTAAAAGAAATCCAGGTTAGCAGGCAATATTAACCAGGTGAAATTGTGTCACTTCTCTTGCGTTCATTCCACGCAGAGTAAGGGTATATGCAACTGTTTGGGCAGCCTGGCTCATTGCGAACTAATTTGCCAGAATTGTACGTAATTATGACATAACATTGAAGGTTGTACAATGTAACAAGAATATTTAGACTTAGGGATGCCACCCGTTAGATAAAATACCAAACTGTTCCGTATTTCACTGAAATAATAAACGTTTTGTTTTCGAAATTATAGTTTCCGGATTCGAACATATTAATGACCAAAGGCTCGTATTTCTGTGTGTTATTATGTTATAATTAAGTCTATGATTTGATATTTGATAGAGCAGTCTGACTGAGCGATGGTAGGCAGCAGCAGGCTCGTAAGCATTCATTCAAACAGCACTTTCGTGAGTTTTGCCAGCAGCTCTTCGCAAGCACAGCGCTGTTTATGACTTCAAGCCTATCAGCCTAATGGCTGGTGTAACCGATGTGAAATGGCTAGCTAGTTAGCGAGGTGTGCGCTAATAGTGTTTCAAACGTCACTCGCTCTGAGACTTGGAGTGGTTGTTCCCCTTGCTCTGCAAGGGCCGCGGCTTTTGTGGAGCAATGGGTAATGCTGCTTCGAGTGTGGCTGTTGTCGATGTGTTCCTGGTTTGAGCCCAGGTAGGGGTGAGGAGAGGGACGGAAGCTATACTGTTACACTGGCAATACTAAAGTGCCTATAAGAACATCCAATAGTCAAAGGTATATGAAATACAAACGGTATAGAGAGAAATAGTCTTATAAATACTATATTAACTACAACCTAAAACTTCTTACCTGGGAATATTGAAGTCTCATGTTAAAATGAACCACCAACTTTCATATGTTCTCATGTTCTGAGCAAGGAACTCAAACTTTAGCTTTTTTACCTGGCACATATTGCACTTTTCTTCTCCAACACTTTGTTTTTGCATTATTTAAACCAAATTGAACATGTTTCATTATTTATTTGAGGCTAAATTGATTTTTATTGATGTATTATATTAAGTTAAAATAAGTGTTCATTCATTATTGTTGTAATTGTCATTATTACAAATAAAAAATATTAAAAACTAGTCTGATTAATCGGTAGCAGCTTTTTTTGGTCCTCCAAAAATCGGTATTGGTATCGGCGTTCAAAAATCATAATCGGTCGACCTCTAGTTTGGACTGTTTGAATTATAATTTAAATGTAAAAACATATATAAATATTTGGAATTTAATTGGAATTCAATATTTGTACATTTCCCAGTTAATGGAATTAATGCACTTGGTTTAAAAATGGACCGCAGGATTAGTTTTAAATAATCTCAATTTGTATTTCTATATTTCCAGTATAGCTAGATAGTCTGAACAGTGACATGGCCAGCCAGAAAAGCCTGAGGGAATTCAATTAGATTGGAATTTGAGGAATTGTTGGAGATAATATTGAACATGGAATTGAAATCTTGGAATTTAACTAACATTAGAATTGAGACTAATTGAATTATCTCTGAATTAAAATACTGACCTGGAATTTGAGTTGAATTAAATGGAATTTACAGGTAGAGGGAATTGATTTCAAATTTAATTTGTGGAATTAACCTCAACCCTGGCATCGTTGAAGGACAATATCGCTGAAGGATATGACATCAATATTCATGTATCAGAAAATAAATAAATAAATAAATAAGGAGAAAAAGCCAGGCAAAACATGCCACTCAAACCCTTCCCATGATGCAGTGGGGCACTTACGCTCAGCAATGACGAGGGGCGGGAAGAAGAGGAAGTAGCCCACCAGCTCTGCGGTCAGCTGATTCAGGACACCGCTGGAGACGGTTCCATTCAGGATCGCGGCCTGGTTCTTGACCACATAGACCAGAGACACGGCAGGAGAGCCAATCACTTGGGAGGTGCTCTGGATCTGAACAAACACAGACGAAACCAGACATGTTGAAGTAAATACAACGCTCTAAACAACTATGCTAATTGTGTGTGATTGAATATGATCCCAAGTCATAAATGTACCTCAACAGAAAGCCCGCTGTAAGATTCCATCACTTTGTCCTGAGCTTCCTCAAACGCATTCTCCAGCCGTTGTTCCATCATCTGAACAAAACTGCAGGAGTTGATGCTGTCCGCTGGACCTACGAACCTGAGAACTAAAAACAGCAGAGCACCAATCAATATACCAGCACAGCACATTCAGTTACAGTACACAACAACACAGTACAACATTGTCTACAATCATGGTCACATCATCCAGCAGTGTCACTGTGTTGTTCCTGATGCGCCATACCTGTTTTGAGCTGCAGATGGACACTGAGGCTAGGGGCCCAGGGGGCCACAGGGAGCAGAACAGCCATCACCAGAGGACTGTGCTGCCGGATGTCTGATATCACTTTGTCAAAACCATAAGCCTTCACTGTCTCCACTACCACAGATGCGATGTAGACCATTTTCCCACTGGCTACATAGTACCCAAGGGTGACATTATGAGGGCTGCAGAGATCCCGTTCAATCTGAGAAGTGAAAACATGTAGTTAATATCTTGATCGCTATCGTTAACAGACAATACGATGGCAATGGTCAAGGCTAGCGTCTCTGGTCCTTTGTAGTACCACCCACTCCTCATCAGTCTCTACCAGTATGTGTTAGCTAGCTATCCACAGACACACTAACTATACAGCTGGTGTTTGTGATGTCTCCCGCTGATCACCTCCAGGCTCACTAATAATACATGGGTTTTGATGGGGAGAGGAGAGGAGGCCTTGGATAGAGTAGCAGCCACTGAATCACACCCCAGACAGACTGACAGATAGACAGACAGCACAGGCAGGAAATCAATGGACTTAAACTTGAGTCAGCCATCAGTTAGACAGAGAGAGAGAGAGAAAGAGAGACCAAGACAGGGAGAGATGAGACAGAGGACTGAGAGTCAGAGAGAAACAGAGAGAAACACACAGAGAATAAAACATAGGGAGAAACAGAGAGAAACACAGAGAAACAGAGAATAAAACACAAGAGAGAAACAGAGAATAAAACACAGGGAGAAACAGAGAGAAACACACTGAGAATAAAACACAGGGAGAAACAGAGAGAAACACACAGAGAATAAAACACAGGGAGAAACAAGAGAGAAACACACAGAGAATAAAACACAGGGAGAAACAGAGAGAAACACACAGAGAATAAAACATAGGGAGAAATAGAGAGAAACACACAGAGCGAAACAGAGAATAAAACACAGGGAGAAACAGAGAGAAACAGAGAATAAAACACAGGGAGAAACACAGAGAGAAACAGAGAATAAAACACAGTGAGAAACACAGAGAGAAACAGAGAATAAAACACAGGGAGAAACAGAGAATAAAACACAGGGAGAAACAGAGAGAGAGAATATGACAGAGACACAGAATCAGACAAAGAGAATCAGACAGAGAGAAACAGAGAATAAAACACAGAGAGAAACACACAGGGAGAAACAGAGAGAGAGAATATGACAGACACACAGACTCAGACAGAGGGAATCAGACAGAGAGAAACAGACAGAGAGAATATGACAGAGACACACAGAATCAGACAAAGAGAATCAGACAGAGAGAAACAGACAGAGATAATATGACAGACACACAGAATCAGACAGAGAGGAACAGACAGAGAGAAACAGAGAGAACGAAAGCTGAATAATGGACATTTCCGAAGAGGAAACGCTGGTAATAATGAGTTGTAGTCATTCAGCTGGTAAGGTCCATAAGAGTCTTTCTCTTCACATACTCTTAACAGCCTCTATAATGCAAAGCCTATCCATAATTCAAGAGACCATTTATTATATTATTGAAATCCTTTTATCATTAGTCACTTCAGTCTCTGCTATCACAGTGAGAGATTGGACTCCATGAATAATAGGGTGAAGAGGAGAGGAAGAATAAGTCAACACACTCACTATAGTTCCTTTAGAAGTGGCCATCTCAACATTCGTAACAGCTAGGCAACCTAGCAGTTAAGAGCGTTGGGCCAGTAACCAAAAGGTCGCTGGTTTCGAATCCCTGAGCCGACTAGGTGAAAAGAAATTCTGTTGAAGTGCCCTTGAGCAAGGCAGTTCACCCTAATTGCTCCAGGGTCGCCTTTAATCTGCAAAATTGTAATTATTTGCCTACCTCCTCATGCCTTTTGCACACAATGTATATAGACTCGCCTTTTTTTTGTACTGTGTTATTGACTTGTTAATTGTTTACTCCATGTGTAACTCTGTGTTGTCTGTTCACACTGCTAAGCTTTATCTTGGCCAGGTCGCAGTTGCAAATGAGTTGTTCTCAACTAGCCTACCTGGTTAAATAAAGGTGAAATAAAAAAATAAAAAAATAATAATAATGGCTGACCCCTGGCCGTGACCCCACACTCCAAGGGTGTCTCAGGAGGAGTGGGATATGCAAAAATAATAATAATAATAACTAATACAAAATGCTTTTCCAACAGCGCAAAGATGGATGATGTAATATTGAACGGGACTATGGCACATACTATATTTGATGTACACTACCGTTCAAAAATTTTTGGGTCACTTAGAAATGTCCTTGTTTTTGAAAGAAAAAAACGTTTTTTTGTCCATCAAAATAACATCAAATTGATCAGAAATACAGTGCAGACATTGTTAATGTTGTATTTGAGAAACAGACGCCTCACAATCCTATACTGGCAGCTTCATTAAATAGTACCCGCAAAACACCAGTCTCAACAGCAACAATGAAGTCCAACTCCGGATGCTGGCTTTCTAGGCAGAGTTGCAAAGGAAAAGCCATATCTCAGACTGGCCAATAAAAATGAAAGATTCAGATGGGAAAAAGAACACAGACACTGTACAGAGGAACTCTGCCTAGAAGGCCAGCATACGGAGTCGCCTCTTCAGTGTTGACATTCAGACTGGTGTTTTGCGGGTACTATTTGATGAAGCTGCCAGTTGAGGACTTGTGAGGTGTCTGTTTCTCAAACTAGACACTCTAATGTACTTGTCCTCTTGCTCAGCTTTTCACTGGGGCCTCCCACTCCTCTTTCTATTCTGGTTAGAGACCGTTTGTTCTGTTCTGTGAAGGGAGTAGTGCACAGCGTTGTACGGGATCTTCAGTTTCTTGGAAATTTCTCACTTTGGAATAGCGTTCATTTCTCAGAACAAGAATAGACTGGCGAGTTTCAGAAGAAAGTTCTTTGTTTCTGGCCATTTTGAGTCTGTAATCGAACCCAGAAACGATGATGCTCCAGATACTCAACTAGTCTAAAAAAAAGGCCAATTTTCAGTTGTGCTAACATAATTGCAAAAGTGTTTTCTAATGATCAATTAGTCTTGTGATAAAGTTGGATTAGCTAACACAACGTGCCATTGGAACACATGAATGATGGTTGCTGATAATGGGCCTCTGTACGACTACGTAGATATTCCATAGAAAATATGCCATTTCCAGCTACAATAGTCATTTACAACATTAACAATATCTACACTGTATTTCTGATCAATTTGATGTTAATTTAAAGGACACATTTTTTTTTTCTTTCAAAAACAAGGACATTTCTAAGTGAGCCCAAACTTTTGAACGGTCGTGTACATGTTGTTCTCCAGGTACAGTACAGCAGTAACAGCATCCGAACACAGAGTACAGTACAATACTGACCTGGACATAAACATTAGTGTCATTGAAGGCCCTCTGTAGAGCATGGGTGAGTCCTTTAGACAGATTCTGCTTCACAATGATATCAAGCCTGTTCCTCCTCAACTGCATAGACAACACTGTGGAGGAAAACACATACATGAGGTGTGTCAGTCTTCTGGATGTGAAGGATGGGACATCCTTTGGAAGGAACCAGAGGACTTTTATAATGGTTGTAAAGATACTGTAACAACTCAAAGAAACAACACAGTGTATGTTAGTGAAAGGTTGTTCAAACTGAGCTGTAAACTGAGAGCCCATACCTGTTTTGACCCAGGTCTTCTCAGTGATGTTACATGGTTGACGTTCCTCTTCAGCACTGATGGGAGGAGATTCAGTTGTGGTTGGTCCAGGGGTGGTTTCTGTGGTGGTGGTGGTGACAGTCAAAGTGGTGGTCGGTGCAGTGGTAGTTGTACTTGTAGTGGGAGCGTTTGTGGTAGTGGGAGCACTTGTGGTTGTCGTCGCCGTGGTGGGTGGGTCAGTTGTGGTTGTCATCAATGTAGTTTCTTGGAAGGTGGTTTCTGTCGTAGTGGTCCGGGGTATGGTCGTAACCGCCTCTGTGGTCAAAGCTGTCGTGGTCTGGGGTATCACAGTTGTGGTGGTCACGGTCAGGGGCGTGACGGTCGTGGTGGTCACAGTCGTGAGCTGTAGACTGTCATTGGTCACAGTGTCTGGTGTTGGGTTGGTGTGTGCCGCTGTGGTGGATGGTATAGTGGTGTAGTTGTCAGCCCTTGCAGGTTTGGTGGTGTTCCATGTGTGAGTAGAGAAAGGACTAGTCACATTGTCTGGGAGGGTGGAGTCTCCCTCCCCCAGGGTGGCCAGAGAGGACACTGGGACTGTTGGTAAATCTGGGTTTGCAGGCAAACTGCTGACCGCCTCCTCTGCAATGAGACAACAAACAGCGTTTGAATGATGTCACATCAGGTAATTCATATCAGGTGAATAATGTCCCCATTTTGATGATGTCTCATACTGTGAGGATGATGTCAGACCGGGAGAGGCAGCAGGCACCGGGGAGGTAGACGATGGAGGGGGTGGGGCAGGATGATGTGGAACTGGGCTGGACCAAAACGAAATTAAATGGTGGATTTTGAGGGAATGAATGTGCAGAGCATGCTGATGGATAAGGAAACAAAATCTCTAGTCTGTAGACTTTAACCACAGTCAGGAGGCTGTACCTATGATATTTTTATTCTTCTATTAGATGGTATGGATGACTGTTTGAACATGGGTCCTACCTGAGCTGGTGTTTGAGGTGCTGTTGGCTACAGGGGCTAACGACAAAGGGTCTGTTGTTCCTGCTGTTTGATTGTCATTGTTGATGGCTGAGGAGGCATTAGCTAGTACTGATGGTTGCACTGGGGCCTGTGGCTCTTGGTCTGAGCTAGCCAGCAGGGTCAGTACAGAGGAGAACCCTGGCTGCTCTCTGGTGCTCTCTGCTGTCGCCCCTGATGGGTCTGTGGGCACGGCTAGAGCGCCCAGGAGCCAATCCTCCACTGGCATTGCCCTGGCAGAGAGGTTAGAGGGCACAGCTGGGTCCTGAGGCAGAGCTGCATGTCCTGATGACCCGTTGTAATGCCCTTCATCTGAAAAACAAAGAGAGAGATGGGACTTAACAAGGGAGGAACTCATTTATTCTCTATTTGACTCATCAATCCCAGAGGCCTGATGATGACGTCTTGACTGTCTCTCATGTTTCTCATCAACATCGCCTCAATCTATAACTACATCTTGAAAATATGAAATATTGTTATTCAAAACTAAGCCTGGCCGTGCCCTCCTGTCAACAACATGAGGGAGGGAGAAACAGACTTCACACCAAGGAGCAGAACATGTGAGGACACAAACACTTCTCAGTCATCCAGGAGTATCATTATGAAACTGTGACAGTGGGAACATTAAGTTCCCACTGTCACAGGGTAGCCTAGTGGTTAGAGCGGCAGGGTAGCCTAGTGGTTAGAGCGTTGGACTAGGAACCGAAAGGTTGCAAGTTCAAATACCCGAGCTGACAAGGTACAAATATGTAGTTCAGCCCCTGAACAAGGCAGTTAACTCACTGTTCCTAGGCCGTCATTGAAAATAATAATTTGTTCTTAACTGACTTGACTAGTTAAATAAAGGTAAATAAATAAAAGTAGGTCACTTATGTTTTGTTCAGGATAAGCATAGGGAATAGATTTAGATGTTAAGTACATATCTGGGACACACGTAAGCAGCTGCTGTGATTTAAAAACATATCTCCACCTACGAGTGAAAGCTATAGCTTGGGATTCTGTGCTGATACAGTGGTGGTGTTTTCAAAGGCCCCTTTCCTCAGTACAAGTGAACGATGAGGATTGGGCAGCTAGCAGGGTTTATTGTCTTCTGGAAGGCAGCCGGTAAAATACTGGCAAATCTCCAGAGCGCATTTGTACAGTACTTCCATTCTGAACTTCCCCCACATTCTCAACTTATTCATCGGAGGATTGTTTAATTTAAAAAGAAGGATTTCCAAATCAGGCGGGTTTTGTACAACCAGGCCTGTGCCTAAATTTCCCAGGATGCAATCCCTCTGTCTCCCATTAACTCTCCCCACTGAACTGTTCATATCAAACAATGGATCTACCAAGAACTAGCATCAATTAATCCTATAAAAAGCTCTGATAAACCAATAATCAAAAGAAGTCCATGAATATATATGACAATGAGTTTGCACATTTTATATTGCCAACCCTACCAGTAGATATTCATTCTAAAATACCCTATAAGATCAGAAGTGTGAGTGTGACAGCATTTGGTGTCTTCAAGACAGGACACACTGAAGACCTCTTCCGTATCTATCCTAACCCCCACAGAAAGCCACCTGCTCTGACAGGGTGCAACATATGGGGACCTCCATCAGAAGCACTGAGAGTTCACTGAGAGGTATGAGCCATGGCAGTGGACAGCAATTGGGTTCATTTGACAACACGACTGCTCCAGCCATCCTGGGGTTCATGAAAAAGCTCTGCCCATTCAGAACACTGATCCGTGCGGGCAGGAAACGTGTGCATCACCATCCTAGGCGCAGGTGGTGAGGAGGGGGCGCTGGGGAAGTGTCCAAGTGAAATGAAACCCATTGAGACAATGTGGTGTGCTTTCCATGGAGTGACATCTTTCCAACAGGATGGACAGATACACACTTCCTGAAACTATTCATAGTGTCCATCTGTCTCGCAGGGTTAAATAGTGCATCTACAGTACAGAGTAAATAACACTTTTACAGTGTTTTTCAGGAAGACTACAGGGCCCAAAGGCAACAATTAAATATTCACCTTAAATGCTGATTAGAGCAATTTATTCCACAAGCAAAACATAGGAAACGTGAATATGAAAAATGACAAAATATGTACCATATTGTATTGCATTTAGCGAAGCAACACCAATTTAAGACACATTTATTTTTCAACTAGTCTAAGGAGTATGTTTGGAAATGTTTTATCACAGCAATGTCCTCTGACTTGAAGATATGGCAGATGAGGAAATGTAATCATAAAGTATGGACAGAGGGCATACAGCAGTGACACTATGGCTGGCAGATTTGAGCTCTGAGTTATATGAAAGTTCAGCTAATATTTCACTGTTTTGTTTGTCAAACACAACAGAATAACAGAAATGGCTTCCATTTACCCTGACCGGTACTGCACAGACACCTGCTAAGTGAGGTCACACTGCATCTCAGCACGCATCTGTAGACACAGCATAGCAACAACACTGCTTTCTAAGAGGTGTCGTTCCATCCATAGAGTCAATGGAATTATATTTACAGTAATTCAATAGTACTGTAATTAGTAGTCATGAAATATTACTAATCAGTAGAATATAAAATGTAAAAGCATTAAACCACATAGGCTACAGTGATTGAAAGACAGTGGCACTGTCTCCCAGGTAAGACATTACCAGAAATGAAGAGCTGAAGGCAGACTTATAGGAGCACGGTATTACGTTATCGCAGTAAACCCTTTCCATTTACTGCACGCTAACTCATATAAATGCAAAACGAAAAGTCAAACCAGAGCCTGAGCTTTGCACAGCTTACGATTAAGGAGGGTATTAAACATTTTTAGAGGGTTGAAAGAAGCCAATGACGTGACAGTGCTGCATACAGGCTGGTAAAGACAGCTGTAAAATAGATTCAGAACAAACAAAGTGCTATATTCTGTTTCCTGTGTTGTTGGAGCCCAGGCTCTGTGTGTGACCTATATTGCAGTGGTCACACACTCCTGGGTCCTGGGAGAATATGATGGACATACTCTGGCACTTCAGTTGTCACACACTTAAAGCAACAGTCTGCAATATTTCCTAAAGGTCATTTAATGATACATACATTGGTAGTACCCAAAATATTTTTGAAGTTTTTTATAAAAGCATTAGTACAACTGAATTATCATAACACAAAGAATAATAATAATAATAAGCCTAGTTAAACCACAAAGTAACAAGGTGTGGTGTTAATGCATACCATTGGAGGACTAAACAAGGTAACTAGCACATTGCAAGTGAAGGATGCTTTCCCAATGTGATAAATAAAACTTGGTTGTGATGTCACTGATGCAGAAGGTTAGCAGCTCATCTGGGCAGGCATTACTGGGTCCCATGTGACTAGATAAGACAGTCATGTGACCATTTCTCTGGCTCGGGGTAGGTCAGGCAGTCTAGCAAAAACAAAGCAAGAGTGTGACATTCTGAGCCACAACAATTTTAAAATTGGCCACATAAGGACATGCGCAGAGAGTGGAAAATTATGCAGTTGACAATCTGGGTATATTGTGGTGAGGCAGGCAGGCAGTGACCAAGAATCCTCTCTGTAAGGGGCACTGAGGAGGCTCTTTGGTCTTTCTGCTGCATGCCTTTGATTTGAAGAAGAAAGACAGTCATGTGATGTTGCTGGGGGAGCTCTAGTCTACCACTGGAGCTCATGAAAAGCAACACAGAAAGGGGACACAGCAAATACCATTACATCACCCTGAATCCACTTTGGCAAACAAACAAACACTGATCCTGCCATGCTCACTTTCCACAACAAACCTGATGGCTTGTGTGACAGTGATAATGAATAACAACAATGGATGGAGCATGGATTTCAACAGGCCTTGTTTATTTTGTATTCAGTCAGGCTCAGTTTGGCTATGTAGCCTTCTCTTCTGGTAAGCATCACAGCTACCAGGGACTGAAATATTGAGAGTTTTCTAAGCTCCTGCAAGGGAGAGCATGTGAGATTTTCACCTCAGTGCATCCTAGGAAACACCTTTTGACGCACTTGCATTTGCTGCGAAGCAGCAGCTTAAAGTCCCAGGGGTGCAGCAGGTAATCACAACCATATTAAAAGTAGATGAGCGTCTTGCTTTTCCAGCACCACCCTCCAAAAGAGCAGTGAGAAAATGTATTTCTCATATCTGAGGAGTTGAAACTGACCTCAGGGGACCAGAAGTAAGACCTAAGCACTGGGAAAGTTTGTTTCACTCTGCATTAGTTGTTGTTGAATCGTTCTCTGTAGCCTACTGATCCAGAGACAGACAATATCATGTCCCATGTGAGCAAGTCAAACATACAAGACCAACACTAAAAGCTCAATGAATTAGAAGCAGCGTATGGCCTTTTGGCAAAACAAGATACTGACACGATTGACCTTAATTATAATTAGTGTAGGGCATATGCCTTAAAGATCATTCAAAAAGATATACTTTGTCAACATTTTCATAAAGAAATGTACATAATTCAACATAAAAAGCAAGTGTACATTTGACTTGCATACAGTAGCCCTAAAACCAATATTGTAATCATCAGAATATTTGTTCAATCCATTTCTAATAGCTTCTTTCAAATGCAGATGGCGTGTGAGGAATTCACAGTTGTCACTACGATCAACTGTCAGAACTGGCACTAAGGTTAAAGAGAATTTAGGACACAGTCAGTCACCTGACCTTGTGTAGCTACGTGTTAAATGCATGCACACACACTGGCAGGCATTATTTTGTATTCTACACCCCCCCAATTCCGATCTTGTCTCATCACTGCAACTCCCCAACAAGCTCGGGAGGCGAAGGTCGCGTCATGCGTCCTCTGAAACATAGTGACGCCTCTAGCACTGCGAAACAATGCCTTAGACCTCTGCGCCACTCGGGAGGCCCTACAAATTGTATTTTTTATGATGAATTCATATTGACTCACGCGGCCAAACAGTAAGTCGCGAAGCCCCTAGCTATAGTCTATCCCAGGGAAGCGTGAGCACTTCGATTGATAGACTTTGAACATAAAAGTATGCATTGATTTTTTATTTAATAAATGCCAAAACTGCTGCACAAACCAATGTGACTCGTCCAATAACGAACCTCTGGCCATGCTTTTTGCCCTTTCTCGTCCCCTGCTGTGGCTCAAAGCTGTTTCATAAGCTACTGTCGTGGGAGATTTGCAGGTGCATATGGCGTGAGCACAGAAGCCATTTCATTATCGTCTCGGGAATCAGAAGCATTCATCTGATAGAGGTCACCCATGATCCTGTGGCTCTCATAGGAAACACATTTGTTAAATGGCTCTTATGGTCAGTGTCACTGATTCCATGGAATATAGTATTCATTAGATGAGCTAAAAGGCCAGAACTCACTTGGCTCTCCTTTCCCATTACATAATAGACAGTCATACAGTGAGTAGCATCTTTGAAGCTCTCCGCAGGTTGAGGATACAAGTGGCTTCTAAACGGACACTAAAGCTGCAAACTAAAATGTAAATGGGGTTGTTCCAGACAGGTTTAGTTTGCGTTAGCGTCAAGGTATCCAGCACTATTGCAAAGCCCTCTAATTAAGTTGTGCCAAATAAATAACTACACACAGCTACTGTAAGGTAGTGCTGAAATGAATGAAAGCAGTTATTTCTCCCTCATAGCCTGGTTCCTCTCTAGGTTTCCTCCTAGGTTCTGGCTTATCTAGGGAGTTTTTCATAGCCACCGTGCTTCTACACCTGCATTGCTTGCTGTTTGGGGTTTAAGGCCGGGTTTCTGTACAGCCCTTTGTGACATCAGCTGATGTAAGACGGGCTTTATAAATACATTGGATTGATTGATTGATTATTTTTGTCTGTTCCTGTTTCAGTATCTTTCAGTTTGATCTTCTGGTCTGCTCAGGTCTACAATGAGGCCAGACAGCCAGCCCTTCTCTTTGTGTTTTTCTCTTCAGTCAGTACTGAGGCCTCCCAGGCCATCACAAATTGAACAACTGCTGCTAGACAGCAGGCAGCAACTATCAAGGCCGTCACACAGAAGTCACTGTGAGCGATGACGAAAGGGCGTTCTAATACATTGTGAGTTCAGAACTGCTCAAGGAGACGGAGACATAAATCCATCTGGATATTCGTAATTTAATCTTAAGAAGATTGATTACATTTTCATGAAAGACTTACTGTAAAATCCCTGTTACCTAATGTGTTGGTTTGGGGTCAACGTTATTCCCTGATGACAGAAATTACATTTAAAAAACATAGCGTTTTGATGGACAATCTCCAGGGACATTAAGCTTGTCATACAGTTTTGAGAAACTTTTATGTGTCCCTATGATAGAATTACAGTGTTAAAAAGGGAACATAAACACACAGTTACTGGACTATGCAGCAGAGTAGTAGGCATCTACAGGGTTTCCCAAACTCTGTCCTGGGGCCTCACATGGGTGCACGTTTTGGTTTTTCAAGCTTGATTATTTGAATCAGCTGTGTAGTGCTAGGGCAAAAACCAAGGCCCCAGGACCAAGTTTGGAAAACACACACACACATAGTATAATTACTAACATGCATTACATATGCATACAGTATAATGTACTGTGCATATAAAATGAAGTATTCTGCATCAAGGTGTTAGCACATCATTTTCAAAAAAATAAACAAACTGTGTTTCAAACACTGTCCTGTTCAGATCAATAGATAACCTCCCCCAAAGATCAGGAATAAATAAGTACTAAATAAATAAGTACTATACCTAAATCGGGATTAGAAATCAAATTAGCCAACAAGCTCATCCTACCCACATGCTTTATAGAGGCTTTCCATGCATAATGTATTTCATGTAAAAGGGAAATATCTATTTAAGATCTAGCAATGCATAATTAACTTCCACAGCACAGGCAATCGGCCTAATGAAGCACAGAAGAGTGTACAGGGAAAGGTGCTGTACAGGCCATGTTTTGGCCACTCTCTTAAAAGAGTTCCCAAGCAACACAACTGTTAATATTTGATTGCGGCATAATCCTAATTGTTGGCATCTTATTATGGGATTGTATAAGGGGCTAACAAGCAGGACATAACAAAGGGGCCCACATTTTCCCACCATCCTTTGAGCAGCTAATTCTTTATAAAGGATACCAAGGAGAAATCCAACTGGAGCAGCAGGCATAAAATACAGAAAAACTGAAAGCCATTATCAGCAGAATGGGAATCCTGGTTAGCATAATTGATCAGTAATTGAAGACAGATTCATTATTATTGGGCATTCATTGCCTTGTGACCAGCAACAGCCGTGGTCATAATTAGTGAGAAATACATACACTGGTTTTTCATCTGAATACAACCTCCTTAACCAGTAGCATACTCTATGAGCACACCAGAATGCAGCAGGCTGTTCCAAGACCAGTTTGCTGCTCTTTTCTCCACACCAATGTTGATTTTGCATGTCGTGACCACAGCTTGGAAAGCCTGGTTAAAGAAATGTGTATTTGTGTGTAATTGGTAGAAAAATATTGGACATAAAATGGAGCACAAAATAGTGTTTTCTTGCTAATTAAAGGGTATAGGCCTAGGCATGCATTTTACTCTACCTCAAACATGTCTGTTATTTGCTGTTGAGCAGTGTGAAATCCTTTCTGCCATAATTTACAAGGAGAAGCATTTCATTTGCATGCACTATTCAAATCACACAGCATTTCAATCTTACACTATTGTCTAAAAGCTTAAAGCAGACCAAATTGTAGTTTGTACTGGTTATTCATATGCTATAGGGCAGGCTATATATTTCCCTGTCAGAAAACAATTAATGTTAGGCAGATCGGTTCCCATGGCAACACAGCATATTTGGCTCCATGTTGACTTAATGCAACAGCTCTGTGGGCTCATTAAAGACAAAACACCTCATCCTCACATCCACAAGTGGATCTGGCCCATGCCCACAGCCAAATGGCAAGGTATTCAAATATGGTTTCATGAATGAAGGAAAAGAGGGATATAATAGCAATCTGAGAGGACTTGAAAATATAAAGGCTAAGGCAGGCCTATGGCTGAATCACAATATGTTTTTCCTACTTGAATGTAGAAAACAAATACACATTGGAAAGCTAAAATTAGGTGAAAACTGCTACCCATGGTCAAATTATTGGTTTAAGCCTTTTAAACACCAGGTCCAAGGCAGAAAAGAAAAACACATATCTCATTAGTGGCATTTTGCTTCGTATGACAACATAATCCATTATTTAAAAATGATGACACGTTATGTTATTTCAAGAAGGTAAGTGACCTCCACAAATGCTGCCATCACTGTCGATCAAATAAGCAAGAAGCGTAATTATAATTGTCCGCGTTGCAGTCTTGACTGCTGAACACAGGCCACTCCAGGCACAAAGGCCACACCAGCGATTCTCTTCTTTCGAAAAACACAAGAGGCTGGGAGGCCACATTACAAAATCAACAATTATATTGATTTAGCATGTCTAATTGTCTGAATGTGTTTGCTTAAAACAAAAATAGGCGCAATCAGATTATTGTGCGTAATATTTTAAATGTCCCCTCCACATATACTACATTGCAAATTGCGAAATACAGTGGTCTCCTAAGAATATTGATTGTTGTAATAAATCACAATTTCCTATTTTGACAAAAATAACCAGAAGATCTGCTACTTTCTCCACGGTCATTATCCGCGTATGTGCACCGATGGTCATAATACAGGGACAGGGTACGAAGAGTTCCACCAGAAAAGTGCAACCAATTTGAGATATTTATATAATACAATCCCCATCCACCCGCAGGTCATATACAGCCTAACGTCTCGATGAAGACCAATTAGTTAGTCCTACCAAGCAAGATACATACTACTCGAACAGGTTGTCAACAACCAAATAATAAGTCTTACCTTCAGCAGCTAGGACAGACTGCATTAAAAGCAAAACCATTCCAACTGATAAAATATATTTAGTCCACATTCGATCCAGTCCCAATGTCTTTCCGTTTTTCTGGAAACATAAGGTGGCTCCCATTCCCACACCTATCCATTCAATCGAGCCAATCGCGGGAGCATTGTTTATTCCGCTGACAATTAAATCATCGAGGCTGTTATGCACTTGTTTTGAAGCCATTTGTTTATCCTTGATACATCTAACAGTCTTAATATTGACAAATACATTTGATAAATCCTCCACTGCGGACGATGTTCTCCGAAAGTCTCTCCCGGAGGTTGACAGAAAGCGGCAGCATTGAACCTTGTGTGTGATGCGTCTGGAGGTAACAGTCCATGCACCACTTGGACCTGCTAGCGCGTAATAAGCTATTATTTACGAACAATCTAAGATGCACTCATAACCATAGAAGTACATTTAATGATTCGGACGGAAAACGGTTCCCGTTCAAAACGCAGAAGTGATCAATTATGCTACCTTGTTGGAATATTTACAAGTCGAACCCGTCATTTCATTAGAAAAAATATCACGTCGCGGCGTGACGCCAGAGTTGACTGCAATCTCCTCACGGTAACACACGACCTCTTGTGGGTATAGACGGCAAACCTAAACCGACCCAAAATAGTTCCTATTTTAATTTATCGTAATTCGATTACCAATTTGATTTGCATAGATATCCGTAAATGTATATTGAGCGTTAAAGGAGAGCTTCACCAGCTGGGGCCAGGGTTAGCAAATGACATCGCATACATTAGTGATGAGACATTGAGATCAGGGTTGAGAACAGTATTACATAAACTACATGTCATTAAAAAAAAAACATTCTGGTTTCGAAATGGCAGCCTACATTAACGTCTGCTACCATTCGGAACACTCCAGGCATCAGCTGAGGAACGTTGTCAAGTAAATCAAATGTGATGTGTGTAGCCTACCCTATGCACATTTTCAGTAAGTTAAAATATCGGTACTGCACTTCTACTTTGCTTGCACTGGATGGTGCTAATGGCTTGGACCCCAGTATCGTCAACAACTTAATGAATTGTACTACTCATAAAATACAATTCACAAACAAGAAGGGTGAAGCAATATTTTTTTTATTCAAAGTGAATTTTTACAATAGTACACCATCAATTCTTAAATTTGACACTCCAACAGTCACTAGGAAAACCCGCTTTTTGTGACAAAGTAAATAAGGCTTGGTCACATTGAAATCACTGAGAACTAGAGAGAAATACGACCGCAAACTGTAAGAGACATTACATCAAAAATAAATTTTCCCAGTTCTCATATTATATTGCACAGTGCAGTTGCTACATGGCAAACTAGTGTAGCATAAAATCAA
The DNA here is from genome assembly GCF_036934945.1 of Oncorhynchus masou masou. NCBI lineage: Eukaryota > Metazoa > Chordata > Actinopteri > Salmoniformes > Salmonidae > Oncorhynchus > Oncorhynchus masou. The sequence continues at coordinate 16,947,325 of NC_088233.1, read as the reverse complement.
AAGCATATTAAAATAAAGCCACAGAAACTACACAATAAAACAGTTAACACTTCCAATTTAGCAATAAAGTCTATATGCTGTGTTTACTACGTGTATTACCCTATCACTTGAAGTGTAATACAACTTATACTAACAGGTGAAATAACTGCAAACAAGATCCAAAGCAATCAAACCAAGTGGAAAGGATTGAAGATTAATGCAGTGGCATATTGGACAATACAAATACCCTGAATTAATTATAATAGCATGACATAACATAATACATTAGTTGCAGTATAGACTTAAAAAGTGACAACTTTGGACCTAATCTGTGTGTATGTGGGTTGTTAAAGCAAATACCAACAAGTGATCAATCAAAACAGATGCTGCTATATGGATGTTTATCATATACAGAATATAAATATCTGTAGCCATCAAAAAATGCAACAAAAACATTGTCATGTCTGTAAAGCCCCCAAAAATTCAACTCCACAAATACATTCACAGTGTATGTAAAGCTTTGCATTTGTCATGTTCAATAAAAAAAAGAGACAAAACTGTGTTGAGTGTTATATGTATAAAATATTCCCTGACTAAGAATAATTGTCTTTTTATGTTCTGTAGAAAAGCTATATAGATTCAGACCATATGGTTAAGGTTGAGCATTGGGATTGGGTGATCTGAAGATAACAGCCAGCACCCAGAAGAGCTCCTCAGAAAGGAGAATGCATTGTGTTTGTCAGCTCTACTAAATTGTACACTTGAGTCCAAAAGCAGAGTGCTTTCTCACTGTGTAGCTAATGTGAGAAACATGAGGATTTGAACAGGCTGCAGAAGTCCTGATAAAACATGAGGCTGCATAATCCCAACATCCTACCACTCTGGTAGGAAATACTCCGCTCTGTTGAGGAGCGTCCACATTTCACTCTACTGCCACACTTGACTCTGCAGGAGTGGGACTGGCTAGGGGCCATGGAGTTATCAACCAACAGTTCTCTTGACCAAAATTTGAAAAGGCACTAGTTGTAGACACTGTCAGAGTGAGAAAAATGCTATTTGTGTGTCTGGAGTTGGGGGGCTAGTGAGTAAACATATTCAATCTTTCACAGTCCACAATGTATTGAAAGACTACAAAAGGGCTAGCAAGATTAGAAAATATAGTCTGTCATCATTTGACAGTTGCCCTTGTTTGGATTAATGAGTTATGACAGAAAAATGTTTAATAATTCACACCCATCTGCCTCAAATTGATCCATTATGAATAGATAAGAATAATCTGTAGAAAATCTTTCACAATTTACTTTAGATACAAAAATAATAATTAATAGTCTTAATTAAAATAGATGGCTAGAAAAATCAATATTAGTCAAGCACTTCATTGACCACAGCAATTTCATGAAAACTGTGTGGGATTTTGCCACAACCCAAACCTGATGAGCGTATTGAAAGTTTAACAAGTGCTTACTGATGCGTTTCATAACAAATATTACACACGTGAAGGCATCTCTATAACCCAATGTAAAGGTGGGGACCAAATAGAGGGGTTGCAGTAAATATATCTGCATGGTAATATAGAACTGTCAATCAATAATGTGAATCATCTTTAGGCTTTTCAGGATGTCAACAGATCAATAACTAAAATCGATAAGCAAAATTGTCAACACAACTACTGTATGCAATGATGAACCCAACCTATGATTAAAAATATTAAATACTGATGCTATATGCACACAAAAACAACAAAACACTTCATTCCATTACTCGTAATACAGTAGTTCCAATCACACTTCAAACATCAAAGCAAATATACAGAGGCACTAACAAGTCTGTATGCCAGTCACTATACTCAAATAAAACCCACTTCTAGTATATGGTAATTAGAACTATACAAAAGTAAGAATGCATAGTAAGAACTAAGATAATCCCCTATATTCACAGCTATTTTGAAGTGGTAATCAGTACATAGCAGCTCATCTATGATGCATTCAAGATATATGATATAACTTGCCCAAAATGCTTAAAACAAACCTTTTTAAAATATATTTTTTCTCAATATATTCCATCTTCATGACTACAGTATACTTGAAGACAACGGGAAAAGAAAGAGTAGCTACCTTGCTTGGGATGAATTACAGTCTTTGGTGCTGAAAAAGCATTTTCATTTGTAAGTAAGAAAAAACAAAAACCTAATTCACACACTAGCAATTAAAAACAATTCACACAAAATGGTATTTCCTCCCTGACAGAATGTATAAAATAAGCAGTTGACACATTAACAAACCTCAACAAATGAAACAATAAAATAAAGTATAAGTCTACTGCGGAAATTGCACTTAACCAATACACCTTGTCAAGCACTACATAGTCCAGCAATGATACACTAGGTTAATAGACGGTATATCAAAACACTACAGTTTTCTGAAGATATGAGATCATACAAAGAATCAACCAACTATTTGCATGTTTGTTTATAGTCAATGCCATGCCCCACGTCGTTATTACGCTAAGAAAAAGGCTGTAAATACAATAACGCAGAAAACCAGCGGCTATATGTAGATTGTATTGCAGTTCCAGTAAACAGTGTCAATACTGTTAGTAATTAAGTACTTAGTGACTAGAAATTGATGCTCAAATGTTAAATAATTCACCTTTTGTTTGTACATTAGTTCATTCAGGAAAAGTCCAAAACCAAATAAACATTTGCCTAAAGCATAAAATAAGCTTAAAGCTGCAATGCATCTTTTTGGGCTACCGGACAAAATTCACATATACAGAAATGTGTGTTCTAGATCTGTCCTTCTCATTGAAAGCAAGTCTAAGAATCAGTAGCTATGTGCGCTATTTCTATGCTTCCCATTCTTAAGTTTAGTTTTTGTACACCAGCTTCAAACAGCTAAAAATACAATATTTTTGGTTATGGAAAATATATTTCACAGCGGTTTAGATGGTACAATGATTCTCTACTCTATACTTGCTTGTTTTGTCACAAACTGAAACTGAATTTTTGCAAACAGGAAATGGCAGAGTGATTTCTGCATAGTGAATCTTTACCCCCAAAATACAATGAGCCCAAATAAGAATTACTTATTTGATTATCTGATAGGCAAAAGCATATGAGTGAAAATAATCAGATATTCAAGTGCTGCAGTCCAGTACATGATACATCTATAAACACCAGAAGTAACATTAACAACCTCAGATATTGAAGGCACTAGTAGGTGTGGGAACAGGTTACGATGTAGTAAGTCTCACAGTACACAGGAGTGACATCTAACTGTCAACAACTTTACTAAGTTATTTTTCCCATGCGAAGTCATGCAGCGTGTGGAACAACCTTTTCAGACCACTGACGGTACACACTGAAAACACCTAGGTCATTAGGGAACACCTTTACGCCACAAAGAACCAACGGAGACATTTGTCCTAGCACTGGAGACTGGGATGGCTTAACGAGTGATGTGACTAGCACACATGCTAGGTAGAAGGCAATATAGAAAAAGGGGGAGAAACAGGCCTGAGAACAATGTGTACCGTGAGACTGTACTGTGAGACTTACGCTCCAAATGACACTGTAGCACAAAAGTGCAAAAACCCATTAAAAGTGAGAATTTCTTAATCGTTGATTCATTCTTTTTCCCCCCCAGGTTTAAATCCTATCATCATCAACAAACATGATTTGTTGAAGCCTGGAGGGGGGGGTTCTTTCTCTGTCATAACTTGAGAGATGACGGATGAAGGCCTTGGTTAACATTGTCACTTCTGGCTGCCCTTGCTGGCCTATGGCCCTGGGCGGCTGGTGCTCAGAGGTAAGGGTACTGGTTGAGTTTGGTGGGGCTGAGGGGGAAGCCTGTATAGGCTGGCGAGGCGATATAGGAGTGTGGGGGAAAGAGGGGCCCAAACTGGCCCTGGTGGTGGATGGTGGGTGAGGGCAGCAGCCGGTGGTTGATGCCCATGGTCACCTGGTGGACAATGCTGCCAGGGTGGGAGATGCCGAAGGCGGGTTGTAGGACGGGCCGCTGGGCGCAGGGCGAGGCCAGGAGGTGGGCGACGGGCGCAGAGGGAGGATAGGAGAGCAGGGTGGTCTGGGGGTGAGGCCCCGAGTTGTGGGTGGGGGTGAAAGCGTGGCCGTGTACCGTGGGAGGGATGTAAGCGTGCGGCCGCCGATGCAGCCCATAATTTCCGTTCCATTCCTTGTGGCAGGAGCTGTATTGCTGGACCTGAGGCTGGGCAAGGAGAGGGAAAAACCTTTACACACCACTACAAACTAAGTCGCTCTAGATAAGAGCATTTGCTAAAATACTCAAATGTAAACAAAGTCAAATTACATGTAGAATTAGATTTGAATGACTTAACCAAAACCTGGAAGAGGGAGGGGGACTGACCTGGCCGAAGCCCAGGGGCTGCTGCTGGAATGTGGTCATCTTCTGTTGCTGCCGGGGGTGGTGGTGGTTCAGTCGTCCAGGGGCACAGCGCCTTTTGGACTGGCATGAGGATTCGAAGACTGCAAGAGAAACAAGAAAGGGCTCTCAGATTGAGATAAGATGTGTCTTTCAAAATGACAGGGTAACAAGACCAATAAGGACCCACAGGAAACAAGAGCATGCCTTGCTAAAACTAACAGACAGAGAGCGAGAGCTAGAGACTCACTTTGGCTGATAGAAAGGCTCTTTGTACTCAGCTAACATATGGAATTGATTTCAGATAGTCATACCAAGGATCATTTTACATTTACATTTACATTTACATTTAAGTCATTTAGCAGACGCTCTTATCCAGAGCGACTTACAAGTTAACTTTTACCTTTTTTTATTTTTTTTTATTTAACCAGGCAAGTCAGTTAAGAACACATTCTTATTCTTCAATGACGGCCTGGGAACAGTGGGTTAACTGCCTGTTCAGGGGCAGAACGACAGATTTGTACCTTGTCGGCTCGGGGGTTTGAACTCACAACCTTCCGGTTACTAGTCCAACGCTCTAACCACTAGGCTACCCTGCCGCCCCATTTAGCAACTAGATTTTGAATTGTTGGGCCCCTTTAGGTATACATTTTTTTAAATATAAAACCATTATTTGACGAAACACAGAATTTGGCCTTAATGCTATTATGTACATGTTGGTGAGATTCTCACCTTTCCATAGAGGGGTCATACCGTAGGCAAAACTATTTGGACACTACATACGTTTTTGTGAGAAGAAAGATTTTCGGGATGTCTCATGGTCTGACAAACACCACTGGAGCTCTGTCACCTTTCACTGCAGATGTGGAAGGCCGATATGGTGGATTGAGACGTTGCCCATTCAAAAATACCTGATCAAGTTTAAGAGCGTTGGGTCAGTAACCGGAAGGTCGCCGGTTTGAATCCTGAGCTGGCAAGGTGGAAAAATCTGCAGTTCTGCCCTTGAGCAAGGCAGTGAACCCCCAACAACTGTTGACCCGGCGCCGATGTTGTGGAAAGTCGATTAAAGCAGCACCCCCGCACCGCTCTGGTTCAGAGGGGTTGGGTTAAATCTCGAAGACATTTCAGTTGAAAGCATTCAGTTTTACAACCGACTCGGCGTCCCTTCATTTCAGGATTAATATGCCACTTACAAATGTTGGCACTAATATATGTCCCATATCAGATCCAATCCCATTTAGTGGACAGTCCTTTGCTCTGTGTATAGCTAGGTTACCTTCAGTATAAATCACAAGTTACAGTACACATCCCATAGCCTGATTTTCAGTGCATATAAAAGCCTGTACACCTCAAAAGCAAACCTACATGATGCGCTGTAAATGAACACTCAAGAACATCTGACAGTGCAGATGGACAGTTGAGGTTAATCATGTCTGGATTGTAGCACTGCCACAGTGCTTTATGGTTGCGATAATGCTTACAGCATGAATTAGCTGGTCTAACTCAAGAGTCTACCGAATTACCTTCTTTAGCATCCAAAACACATGAAAACACACCAAGATGAACTGGGGAAGAAATAGATATCCATGAGAATCGGAGAAAAAGAGGAACAGCAGATCAAATCAGAAGTGTTCACTCAGCAGCAACTAGCTATCAGCACAGCCACAGAGACAAGCTGCCCAGTGCAAGTTACCCATGTTCACCTGTGATAGCCTCTCTGACCAACTAAGGACTGGTAGCTGCCTGCCACGCCCATGTGACCTGCAAGGCAGACATCAGCACAGGTGACATACTCTCCCTAATTTCCTCAGACTGACACACAACATTCAGACATCAACAGGCTCACAAAGCACCCTCTTTCCTACAGAGACCACTTCCAACCAGGCCTGTATGTTATACAAAACTGAAACAAAAGATTACAATGTATAGGCCTATTCTTACTGTTAATACTAAACCAATTTTGACATGTAATGCTGTGAATAGAAACTGACCCGTTCGGTCTGTGTGCAGGTCCATGTTGTTGTTGTTCAGCACCACCTTCAAAGGTGGCACCACCATGGTTCTCACAGGGGGATTGCTGGGCTCCTTCTGGGGGGCCATGCTACTCGTCCTCATGCTCAGAGATTGATGGCTGTGGTTGCCTAGGTAGCGGCTCTCCAGGTAGGGGCTCTGGCTCCGGCTGGAGTCCGAGGCAGGGGAACCGTCTACCGTCTCGCAGCCACTCTCATGACCATCGTCCTCAGACATGCTGAAAACAGACAAAAGCTATCAATAACAGAACTAAATGTCCATGTTTGCTACTGATGATCAAGACTGTGGCCGCTCACGCAAGTTTTTAAAAGTTGTTAACGTTTAAACATGCAGTTTGGCAGTACCTGTTGGGCCTCTTACAGGGGGACGGGCTGGACTGCACCGAGGCAGAGGAGCTGGTGCTCAGGGTGCTGTCTGGGCTGCTGAGGGAACACACCCGCTCCATGTTCAGAGAGCTCTTACACGCCTCGCAGTCAGGGCTGCCTTTGAACCTGCAAGAGGAACCCTCCTCTCTGTCCGTGTCACTGCTGATGATGCTGATGGTGGGACTGGGCAGGTCGTCGATTACCACAGACTCTCGCTGCTGGTGGGACATGTCTATCCTCTCATCCTCCACTGCCTTACAGCAGCTCACCTCCTCCTCATGTAGTCTTTCCTGCAGAACCTCCACCTCAGGCCTCTCCCCACGGGAACCATCTCCTCCTCCTCCTGTGTGACTAACACGGTCGGCCATCTTTGGAGAGCGGCACATTGAGATTTGGATGTTGCCATTGTTGTGGGAGTAGTGCATGCTGCTAATATGAAGTAAAAGTAGTGAAGTTGTTTGTCAGTACATTTTAACATTATTGTTTATGTAAGAACAACATTATCTGCGATTTGGTAGAACATTCACTTAAAGGGATACTTCAGGATTTTGGCAATGAGGCTCTATCTACGTCCTCAGAGTCAAATAATCTCGTAGATACCATTGTCTCTGCATGCGGTTTGAAGGAAGTTGCTAACTTAGCATTAGCAGATACCCATAGACTTAGTCATTGCACTAACGCTAGTTACCAATTGCACAATGACTGGAAGTTAGTTAGAAACTACCACCAACTTCCTTCATACTGAACAGGCATAACAATGGTATCCATAAGTTCAGCTGAAGTAAATAAAGGGCATCCTTGCCAAAATCCCGAAGTATCCCTTTAAAGCTGCAATATGTAACTTTTTGGGCGACCCGACCAAATTCACATAGAAATGTGAGTTAAGCACTGTCATGCTCAGTGAAAGTAAGTCTAAGAAGCAGTAGATCTGCTCGATATGCGCTATTTCTATGCTTCCGTTAAGTTTTGTTTTGCGTCTTTTCCTTTTGGCATTGTACACCAGCTTCAAAACAGCTGAAAACAATCATTTTTGGTTATATATTTTACAGTGTTTTAGATGGTACAATGACCTACACACTATGCTTGCTTATTTTGTCACAAAATGAAATTAGGCCAACTAATACAATTTTTGCAACCAGGAAATGACAGAGCGATTTCTGCAAAGTGCACCATTAATTAACTACCAGGTGAAAAAAAATAAACTGAGTAGGTTTTGATTTGAGTAAAATCTATAATTTATCAAACCAGGCACAAAGAACTCAGGTTAATTCAACAGCATTGATTTGCCATAGACCCTGTACGTGACTGGAGCGTGGAGGAGAAACATTGGGCAGACATAGTGCTTCTCACCGGCTCTGACTGGGCTGGTTCCTATTGTTGGCGTGCGGCTGTGGCCACACCACGTGTGCAATGCCAATGTTGATTGGTTGTGGACCAGACATGGCCATTTGGTTGGTTAGAAGAGGCTGCATCATGTTGCTGTAATGGTTGCTGTGTTGCCGAACTTTCCTTTAAAAAAGTCAAAACATGATACAAGTTTTATCACCACAATGTGAAGGGGCCAGTGAAGTACGTGTTAAAAAGTAACTTCTCTTGTGAACCAACTCACCCCCAGTCACTGAGCCTCTGTGGGCCACCCGCAGTATCAGAAGCCATAGTGGTGGGAGGGGGAGCCACTTGCTGCCAGGCTGGTATTAGGATCTGCTGGTTTCTACTTGACCACGGTTGCTGCAAAGGACAAAGACAGAAATCATTAGTGGACCATAAACCTTTAAGACTAAGTGAGGGAAACACCAAACCCCTGAAATAGCCTAACTTGAATTTGACCTCTTTGACCAGTGTGGAGACAAGCATCGGACTCCTGTATTGTATACAATTGTCACTAATGTGAGCCAGTGTCTCACCTGTGCTATGACTCCGGGTCGCATGTGTAAAGGCCGAATGGGAGGGGCTTGGGTCACCATCGGTATTGTGTTTTCCATCCTAACTGTATATCCTGGCTGGTTTGGATTACCTTAAAAACATAAGCACACTAGCATAAGATCGGAGAATGGTCACTGTAAACCCAGCAATGACTTTGTATCTTTCATGAAATTACTAGGCGCTAATTTGAAAAGCTCTTCACCTTGTATGGCTGGGGGGCAGAGGATGAGGGCTGGCTGAAAGGAGTCATTACATCCAAACTGACTGGTTCCTGTCTGCAGCATCCCAGGATGCATCACAGAGGGAGCAGATTGCGTCAAAGCCTGTATAGGAGGTGGGAGAGATTATTGTCATTATTTTAAAATATTGGTGACCAACTTTTTATTTTGTCATATTTTTCAAAAGGGAGTAACAGGTACAAAAACAATCAAATAAATGCATTAAAAATACATCCAAATCAGACATGGATTTTATATGTGAATGGCAAGACAAAAGATTTAAGTTCCTTTGAACGGGGTATGGTAGTAGGTGCCAGGCACACCAGTTTGTCAAGAACGGCCACGTGACTGGGTTTTTCACACTTAACAGTTTCTGGTGTGTATAAACAATGCTCCATCACCCAAAGGACATACAGCCAACTTAACAACTGTAGGGAGCATTGGAGTCAACATGGGACAGCCTCCCTGTGGAACACTTTCGACGAATTGAGGCTGTTCCGAGGGCAAAAGGGGGTGGATGCAACTCAATATGAGGAACGTTTTCTTAATGTTTCATACACTCAGTGTATATGGAAGTAGTTTAGTGCCTAAAAATCTGTTACGATACAACGCGTTTCTATGGGCTAATAGCAGTATGGACAAAGTCAATGTTCCATAAAATATTTTTTTTAATACCTAAAAGGGTCCTAAAATTAAAAATCAAATAGCTAATTGATCCTTGGGATGACCATGTTAAAACAATTCCATGTTAGCGTAATTGATTTGAGTTTTTGGCAATGGTTTTATCTAAAGGATTGACTATATCTACTCTCAAATATTTCAAATGGGAAACGATTGTGATTCCATAAGTAGTCCTCCATTGGGGTCTTTAGGCAGTATGAGATGAAGTGATCAGTAGATTTGAGAGAAATGTATATTATTTCCTTCGGTTGAGGAATTGCCCGTGCCAGATTTTCCCTGGATAATAAGAATAGCAGAGGCAAAATTGGATCGCCTTGTCTGCTGCTTCTAGGTATTCTGAACAGAGCAGATATTGCCTGTTATAACTATGACTGAGGAATTGGCATATAGTATTTTAAATAATATTCATGAAATTGGAGTCACTTCCCATATGTTCCACGACAGACCAGAAATATGACCACTCTAGTCTATCAAAGGCTGTTTCCTGAATGGAGAGATAATACAGCCCAAGGAGCTGTTGTTTCTCATGAAGCATATAAGATATGTAATATTCGACAGAGGTGTAGTCGACAGAGCATAAAGGCTTTAACAAACCCACTTTGTTCCGTGTGGATCCATTTGGGTAAGTCTCGGGACAACAACATTTTGAAATACAGTTTAATATCTGCGATTATCAAAGATAGGGGGTGATAATGAGAATACTGGGTGGCATCCTTAAAATGTTAGAAAAAAAAAAGAAAGTGAAATCTCTCCCAAATTAACCTTTGAATGGTGTACATTTCTTTATAAAAGCAGGAGAATCTTTGATTAATTTGGGTTCTGATAGTAATTCCCGTTTCAGATTAAATAGTAATAGCTACCTGGTCCAAAAAGATTAATTCAACCCAGATGCAAATGCAGTTGCATTCTTTTTTATAAAACCTTTGGTGGCGTTTTAGGACATTCTGAAATGTTAAGTTGGCAGTAGTAAGCGTGGTGGTCAGACTCGTATGTCTAATTTACATTTTCTTGATGAAAGAAAATGGGTGTAGATAGTATGACATCGATTAGTGAGAATGACTTATGCCTGTTCGAGTAGAAAGTGTCCTGTTTTGCTTCAGGATTACCAGGCATCAATGAGGTTGTAATCAGAGTATATGCTAGAGAGCCTTGGTTGCATGTGGATTGGACTTTGGAGTTGGTCTTATTAGATTTGTCATGCATGTCCAAAATGGCATTCATGTCTGTCCCAATACCCAGATGGAATTCAGTTAATTCTAACAATACGCTGTTCAGAGAATCAAAAAACACATTAATAAAGGCTATTTTTCTTTCCATTATGGATACAATTAAAGAAAGTGATTCTGCCTTCTTGGTCTTTGCCATTACTCAATAATGGTAATTGCGTTACTAATGTATCATTATGATTACACCTTTAGTTTTACTTGGGGCAGATGAAAAAGCAGCGAGTTTGAAAATGTTTCTCTATTCTCTTTTTGGAGCAGGTGTGTTTCTTGGAGCATTGCTATAATAAAATGGTTTCTTGCTAGGATATCAAGACAGCTGAAAAGTTTAATAGGTGAGTTTAGGCTTTTCAATTAACAAGAGACGAGCTAGCGTTGCCATCATTTTTCAGCATTTACTTCAGACAATGAATAGTGAGAGCTAGCAGTGCCATTAAAATTATGTAAATATTATGCAATGGTCCTAATATTCCTGTAGGTGGAAACATTGGTCCAGTAAGAAGTTTATGTACCACAGCCATCTATGTAACATCATAGATTTCCAGTGTTCATTAATGCAGACAATATGTGAAGCTTCTTGTGATTAACCTGTTTTTGGGTAGGGGGCAGCATTTTCACTTTTGGATAAATAGCGTGCCTAAACTGAACTGCATCCTACTCTGTCCCAGAACCTAATATATGCATATTATTATTAGTATTGGATAGAAAACAATCTGAAGTTTCTAAATCATCCTGCCTACCCGAGAGGTTAATAGATTACCTGAGAGCGAACTGATCCCATCTTACTGAAGGCCATCGGCAGTCCAGCTGAGTTGGTTGAGGGTCTGGGGAACAGGGCTTTGTTGCGGTTGAGTGTGTTGTGCGTGTTGGGCCGTGATTGACAGGCATCCATGATTTGGAAACATGATTGAACACTGGAGAGAAGAAAGAGAACGTGTGAGATGAAGAATCAAGCAGAGGGTATTCAAGATGAAACATTGTGGCCTACTTCCTACTTCTGATCTGTGACCATCTGTAATCATAGTTTGTCGTGGATGTAAGAGCTTTTGTTGGTTAGACTTACTGATTGCTGTGGGGGAAGTCGAGGAGGTGCTGCATGGTGACAAAGGGATGGTTGAGGGCATCGGAGGGAGCAATCCTCTTCTCAGCATCAATTAGCAACATGGTCTTCAGCAGGCCCACATACTCCCGCCGGTCGGCCTTCTCCGCCAACGAGTCACTGCCCTTCATGTTCAGCACCAGATTCACCTGAGGCAGCAGGACAAAATCAACATCCAGCTACTCTATTAAAATCCACTGGTGTTCACTGGTCACACTACAGTGTCATATGATAGTTTTCATGAATAATTTACTTGTATGCAATTTCGTACTTTGCTTAAATGTGTCACATGGTTTAAAGTTCTGTACTCACATGTGCCATGTCATCTAGACTGCTAAAGATGTACTTCCTGGCTTCTTTGGATTTCATCCCAGTCTCAGTTTCATGTTCCCCTGTCAGCTACAGAAACAGGAAATGGGAGTCTTCAAAATTCAGACATGCATTCTCTAGAATTCTGCATAGCGTACTCAGAACTGGGTGTGCTTATGGTATATGATGTCAATGTTCAGTAGTCACACGGTGTCAGTGCGCGTTACCTTCAGTCTCCAGGGAGCATAAGGCGAGTCAGACTCTTTGCAGAAGAAGCGGGGAGTCTTTGTCCCCACGTTCAGCAGTTGCTCCCCTGGCAACCCTTGCGTCTGAGATATGTAGCGAATCTGTGGAGGAGACAAAGAGGAAGAAAATATTGTGATTACAACATTTAACATAATTATCTTGCATGTCAGACCTACTCCTATATATTTACAAAGGAATTAGCAACATTAAGTCATTTCCATTAGCCATGACTAGAATACAATATATACAGTGTACATATAAAGTGGGTGAAACAGTATAATAATGTTTACAAAGTGACCAGTGTTCAATGACTATGTACAATGGCAACAGTCGAAGTTGCAGGGTAGAGTACTGGGTGGTAGCCGGCTAGAACAGTGACTAAGGTTTAGGGCAGGGTACTGGGCGGAGGTAGGCTAGTGGTGACTAACAGTTTGATGGCCTGGAGATTGAAGCCTATTCTCAGTCTCTCGGTCCCAGCTTTGATGCACCTGTACGGTCTCCGCATTCTAGATGGTAGCGGGGTGAACAAGCTGTGGCTTGGGTGGCTGAGGTCCTTGATATGTTGACTGAGCGCCACTTAAAACACAGGCCTACTTGTGCTCCAAATTTGCCATGGCAACCTTAATACAAAAACATGTTGCTTATCTGGTAACTTGGCAATTTAATCATTTCTTATTCAAACAATTTCATTGCTGCCCATGAGATCATTACTCAAATTATTTTTCAAACAGCAATAGACCTGACTTTGATGTTTTGACACTTGATCTGCCATGGGAGCAGTGACACCGACAGCATGACAGATATAGCTAGCATCTGTTAGCATCTGTCCCTGACTGTAAAGCCAGTAAGGCTTTTTTCTCACAAAGGGTACATCATAGCTACCCTCTCCCAGTCAAAGCACTGTGCCTTAAAGTGGCTACAAGTACAAGACTCGGCATGAGTTAGGCCATGAGACAGGGCTCTTTTTCTCACTGTGCAAAGCCACTGTTCCAGCGCTTGACAACAGATAGTAGACCAGTGAGTTTCACTGGCTTTGTTAATGGCTTGATGATTTGGATATTACGGAGACTCAATCAGGTTAACACAACCCTGCATAAACACAGTGAGAGCAATGAAGTGAGAACCTGCTGATGGTGCAGCGGTCAGGGGGCTTCTGATCAGCAAAGCACTACTGCTTGGTCGCTGTCGAAATGACCACTAGACACAAAAATGACAAACCCCACAGCACACAGAGCATTCCCATGGTCTGGCCTTTAAGCCGAGCGACATGGCCCAGACAATTGCATTAATAGGCTTTAAAATCAAACGAAAAGTGGATGCCTTAACCATCCTCGCATTCAGAATCAAAATCCATCAGTACAAAGGAATCAGGGACTGTTATCCTACTCCACTGATCGGTCTGTCTTCACTGTGCTGTCAGTTCTGCTAGTGTTGTTCTCTTCCCTTGACAGTCTGATAGCTTTGAAGATAGACCACACACACCGCACCGAATGTTGATCTGTCGATTATCTGGCATTCATTTGACATTCGTTCGCTCGCTGAGTGGTCTGTTTTGGGGACCGTTGGCGATAGCACCTGACTGACATTTGCTAGCAGTTGTACATGTGGAATCAGTTTCCCCGTCGGTAAAGACATCTCTCTAAAGAGCACGAGCGGGGTGCTAAAAGGCCAGCCAACAAGAACAACAAATATATACTTTTTTTTTTTTTTACCAAAACACGTCCCAATTAAAATTTTTCTGGTCATTTTAAAACATTTTACTTTAAAAAAAACTACATTATGTGGATAAAACTAAATATGTTGCTGTAGTTTGTCCATAAATCATATAAAAAGGAACAAAAATATAAATGCAACAATTTAAAGATTTTACTGAGTTACAGTTTAGAAATCATTCAATTGAAATGAATTCATTAGGCCCTACATCTTTGGATTTCACATGACTGGATGGGCCTGGGAGGGCATAGGCTCATCCACTGAGGAGCCAGACCCAGACCCAGCCAATCGGAATTTGTTTTTCCCCACAAAAAGGGCTTTATTACAGGCAGAAATACTCCTCATGCGATCCCGCAGGTGAAGTCGGATGTGGAGGTCCTGGGCTGGCATGGTTACACGGGGTCTGCGGTTGTGAGGCCGGTTGGATGTATTGCCAAATTCTAAAACAACATTGGAGGTGGACTATGGTAAAGAAATAAACACAGTTCTGTCAATAGCTCCGTTGGACATTCCTGCAGTCAGTATGCCAATTGCACGCTCCCTCAAAACTTGACTCATCTGTGGCATTGTGTGACAAAACTGCACATTTTAGAGTGGCCTTTATTTGTCCCCAGCACAAGGTGCACCTGTGTAATGATCATGCTGTTCAATCAGCTTCATGACATGCCACACCTGTCAGGCAGATGGGTTATCTTGGAGAAATGCTCACTAACAGGGATGTAAACAAATGAGTTTTTTTTTTTGTTGAGAAATAAGCTTTTTGTGCGTATGACCCCCAAACCGGTCCAAATGTAACATGCAGTCAGAAAAATGATTTTGAACGTTACAAATCTTGTGACAACTGCTGCTTCCTTTGTAATGGTGTTGACAGTCATTGATCTGAAAGTAATTTGACCCGCCGAACGATCCCAGGCATTATCAGTTGCTTAGTCAAACTGCGCACTGTGTCCAGCTTCACGCACTGACCAATGCAAGATAGGCGGCTTATTTATAATCTTGCGCACCATCAGCATTCAACGCTACTGCCACGTGGTCTGGAGTATTTGAACATGGCTGACAGCTTCAAGGTTGGTGCTAAGTAGTCTCAGCAGGCAAACATTTGACAATCCTAACAGTGTGTCTGAGCATATAATCCTTAAATCTATTGACAAACATGTACATCAATCTAAGTAACATAATAATACATTTTTAAAAATCCTCAAAAATCGTTCAGTTTTTTGCATGGGCTGCTGTGTCTCAAGCCACCGCATCCAACTATGTTGCCCTTCCACAGCTGCGGTGAAATATGACAGAGATACAGCTGTGTTCGTTATATATCTCCTAGATATAGGACAGGCACTTCAAAACCTTATGCCTTATGATATATGTTAGCTTAGTACCCCCCTCCTCCCCAAACTTTTAGAGGTTATTAAGCAGGTACTTTTATTTACCTGGTCATACTCCAGTGCTCCTGGGTAGAGGGGCCATCCCAGGAAGAGCTCAGCGATGACACAGCCCAGGGACCACATGTCGATGGCCTCACAGAACGGCAGGCCCAGGATGATCTCTGGAGCCCTGTATACAAGGAAGACAAACAGGACAGAGGTTAGCGGGGAGCAGTTTCAACAACCATTCTGAGACCAGAACACACAGCAGGCTTTCGATTTGTTTTAAATCAGGGGGCAGGAAACTCAAGATATTATCTAACATGATTTATTGTAGGGCCTCATGTATGATGTCACACAAACAGAATTCAGTATGTGAATTTCTTCTTCAAATTTTGGGATTGAGAACACACTGGTTACATCAAGCTGAAGAATGACACTTGTGGACTTTGATGGCCATTAAGCAATTTTGCAGGCATTACTGCGTTCCACTTCCTTTAAAAAGAATGGCCAATCAGTTACCAGTTTAAAACCAAGGCTATGCAACGTGGCAGCCTTGACAACAGAGAGGAAACATCCGTTGCCTAGCGATGGTCGGACACAACACCCTAATGAAACCATTATAGAGTGACACTGTCGTCACTCGGTTTAACACGTTTCACCTCCCAGCCAAATGACCACCTGCTGACAGGAAATCTCTGTCTCCGGATAAATGCTGAAAACAAATTCAGCAAGGGAAGGCATGACAAAAGAATGACTGACTAAAGAAGTGCAAAATGAGCACACACCCAGCTCACAGCCTAAGTATAAGACAACACAGAGGCAGATGTGTACTCTATATCCAGCCATGGACCACATTGGCAACAGCTGAGGAGATCATGTACACCCACAGGGGGACTGCTGCTCAACGTTAGCCTCTTCAGGCACCATTGTGTGAAGAGATAACACATACTTCCCGATAGCTGAGGTTTTGCAGCAACGCCTGTTAAAGAGGACTGTCTAAAAGGAACATAAGTACAGTTCATGTTTTTCGACCATGGGTTGAAACAAGAAGCAACAATTAACAACTTCCTGTTAGAGCAGGAAGTTAAAGGAAAGGAGAGGAAACTGACAAACTCAATATCAACTTAATTTCAGTGTTTGTCTTAATGTGGAAATTAAGTCAGTGTTACCCAGAGAAGAGACAGACTTCTCCATTCTTTTAATGTTCTGTAAAAAGGGGAAGGGTGGAGGGAGAATCACTCCTGTACATAGTGTGCTTACTGCCAAGTTCAGACGAGTCTATTACAAAATGTTCTATTACGCCAACGCCTAAATCACAACAGCATTAACTAATATTGCCTAGATATCATGCGAGAAATTAGATTCGTCCAGGTTTGAGCAGGATGTTAATGTGCTAAATGGTGGGTAGCCCCAGTCAGTCTCCAGAGAACATGCTTCCTTTGGTACTGTCACAGATAGAACCAATGTATAAATCTGAAGCATCTAGTTGGCATTTCCACTCACCACCAAATATGGTGATGAGAGGAAGCCTAGTGGCCGGCAGTAGGAGAAGACTGAGCGCGATGGATTTCAGACGACATTCTGCAAATTCTCTCATCGATTAAACATTTGATCTCAATACAGTTCCATTCCCAAAACTGCAATCTGTTACGATCAGAGTGGACTAAATAGACTACCATTTGCCAAAGTAAACAAGAAAAATGCCGTTGTTCAGGAGTGCTAGAACGCGTCAATAGGATCTCGCTACCTTGTGCCTGACACTGCCAACCTCCTTGCTTGTTCTGCCCATCCATTAAATTTGCTCCCATTGGAAACAACAGGCTGTGGTCCATCTTGGGTTAGTTATAAAAACATCTTTGCTACTGTGACACTCGTGTATCTGACCACCAGGTCAACCAGGCCTGAGGGTCAGCCTGCCTGTGGGCCAGGAGAACTCTGAAAAATGCAGCTGTTCTGGGGGAAACAAGTGTCTTCCACAGGCCCAGGAGCAGAATATATCTATCCTAACGAACCATCTACTGAAATAAACACTACACGTCAGGGGAATGGAGATTAGGGGGAGCTGTGGGGGGGTTTCTCAACCTCTGTCTTCACCTGCACCCAGCTGTGCTGACAATCTGAGTGACATTAGCCCTCCCATCCCTACAGCATGTTGCTCTCCTGCCATGGTTCTCAAACAATACTCATTGGGTGACTAGCTAGTGATCTCCACAGTGGATCATCACTGCCATGTGTTCTTCGGAAAACCTTGGGAACTGGAGAATGCTTAAAATATGGTACATCAACCATCCATTGAGATGCCTTAACAGGGGTCATGGATTATAACCCGGGTTAGCCCATTAACCAAGCAACAAAAACAAAAAGGACAGAAGCGCTCTTTGAAGCAAATACCACCCGATTGCATATCTTATCTCTTGCAGCAGAACAGGAGACTCATTTCACTGCCCTCCAAAATCACAGAAAGACCAAAATTCCCCCATACAAACACACCAGTACCCAGAAACAGACGAGTTCACTGCTTCCAATAAATAAATAAAAATAAAGAAGTTGGGTATTTTGAAAAATGGCATGATCATGTCTCCTCTAAGCTAGTGCATTTTCATGGGTTGTGGCTGGAGTGTGTATGTGTGTGTGGCTGAACCTGTGTGTGTGTATACGTATTGGACTGTGTGTGTGTGTGTGTGTGTGTGTGTGTTGCGCACTCCCAGCGGGGACAGCCTACCACTCATAACTCAACTCTGGCAGTGTGATAAAGGCTGCAACCATGGACTGCCTTTCCAGAAGCTGCCTGCACAACACACACTATATTTGATGGAGCACAGCACTTTGTGAAGCCTCCAGGGGGTAACCATTTACAGAATTAAAATAAACTGGACCGTTCACATGAGAGCTGCATTAACTGGGTAAAAACAGACCGACCTGACATAGCTAATATAACACTATGTCAACAGAGCGGTTGGAATAGCAGCACATTGGAATTTAAAATGTGAATAAACAGGGAGGGAAGATGGCCAGCTAGAAGCTTTTCAAGCCACAGAAGGAGGCATCATTTACTTTCACTCAACAGCCATTAAATATCCTCCATGCCTGATTGGGTCATTAAAGAAACAATGAGTAGTGCCTGTGCACCAGCAGATAACCACTCTCCTACTGGAGAAGCCACAGGATAAAGACGCTAGTGATGGGGAAATATGCAAGTTACATTTCGCAATATTACTTTTGGATGATATATCAATATTTGACTCGGTATCGATTTTTTTTGCTACTGTAGTGTAAGCTAGAGCTAAAATTCGGCTCTACCGGCGCCAGAACGGCAGTATTTTTCATCCTGGAGCTTGTTCTCCATTTTTTTTTTTATAATGAGCAAACATGTTTGCAGTGCTTTTATTTCCCAGACTGACCAAAACTTGTTTTCTCATGCTCATATCGCTCTGCAGCAGACATAATATAGCAAGCAATGTTTGGCACATTAAAAAAATAAATCGCATATAGGGCTGGGCGATATGGCCAAAATATTTTATGTTTTTGAATAATAAAAGTTCTACGAGTAGTAAGTGATCCTAGGGTGGCAACACATACATTCTAAATTATTTCAATGAGAGTTTCTCCATTCTGATTGGTTTATACTGTTCAATTCAACTTCAACCAAAAATAATTTCCTGCATTTCCATCAATATCTGCATTTCCTGCACTCAATTTGAGATCATTTCCATACTGCCTTGATATAGGCAAAATTAGTAGGCCCTAATTTGACCAAATATTACAATTGCGATTTAGATCAACACTTGGGTGAACTTTTTGAAACATGGAAATGTTTTTTTATAATTCTAGTTGTAATATAGATTACAGTGGACACTTTGAATACAGTGTTTGACATGACAACGAATGAAAATGCCATGGATGACTTATTATTTATTTTTTTTACCTTTATTTTACTAGGCAAGTCAGTTAAGAGCAAATTCTTATTTTCAATGACGGCCTAGGAACAGTGGGTTAACTGCCTGTTCAGGGGCAGAACGACAGATTTTGTACCTTGTCAGCTCAGGGATTTGAACTTGCAACCTTTCGGTTACTAGTCCAATGCTCTAATCACTAGGCTACACTGCCGCCCCATTGTGACAGGGTAGGAACCAAAGTGATGTTCAGTGTTTCCTAGTGGACCCTATAATCTTTGGCAACATTAAATCTTTATTCACGTAGCCAATATATTCATGCTTCCCCTATTCCTCCTTGATTTAGAAGATACTGTTGCACAAACAACATGCTGATTTAAGCCTCCACCAGTACTGGTGTCAGGCTTTATTAGCTGGCTACATTTGCTCTGACTCAGTACTTTTATTAGCTAGCCAGCTAACACGATTTAGCTTAACTTACTAAGAAAATACAAACTAGCCGTTTGCAGATGTAAGAAACACAAACTAATATTGTAATTATAGAACGCTTGTGGATTTATATTAAGATCAAAGTTGAAACAACATTGTTGCATGTGCTGCATTGACCACGCACACTTAATGAAAGTGTCTCATGGTCAAGCAACAAATGCGCTCCTTGAGTGACAGGGGGTGGGACTAGGTCTATGTGGAAAGCATCACACTCACATATATGAGAGAGCGAGAGAGAAAACGTCCATTTGTATAGTTACACACCGCATATCACATTTAACAAACTAAAAAAATCAAATACCGTTTTAGTAAAAATCCAAACCAGTCCGTGCATCAATACCGGTATATAGTAAATACGGTATATGACCCAGCCCTAATCACAATACGTATAGAATCGTGAGAGTCGCAAAACATCTTGCAACGGCACCAAAGTATCTTATCACGAGGTCCCTGGCAATTCCCAGCCCTAATTATAATGAACTGCTGGTCTGGGGCCTGGGAGTCGGGCGCCCATTCAAATGAAGGGCAGAACCACAAACATAACCTCAGAGCAACGCGGTTCCATTAGAAAGTCGGGGCTAAAATCAACAGAACAGAAGGAAATGGGTTTCTATTTCTAATCACGCAACGAGGAAATGCCTTGATTTATTTTTTCCTGTGTCTGACTTATATTGGTCTGCAGATTGTGAAGATAAATACACAGCCTGGTCATCAAGCTGGAGGGGATGAGAAAGGAACTGTCATTGCACGTGACACCTGCTCCCCGTCACTTCCTAATCTAGTCTTGAGCATGAAACACACAGAGAACCTATAAATGGCGATAGATACTTATCATAGTGGGAGGCCGTTCCTTCTCTTGCTAGAACAAAAAAATGGTACCTGCTGAGTGCCAACCCGGTAGCAACAAACCTAAGGATTCTAGTTGTAGCATTGTAATGCTTGTCAGTGGCCTACAACTGGACTTTTTGCCAATCAGAGAGCACGAGGGAGCCAAAATAAAGGAGGGGGGAGGAGGACATTTTCTACGTACATCCACAGATGAGCCAGTCACACTACATATGCAATGTAGCTATGGGATGGGTAGCTAGCCAAATGCACAGACAATGCACACAACACCAAATAGTTCCTCCAAGCTAGCAAATCACTGTAGCTAGTATTGACATATTTAAAAATCACAATGAATTCTCTAGTTTCCCTGAAACAGGCGTGTTAGCTGCCGAGTTAATGCAGTGTCCTTAGCGATTCTATATTGTGGTAGATAGCGAATATGCTAACGTTAGCTCGCTAAACATCTGGCTATAGGCTGGCAGTATGGGATTATGAAGTGTGAATTAAATTGTTTCTTGGCTAGTGTCAACAAGGGCTTTCTACAAAGTAGCAACATTAGCACAGATAACTTGGAATCTAGACCATAAGCAAAGAGCACAGATATGCCAAACAAGGATGAACACAAGAGTGACTGCCAACACTGTTCAGAGGTGCTATCTACTGCTGGCAGGCAAACATTTGACAATCCTACTGGTGTGTCGGAGCTTTTATAGGGCTGCGCCTAAGACTCAAGTCACGTGACATCTCGTCGAGAGCGGTAAGGCATGAAAGATGCATTCCAGCCTGAGGATCAGCCCTAAGGCAGCATTCAGACTGTAGAATAGCACTCCATTGACCCCATCTGCTGTCTGTCAACACAGGACATTCAGACTAACTTCAGAAGGGCATCAGCCCAACCATGATCACAAGACCTGATTTAACGTGCCAATTTAAAAAAGGGTCATAATCATGCAGCCACAGACCAGTGTTCCTGATCATTTCTACTTTAATGATGTATACCGCCAAGGGCATGTTTCGCTGATCAAACAGCAGCCCTGGTTGATCTGACCACACAGCCTTCGTTCTACTGTGGGTTCAGACAGTCATAGAAACTTCCATCTTTATCAAAAAGGGAGTTAGGCAATGCATTAAAACAATGTGGTAGAGTAAATATAAGCAAATCGGTGAGTGTGCCACTGGTCTGATTGACCCTGACAACTAAGCATACAAACCCACTTCACACCTGTAAAACTAAACCTCAGCTCAAACATCAAACAGGAGGGTAGAGTACTAACAATCTACAGGGTTTAAAAGGATACTTCAGGATTTTGGCAAGAGGCCCTTTATCTACTTCCCAGTGTTAGATGAACATGTGGTTATCATTGTTGTCTCTGTGTCCTGTATGAAGGAAGTTAGAGGTAGTTTCGCTAACTAGCGTTAGCGCTGACTTGAAGTCTATGGGTATCTGCTAGCATGCTAAAATCCCAAAGTATCCCTTTAATGCGGGCAACAGCATCCCATGTTTCCAGCATTACAGGAAGCCACACAGCAACAACATCGGCTAGGATCTGTTGCAGACATAAAAGGCTACCAGCACAAAAAAAGATCAGCTTGGTTTTCAAAACATAGCCTGGGTCATCAGAGGACAGCAGCTTTTCTAAGCGGCATAGGTACCGAAAGGGAATGAATCCAAGGGATATGAATGTAGGCAATACGCACGGTTTATCACAGAAATATGTGCAATCCTGAGCATGAGAACAAACACCACAGACCCTGATATTGACAGGTAAAGCAATAAATAATACCAGCAACTGTACCATGACAGCCAACATGCTTACTGGGCCAAAATCACACGAACCGCTAAATGCAAAGTAGAGCAAATGGGTCGAGAGCTCTACACCAAGATGAGGTGCACTACTAGTAACTAAATTGGTGGCTACATGGATGGTTTCTACTACACCCTTTGGTGTAAATCTTCTGTTTGGTCTTCACGGTTTGATCATCAACGCCATGCCAAATCAACTGCTCTCATTCCCTCCAGGCATTTCATTACACCAAGACTCAAGTCATTTACCAGGCCTTGGCTAGACAGACTGGCCTCTGGTCAAAGGAGGCTGAACCCATGATTAGGTCATCGGAGGCAGCTTGTTATCCCACAGTTCTGAGATCTGTTGACATAAGATCAGAATAAATGTATGCAGGCCGTGGATTAGATACGAACCAAAACCTAGGTCATGAAGAGCATAGTTTGCATTGAAATCAAATGAAGTGTTTAGTAGGCTCATGGGAAAGTGGTAAAACATTATACCCTGAACGTTTTAAAATTTACTGCAGCTGAAGTAAAAACAAAATGGACAACAAACTGCAAACATGAAGTACAAGTACAGAACGTACAGATTTTAAGGATGCAGCATTCAAATTCCTGGATCTATGGAATGAGGTCCAACCTAAAACAGCACATGTTAAGGCCAATCAAGTATGCCATGAGAGAGCATGAGCAGCAGAAATTAAAATGAGCTTTGTGAACCAGAGGGAGGAGGAGAAAGAAAAACAGTGCTGTTGCATAATGGTGAGGGATTTCAGTTTTACTGTGGCAAAGGCAAATCTCTCTGGTGAATGCTAGGCCTATCATTTTGTCTAGCAGCACCCACACTGATCCTGCCTCGGCTTGCATGCAAGCATTTCACAATGCATCTATGTACCCAAAGAAGACTGCCCCGAATGTGTTTCTCTAGGAAGCGTATGGCTTTAAAAATACTACAAAATGGTACAGAACCCATATCCCTAGTACCCTATAGGATACTTGGCAGTAAGACACCAGTGCCTCCTGGTTAACAATGCAGAATTGAGGACTGGACTATCAACATTTTACCATCTGGCTCGAAGCAAGAAAACATTGTTGACTAGTTTCATAGCCAATAGAATTTAGCCTAGCTTTCCAGTTCAAGAATAGCATTAGGCCTAGATTAGAAAAACTGCACCAATAGGCCTATATCACAGCTATCAGCACTAGACCAATAAGCATGATGAAATCTGTGTTTTATCAATGAAAAAGGCACATGGTACAATACGATTCTCCAAGGTCTAAACTAGGAATGCAGAAACGGCTAGACGACAGGACAGAAGTATTCCATCATTTGGGAGGAATCCTCCAGAGGCAACAGCAAGGTTTTCTGAGCAGGCACAAGAAGCTGGTTATGTGGAAAGCACACACACGATCCATTCAGGCATAAGAGACCTAGGCTTCATCTCTCTGCACTCGCAAATGTGAGTGGCCCGTTATGCACTCCCCTGTAAATATCATTTTTCTTGGCGTTTCAGCTTTGTTCTAATAGGCTAGCACCACTGACAGCTAATTAGACTAACTGTTACACAACTCCAAAGTCATGGAAATAAAAGGAATCAATTGTATTTCACAATGTGGTGTGGGGCGCATTTTATTTCAGATACAGCATTATCAATATGTGATCTAGGAGCCGATACAAAGCCATTAGTTGGCCAAAATTCATCAGTTTACCTTTTCACTAACATGACAAAGATATTTTTGTCATATCAAACAACAAAAAAGAGAGACTGAGCAGTGATGCCCCTTGTGGTAGTCCTCCAGGAGGCCTTAGCAGTGAAGCGGCAGATTAAAAGTGGTTCACCATCAGGAATGAGTGCATAAGTACATGATACACAGCATTAGCTTAATGGCAGGGCTGTGACCGTAATGGAATTATGGATGACCGTTTTTGTTCAGACAAATGGCTGCATTATAACATACATGAAAAAAAAAAAGGTAAACCCATATTTTCTCTTCTCCTCCACTCCGGACTGCATGTGCTGCTGTAGGGAGGGGGGTGCTGCCTAGGCAACATGACTAGTTTTCTACAACACCTTGTTGTTTCAAAAATGAGCAAAGTTTCATCATGTTGTAAAGTGGCCATGTAACTGCGGAAACGGTCTTAACCACACAAAGGCCCAGCTGCCCCGTCTTCAGTCAGCAGTTCGTTCCATACACAAAAAACAGGAATTATTTAAATAAGAACGGTTATTTTATTTTCATGACGGTCCTTCATCCATAATCACGTTACATGATTATACTGTAATTGTGCCAGCCTTACTTAAATGGGCATGACGTAACACTCCAAAAGTACACAGCTCATATCCTGCTCACTAACCTCAGTGGGCCAGGGCTTAGTGCACTGCTAACAACAGCTGTAAAATAACATCACGGACACAGCAAACCGTGCATTTGACAGCCCTGCGGGCTGGACCACAAATCTACCATTCAAAAATAGCCTTGCGCTCAAAAATATTATAATAATGAATGCTAGCAGGTTAGGAACGTGTTTGCAAACTGGCTAGCATTTATGAAGCCAGCAATCACATTAGCTTTGCTAGCTAGCTGGATAGATACAGAGATTAGCTGGCTAGTTAGCTACAGTAGTTGGCTACTGACATCAGACTTAGCCTGTTCCACCATTTGCAAAATGCATACAGACATTTGAATATAGCACAAGAAAAGAGAAACAGGACACGGTAGACATTTGAATGTACAATGCATTCCAAAAGTATTCAGACCAGTTGACTTTTCCACATTTTGTTAGCCTTATTCTAAAATACTGACAAAGCGAACAGATTTAGACAAATGTATACAAAAAAATACAGAAATACCTTATTTACTTAACTATTCAGAACCTTTGCTATGAGACTCGAAATTGAGCTTGAATGCATCCTTTTTCCATTGATCATCCTTGAGAAGTTTCTTCAACTTTATCGGAGTCCACCTGCGGTAAATTCAATTGATTGGACATGATTTGAAAAGGCATATACCATTCTATATAAAAGTTGACAGTGCATGTCAAAGCGATGAGGTAATGTCCGTAGAGCTCAAAGACAGGATTGTGTCGAGGCACAGATCTGGGGAAAGATACCAAAACATTTATGCAGCATTGAAGCTCCAAGAACACAGTGGCCTCCATCATTCTTTAATGGAAGAAGTTTGGAACCACCAAGACTCTTCCTCGAGCTGCCCAAACTGAGAAATCAGGGGAGAAGGGCCTTGAGCAAATCGAAGAACCCCATGGTCACTCTGACAGAGCTCCAAAGTTCTGCTGTGGAGATGGGAGAACCTTCCAGAAGGACAACCATCTCTGCAGTATTCCACCAATCAGGCCTTTATGGTAGAGTGGCCAGATGGAAATCTCTCCTTAGTAGAAGGCACATGACAGCCAGCTTGGAGTTTGCCAAAAGGCACCTAATAGCCCAAATGACTCAGACCATGAGAAACACAATTCTCTGTCCTGGTGAAACCCTGATTGAATTCTTTGGCATGAATGCCAAAAGTCACATCTGGAGGAATCCTAGCACCATCCCTACGGTGAAGCATGGTGGTGGCAGCATCATGCTGTGGGGATGTTCTCATCAGCAGGGACTGGGAGACTAGTCGGGATCGAGGGAAAGATGAACAGAGCAAAGTACAGAGAGATCATTGATGAAAACCTGCGCTCAGGACCTCAGACTGGAGCGAAGGTTCACCTTCCAACATGACAACGACCCTAAGCACACAGCCAAGACAACACAGAAGTGGCTTCGGGACAAGTCTTTAAGTGGCCCAGCCAGAGCCTGGACTTGAACATCTCTGGAGAGAGCTGAAAATAGCTGTGCAGCGACGCTCCCCATCCAACATGACAGAGCTTAAGAGGATCTGCAGAGAGGAATGGGAGAAACTCCCAAAATACAGGTGTGCCAAGCTTGTAGCGTCAAACCCAAGACTCGAGGCTGTAATCGCAGCCAAAGGTGTTTCAACAAACTACTGAGTAAAGGGTTTGAATACTTATAAATAAACATTTAAAACAATTTCTATGAAACCTGATTTTGCTTTGTCATTATGAGGTATTGTATTTAGATAGGGGGGGAGCCACTTAATCAGTTGTAGAACAAGGCTGTAAAGTAACAAAATGTGGAAAGACGGGCTCTGAATACTGTAGACGCATGATGTGTTCAGAATACAAAAGCTGCATGAACTGTCAAGTGTAGACACAGCCTTAGTCATGCGTGCCGATTTTATGGGTGGTCCCAGCAATCAAACCTACTGCCCCGGAGTTACAAGTGCCATGCTCTACCAAAATTTTTTTTTTAAATAAAGAAAACCTACTCGCCTGAATTTAACAGAACGTATACTACGATGCCTGTTATAGCCTGCTGCTTTAGATCCTTGCATGGAGGGAAACTTTTGGGCTGTGTAACTCCAGACCTCTCCTCTTGTCCAGGAAACCTAATCAACACACACACACCTGAGCCGCTGGCTGAATTATTCAAAGAGTACAGTGCTCCATTTACTCTGAGGCATTATAGGAATAAGCACCTCAGGAGGAACACAGGTAACCACCACTACATCCAAAAGGGAATGTACGCTAAAAACACTACACCTAACCCAAATCCTAACCACACAATTCAAAACTTAAATCTCACAAGAGAATGGTTAACTGACGAGCAAACCCTGCATTACTGGAGTACCTTTATAATGTCATATTTACAGATGTCCTAATGTTCCTACTGCAAGCATAGGCAACTACAGTAGATGGTTGGAAGATAATTATAATACATTTGTACACTGCAAATTGACCACAACTAAGCCCAAAAATAGATGTTCAAATATAATCATTTTATACCTTGATTACACAGACACGATCAAGAACAATTATTAGAGGGAAAACACAGGAACAGATTTCCTAAAGTAAATTATTTTCTAGCTGACGTCCTGGTGACTTGTCTTTTTTCTTTTTATACAAAAAAAGTAAAACTTCCCAGTTGTGTTGTATCTATATAGGATCAGGCCTGTTGTTGTTGTTGCATTAGTAAAACCATAGGGGTGGCATATATTTCAAAATATATAGTTTGAAAATATGTACATGTTACCAGTGTTCATGATTAGACCTAAATTAGGAAATGTATCCATATTTTTATGCAATTGTTTCCATTTTCTCCCATCTCAATGGGTTACATTTTATTTTCTCATAAGAACTTTCACTACATGTGGGAACTGATCAAGAGCACACATGCCCAAAGAACATCCAAACCTGAAAAGCAGGGCAGTGAAAACACACCCAGTGACTAAATTCCTCAAAGGTCAGGTGACAGGCAAATTATTCTACTTTTAAGAGAACAAAAACACCCAAAAAAAAAAAAAAGTGTGGCCCGGAACATCTCTTTTAATCTAGAAACTGATCTGAAATCAGCCAGAAGAGACAGTGACCTCACAGGGATAAACTTCTGGCATGTCTTACTGAGGCCCCTGCCAGCAGCTCACCATCTACGGGAGTCAGACAACACTGTCCAACACCAGAGGGCTATTTCTAGCAGCAGTGGATCATGCTTCATCTCTTACACACTCCTTCATCCAAACTATAATGTACTTCAAACCATAGTTGAAGAAAGGAAAGGAGAGTGCAAACCTGTAAGCTAGTTAACATCTAACAGGTATCGTCTCATATGTGAATTAGAGTTAGGAGCAGTGTGACCGTGCGTTGGATGGATGCTGGAACTGTCGTTCAAACTTGGCAATAAAAATCTAGCTTTAAAATGTTGGAGAAAGGAAAACACAGGTCATCTTCGTAAGGGCATTACTTTGTAAATACCCTACCAAAGTGTGCTTTGTCATGATAACCCAGAATACGAGCATGACTATGAATAAAGCCTGCTCTTCACTAGGATCTCCACCGTGGTCAATCTAACAAACTGAGGTTAATCAATAACAAATTGACCACAACTAAGCCCAAAAATAGATTTTAAAATAGAATAATTTTATACCTTGATGTACTGGGCCGTTCGCACTATATATATTTTGAAATATATGCCACTCTTATGGTTTTACTAATGCAACAAAAAAGATAGCTACAACTGGGAAGTTTTACTTTTTTTGTTTAAAAAAAAGACAAGTCACCAGGACGTCAGCTAGAAAATAATTTACTTTAGGAAATCTGTTCCTGTGTTTTCCCTCTAATAATTGTTCTTGATCGTGTCTGTGTGTTTATGGTATTGACCACATTTAAAGGGAGAAATTCTACAACTGCTTGGTCAAAAAAAGCATTGTGATTGGTTGAGACGTGCTCTAAGCCATACTAAAAACACGTTTAGCATGGGTAAGCCTTTGACGCAAAAATTGGAATATTGTTTTCTGTTCCAGCTGAGAGAGCACTGCTCATCCACTGTCCCATCAGCCCAGCCAGCCAAGCTCTTAAAACCAGGGTTTTCCTGCAGTCCTTGGATTAACAATCATTGATGTCAGAACCGGGGTACCATAAGTTTAGAAACATGCCAGGAATATAGGTAAGCTTTACGGCAGTGAAGCAGCCTGTACACAGCAGGAACAACAATTGAGAGTAGAGACAAGAGTCAGGGTAGTGACTTTGAAAAAAACAGAGCTTTTAGGCAAAGTATGGTTCTTCAGAAAAATCACTTTACATGTTCCTATAAAACAATAAGGCCTAAAATACATGTCACAGGCAGCAGTATAATTTGAACACATTTCTGATCTAATCCAACAGTAATAGTCATGGGCTGCACACTTGACTGGATTCACAAAGCAGTTTGACTACATTTAGGCCTAGTAGATAAAAGCTAAGCTTTAGTCACCAATAAGAAACACCAAGAAAGAGGTAAAATCCCTCATGAAACACCCTCCGTTTCAACCTCTCCCTCTTACAGGGGTCACTTTGGAGTTGAAAAAAAAATCTCAATTTCCAAAACACAGACCAGACCATATAACACTGCATTTAAAACCATTAAACTTGCATTTTCTATTGCATAGAATGAAATTGCAGTCTTTATTGCAAAAATTATGCATGGCCATCATATTGATTGTCATATAACTGTCTACATTTCTTAATCATTTTCTAGAAGTTAAACCTAATATTAAATCAAACTTTGCCACATGCCCCGGAATAAAACAAGTGCAGACTTTACCGCAAAATGCTTACAAGCCCTTAACCAATGGTGCAGTTCAAGAAGAAAATATTTACCAGGTAGGCTAAAATAAAAAGTAACACTGAGAATAACGACGCTATATACAGGGGGTATCGGTAACGAGTCAGTGTGCAGAGGTACAGGCTATTTGAGGTAAACTGTACATGTAGGTGGGGGCGAAGTGACTATGCATAGGTAACAAGCAAACAGTGAGAAGCAGCAGTGTACAAATGAGGGGGGTCAATGTAAATTGTCCGGTGGCCATTTTTAGCAGTCTAATGGCTTGGGGGTAGAAGCTGTTGAGGAGCCATTTGGTCATAGACTTGGCACTCCAGTACCGCTTGCGGTGTGGTAGAAGAGGAAACATTCAATAATTCGGGTGACTGGAGTCTCTGACAATATTATGGGCTTTCCTCTGACACCACCTAGTATATAGGTCCTGGATGGCAGGAAGCTTGGCCTCACTGATGTACTGGGCCGTTCGCACTACCCTCTGTACCGTCTTACGGTCAGATGCCGAGCAGTTGCCATACCAGGCGGTGATGCAACCGGTCAGGATGCTCGAGGGTACAGCTGTAGAACCTTTTGAGGATCTGGGGGCCCATGCCAAATCTTTTCAGTCTCCTGAGAGGGAAAAGGTTGTGTCGCACCCTCTTCACAACCGTCTTGGTATGTTCGGACCATGATAGTTCGTTGGTGATGTGGATGCCAAGGAACTTGAAGCTCTCAACCTGCTCCACTACAACCCAATCAATGAGGGGCCTGTTCGGCCCACCTATTCCTGCAGTCCACGATCATCTCCTTTGTCTTGCTCACATTGAGGGAGAGGTTGTTGTCCTGGCACCACACTGCCAGGTCTCTGACCTCCCTATAGGCCATCTCATCATTGTTGGTGATCAGGCTTACCACTGTTGTGTCGTCAGCAAACTTAATGGTGGCGTTGGAGTCGTGTTTGGCCATGCAGTCGTGGGTGAACAGGGAATACAGGAGGGGACTAAGTACACACTCCTGAGGGCCCCAAGTGTTGAGGATCAGCGTGGCAGATGTGTTGTTGCCTACCCTTACCAGCTGGGGGCAGCCCGTCAGGAAGTCCAGGATCCAGTTGCAGAGGGAGGTGTTTAGTACCAGGATCCTTGGCTTACTGATTAGCTTTGAGGGCACTATGGTGTTGAATGCTGAGCTGTAGTCAATGAATAGCATTTTCACATAGGTGTTCCTTTTGTCCAGGTGGGAAAGGGCAGTGTGGAGTACCATTGAGATTGCATCATCTGTGGATCTGTTGGGGAGGTACGCAAATTGGAGTGGGTCTAGGGTGTCCGGGAGGATGCTGTTGATGTGAGCCATGACCAGCCTTCCAAAGCACTTCATGGCTACTGACATGAGTGCCACAGGGCGGTAATCATTTAGGCAGGTTACCGTCGCTTCCTTGGGCACAGGGACTATGATGGTCTGCTTGAAACATGTAGGTATTACAGACTTGGTCAGGGAGAGGTTGAAAATGTCAGTGAAGACACTTGACAGTTGGTGCGCACATGCTTTGAGTACACATCCTGGTAATCCGTCTGGCCCAGCGGCTTTGTGAATGTCGACCTGCTTAACCTCTAGTGACTCCCCATCCCGGGTCCGGGAGCGTAATCATCGACTGACACTAATTAGCATAACGCAACGGACATAAATATTCCTATTCATGAAAATCACATGTGAAACATATTGAGACACAGCTTAGCCTGTTGATAATCACCCTGTCATCTCAGATTTTTGAATGATTGAATTTGGCGTCCTGCAATTTCATTGGATGTTGGCGAGGGGCTCCGCTAGCGGAACGGGGTTCCGTTCCCAGACAGGTTAATCTGGCAATTTTTTACAATTTATTTGTAAAAATGACAATTACAACAATACTGAATGAACAGTGATTTTAACTTCATATAGTACCTCAATAAATCTATTTAGCCTCAAATAAATAATGAAACATGTTCACTTTGTTTTTGCATTATTTAAACCAAAGTGTTGGAGAAGTAAAAGTGCAATATGTGCCATGTAAAAAAGCTAAAGTTTGAGTTCCTTGCTCAGAACATGAGAACATATGAAAGTTGGTGGTTCCTTTTAACATGATACTTCAATATTCCCAGGTAAGAGGTTTTAGTCAATATAGTATTTATAGGACTCTCTCCCTATACCATTTGTATTTCATTAACCTTTGTCGACTTAATGTTCTAATAAGCACTTTAGTATTCAAATCAAATTTATTTATATAGCCCTTCGTACATCAGCTGATATCTCAAAGTGCTGTACAGAAACCCAGCCTAAAACCCCAAACAGCAAGCAATGCAGGTGTAGTATTGCCAGTGTAACAGTATAGCTTCCGTCCCTCTCCTTGCTCCTCCCTGGGCTCGAACCAGGAACATATCAACAACAGCCACACTCGAAGCAGCATTACCCATTGCTCCACAAAAGCCGCAGCCCTTGCAGAGTAAGGGGAATAACTACTCCAAATCTCCGAGCGAGTGAAACGCTATTAGTGCGCACCTCGCTAACTAGCTAGCCATTTCACGTCGGTTACACCTGCCATTAGGCTGACAGGCTTGAAGTCATAAACAGCGCTGTGCTTGCAAAATGCACAAAAGTGCTGTTTGAATGAATGCTTATAAGCATGCTGCTGCCTACCATCGCTCAGTCAGACTGCTCTATCAAATCATAGACTTAATTATAACGTAACACACACAAATACGAGCCTTTGGTCATTCATATGGTCGAATCCGGAAACTATCATTTCGAAAACAAAATGTTTATTCTTTCAGTGAAATACAGAACCGTTCCGTATTTTATCTAACGGGTGGCATCTCTATGTCTAAATATTCTTGTTACATTGTGCAACCTTCAAATGTCATAATTACGCAAAATTCTGGCAAATTAGTTTGCAATGAGCCAGGCTGCCCAAACTGTTGCATATACCCCGACTCTGCGTAAAATGAATGCAAGAGAAGTGATACAATTTCACCTAGTTAAAATTGCCTGCTAACCTGGATCTCTTTTAGCTAAATATGCAGGTTTAAAAAATATATACTTCTGTGTATTGATTTTAAGAAAGGCATTGGTGTTTATGGTTAGATAGTCGTGCTTCAATTGTGCTTTATTCTCAAATGCGCTTTTGTTAAATCATCCCCCAGCGTTGCATCGATTATATGCAACGCAGGACACGCTAGATAAACTAGTAATATCATAAACCATGTGCAGTTAACTAGTGATTATGATTGATTGATAATTTATAAGATAAGTTTAATGCTAGCTAGCAACTTACCTTGGCTTCAACTACATTCGCGTAACAGGCAGGCTCCTCGTGGAGTGCAATGAGAGGCAGGTGGTTAGAGCGTTGGACTAGTTAACCACAAGGTTGCAAGATTGAATCCCAGAGCTGACAAGGTAAAAATCTGTCGTTCTGCTCCTGAACTAGGCAGTTAACCTACTGTTCCTAGGCCGTCATTGAAAATAAGAATGTGTTCTTAACTTCTTGAGTGTAGGGGGCAAGATTTTCATTTTTGGCTAAAAACCATACCCATTTGAAACTGCCTATTTCTCAGGCCCAGATACTAGAATATGCATATAATTATCAGATTAGGATAGAAAACACTACCGTTTCCAAAACTGTCAAAATATTGTCTGTGAGTATAAGAGAACTGATATTGCAGGCGAAAACCTGAGGAAAATCAAACCAGGAACTGCTGTTTTTAAATTTTAAATTTAAAAAACATTTTAGAATAAGGCTGTAATGTAACAAAATGTGGAAAAAGGGATCTGCATACTTTGAGTGCACTGTATATTATGCTGGAAAAAGTCAGTTATAAAGTCTTCTGTCCTTGTTAAGAACAAGTTGTCATCCAATAGGCTCGATTAAATTTCCAATATCCTCGCACATGTGGAAATTCTGTAACAGTAATGTTATTTGATGGGCCGACCGCATTCTGTCCCCCATGAACATTTGGTGACAGCGAGAATTACTTAAAAGTAGTCAAGACGAAAAGCTTGATTGAGCCTCTGCCATGTATATCTCACTAGGTCAGGATATTTAAGCCTCCATATATAATATAATTTAAGCCGCCACTAGTTCCAAAACAGTTGAAGTCGGAAGTTTACATATACCTTATACGCTGACCACACCGCTCAGCATCGTGTGCGCGAGCGTTGCAAAATACATTGAGGAATCTGTGTTATTCAATTATTGAGCGTCTGCGTTGACAAGAGCTAAAATTGAAGTAATTCTTATTACTGACATAGATTGTGATGCAAGTTCTGCCTCTCCCACCTCTTCATTGGTTTATAGAAGCACGTGCCATCTCCTCATTGGTTATACCCACGTGGGTGATTGAATGACGAACTGTGTTGCCGGTCGGTGTAGTAATACTATTAAAGTTTAGATTCCAATCACCATACAAGTCCAAAGAAGAAAACGCCTGGAAAGAGGAGAAATCACTAGAAACGATACAGTTGACCATTTTGTGCGTGGATTAATTGTCGCAGTAGAGGACGCAGTAGAGGACCATACAAGTCCAAAGAAGAAAACGCCTGGAAAGAGGAGAAATTACTAGAAACGATACAGTTGACCGTTTTGTGCGTGGATTAATTGTCGCAGTAGAGGACCTTGTGCATTTTAGATAAAATAACAACCTAACGTTTATAGCCCAGGACAAATTAACTAGCAACAGCAAGCTAGCTAAATTGGACAAATTAGCTAGCAAGTACTAGCTATTGATATTTTAACCTGCGAGGTGTAATCAAGTTTGGTGTAGTGGGACAAAATAAAATGTATGCATGGTGCACGCAAGACAGTTTGGGTTCCGTGTTGGCCGAATCCATTTAAACTCAGTTTCACAATTCCTGACATTTAATCAGAGTAAAAATTCTTAGGATCACCACTTTATTTTAAGAATGTGAAATGTCAGAATAATAGTAGAGAGAATTATTAATTTCAGCTTTTATTTCTTTCATCACATTCCCAGATGGGTCAGAAGTTTACATGCACCAATTAGTATTTGGTAGCATTGCCTTTAAATTGTTTAACTTGGGTCAAATGTTTTGGATAGCCTTCCACAAGCTTCCCCCAATAAGTTGGGTGAATTTTGGCCCATTTCTCCTGACAGAGCTGGTGTAACTGAGTCAGGTTTGTAGGCCTCCTTGCTCGCACACTTTTTTCAGTTCTGCTCACAAATTTTCTATAGGATTGAGGTCAGGGCTTTGTGATGGCCACTCCAATACCTTGACTTTGTTGTCCTTAAGCAATTTTGCCACAACTTTGGAAGACCCATTTGCAACCAAGCTTTAACTTCCTGACTGATGTCTTGACATGTTGCTTCAATATATACAGAATAACACAAATATACATTTTCAAAGTCTGCTGCCTCATTTTGTATGATGGCAATTTGCATATACTCCAGGATGTTATGAAGAGTGATCAGATGAATTGCAAAGTCCCTTTTTGCCATGCAAATG
Source organism: Oncorhynchus masou masou (assembly GCF_036934945.1). Lineage (NCBI taxonomy): Eukaryota > Metazoa > Chordata > Actinopteri > Salmoniformes > Salmonidae > Oncorhynchus > Oncorhynchus masou. The sequence goes on along the minus strand of NC_088233.1, from coordinate 16,912,149 downwards.
AACTGAATCCCCAAAAAACATTTCCACTACGTTTCAGCCCGGTCACAAAAGGACCAGCTGACATCATGTCACTGATTCTCTCGTTAACACAGGTGTGAGTTGACGAGGACAAGGCTGGAGATCACTCTGTCATGCTGATTGAGTTCAAATAACAGACTGGAAGCTTTAAAAAGGAGGGTGGTGCTTGGAATCATTGTTCTTCCTCTGTCAATCATGGTTACCTGCAAGGAAACATGTGCCGTCATCATTGCTTTAAACAAAAAGGGCTTCACAGGCAAGGATATTGCTGCCAGTAAGATTGCACCTAAATCAACCATTTATCGGATCATCAAGAACTTCAAGGAGAGTGGTTCAAGTGTTGTGAAGAAGGCTTCAGGGCGACCAAGAAAGTCCAGCAAGAGCCAGGACCGTCTCCTAAAGTTGATTCAGCTGCGGGATCGGGGCACCACCAGTACAGAGCTTGCTCAGGAATGGCAGCAGGCAGATGTGAGTGCATCTGCACGCACAGTGAGGCGAAGACTTTTGGAGGATGGCTTGGTGTCAAGAAGGGCAGCAAAGAAGCCACTTCTCTCCAGGAAAAACATCAGGGACAGACTGATATTCTAAGGTACAGGGATTGGACTGCTCCGGACTGGGGTAGTCATTTTCTCCGATGAATCCCCTTTCCCGATTGTTTGGGGCATCTGGAAAAAAGCTTGTCCGCAGAATACAAGGTGAGCGCTACCATCAGTCCTGTGTCATGCCAACAATAATTTTGCACGCCCAATTTTTCAGTTTTTGATTTGTTAAAAAAAGTTTGAAATATCCAATAAATGTTGTTCCACTTCATGATTGTGTCCCACTTGTTGTTGATTCTTCACAAAAAAAATACAGTTTATATCTTTATGTTTGAAGTCTGAAATGTGGCAAAAGGTCGCAAAGTTCAAGGGGGCCGAATACTTTCGCAAGGCACTGTATGACTCGTTGTACCCGTTATCTACTGCATCTTCACAAGGTTCTTTGCTGTTGATCAGCACTTTTTGCACCAAAGTAGTAGTAGTGTATGTAAACTTCTGACCCACTAGAATTGTGATGCAGTTCATTATGTGTGAAATAATCTGTCTGTAAACAATTGCTGGAAAAAAAACACGTTTGTCATGCACAAAGTAGATGTCTTAACCAACTTGACAAAACTATAGTTTGTTAACAAGAAATTTGTGGAGTGTTTGAAAAACATGTTTTATTGACTCTAACCTAAGTGTATGTAAACTTCCGACTTAAACTGTATATCCATGACATTCGTGATTTCCTTAAGTGATAGTTTGATTTCCTTTACGGTCCATTGAGGTATTTAAAACTGTTATAATCTCCCACAATAATAAGATTTTTGTATTGCTTGTAGGATTGATAAATTATTATATTATAAATTATTATATTTTGTCACCATAGCATCACCCACCTGTAGCACACGCTCCAGCAGGTATATCTCTCTGGTCACCCCCAAAACCAATTATTTCTTTGGCCGCCTCTCCTTCCAGTTCTCTGCTGCCAATGACTGGAACGAACTACAAAAATCTCTGAAACTGGAAACACTTATCTCCCTCACTAGCTTTAAGCATCAACTGTCAGAGCAGCTCACAGATTACTGCACCTGTACATAGCCCACCTATAATTTAGCCCAAACAACTACCTCTTTCCCTACTGTATTTAATTTGCTCCCCATTATTTTTATTTCTACTTTGCGCATCCTTCCACTGCAAATCTACCATTCCAGTGTTTTACTTGCTATATTGTATTTACTTTGCCACCATGGCCTTTTTTGCCTTTACCTTGTTTATACTGTATATTTGTTTTACTTCATGTGTAACTGTTTCGTTGTATGTGTCGAACTGCTTTGCTTTATCTTGGCCAGGTCGCAATTGTAAATGAGAACTTGTTCTCAACTTGCCTACCTGGTTAAATAAAGGTGAAATAAAAAAATAAAAACATATTTTTAAAGACACGTGGATGTTGTTCCCAATACCATGAAGCATACAGAGTTCTAAAAACACTTCTGGGTGCCATGTGCTGTACACTAAACAGAGGAATGTCTGAACACCTGATTTCCGGTCTCTAAATGCACATTTACACGCAACATTCATGCCCCCGCCTGACTTACCTCTCTAGCTACATGCAGCCTCGCCATGACAGGGCTGTGTAGTGCGACCATTTTACTTGCATTTGTTCCTAAATACTTTACTGTGCCACCTGTAAATGTAATTTAGGAGCACCAGTGCACCTAGAAAGAATACTTAATATCTAAAATATTTGCTCCTAAATTACTTTGTGCGCCTACATTTTTTAACTTAGGCGCACATGTGCTCCTTGTAAAAAAAGGTCAGCGTAGAGCCCTGCATGAGAGGAAACTGGTCTTGTAAGCACCTCAGACCAGGCCAGTTTCTGAGAAGCTCTACACCATAACATGGAAGCAGTCACTCACGGCTGTATGTTATGCAACACTGGTTAAACATTTCACATAATTGTTCAAGTGGAAGCTTATGCCTGTGTATACATAGGGTAGTGACCAAACGACTTATACTTCCTGAGAATGTTCCATTTGTCTCATCCAGAAACATGCAAGAGATAAGGCATTCTCGTGCACGTAACCATTTCTGTTCCTTCAGCAGGTTATGTAATCCAGGCTCATTTGGGTGTGACTGATGGTTAACAGAGGCAGTGCAGAAGAAGTGCTTGCATGCTGTCAAGCTCCCTCAAAAACCTGTAGCTTATTACAGGGCCATTTGTTCACATTACATAACATAATAGCCTAAATACCTTAAAGCTCTGGAAAAGATGCTAACCCTTGTGAAATGCTGCCACAGGATCTCAAACTGGTTAGTGCTTACTTAGTAGCCTTACTGGGGTTGTCCTGAATTCTGTTAACTTTTAAAATGTGTTTCTAGCAAGATAAAGGCATGAACAAGACCCTATTAGTTAAGGGGCAGGCCCAACCTACCTGTAGTAGCGTGACTGCAGGTACGTGGAGCACACGGCTTTGGACACGTGGCTGGCCGAGCCAAAGTCGATCACTTTCACCCGGTAAGGCTGTCGCACCGGGTCCACCAGCATAATGTTCTCCGGCTTCAGGTCAGCGTGGATCAGGCCCAAGCTCTTGAGCTTCTTCAGCGCAGTGGCCACCTGCTGTAAGACCGGTCTGATCACCTTCAATGGCAGCGGGCTGAACTTGTTCTGCTTGAGAAAGTCATATAGGTTTTGCTCCAGCATTTCAAACACCAGGCAAGTGTGGCTGCGGTGCTGGAAGCACTCGAATGCCCGCACCAGGTTGTGCTCATCAGCATTCTCCCCACTCAGACGGGCAAGGATGCCCACCTCAATCTGGCCCTGCCTTGCATAAGATGGGTGGTTCTTCAAGATCTTGATAGCCACAACCTCCCCTGTGCCTCGCTTCCAACACTTCACCACCTGTCCGAAGGTGCCACGACCTAGGAACTCCAGCACCTCATAAGTGTTCTTCATGGAGCACAAGACCTCGTGCTGCACCAACTGGTAGTCCCCATCCCCTGCCGCATTACGAGCCCCAGTCCCACCAATATTCTGTTTGGGGGACACTCCCCCCGTGGTGTTCTTGTTCCCTACATTAGTTTGCAACATGGCAGGTATCATGGAAATGTCCTCCACTATCTGCATGGCTTTCCCACTGTTCTCCACTCACCCTTACAGTTCAGCCCACATCGCAGGAAGCTGTCCAATTAGAGCACAGTGGAGGTTTGAACTACCTCCTTCACCTTGTTCACTGCTGCTTCTCTAGCCACAGTCCCCGAAACCCAGGGTGACTGCACCTACACTGCTGTCCCCCTGCAGCCTCAGCTTCTCTGGACCCTTGCCTTGACAGGGGGGGAGGGGTCGTTTTTTGGAGCAACTCCCTGTGTACTTCTTTCAGGGATGTTTCAGGGTTTCTTCACACTGCAAAAGGCACCTGTTTGGGTTTGATAAACGTGTGGTGGGTAGACCAAAACATGTGAGGTCATACCTGTAAGAGAGAAAGGGGAATGATTAGTTTACTTGAACTACTTAATTTCTGTAAATTCATCTTTAGGGAGTTAAATGCAATTTAGCCAGCCACGTTGTTGTTATGTGGGTGATTGGTGGAAGTTGTATTGAGAAGGATAACAAAGCATGTTAATGAGGATGCACTCAAAACATTTCAGTTAGATCAGATAGAAATTGGGGGAAAGGCAGGCATGCTATTTGTTCAATAGCAAGCTATACTGGGGCATTCAGCAAAAAACTCAAAACTAAACGTAATGAGGGGGATCGCATAACTCTGTGGGCGAGCTATGCTGCCTGTCACTCAGGCAGGAAAAGCAGAGAAAGCAAAAAGGTAACTACAGCAGATAAGAGCAGCTTTATTCAACCAGCAAACTGTGACACTATAGACCACAGGCAAACAGAGACAGACCATTGCTTGCCCGTCAAAAGATAAGCATTCAGCATAAACTGTTTAAAATGTAAGCTTGCCTCTATAGTCTCTGTTGGAGTACCAGCAAAGTTGGAAAATATGACAGGTTTAGCTGTGCTGCTGATTATAGTTAGTGTTTGCTTCAAAGTATGGGAAGGTTTTATGCTGACATGGCACTAGTTACAACTAAAGTTACTAACACCTAACTCAAAGTCCTCCTGGCATGTATGGAAAGGCTATTTTGATATAGGCATGATGCACCAATAATGAAGGGGATGGTTTTTTACTGATTGTTTATCCTGTCTCATTCCCACTCAAACGCCCACATGGAAAACCACAAAGCCCCAGCCAATATAACTGGATTTTCAAATCCAAATGACCGGAGGTCTCAACCCCAAGGGGAAAAAAAAACATTGATAGAATCAAACAAAAATTACCACATTCAGGAGCACACTTCTGTGCCAGTACTGCACTTACAACTCCCTCGCTGTGAGTCACATCAGCCAGACAAACTAGTTACACCTTAGGGTACAAATATGCCAAGTTCAGACAGGCTAATGGGCGTCTTCTGTATCAAAAGGATCTACATTACTTCAGTTCCTAATTGAAGTAATATTGAAAACAAAATATAAAACGTGGCTAGTTGTATAGCACATTTAACTAAAGCATGTCATCCTACCGAAAGGAACGGTGCAAAACAAAACCCCCATTAAAAAAAAAAAAGGTTCACTCCAGGGTTCCCCCTTTATCATTATTTTCATATGCTTGTCAGACACTTAGTAGCTACCACACTAAGTACCAAAACAGAGCCAGATGCAATGCCTGCTGTCCCTACACCACACCCCAGCAATGGTAGGAGACCCTAGCCCAGTATTGAATTACACTCCTCCACACCATTTCTGGATTAGAAGGCTGCCTGCTATAAAAGGCCACGTGTAAATCATCAACAAATGGGTGAATTGCAGAGTAGACTGAGGGGTATGGGTGATTGATAAAACACCTGACTACGTGGCTTCAAGGAAGTAACTAAACTAGTAGTGTCAAGGCAGAAATCCACTATTATGTATATTATGCAGCGAATATTTTATCTAGCTATATGACAGTTATAAAATATGGTTATTATAAGCTATCTGGCTGGTGAATGTAACGTTAGCTAGCTAAGCGTTTAATGTTAGCTTGTCAGAAATGGTATAGCTATAGGAAGGACATGGGATTAAACGCCCCCCCCCTCACTGATAGTGTGCAGTACTGTCACAGTATATTTGGTATGTAGCTAGCTATTAAACATGAACATTGACTAGTTAGCTTGTAAATTCAAGTTGTAGCTAGTAAGTTAAAAGTTGTAACATTAGCTAGCTAACGTTTGCTAAACAGCAAAGATTGGTATCTAAATTAAAGATTAGCTCGCTAACTAAACTATGTACAGTATGGGTAGGAGAATGGAGATGGCAATAATTAGCTAACCCCCCCCCCCACAAAAAAAATATTAAAAAATAACGAAATGTAGTTACACACCAAAGGACGAATCAAAAAGTCAACCCAGGCTGACGAACAAACTTTTTGCTAACGTTAGCTAGCTTGACATATTTGCTAGCTAACGTGAAAATAACTATTTGCTAGATATCTAACTACCGACGAAATGCATAAAGATATAAGTTGGGCTTGATATTATTGTAGCGCACATACCTTTATAAACAATAGTAAATGACAGAATCCAGGGCTTCTCTGAAAATGCTAACGAGTTAACAAGTACCCACACCATGCTCGGTTTGCCTGCAATGCTGCCATCTTGTTCTTTTAGACAACGAGGATCTCGATAAACCCACCATCTCCCACATGTTAAACTCCAAATAACTCACGTATTACACCATTAAATGAAACCAGTCTTCGTCCACTGCGTAGTTAACAACTGCCAGTTTCGGGAAAAAATGGCTCTTGTTTTCGTTTCAAGGGCCACGAAACCCATATTTGTAACCTTTGTGGGGACCAGTTGTTCCAGAGACCGCACTGTTCCAGCACTTTGCTCGTTGTTGCTGCGTCCCTCCCCACCCCTGTTGCGTGTGGAATGTTTGAGAGTCATGGAACAAGAGCAGAGAAATCGACTCACCATGAGCTGATTTTTGAGAAATGTGCGTGACATCATCAAAACTACATTTAAACTACAACAATTAACATTTATTAAAGATAAAAACAAAAAACGATGACAGATTTGTGCAAATGTGGACATTCCCCACGGCCTTATGTGATCAGTTACAGCAATCCAATTATAGTACCAATTTCAAAATGAATTTAATTTACCACCAATATCCTGAATTGAACTCTAATGCAATTCTATCAAATGTATTTTCAATGTCATGGGGGTGACCCCATCACATAAAATATAAATAGAATCCGTTTTTAGACACAACTGATAAGGACTCTGCATTCTATCCATAACAATTCATTTTATATTCTGGGCAATTCTAAAATGTACACAATTTTTTTCAAATCAAGAGCTGCCTGCAAGCTAGCCTTTGATCATGACTCTCATTACGCTTCAATCACACCGACAGGGAAGGCATTTTGGTACCCCAGAATTACATTATTTTCCAATGAAACTCTGCGTTTGCCTTGCAGCATTGCCAGAGGCAGTTGCAGTGCGTTCTGTGTGGTACATAGATGTATTTATCGAACGTATGCTTCAAACTGTATGTGTAGATGGCTTGACAGAAATAGTTGCACACATATCCAGATGATGCTGCATACTATTTTGCGCAAAACACTATCGGTGTGATTAAGGTGTTACAATACATTACACATAAATTATCGAATACACCGACAGCGCAGTTGCGTTTTGGTACACCAGAAGTACATTCATTTCCGATGGAACACTGCATTTGCCTTGCAGCATTGTTTTATAGAGGCAGTTGCTGTGCATTCTATGTGGTGCATACATTGGATTTATCACATTGTATGCATAGATGGCTTGACTGAAATGGTAGCAGATGCCTTGATCACACCTACAGCATCATTACACAAAATGGTATGCAGCATATGTGTGCAACAACAGTTAAACATTCACCATCTGCTACTATTTATGTCAAGCTGTCTATGCATACAATTTGATGCAGAAGTTCGATAAATCCAGCATATGCACCACACAGAATGCACTGAAACTGCCTCTGCACCCCAATGCTGCACGGCAAATGCAGCATTCCATTGGAAATGAATGTACTTCTGGTGTACCAAAATGCAAACGATGTTGGTGTGATCTAGGCGTTAGGTGAAAGTTGAATTTATGTTGCACACATATCCAGATGATGCTGCGTGTCATTTGCGCAAAACGCTGTAGGTGTTTTCAAGGCATAAGTCATTGGATGAAGGCGTCTTCTGTAGGGGATATTGTTCTGTCGGGGTATATTGTTAACGATCAGGTCTGAACATTAAAACGCATCGCTTGCGGTACGGTTTTGGAAGCATAACGACCTTGTCTTTATGCTTCCAAAGGACAGCAAGAAATACTTTTCACAAATAAATATCGATATACACTAGACAGGGCACCTGCATGCGACTGGCAATAAACAACAACTGTGTTCATCTGATCAAATCAAATCAAATTGTATTGGTCACATACACATTTTTAGCAGATGTTATTGTGGGTGTAGCAAAATGCTTGTGTTTCTAGCTCTAACAGTGCAGTAATATCTAACAATTCACAACAATACACACAAATCTAAAAGTAAAAGAATGGAAATAATGAATATATAAATATTAGTACGAGCAATGTCGGAGTGGCATTGACTAAAATACAATAGAGTAGAATACAGTATATACATATGAGATGAGTAAAGCAGCATGTAAACATTATTAAAGTGGCCAGTAATTCCATGTCTGTATATAGTGCAGCAGCCACTTGTAGGGGTGGCAGGTAGCCTAGTGGTTAGAGAGTTGGACTAGTAACTGAAATGTTGCAAGATCAAATCCCTAAACTGACAAGGTAAAAACAAATCTGTCATTCTGCCCATGAACAAGGCAGTTAACCCATTGTTCCTAGGCTGTCATTGAAAATAAGAATTTGTTCTTAACTGACTTGCCTAGTCAAATAGAAAGGTGCAGTGTAGAATAACTGGGTTGTAGCTGTCTAGTGATGTGGTAACTAACAGTTGTGAAGCACCAGGGGGAAATAATTCTCAAAGACCATCAGAAGGTCTCCAAAACTTGTTAATTTTCCCACAGTAACTTGAAGTTAATGGCCGTGTTCGAGAATGAAATGCTAATTAGCTGCTAAAGTGGCTATCATGAAGTACTACAAATGCCGTGATTATCTTAATGAGACTGCCGAATCGAGGCAAAGGTAAGAATTTCTGGATTAACTATGATAGCTAAATGTAGAAATTCAGAAATTGGGAAAATGTATTTAAATGGACAATTCTTTGAACTGTCTTCTGCAATTTTTAAATTGACACAATACCTGTTAGCAAATGTGCCAGCTAGCGATGACATGCAGGGATTTATAGTTTTGCATGATGTCTACTTTGATGCTAATTAGGATTTTCGAATCAGAGTAAATAGAGCAGAATATATTGATACAAGTCACCTTGTCCTAGAGAGATTTACACAGTTATCAAAATGTCACACCAGAGCAAGCCTACACAACACAAATCTTACTTTAAGAGTTTCTATGAAAGGTGGAAAAACAATTGGAACCATTTCCTTGTTTGACCGCTAGGTTTTATGGTATTTATGACTCATACTGTGGTGCTCTAGCCTTGCTTCCATTGCTACAAGAGTCCCTAATGCAGTGTTTCCCAAACTCCGTACTTGGGACCTCAATTTGTGCACGTTTTGGTTTTTGCCCTAGCACTACACATCTGATTCAAATAATAATATATATATATGTGTGTATATATATATATACAGTATATATATACAGTATACAGTGCCTTGCAAAAGTATTCGGCCCCCTTGAACTTTGCGACCTTTTGCCACATTTCAGCCTTCAAACAAAAAGATATAAAACTGTATTTTTTTTGTGAAGAATCAACAACAAGTTGGACACAATCATGAAGTGGAACGACATTTATTGGATATTTCAAACTTTTTTAACAAATCAAAAACTGAAAAATTGGGCATGCAAAATTATTCAGCCCCTTTACTTTCAGTGCAGCAAACTCTCTCCAGAAGTTCAGTGAGGATCTCTGAATGATCCAATGTTGACCTAAATGACTAATGATGATAAATACAATCCACCTGTGTGTAATCAAGTCTCTGTATAAATGCACCTGCACTGTGATAGTCTCAGAGGTCCGTTAAAAGCGCAGAGAGCATCATGAAGGACAAGGAACACACCAGGCAGGACCGAGATACTGTTGTGAAGAAGTTTAAAGCCGGATTTGGATACAAAAATATTTCCCAAGCTTTAAACATCCCAAGGAGCACTGTGCAAGAGATAATATTGAAATGGAAGGAGTATCAGACCACTGTAAATCTACCAAGACCTGGCCGTCCCTCTAAACTTTCAGCTCATACAAGGAGAAGACTGATCAGAGATGCAGCCAAGAGGCCCATGATCACTCTGGATGAACTGTAGAGATCTACAGCTGAGGTGGGAGACTCTGTCCATAGGACAACAATCAGTCGTATATTGCACAAATCTGGCCTTTATGGAAGAGTGGCAAGAAGAAAGCCATTTCTTAAAAATATCCATAAAAAGTGTAATTTAAAGTTTGCCACAAGCCACCTGGGAGACACACCAAACATGTGGAAGAAGGTGCTCTGGTCAGATGAAACCAAAATTCAACTTTTTGGCAACAATGCAAAACGTTATGTTTGGCGTAAAAGCAACACAGCTCATCACAATGAATACACCATCCCCACTGTCAAACATGGTGGTGGCAGCATCATGGTTTGGGCCTGCTTTTCTTCAGCAGGGACAGGGAAGATGGTTAAAATTGATGGGAAGATGGATGGAGCCAAATACAGGACCATTCTGGAAGAAAACCTGATGGAGTCTGCAAAAGACCTGAGACTGGGATTGAGATTTGTCTTCCAACAAGACAATGATCCAAAACATAAAGCAAAATCTACAATGGAATGGTTCAAAAATAAACATATCCAGGTGTTAGAATGGCCAAGTCAAAGTCCAGACCTGAATCCAATCGAGAATCTGTGGAAAGAACTGAAAACTGCTGTTCACAAATGCTCTCCATCCAACCTCACTGAGCTCGAGCTGTTTTGCAAGGAGGAATGGGAAAAAAATTCAGTCTCTCGATGTGCAAAACTGATAGAGACATACCCCAAGCGACTTACAGCTGTAATCGCAGCAAAAGGTGGCGCTACAAAGTATTAACTTAAGGGGGCTGAATAATTTTGCACGCCCAATTTTTCAGTTTTTGATTTGTTAAAAAAGTTTGAAATATCCAATAAATGTCGTTCCACTTCATGATTGTGTCCCACTTGTTGTTGATTCTTCACAAAAAAATACAGTTTTATATCTTTATGTTTGAAGCCTGAAATGTGGCAAAAGGTCGCAAAGTTCAAGGGGGCCGAATACTTTCGCAAGGCACTGTATATATATTTAGGTTTTATATACTTTTTGGTTTTATACGTATATATTTAGAGGAATTAAATACTATATTTTTTACCATTCTCACCTTCAAAGTCACAAAAAGGCAGTGATTAAATTCAGCAAAGGCTTGACAACCAACATCAAATCCAATTTTATTGGTCACATACACATGGTTAGCAGATGTTAATGCAAGTGTAGCGAAATGCTACACTCACATTAAATGCTTGTGCTTCTAGTTCCGACCGTGCAGTAATATCTAACAATTTCACAACAACTACCTTATACACGCAAGTGTAAAGGAATGAATAAGAATATATGGAAGAGCGATGGCCGAACGGCATAGGCAAGATGCAGTAGATGGTAAAGTATATACGAGATGAGTAATGTAGGGTATGTAAACATTTTATAAAGTGGCATTGTTTAAAGTGACTAGTGCTACGTTTATTGCATCCAATTTTTAATTATTAAAGTGGCTAGAGATTTGAGTCAGTATGTTGGCAGCAGCCAACTCAATGTTAGTGAGCGGGGCGGCAGGGTAGCCTAGTGGTGAGAGTGTTGGACTAGTAACCAGAAGGTTGCAAGTTCAAACCCCTGAGCTGACAAGGTACAAATCTGTCATTCTGCAACTGAACAGGCTGTAACTGAAAATAAGAATTTGTTCTTTACTGACTTGCCTAGTTAAATGAAGGTAAAATGAAAAATGGCTGTTTAACAGTCTGATGGCCTTGAGATAGAAGCTGTTTTTCAGTCTTGGTCCCAGCTTTGATGCACCTGTACTAACCTCGCCTTCGGGACAATAGCGGGGTGAACAGGAATTGGCTCGGGTGGATGTTCTCCTTAATGATCTTTTTGGCATTCCTGTGACATTGGGTGGTGTCGGTGTCCTGGAGGGCTGGTAGTTTACCCCTGGTGATGCGTTATGCAGACCTCACTACCCTCTGGAGAGCCTTGCGGTTGTGCGCGGAGCAGTTGCTGTACCAGGCGGTGATACAGCCCAACAGGATGCTCTCGATTGTGCATCTGTAAAAGTTTGTGAGTGTTTTTGGTGACAAGCCACCACACTCCGAGGGCCCTCACCTCCTCCCTGTAGGCCACCTCGTCGTTGTTGGTAATCAAGCCTACCACTCTAGTGTCATCTGCAAACTTGATGATTGAGTTGGAGGCGTGCATGGCCACACAGTCATGGGTGAACAGGGAGTACAGGAGGGGGCTGTGAACGCACCCTTGTGGGGCCCCAGTGTTGAGGATCAGCGGGGTGGAGATGTTGTTTCCTACCCTCACCACCTGGAGGCGGCCCGTCAGAAAGTCCAGGACCCAGTTGCATAGGGCGGGTCAAGACCCAGGGTCTCGAGCTTAATAACAAGTTTGGAGGGTACTATGGTGTTAAATGCTGAGCTGTAATCGATGCACCGCATTATTACATAGGTATTCATCTTGTACAGATGGGTTAGGGCAGTGTGCAGTGTGATTGCGTTGTCTGTGGACCTATTGGGGCAGTAAGCAAATTTTACATAAATGTAAAAGCAAAAAATATTCTCAGGATTGAAGTGCTTAATGCTGCGTGCTGAACATCGCTTTATTGATATGTGATTACAGCACCACACATTACACTAAATACAGCAACTCGCCCAAGCCTCCCCATTTCTCCTTCACCCAAATCCAGACAGCTGATGTTCTGAAAGAGCTGCAAAATCTGGACCCCTACAAATCTGCCGGGCTAGACAATATGGACCCTCTCTTTCTAAAATTATCTGCCGAAATTGTTGCAACCACTATTACTAGCCTGTTGAACCTCTCGTATCGTCTGAGATTCCCAAAGATTGGAAAGCTGCAGTGGTCATCCCCCTCTTCAAAGGGGGAGGCACTCTAGACCCAAACTGCTACAGACCTATATCTATCCTACCCTGCCTTTCTAAGGTCTTTGAAAGCCAAGTTAACAAACAGATCACCGACCATTTCGAATCCCACCGCACCTTCTCCGCTATGCAATCTGGTTTCAGAGCTGGTCATGGGTGCACATCAGCCACACTCAAGATCCTAAACGATATCATAACCGCCATCGATAAGAGACATTACTGTGCAGCCGTATTCATCAACCTAGCCAAGGCTTTCAATTCTGTCAATCACCACATCCTTTTCGGCAGACTCAACAGCCTTGGTTTCTCAAATGATTGCCTCGCCTGGTTCACCAACTACTTCTCTGATAGAGTTCAGTGTGTAAAATCAGAGGGCCTGTTGTCCAGACCTCTGGCAGTCTCTATGGGAGTGCCACAGGGTTCAATTCTCAGGTCGACTCTCTTCTCTGTATACATCAATGATGTCGCTCTTGCTGCTGGTGATTCTCTGATCCACCTCTAAGCATTCGACACCATTCTGTATACCTTTGGCCATTCTTTGGACACTGTGTTAAGTAACCTCCAGACGAGCTTCAATGCCATACAACTTTCCTTCTGTGGCCTCCAACTGCTTCTGTGGCCTCCAACTGCTTTTAAATGCAAGTAAAACTAAATGCATGCTCGCTGCCCGCACCTGCCTTCCCATCCAGCATCACTACAAATACCTAGGTGTCTAGTTAGACTGTACACTCTCCTTCCAGACGCACATTAAGCATCTCCAATCCAAAATTAAATCTAGAATCGGCTTCCTATTTTGCAAGAAAGTGTCCTTCACTCATGCTGCAAACATACCCTTGTAAAACTATTCTACCAATCCTTGACTTCGGCGATGTCATTAACAAAAATAGCCTCCAACACTCTACTCAGCATACTGGATGAAGTCTATTACAGTGCCATCCATTTTGTCACCAAAGTCCTATATACTACCCACCACCCCAACCTGTATGCTCTTATTGGCTGGCCCTCACTACATATTTGTCGCCAAACCCATTGGCTACAGGTCATCATTTTCAAGGTAAAGCCCTGCCTTATCTCAGCTCACTGGTCACCATAGCAACACCCACCTGTAGCACGCGCTCCAGCAGGTATATTGCACTGGTCATCCCCAAAGCCAACACTTACATTGGCCGCCTTTCCTTCCAGTACTCTGCTGCCAATGACAAACAAATTGCAAAAAAATCTCTGAAGCTGGAGACATATCTCCCTCACTAACTTTAAGCATCAGCTGTCAGAGCAGCTTACCGATCACTGTACATCCAACTTCCTCATCCCCATATTATTTATCCTCTTGCACCACAATAGCTCTTGCACATCTCACAAGTGTTGATTCTTAATTGTAATAATTATGCCTCACCTCCCTACATTTGCACACTCTGTACATAGATGTGTTGACTACATTTGTTTATCCCATGTGTAACTTGTCACTGCTTTGCGTCATCTTGGCCAGGTAGCAGTTGTAAATGAGAACTTGTTCTCAACTGGCCTACCTGGATAAATAAAAAGGTTATGATTTAGGGTAGGGACATCCAAAGGAATCCCTGATAGCACTAACCGGTGAAAATGCTCACTTGTTACCACAGTCATAAACCCTGCCTATTTCTACAATCTCTTGATGTGATTTAAACACAACCATAACCACACTGCCAACCTCATTCATGACCCTCACTAAATTAAGACCAGAAATACAATAAGACTTTGGTAAGTGTAAACATGGCGTTTTACGGCATGACTGTGGCCAAAATGACAAACTTCAACTCCTGTCAAGAACTCAGAAATTCGCAACATCAGTTCCAATGTGTGTATTGCCTTTTGGATACTGTGGGAAATGGAGCTCATCTTTCTATGAGTTTAAGTCAGAATGTTCAATAAGTTCTCAGATGGCTACAATTTCATTATTTATGATTATGACAGTGTGCAATGTACCATGGTGTCCATTGATTAAGACTTTATTTAAATTTAATTCAGAATCACATGCATACAAATTGACCTAGGCATGTACAAACATGTACAAAGTGATCTTTTGACAATGGCTACACACCAACAGCAGACACAGAATCTCCAAAATACTGAACAAATATTTCTGGGTGGCCTTGGTAAAATTGCCTGAGGAGCCGTTTCCTCTCTTTGGCAGAGTGCTTTGGGTCTTCATTAATATTCCTCAGTAACACCAACAGCGCTTCTTGTGTTGTTCTTTGAGTACAGTCAGTATAAGCCTTTGTTGAGACTTGCTGACAGAACGTGGACCCTAAGGACAATGGAGAGAACAAAATGTAAGTGATGTATTTGAGGCGGTCAGCACTATTCCACAAAGATTACTACTAGATAAGATATTTTACCTGTCACATCTGGTTGTTCCCCTTGCACAACTCTGGCAAGTTTGTCACTGACCAGCTTGTGCAAAGATCCTGGTATCTGAGACAGAAATGTTTCAAGCCAGCCATATATCAAACGTGATGTAATGATTGCATGCTCATATGGCATTCACAATAGTGGTAATAAGAATACATGAGTTATTTGTACACGCAGTGTAAATCACCCTTTTTTAAACAATTTCTTACCCCCTTTTTCTCCAATTTCATAGTATCCAAGTATTCGTAGTTACTATCTTGTCTCATCGCTACAACTCCCGTACAGGCTCAGGAAAGATGAAGGTCGAAAGTCATGCGTCCTCTGAAACACAACCCAACCAAGCCACACTGCTTAGCACAGCGTGCATCCAACCCGGGAGCCAGCTGCACCAAGGTGTCGGAGGAAACACCGTGCGACCTTGGTTAGCGTGCACTGCACCCAGCCCGCCACAGGAGTCGCTAGTGCTCGATGAGACAAGGATAACTGTCCAAACCCTCCCTAACCCGGACGACGCTAGGCCAATTGTGCGTCGCCCCACGGACCCCCCCGGCTGCAACAGAGCCTGGGCGCGAACCCAGAGTCTCTGGTGGCACCGCTAGCGCTAAGACACTGCGCCACCTGGGAGGCAAATCCAGCACCTTTATAATATTGAGCTGCGTGTACACAATGTAAAGAGCAATGTTTTCTACACTCAGTATATATAGCTATTCAAGGAAACTAATAAATCAGTCACTGCTCTCAAAAAAATCAAGAATACCTTAAAAATGTAATGGCGGTTGTCCAGCATAAACATCACCAGGAGGTCCACTTTCTCTTTGGCTAAAGATTTGCTGTGGATGATGGCTCTGGAAAAAGCCATCTTCACAACCATTTTGTTCCCAATCTAAAAATGAGACAATATAAGTTATTCCAACATTATGCACAATTTGATTCTGGTTAATCAAGATCTGGCAGGTAGTGTAGCAGTTAAGAGCATTGGGTCAGTAACCGAAAGTGCACTTTTAAATCCCAGAGCATTGTGAAAATTTTGAGCAAGGCACTCAACCCTAATTGCGCCTGTAAACTCCTCTGGATAAGAGCGTCTGCTAAATGAGTCCAAAGTAAATTAATAAGAACGCAGACTCCATACAGAAATGACTATCCTATGGTCTTCACCTCTTTGTCCAGCTTGATTTCCAGCGGGTCTGCAGCCATAGCCATGAAGCGCAACAATGTGCGCAGTTCCTCCCGCTTACGAGGGTGCAGAAGCTTCAAACACAACTGCAGTGCCTCAAGAGCTTTATAAAACTTCGCATTCACTGAAAAAAAGAAGAACAAGTTAATGCAGCCCTACAAATTGCTTATGATTGGCCTGGAAACAATTTTTAAAAATTAAAAAGTATAAAAAGTTCCAATCATGACCCAAGTAATATGAAGTGGCCATAGCTCTGGTCTCACCTAGTAATTCGGTAACCCCAGTGTAGATGTCAGACATGTGGTTGGCGAGCAGGGGTGAGCGGTCGGACTGGCCATAGTATTTCACCAATGTTTCATACAGCAGAAGTTTGCACTGCTGGGTGCCTGAGCCTGAACAACAGGGCTGACCCTGGCCGACACCCACCACGTCTGGACATCTGGGCAGATCACGGCTCACCTCCACCACCTGCTGGTCAGGCAGGAACTCCAGACAGTCCAATGCTGCTGTAAGCCAATCATCCTCCCTTCAACAGAATAAATAATCATGTGCCACTGAAACTTATGTCACTCACCACCAGGAATATTATCCTCCGTAGCCCTGCATGAGATAAGTGTCATTCATGTTAAAAATATCCATCTTAGCTATTCAAGTAAGACCAATAAGTCACACTACATACTGCGAGTCCTTGAAGGCCCTCAGGATCTCACGGTCCAGGTAGTTGCTGGTGTAAATCAAGTCTGGGTCCCTCTGTGCCATGCGACGGGGAGAGGTCTCTCCACCTTCTAACAGATTGTCCAACATAGGGAGCTCTACCAGCTGCAGCAGTCTCAGCATCGTTTCCTCACGCAACACTTCATCAACCACTACAGAGTAAAGGAATGGACTGTCAACTAGAGTTCAATATTAGTCCTGAGGAACACTGCAGTGTTCCGAGATGCAGCACATTTTAGTTTTTGCCCAACACCAGCACCTCTGATGTAGTTAAATCAGATGATACCGACTTTACACTATCATAGTAGATGACTTACAGGTCTGTGGTAATGGAGAATCAATGTGTGCTTTGCTTGGACTCAGACTCAGGTTTCCCAGGACAGTTTCCAACAGTTGGTTGGATCTCAGAGGTGTACCATGTGAATAGAGTTGCTCCTCTTGCCTGCAACATTTGAAAGCAAAGTTAAATAAAGACAACATCCAATTAATATTTCATATTGATTTGTCTCAAATGAAATAAATAGAATCAAAACAAATAACCACCTGCAGGAAGCACTGCAAAAGGTGCTTTGAATACCAGGAGAAAGGACTCCTTTTTCAAGTTCATCCATAGAAGGCATTTGTGTGTTCAGAAACCTGTAGAGGTAACCATTGCTGTCCTGGAAAACATCTTGCCTCTTATCTTTGCCAAAGACCTTTGCTCCAACTGTCTCAAACACCTTACAGTCCAGGAGGGCCTGACAAACACGCACCACCTTGTCCCGTGAGATGTCAGCACCTTCAAAGAACTTGTTCTGGACTATATGGGCCAACACCACAGCCACTGCATCTGATCCCAGAAAGCAGTCATTATGCGACTTCAGGTGAAAGCGCCTTCGCTTCACCTTTACTGACATTTTGAGGTTGGCAATGATGCTGCTCCACATAGGAGAGGCCTGGAATGACTTATGGACCATGCCATGACCTGTAACACAAAATAAGTGAGAAAAGAAACTGGTTATAAGTTTAACCATATCCTTCGTTAAACAATCAGCAGCCAGTGCTTGATAAAGAGTTTTGGTAGACCACTCAAGGCCTTCAAGGACAACAAGACAGGAAAGTCAAATGTACCAACAAATACATGGGAGTCATTGGTTTGATTGTTATGTAGAAAAATATGACGACCATGTAGGCTAATGATTCGTGCATTCGTCTACAGCCATCAATAAAGGTCAAAGTTTGTACCTGGAGAACGCATACACAACTTTCCAGACAAATTCAGCGCGGCAGCTCTCTCCTTTACTGTGGCCATTCCTCAATTGGTAAGGATGGTGGTGACGTAATGAAGAAGAAAAAAACGTTCTGTCCAAAACGTTACCCTTTTATTCATTCCTCAGGTGAGCAAGGGAAACCTTAATTAGCTGTTAAAGACGCAGTAGAATAATAAGTAGAATAGTATACGAACGCAGTAGGCATTATCCCTGCTGATTACATCAATTGAACCTGAACAATTGAGCGAATGTAACAAAAATGTTGGCTACTCATTTCGATTTAAAATAGTGGTATGTAGTGAATAGTAGAACTAACCAGCATGGATTGTTTTGTCAAAGAGCTCGCTTTTACATTTTTGGTGTCTTCTACTCCAAGGACTACGCTAATACAGCGTAAAGGACACTTTGGAACAATTACACAATTGAACACTAGATGGCAGCCAGAGCAAATAAACGCTCGTTCCGTTTATGTAAAGTAATTTGTAGTTATAATCTATTGGTCAGTCAGTTTAAAAACAATATGTCAGGTTTCTGCATCTTGTTTTTTATTCCCATTGTGATTGGTTCCTGAGCCCATAGGAGGACCACTTGAAATGTTATGTTTTACGTTATTAAATAAGCACTTTCATAAACGTCCACTGTCCTCCAAGAGTTGCTGCATTTCCTCTTAACTTCAGTCTATTGCATTCACCTTGGTTGGAGAGCGAGGTAGCAGCAGCGTTCCCTTCCCTTTACAAAAGTAGAATAATGTGGACAGGTCTAGCCACACAGTGTGTATGGAATGCACTGTCACCCACCAGTCGACATATTGGGTTGCAGCTACCATACTTGGTTGGCTAGGGTCGTCACTAGTTACCACAGCCACAAAGTTATATACCCCGCCTATCTCTACAAATGATCTTCTTAAAATGTGATTAAAACCTTACCCTTACCACACTGATAACATTATGCCTTACCCTAAATTAAAACCACAATAAAAATGTTGTGTTAATGAATTGTAACGATATAGCCAAGTTTTACTTTGTGGTTGTGGTAACTAATTGAAACCGTTGACTAAGGTAGCCAGATATATGTATATCATGATGAGA
The DNA here is from genome assembly GCF_036934945.1 of Oncorhynchus masou masou. Classification (NCBI taxonomy): domain Eukaryota; kingdom Metazoa; phylum Chordata; class Actinopteri; order Salmoniformes; family Salmonidae; genus Oncorhynchus; species Oncorhynchus masou. The sequence goes on along the minus strand of NC_088233.1, from coordinate 16,892,694 downwards.
TACTAATATACATGCCCTAACAATGGAAGTCGTTGTCCCAAAGGTGGGAAGCTTAGCTCCAATAATAAGCCCATAGAAACTCATTGGCTTTATTTTGGACATATTTTGTCGAGGGTGAAACCTCTCGCTTCGCCTCTTCCTCTCTGGGTACCTAAATGTTGCTCAGTCAGTCTTCACTTCTCAAAGACTTGTTATAGATATGCTGCTGTGCATGTGTCAGACCAGCGCCAAATTCAGTCCAGTTTTTCCTCGCGATATGAAAGTGTGTTCTGTGTACCCGCCTCTCCCCTGGCTGTGCGCGAGCTATGCTATGAATTTACCCAACATGTCAGGTAGCTAGGCCCACTACACATTACCTTTGTTACTAGCCATGTTTTTTCATAAATGTAGCTCAACAAACAACACTGTCATTAGATATACTTTGAACCTTGCTAGAATATTTATTTAAAGTCGCTTATTGTGTATTCTAAAAAGTGTGCCTGTTTCTTCACATCTAACGTTACAACGGCAACCAGCTGAAAATGGTAAATCACCATGCTATAGCTAACCAGCTGACGTTAGCTCGCTGGTAGTGGCAGAGGGGATCTAGCGGTAAGTCGATACGAGTGAATTGTTCTGGTCCTTAGGACTTGAAGACACTGTTCCTAGGCCGTCATTGAAAATAAGAATTTGTTCTTAACTGACTTGCCTAGTAAAATAAAAAAAAATATAAAAAAAATAAATTAGTCAGATTCCGCTAAAAAAACGTGTTTTAATGTTGCAAAACGTTTTGCAAAGGAAAACGTTAACTTCAAACGTTCAATGTCATGCAACGAAAACGAGGTTCTATTGGACAAATTCAAGTAGGCCCCTCCCCGTTCCATTTGGTTCCTACTCTAAACTCTTTCCGTGACAGAACGTTTTCCAACAGAATCAGACTAATGAATAGGGGCTCCCGGGTGGCGCAGCAAGTGTAAGGCACTGCATCTCAGTGGTAGAGGCGTTACTACAAACCCTGGTTCAATTCCAGGCTGTATCACAACTGGCTGTGATTGGGAGTCCCATAGGGCGGCGCACAATTGGCCCAGAGTCGTCCAGATTATGAGAGGGCTGGGATGTCCTTGTCCCATTGCGCTCTAGTGACTCCTTGTGGCGCTCTTGACTTCGGTCGCCAGCTGTACAGTGTTTCCTTAGACACATTGGTGTGGCTGTCTTCCAGGTTAATGCAAGCAGTGTGTCAAAAAGCAGTGCGGTTGGTGGGGTTGTGTTTCAGAGGATGCATGGCTCTCAACCTTCGCCTCTCCCGAGTCCATATGGGAGTTGCAGCAATGGGACAAGACTGTAACTACCAATTGGATATCATGAAAAAAGGGTAAAAGTACTCCAAAACGTAAAACTGAAAAAGTAGGGAGAAATCAAACAAATATAAAACTAGATTGATCACGTGGAGAGCAGATGATGCTTAATATTTATATTCAAAGAAATAGGCATTGAGGCATTCAGAGAGATGTACAAGACACAATTAAAATAATTAATTTGATATTCCAGATCTAACACTGTTCCTTTATAGAGTAAGTGTTGAGTGTATTTTCACTTTATTTCTCAGAAGACTTAGCTATCTTAGATTGTTTTAAAGTCCTGAATAATATTTGGAGCACAATACAACTATGCAGAAACAGACTGGCACAATTTTTTAAATGTTAGATATCAGTATATTGGCAGAAAAAATATATGATAAAGTAAAAGACTATAGTTAAAAGTATGTTACTGCCTGGCTGATGCAAAAGCCGCTACCCACCAAGGGTGTTACTGCATCGTTTTATTTATCCTTTATTTCAACATGGAGTCAAATGTGAGGTATCTTAGTCATCATATCCTGCATGTTCCTGTCATGTAGTTCCTGGTTATCTAAAGCTTTTAAAATCACCCCATAAATTAATCATAATAATGAAAGTAATAGGCCTATGTTATTTTATTTGCACAGTATTTTGTGTGGTGTGAATCTATAATGCTTCTTCACATAAGGCCCGGGGGGGTGTGGTATATGGCCAATATACCATGGCTAAGGGCTGTTATGCATGACGCAACGCGGAGTGCCTGGATACAGCCCTGAGCCGTGGTATATTGACCATATACCACAAACCCCCGAGGTGCCTTATTGCTATTATAAACTGGTTGCCAACTTAATTAAAGCAGTAAAAATACATGTTTTGTCATACCCATGGTATACGATCTGAAATACCACGGCTGTCACCCAATCAGCATTCAGGGCTCAAACTACCCAGTTTATAATCTCTAACAATGTTATTGAGTTCAGTAACCACCTCATGTAATTTTGTAATTGTAGTATATGAGCCCTAAATACGTTGCTGTAGCTGTGCTTAAAGAATTTAAGTCAGAGTAGCATTCACGATAGATGACATTGTGATTAAATACATATTATCCTCACCTCAGGGCTTTGATTATGGCAGTGTTTTTTTCTCAGTGCATTACAGGACAATAGTCATATAACTCACAAAAGGTCATACAGACTTCATGTTGCTGATGGGAATTATCCCGTTATGTGGATGGTGTCCTTTTAATTTTGCTTTTCATGGTTTATAGAATTGTTTAATATCTGCTCAAGTGAATCAGTGGAGAGGCAAATAAAGACATTGGCCCCCCAGGTCACAATGTCATTTATGATAGTAGCAAATTCTAACGGGATCATTTAATCCCTGCACATGATTGAGTACGGTGCAGGTTAAATGGAGAAAATACTCTTCTATTAAAGGATCGTCGGCAGTGAAGACCTACTTAAAAAGTCAGTCATGATGAGGACACGGGGGGCCATCTACACAGGTCATATTAAATAACTTATATAATTTAGAAGCTGAATGACAGGGCAATTTGTCCATTTAGTGTTATGGCTCTGACCCCTATTAGACTCTCAGGACTGCTTAATTTCCACCTTGATGGGTTGAAGAACTACTACCAAATCACTGCATTGTATCCCCCTGCAATGCTGTTTACTTAGTGACTGAATAATAATAATGTTTTAATGCTGTAGGCCTATACCAAATATACTTTGTTGTACACACTTATCATTCAATATTTATTTTTTACTTTACAGAAGTTATCAGGGTGTTAAAAGAGTCCCAACAAAACCTTCTCCTGACCTGAACATCTTGATGGATGTCAGTGCAGACTCAGGGAAACGCCCCACTACGGTAAGCTAGGGTTACTCTAGAAATACATACAAGATAATAGAATAGAATGCATATGTCTATGCTTGTTTGTATAACTTACAGTAAAACGTATTGTTCTCTTTAGACTGGAGGACACGACTTTGAAAAGGAGCTGTCGTTATCATATCACGAGACAGACAGTGGCATCATTTCCTTACAGGTTTTGGAGTTTAAAACAATTCTTCATGAAGCAGTGGAAGAACTACATATTCACAGGGTACTTTGATTTATACATATCCTTCAAATATCTCTTGATATTATAGTAACATAAAGACAGATCATAGCTTTGTACATTCTCTGAAATTGTTACAGGAATTACAACATAAAACAAAATCGTTATATTTTCAGGAATGTCTCCACAATAACAACTTCCTCTTCATCCCATTGTTTACCAGGAAGAGCTCAGACACTTACGGCTCTATTTGGTCAAGTCATGAGGAACTGGGGAGTGTAATTTCGTAGGAGGTATATTATGAGTTTTCAGAGGAAGCTCACAGCCCTTTTTGGCCATCTGGACACAAGCCAGCTGTAGTTGCACATCTGAACGGGGTCATGCAAGCAAAGACCTGGTGAATTCATGTCTTTGCTTGTAAAAAGGGTACCCTGGAGCAAGCACTTTAAACCTGACACTGGACATGTTTAAAGGTTATAAGAGGAAAATAAACCATTGGCTCTCACATTTTATTGTTATTACCATGTTTCTGGGACAAAAACATTGAATCAATATGATCCTCAGGCATGCCGTTAAAGTAACACTTTGTAGTTCTTGCGTTTATTGGTGTGATGTTAAAAGCATAGCTTGTCATGTCAGACTATCTTACGCCGGCCAAATTTGTTTTCATATACATTGTGAAGATGCAATAGTGGCAAATACTTTTAACTACATCAATTTAAAATTATAATAAGTTAAGTTTGGGCATCTCATTGATCTGCCTGCATTCCGACTCCAGGTGTAATCCAGATCATTTTATGCCTTGACTATGAAGAGAATAAATGAAAACCAATAGCAGGCATTTATCTGATTTTAGAATACTGTGTTGTGAATTTTCATATAATAGGGTGAGTCACATACAGTGTTCAGTTTGCATATGGGATAGGCCTGACATGTACAGTGTGTTGTGGCTCAGGCCTTATTTGATCTGCTGTTGCCTCTTCTGATTTACTTAGATAACCAAGTTTAATAGCCTATTTACTGCCCCCCTATCAAATCAGTATTCCTCTGCAAACTAACAGCTTTATCTTGTGTGCACTTTTTGAGTATGCCATGCTGGTAGCATAGTTTAATGGGAACTTATAAATAAACTCCATGAGCCAACTCCCACACCCATATAAAAAGTCCCTAGATCTAGGAAAGCAATTGACTTTTACCTGCCTTCCAGGGCTGAGGGAGGATAAGGATGGCTTTGCACTAATATCACCACTCTAATGTACCGCTACTTTCCCAACGATATTGGGGTGAACTACTGAAACTCAATTCAAAGTTGAGCCTCCCTCTTTGAATGTATTCTGTGGACCATGTAAAACTCCATCTTTAAGAAAAATATATTGGTATTTTTCATATTACTTTAATGCTAAGAATACTGTACTACTATTGTGAAATCTGTGAGATTTACTATGTATTTCTAATATTTGTATTGTCTTTTTGCTTCAGGAGGCTGAAACTCGGTATGAAGAGCAGATTAGTAAACTTGTGTTGGAGAAGCAGGAATTAGAATGGCAGAAGGTACCGAGTTAGACAAGTTGTCTCCTAATTGGGCTAGTTGAATGAGACAGCTGCAAATATTTGACTGATGCATTACTCATTATTGTCAGTGTGCTTGCGTAAGCTAGCTAAGTAAAAAATAACAATTATTTAATTATTTATCAGTTCACCTCTTGAATTATTATCTGAGTTAACGTAATGCCTTCTTCTTTGTAGGAATCCCTTCAACATCAAATTGACAACATGGCAAATCAACATACAGAGTCTCTTGCCAATGTTAAAAAACAGGTGATTTTCTCAGCGTCATTGTCATTGGGTGCAGCAAAATCATATAATATGTTGCCTCAGTGCTCTTTTCCTTCTGTGTAAGGGCAAGTAGAACGGGCACATATGATCAACCTTTACAATGGTGAATGTGCATAAAGATGGAGGAATTCAGAATCAACGTCATTGTTTTAGCACTGCCCACAGTTTTTAAACTACTGCACGCAACATTTTTCAATGTGCCAGTAAATCAGCGCAATTAACTTTTCAGTTTTTTCAAATTTCCGCCATCTTGGAGCTAGTATTGGGATCATGTATACTGTGCTAAGGATGATACTAACAAAAAGTAATGGAGAGCAACGTACAATAGTGCAAACTTAGCAAATTAAGGATTTGTGTTAAGTACATGGGGGCCGCCATCTTTATGCACCTTCGCCATTGATGTTTGTGGATCTGGTGAACTAAAAACAATGTAACCAGCTTTAATTTGTGTTAAAATGATGTCTAACTTTGCTTTATAGTTTGGTGACATTTGTTTCTGATGTCATGATCATAATCATTTTGCAATCTGTTATTTTTTTTCCCCTGAATTAAGTTTCAGTCCAAAATCAGAGGGGTCGAAGGTGAAAGGGTATGATACTCTTTAATTATTTTATTGATACTCGTATTTTTAATGGCATTTTTCACAACATACTGTGTCACTAAAGGTCATTGTTTCATATTGTTTCATATTGTTTTGCTCGAATGCAGTGATGCAAAAATTACCGAGTTTAGTTTAGTCTTAACAAATACAATCTATTCTATTTATTCTAATAAACTAAACAATTGTATTCTGTGGAAATGTTCCGTTGAAGGGAAAGCACCAGCTGACAGCCGAGTTAAAGGACAAGGAGATCAACAGTCTGAAGGAAGAACTGAAATTGTTCCAGGTAACGTTTCTAGGAAACACACACACCCAGAGGGAGCAGGACAGCTCTCCATTCCCCTTTGTTCGTCCCATTTGGAGGCTTTGGATGAACTTTGGGAAGCGCTATCCCACCGCTGATGTTCTGAGTTGGGGTGTGTGTGGAATAGACTCTGGGGTGAGACAGCTAAGGTGTATTATGGCAGTCGCCATGGTCCACTGCATTTACAACCTAACCCTGCGATTGGGCAATAACGTCTCTTTGATATTTTATTTTGTAGTATTATAATGTACTTCTTGGTTATATTATGGCATAATTATGTTGACTTTGTTTTATGTCATATCTTAAACCATTTTAATTCGAGTAAAGATTTTAAGAGTTTCTGTTTATTGAATGTTATGTGCACGTGTGTGAGGCTTTGGTTATACTATAACATTTCCCTGAAAGTCTGCACCATAGTTGTCATGATATCTTGATGAAAAACATAACTGTCTTTTTACTACTGTTTTACAGTTGTTCAAGTACAGTTTGGAGAAGAAATTAAGCGAGCTGGTAAGGATTCCAATTATAGAAATTGTTGACAGGGGAGTGTGGGAGTGGGTGGAATTAAAGAGGAGGATGAGGAGAGGGAATGGCTCATCAGGAGTAACGGATAGGGAGTGTATGACACTTGAACCCCCAGTGCAGCCGAGAAAATATCACTATTAAAATATTTTATAACTGAGCCTCGCTCTGTTTAACCTTCCAGTGGCTAAGAAAAAATGTGTCTTGATACAGACAATCAAACAACAATGACAGCGATGAACAATAAAAGGCTCTCAGGCATGTGTCAAGTTGACTCCTTATCTCTAGGAGGGGAGCCGGCGGCCAAGATGTTAAACAAAGGTCCTCTCAGCCCAAAGTGACAGCAAACTCTTTCCCAGTGTCCTCCTCCTTTGTGGTAGCTGACTGAGGAAAATCATACCAATCCTGACCATTCTACTGAGAGAACCTACTGTACTGCTTTTTACAGGAGAAGAAGCTGCAGCTGCAGACCCAGACCAAAGACAGCCACCTGAAACAACTGGGGGAGGTGGAGAAGAGGTTTGGGGCTCTCTCCAGACATTGTGCCATGGTCAAGCAGGCCCACGAGAAGCTGGAGCAAAATGGTATGCCCGCCACAGCCATGCCCACTTGCACATTTAGACAGAGTATTTTATGTAACACTTAAGTTGCTCTTATACCTGTGCAGAGCAACTTTAAAGGTGTAAAATCTTTTGGGCGACCTGACAAAATCCACATAGAAATGTGAGTTATAGATATGTCATTCGGATTGAAAGCAAGTCTAAGAAGCAGTAGATCTGTTCTATGTGTGCTATTTCTATGCTTCCTGTTTTTAAGTTTACATTTTGTGTATTTTACCTTTAGTTTTGTACACCAGCTTCAAACAGCTGAAAATACAATATTTTGGTTTATGGAAAAGATACTTCACAGCGGTTTAGATGGCACAATGTTTCTCCACACAATACTTGCTTGTTTTGTCACATAAACTAAAATTAGGCAAACTATTAGCATTTTAGTGACCAGGAAATGGCGGTGCGATTTCTGGATAGTGTAAAGTGTTAGTTACCATATGTTTTCAAATCAAGACTTTCCCCAAGACTAACAGATATTACCAGTACGGTGGTGGCCTTTTTTAAATCTGAGAAACCTCAACGTGTTTTGTTATTATGACGTCTGATAACAGTGGCAGGCCATACGTTATCAGGTAGCCATAGCCATTCTTGTCTGACATTTAACCAGTAACTCTGTTGTACTTATATTGCCCTGTTTTTTTAAACATGTTAATCTTTTGCCCCTAAACCATAGTATCACTATTTATGTAAAGTGGTGATACAGTTACGGTGGGGCCAGCAGCTGCTGTTCATTTAAAGGAGATAGGAAACTTTTGTCTGCCTTGTGGAGTTAGTCTGGAAATTGTTACTTTTCCATGTGGCGTAAAGAAAATAGCTACACATAAATCCCAGAAATATTTCATTATTTAGGTAATGAATGAATTTAGTTCAGCAAGCTTCCATTTGTGGACTCTTGATCCCTCTTACAGTTGAAGATGCCATGAGACTCAATAAGAAACTAACTTCTGTCAATAGAAAACAAGAATCCACAATCATCTCCTTAAAACAGGTGAGACATGATTTAAAATGTTACATCATCATTGAATACAGATTGCTGTGTGGAGGGTAAGATTAGGGAGAGCAGGCAGTACCTGGAGGTGTAACTCAAATATTTCCCTGCCTCGGAGATCAAAGACCATATATAATTGCTGTGCCGTATCTCTGGAATAGACATGCAGAGCATGCACAGTGATCTGTTAAGTAGCAGAGACTGAAGGTTACACATATTTTACCATGACATAGTTTTGTTACTGTTCCGACTTATGGATGTGGATCTGAGTTTTGGGCTTGATAACCATGTTAGTATCCCACTTTGAAAGTTAAGGCACTCATATGTTACTTTCTTCGTCAAGGAAGTGGAGGAACTTAATAACAAGCTTATTAAGGCCAAAGTGACATCTGTGGGTAGATCTGAAGAGAACTGCAACCTCACAGTCAAAGAGCAAAACATACAGCAACTCCAACACAGGCTGCATGTGGTAAAATTTATTTTTTGGGATATATTAATTGTTATCTTAATTTACTTGTATATCAAGACAACATTAATTAAATGTTAATTATTCAATAGGTTTTTATTTTTGTATTTTTCAGGAAACTGAAATTAATAAAAAACTCAGAGATGAGCATACAACTGAAAGAAATGGAAAAAAGGTCAGAATCAATTCCCCCTCACCCTACACAGCATAGTATAAAACATATTCAACCCTTTTCCCCCAATTACCCCATAATGATGTGGGTTGCTCGATGGGGTGAAAATGTTAAAAGGTTACATTTGATGATTTTGGGGGAGGTGTGTCAGTATAAAATAAAGGTGGTTGGCTTGTGGGCGTTGGGAGAGGGGGATTTCCACGCAGGGCAGGCAAGCGGTTGTGCTGTATGTCATTAACACAGCCCCCACCCCCTTTGTGTGTGTGTTCAGGAGGTGATGAACTGCCTACAGCTTGCCCAGCAGCTTCTGCTGACACAGACTCAGGCTGTGAGCCGAGTGGAGCTGGAGCTTCAAGCACAACGAGAGGAGTACCAGGTCAGGACTTTGAGCAATTATTAGTCTCCTAGTTTCTAACAAACAAACTAAGCTAAAGAAAAGGATGCTTTTATCTTTTTTGATGATTAAACATCAATTGTTTAGTTTATATATTCATAATATGAATGTTATTCTGCTCTATAACAACTTATAGCATGTTTTAATACACCCATGACTTATAAGGGAATTGAAAGACAAAAAGTGTATGATACATTTTCTGAAAATATAACAATTTGAAAGGTTGGGTTTAAGTGAACAGATTGTACATGGTTAAATACAAAACGGTAGAATAAAACACTTCCTCTTAGTCACAGAACAAAGGTTTCTTATATAATTTAAATGATTGCGGAGTGAAGTTCTACAAGGAAAGAAATAAATGATGGTGCTCACAGCACATAAAGGTGATGGAGTACATTGTATATCACACTTTACACATTAGAACACACAAAGTGCAACTGAATGATATGTGTTTATTGTGTTTATTCTGCCTTTAAAGACGCTTGTCTTTTACTCGCCTCTCTTCCTCGTTTTAATTCACCGTCATTCATTTATTAAAATCATTATTAACATGACACAACCCAACTGATTTGTATTAGCTTCTCTGTGTGTTTAAAACCCTCTGTCCAGGTTAAATAAACACATAAAAATGTATTATTGCATTAAAAATCTCTCGGGTGATGAATTTTATTGCAGGCCCTTAAAAGAGAACATGAAGTGATCCAAGAGAAGATCCAGGAAAAAGAAGACCGATTCACTCATCTGCTGGAGGAGTACAGACATTGTAGAATGATCTGGGAAAATGAGGTATCACTGAATATTGTCAAATACGGTTGAAAATATGTTGTTGTGATGTACTGGACACGTTTATTTAATGGAGAAATGTTCTCTTGTGATGTAAAACTAAACTAGAGGCATGCTATATTTATGTGTTTTTATTTCACATACAGTTGAAGTCGGAAGTTTACATACACTTAGGTTGGAGTCATTAACACTTGTTTTTCAACCACTCCACGCATTTCTTGTTAACCAACTATAGTTTTGTCAAGTTGGTCAGGACATCTACTTTGTGCATGACACAAGTAATCTTTCCAACAATTGTTTACAGACAGGTTATTTCACTTATAATTCACTGTATCACAATTCCAGTGGGTCAGAAGTTTACATACACTAAATTGACTGTGCCTTCAAACAGCTTGGAAAATTCCAGAAAATGGTGTCATGGCTTTAGAAGCTTCTGACAGGATAATTGACATATTTTGAGTCAATTGGAGGTGTACCTGTGGATGTATTTTAAGGCATACCTTCAAACTCAGTGCCTCTTTGCTTGACATAATGGGAAAATCAAAAGAAATCAGCCAAGACCTCAGAAAAAAATTGTAGACCTCCACAAGTCTGGTTCATTCTTTGGAGCAATTTCCAAATGCCTGACGGTACCAGGTTCATCTGTACGAATAATAGTACGCAAGTATAAACACCATGGGACCACGCAGCCGTCATACCGCTCAGGAAGGAGATGCGTTCTGTCTCCTAGAGATGAATGTACTTTGGTGCAAAAAGTGCTAATCAATCCCAGAACATCAGCAAAGGACCTTGTGAAGATGCTGGAGGAAACATGTACAAAAGTATCTATATTCACAGTAAAACGAGTCACATATCGACATAACCTGAAAGGCTGCTCAGCAAGGAAGAAGCCACTACTCCAAAACCACCATAAAAAAGGCAGACTACGGTTTGCAACTGCACATGGGGACATAGATCGTACTTTTTGGAGAAATATCCTCTGGTCTGATGAAACAAAAATTGAACTGTTTGGCCATAATGACCATCGTTATGTTTGGAGGAAAAGGGCTTGGAAGCTGAAGAACACCATCCCAGCCGTGAAGCACGGGGGTGGCAGCATCATGTTGTGGGGGTGCTTTGCTGCAGGAGGGACTGGTGGACTTCATAAAATAGATGGCATCATTATGTAGGAAAATGATGTGGATATATTGAAGCAACCTCTCAAGACATCAGTCGGGAAGTTAAAACTTGGTCGCAAATGAGTCTTACAAATGAATAATGACCCCAAGCATACTTCCAAAGTTGTGGCAAAATGGCTTAAAGCCAACAAAGTCAAGGTATTGGAGTGGCCATCACAAAGCCCTGACCTCAATCCCATAGATTGTAACTGAAAAAGCTTGTGCGAGTAAGGAGACCAACAAACTTGACTCAGTTACACCAGCTCCGCCAGGAGGAATGGGCCAAAATTCACCCAACTTATTGTGGGAAGCTTGTGGAAGGCTACCCAAAACGTTTGACCCAAGTGAAACAATTTAAAGGCAATGCTACCAAATACTAATTGAGTGTATGTAATCTTCTGACCCACTGGGAATGTGATGAAATAAAAGCTGAAATAAATCATTCTTTCTGCTATTATTCTGACATTTCACATTCTTAAAATAAAGTGGTGATACTAACTAATTTTTACTAGGATTAAATATCAGGAATTGTGAAAAACTGAGTTTAAATGTATTTGGCTTAGTGTATGTAAACTTCTGACTTCAACTGTAGCTATCGAAACACATGGAATGAGTTTGACACATTCTTAACGCCATGAAAAACTAAAACAGCCCTTTACTAAGTGTTACATTACTTTTGAATTGCATGTGCTTTAACAGAAACTGACATTACAAGAGAGGATCCAGTCAGAGCACCAAGACCTGAGATCTGTAAAGGAGGCTTATAGCCACCTTCATGAGCAACACACAGAGCTATCATCCCGAGCTATACTGCAAGCAGAACACATACAGGGACTAGAGGTGAGACAGCAACATTTCCCAAATCAAAATAGGAGCTATATATGCTGACATACAATGCTGATTAATAACAGAAAGACCTATGTTTAATTGCAGTATTTCAGCCTCACACCGTGAATAACTCAATAACACTTTGTTGTCTGTTTTGATTCACCGATACAGAGTGGAATGAAGGACTATGTTAAAGACAATGAGAATCCAATGGTTGAAAACAGAGATCAATCCGCTAAGGATGAATATGTCTCAAAGGACGTTTTTAGAGTGGACACAGTTGTAGTGGATGAAGTGGCTCAAACAGCGGAAAGTGAATCTACACAGGATAATCTAGATGTTACAGATGTGTCAGGTAATGTAGTGATCCACTTCAATTGCATGATAGATTGCCATTGTTTTAAAATTAATTGCAGATTTAATTGTGATATTGATGTAGTTGCAATGAATGAACATCAATAATACATTTTTGGGAAATGTATTATTGATGTTGTTTGACTATGTGATTTACCTACACAGACCAAAGCAGGGAAGTCGGTCCTTCCCGTTGTTCGGAGACTGTGATTGATGCCTCCCCACAGACAGCCCACTGTAAGGTTATCGATAGTGTACAGGCCACCCATGGTTCCAATCCAGATCGGTCCACAGACGTAGAGGGAGGTGGAAAGAGCTGTCAGGGTGAAGACAAGCCTAGCTCAGTGCTCCAGCCACCAGCAGGAAGTCTGAAGGGGTTGGCTTCGCTCCAGTCTGGATCTGCAGACGATCTGACCACGGTCACAGACGTGGTCCATGTGCTGAGTATTTGCGGAATTGGAGAAGGTCAGGCAACTGACTCAAACAACAAACGTAGCTCCAGTGATTTCAATTATCCATTCTGCAGTTTGATTAATAATGTCTGCTCGTCCAGCAACGTCCATCTGAGCGACAAAGGTGACTCTATGAGTCGGCTATCTGGCTTTGAGAACAGTTCTGTTTATGGTGCGCTAAACAGTGACCCAGTGGCTGGAGGAACAAGGGATGGAGAGCAAGAACAGAGTGTGTATACACCAGAGATGACAACCAGCCAGACATTTAATAAACACAGAGGCAGACAGAAAAGCACATCATCATTTCAGGACATTGACCCAGTCCAAGCTGTGACCCCATTGGCAGTCTCACAGTCAGATCCATGCAACTTTCTCCTTCAGAAGGTCATTGAAATCCATGAAATAAGATGTCACACGCCAGAGGCCAATGAGGTCAACATCCTTTCAGAGTCACCTAGCAGCTCATTACCAGCCTCAGCCCAACAACACAGCAACACACACATTGAGAATCCGACAGAACAAGAGACAATCGGCACATCTTGTCTTCCATCACAGCCCCTGAACCTGCCACAGCAAATCAATCCCCATGGTGTTGTTGCACAGGAATGTGCTCAGTCTGACTGTAATATTGGAACCGAGCCTGAGGACAAGCATAAACAACCAGCTAGAGACTGTGTGCCAGTAACTGAGGATGCACTTTATCCTAATTGTCAGGAAACCTTACCAGAGAGTGGAGATCTCAATGTGAGCCCTGATGCTGGAACCCATGGAGATCCTGAACAACCTTCTTCAGATGTTTTTGTGGATGTTGACGGACCTGTTGGATCACAGTCCCAACCATGTCCAGTGGCTATGGACTCACCACAGTCTGAGAGGGTTCATGAAGGCCACTGCTGTAACTCTACAGTGGAGGAGAAGTTGAGACCACAACATGCCGATGACAAAGATATTGAAGTTAAGCACAACAACCCAGCGACCTCCAAACCCCCAAGCGATGAGACAGATCTCTCCCCCAAAAGCAATCATTCAAAACAATCTTGCCTGCTGAAAACTGAGGAGAAGACATCTGAAACCATTGACTATTCATTTCTAGCAAGCAACAAAAGATATCGATCATCATTTGAGTTAATTTCAGAGAAGAGGGACCTACATTCCAGGAACATGCACAGCATCGTAATTAGTCAAACAACCCCGACATGCCAGATATCCCCAGTGTCTGACCTGAAAACTAAACTGTCCTCTGGATTCCAAGAGCCTCCTTCTCCATTCACAATACCCATCTTTCTAAAGGGCAAGCAAAACACCAGAGGTGAGTGAGGCAATCATTTAGAGTACTCTAGTTTAAAGATTGTGGTATTTTCAAATAATCTTTCTTGTTTTGTGGCTTCATGATTGCTTCCCTGAGATCGGCGTACCTGCATTTTTATAAAATGTCTCAGATTGGCTTGAGTATATCTTCTATTCCCTCTGTCATTTAGATCCATCAATGATGACTAGGTCTGCAGACTCGCACAACCCTCCCAGCCTCCTGACGTCCCACAAGAGAGATCATCAAGGGGAATGGAACACCATTAGAGAGACCTTTTATGAAATGTCAGCAGAAAAAGTGAGTTGATATACAGTATCTAAGAAGCAGGGGGGAAAACCCTAGTGAGCTAAACTCGCAGCTATGCAGAGCAATGAAGTTAAAAAGTGTGCTTCAAGTTTATTTCCATTTCCAAAAACGTTTCAGCAAGGGTGGAATGAGGTTGATAGTCTCAGTGTATTCATCACGTAGAGCAGTGTTGTCGAGCAAATCTTTTCCCGGAGGCAGCATTCGTTCTTCAGCAACCGTCGGAGGGCCGCACTGAAATGTTGTTATATTTCCTTGCCTTCAAAAATGACAAAGAATAGTCCTCTATCCATAGTTTTATGAATTTGCGATGCTCCCTGACTGTTTAGTGATTATTAGTGAGCTGGAGAGTCAATAAACTCTATGAATATAGGTCCATTATCGTGTCTACACAGTTTAGATTTTAAAGTATACTGAACAAAAATATAAACGCAACATGTAAATTGTTGGTCCCATGTTTTATGAGCTGAAATCAAATATCCAAGAAATGTTCCATATGCACAAAAATCTTATTTCTCAAAAATGTTGTGTACAATTGTTTTTACATCTCTTTTAGTAAGAATTTATAATTTGCCAAGATAATCCATCCACCTGACAGGTGTAGCAAATCAAGAAGCTGATTAAACAGCATGATCATTACAAAGGTGCACTTTGTGCTGGGGACAATAAAAGACCACTCTAAAATGTGCAGTTTTGTCACACTTTTCCACAGATGTCTCAAGTTTTGAGGGAGCGTGCAATTGGCATGCTGACTGCAGGAATGTCCACCAGAGCCGTTGCCAGAGAATTTAATGTTAATTTCTCTACCATAAGTTGCCTCCATCGTCTTTCTAGAGAATTTGGCAGTATGTCCAACCGGCCTCACAACCGCAGCCCACATGTAATCACGCCACCTCAAGACCTCCACATCAGGCTTCTTCACTTGCTTGATTCATCTGAGGGCGGAGGGGGTGCTGAGGAGTATTTCTGTCTGTAATAAAGCCCTTTTGTGGGGGAAAACAAATTCTGATTGGCTGGGCCTGGCTCCCCAGTGGGTGGACCTGGTTTCCAAGTGGGTAGTCATATGCCCTCCCAGACCCACCCATGGCGGAGCCCCTGCCCAGTCATGTGAAACCCAAAAATAATTTATTTCCATTGACTGATTTCCTTATATGAACTGTAACTCATTTAAAATCTTAGAAATTGTTGCATGTAGCTTTTATATTTTTGTTCACCTTATCTCGACTCTGAAGGAATAGATTGGTAGACGGGATCAACCATGCTTGGGAATGTCTGCGATGCTGAATCAACTCTTCCTCGTATGTTTATAGGGAACCCTCAGGCATATCTGTGGCAGAAAACAGTTCAAACTATTGCAGATCGTTTCCTGTAAAACTTTATTTTTATTTTGTATCCAAGCCTCTGAGTTGAGGTTCACAGAGATGCTTCTGTTGAGGAGTGGGTTGTTCAACATGTAAAACTGACATAGCTAGATAGAGAATGGATTGGCTGTGGGAATAGGCCACCTAATGATACTTTGCTACTTCTCCTCACTCACTTACTCTCTCATCACAATCATCGCATCGTGTCAGTCTGCTGTTTATCAGAGCCAGGTGCTGTAAATTGAGAGGAAAATAACCAAACATGTCTAATGTAAAATGGGAAAGACCCTCAATACAGTAAGGGGACAATTGCAACAAATTTGATCTATTATTTAAGGCCAGATGGCTCGTAACATTGTATTATAAACAAGGCACAAAGGTGAAAGATAGCAGCAGTGGAATAGTATAGGGCAAGGGTGTTTTTAACCTGGGGTACTGCAAGGGATCTGCAAAAAAATAAATATATATATATAAAAAACTAGCAACAACAGAATAAACACATTTTGAATTACATACCTACAGAAGAAAATAGGAGAATATCTTATTTCTAATGATGTTAACTTTTTCTCAACTCCTAAATTGTATAAATTACACTAATTACACTCCCTGGAGTATCTGACAAATTTTAAAAAGCACCCATGAGTACCAGTTGTGATAAGTGCCGTTGACTGCTGGTAAACTTGCTTGACTATTCAATCCGTATCGTGGAAGAACCTTTACATTTCTATTGTGCAACAGATTGAATAGAAACCTTAATACATTTTTGTTACGTCCGTCGTTAGATGAATGAGACCAAAGCGTAGTGTGGAAAGTGTTCATGATATTTTATTACTGAACTCCGACAAAACAACAATATACAAAACCGAAAGTAAAGTTCTGCAGGGCTATACAGCAACTGTGCAAAAACAAGATCCCGCAATCTAAGGTGGGAAAACAGGCTGCCTAAGTATGATCCCCAATCAGAGACAACGATAGACAGCTGCCTCTGATTGGGAACCATACCCGGCCAACAAAGAAATAGAAAAACTAGAATTCCCACCCAAATCACACCCGACCTAACCAAATAGAGAAATAAAAAGGCTCTCTAAGGTCAGGGCGTAACAGTTTTTGCCAACACATGGTTAGCTTTTGTTTTAACCAGCTGAACAGCTGCTATTAGCGAAAATGTGTTTGAAGTTACCTTTTTATCTAATATGCTGTGTAAGATGTCAAAATAATGGAAGACTATCTACCAAATCAATTAATTTTAAAAATGTTGATTACTTCTCCTTACCATTCACCTGATTATAAGATTGTTTCATTTATTTTGCTAGCATATGAGAGGGTCGCTGGTGTGCCTGTACATTTTCACAGTGATGAACTATAGGCTATTGTGTTAATTTCTACAGGAAAGCAGAGATCACATCCCAGTCAGCTCTGCTTTGCCCATCATCACGACTCCTTCCTCTATGAGCAGCAGCAGGTTGTGGCAGGACTACCCCAGGACCGTTTCCTCTCCATGTCTCTCCAACAGCAGCAGGTTGTGGCAGGACCTCCCCAGGACAGTCTCCTCTCCTTGTCACCCCAGCTTCTGCAGAGGGACTGCTTCTGAGGCTTTCCCACCCAGCTCACAGGACGACGAAGAGTCACAGCAATCCAACATCAGAGCCCAGATTGCTAAAATAGAGCCGTTCCTGTGCTCCGCCAGGTTGAGACTCCCAAAGAAACGCAAAATGGATTAAAGTGAAACTATGCCGTTGTAAAGAAGTACTGGAGTTGATTTCATTAAGTTATTGATCATTACATTAAGTTCACACTATCAAACTTGTTCAAACTGTCAAATATTCTGTTATTAAGATTTGAAAACACTTAAGGCAAGAAGACATTGTTAAATGATTTTAAGTGGTTTCTTGTATGTATTTATTATTGGGTCTATTTATGGATTTCACCATATTTATTTATGAATCCATGCTGTTTGTTATTGACCTACAGTTCTGTATATTAAAAGTAGCCAACTGTTCAGTACCTGGCTTGTTTTTAGCTCTATTGTCATACACTTGAGAAGTGTGTTTGAAAGGATAGTCAGCAGTATACGTTGCAATACGACGCACTGAAACAGAAAAACAAAGGTAGCAAGAAAATTGCTTTGCCTAATTGTTTACAAGCTAATTAACTCTTAATTACTCTACAACCAATCTGGCAGTGCCTCAGGGGGAATGTAATGAAGGAAACGCCACTTGTTTCCAGCAGTAGCACTAACACTGGGCAACTATAACTTGGGCTAATTGGAATACACAAGTATTAAATAAGAATCAATTACTGCACATTAACCCAAATTAACAAATGCAAATGAGCTTCTCATTAAGTTTATGTCCCTCCTGTTAGGAAGCAGTAGAGACCATATGGACACATGTTAGGGCGATACAGATGACAACATATATTGCTCACGGGCCTCACCGGTCAAGATTAACAAGTGGATATTTTATTTCAATAGGTGTGGCAGGTGTAGAGAGTAGTGTTGTAAATAGAGAATAGAAAACTGGTCTTTCAACACCGCACTTATACTGTAACCGTGGATAATTACGATTGGGATGATCACTTTGAAATAGATGCTAGAAGAAGCTGTCAAATGTCTATTTCCAATTTGTATAACTACAAAACCCTGGAAAATACAAACGGAAATAGAATGGCTTTTCAGCCAGTTACCCCTACAGACTCCACAAAAAAAACGATCATTATCGTTTTGCTCCTACAGATCCCCATTAGACTTAATACTCAATACTCAAGTTGTATTCCTCAACAAAATTCATTGCACAGCTAAAAATCCACACACCTTCATCAGTGGCACAAGGTCTCGCCAAGCCGAGGTCCGTCTTACTGCACTTACCCATTATGAATACGTCAAAATGTTAATGCCCTCATAAAGAAGTCTTATGTGTCTCAGCCAGTGGTGGTGACCCCTGTCCTGAAACGGAGGGTGGGATATGGGGCAATATGGAGAGGGTCATTTTAATACACTGCGAGATTATGAAGTGGTGGTCCTTTGAAACAGTCAATTACACTTGTGCGCGGGAGGACGGCGATCTTAATTACCAGTTGGTTTTATATAGTGTGTAAATAAGAGGCTGCTGACATTCACATTCCATCACTGTGTCCTCACTGAGTGCCAAGCAAATTAGCCAAGCCCCTGCTCTTCCCTGTGTGCTCCACTGAGTCCTGTGCATTCAGCTAACATTAGAATAACATCCAGTGCAAACATGGTTGAGGAAGGTGTTCGCTCTGGGAACAAGACACCCTGTTGAAACACATGCAAACATACAACAACAGGGAGGCAGGGTAGCCTAGTGGTTAGAGCGTTGGGCTAGTAACTGGAAGGTTGCAAGTTCAAATCCATGAGCTGACAATCTGTTGTTCTGCCCCTGAACAGGCAGTTAGCCCACTGTTCCTAGCCTGTCATTGAAAATAAGAATTTGTTCTTAACTGACTTGCCTAGTTAAAAAAATGCAGTATAGTCTTCTTTAACTGTGGTGTGTGTGAATCACAGATCAACTGTTGTTTTTTTCATCCCTTTCCTAAATATAATTTGAATGTCTTACATGGGCCGTTGGTAATTTTTATATACTGTGTACTGAATGCTCTCTATCACAGGTGAGTGTGTGAGCGATAATTAATGCTATGAAACTAAGTTGAGTAAAACACTAGGAAACTTTGATGTGCTCAACATGTATTCCCCACATAGGATATGAGCCTCAAACTCCAAACAAACACCTCGTCACACATCTTTACTGGTTGAGTCAAGTTTTGAGTTTACTCCTGATTTAAAGTCACGTTTTATTAAATAGTCTTCATAAGTGGGGAAAACATTTTATTTGCCAATTCTCTGTAATCTTCGACTAAACGGATCCCTCTAAATGCTCAGTGCGTGTGGAATATCATGAGGTTTTAGAGCTATTTTTTGTCATATTATGCCTCTACTTCAAAAGCCATCACAATAAATACAACCAGGAAGTCTTATTAAATTGAGAAGAAAATGTCCTGTAAAGCTTGAGTGCAATCCTGGCACTCCAAGTGCACTGCCTCATGAAGTGAAATACTTCAGCTGCTGGTCTGTAAACTACTTAGGGTGTATGAGTACAATATAATGGACTGATTTTACTCTGGACTCGCCATACTGCCTCTAGTTTTTTAGAAAACTGTTATAATGCGATTAAAACATAAACCGAAGATGTGTATTTGAAGTAAGTAGGGATCATTAAAACTATTGAAAATATAATCACAAACAACGATTAATTGTCAACAACCCTGACCTCGCCTTTTTTTTACATTAGTTTTACACATCTACTCTATAGTGTTATACAGTTGAGTATTGATGAAAAAATATGATATTATACAGCCTGTACTCTACAAGCACTTACTGTACTAAACCTCACAACTTCACAATGAATAACTGACTTTACCTTTGCTTGCAAGGTTTAAGATGAGTGACTACACTCTTGCTCTCCCTGTGGGCATGTGCACAGCTGTGAATCACTTCTGTCCAGCCCCTCTCCTGGGTCTGCTGTGGCGAGCATAGAGAACATAATCTTAGGCTGGCCCCCACCGTCAAAGGTCATCTGGGTTTAAAGTTCACACTTTACATCATGTATATGCTCTTAAATAAGCTCAGCCACTTGTGTCTTCGTAGTCTCATTGTTTTTGCCGTAATTTATCAGTCCAGAAAAATGTACAAATATCCCAGTAAAAATCCTTCTAGTGAGAGAGATATGAAAGTAATGCTAATACTCTTTGGACGGTTCCTCTGATTGAATAATACTCCTCAAAGACCACCATGGCAACGCCATACTTTTTTGATTTGAGACAAGGTGGACAACATCATATGGGTACATGATTCTTCCACAGCCAGGTATGTCAGTAATGCCTATATATCTGTAGTAGGAATAACTCTTGACTGTGTGGAACTCCATAAAGAATGAACCATTTTAGCTGTGATTGAAGGAGGAACTGAAGCTGGGTCTTAACCCATATACCGTCTTGCATTAAGCCACGTCCCCATTGAGGTGTCAGCTCATAAGTCTCCCGCAGCGGGATGGAACAGCCAAATGATGGAGAACACTTCTTCACTCCAGGGGATCTTGTTAAACTGCCATGCCCCCAGCCTTCCGTCCTAGTCTGGGCCTCAACCTCAGCCTGCACTACTCTTCCTTAATCATGACCACAGAATGACACACCAACATCCATTAAGCAACAAATGTATTTAGTTACAAACTTGTAAAAAGTTCTGGAGATAGGGTGTGTTCTGTTGTTCACTAAGTAGTCGTGTTCTATTTAATCAATGTTGAAACATGGCTGGAGATCACAGCGACTTGTAAAGTACTTTTATTATGTTTCAAAGGGCTCAAATATGTATGGAATAAAAAAAGCATGTCAATGTTAGTTTATGTTGTTAGTTAGTTTATGACAATAAATAAAGTTTTGTTTAAAGTTACAGTGAGCCTACTGTATGTGTGTGTGTGTGTGTGTGTGTGTGTGTGTGTGTGTGTGTGTGTGTGTGTGTGTGTGTGTGTGTGTGTGTGTGTGTGTGTGTGTGTGTGTGTGTGTGTGTGTGTGTGTGTGTGTGTGTGTGTGTGTGTGTGTGTGATTCAGTGTAAAAGTGCGATGTTTCTCGATACTGCTTTTCTCCACTATATTTTCCACATGTCAAATGTAAATACATTTATAGAATTCTCTTTGAAGTTGACTTGTATAACCAGAATAATCTACAGATGTAAACTGTATAAAAGGTTCCCTCTACACTTCAGCTGGTAAAAGTATTTTTCTTACTGCTTTTAGATGACAGGAAGCTGCTGTATTCAACATAGCACATATTATAATGTACATCTCTGACTTAACCAGCAATTATCCAATATACTTACACTTGCAAACTGTCTTTCCTTCATTCCTTGTAGGGTATGTCTTGTTTTGCCAGCAAATCAGAGAACCTCCTGATGAGGCTTCAATGATATGCTCTATTACTCTCTCCAAGCGACCCTCGACTTCACCTCTCTGGAGAATGGAGCCTCTGACTTGGGGGCTGTTGATCCTGGGCTAGCTGGCTTTTGCTCCCTCTCTCACCTTTTCTCTCGCCCTGTTTTTTGTGTGGATCTGGATCCTGGTACAGGGTCTTGGTAATATTACAACAATATATGAGATGGAAGAGGACGTTATAAGATGACAGATGTGGAGTATGTAATTTGAGGTTTGGTCTCTTTCTCATCTCCTAAAAATACATCTGTTTAATAGGGAGCTGTAATATGGGTGTGTATGCCTCTTCCTAAAGGGTCATATTATTATCACTCTATTAGTGGATCCAGTCTCAGTTTTCGGCACTGTGTCCCTTTACTCTGGTTCCCACTGTTCGGAGGCAGCCACGTCTGAGTGAGCTGCTGGTATGCCGGAGGGAGAAGCTCCAGAGATAGCTAGCTCAGTGAAAGGATAAAGGATATATAGGCCATCCTGGAGGGGCTCAGTGATGAGAAACCCACGCCTGGAACAGGTAGTATTTAGTATTTTATTAGGATCCCCTTTAGCTGTTATTAGCTGTTGCCAAGGCAGCAGCTACTCTTCCTGTAAACAGTCTTCCTCCAGGTTCACACAGGCATCAGTAGGTACATAAAACACCAGGCTGACATCCCCTGTCCATCTTTCAGCCCCCATCGCTGTTCCATTGGCATGGATGGGTTATGGGGATGGGATGTGCCACAATGTCTCTACCATTGTGTTTTTGTCACTAATAATGCGAACTGACTTTGTGTGTGGAAGGATGGTCTTTGGAAGGATCTACCCACTTCCGTGTTTTGTCAACGTCACGTCCATTCCCGCTCCCTCTCTCCGGCGCTCGACGTCACCAGTCTACTAACCACCAGTCCTGGCAACCCATCCTTACGCACACCTGGCAACCTTCATTGCGCACCCCTACGCCTCATTAGGCACACCTGGACTTCATCACCTCCCTGATTACTTCCCCAATATATAGCACGCCGTTGTTATCACCCCCCAGGCAATATTGTTTATGTTTCCATGTTTAGACGCTGTTCTTGTTTTGTATCGTTCAATGTTCTTCATCATTAAACACACTAACTGCGCTTGCTTCTTGATTCCCTGCGCCTACGTTACAGTCAAGGATCTACCCACTTCCTTGTTTTGTCAAGGATCTATTCACTTCCTTCTCAGTTGTTGAGTTCTTAGGGATAGCGTGTAGATTTGTTGATAAAGTCTGTAAATAACTTTCTTCAAACAAGGATCAGACCTGATTGATGACCTTCAGATTGATGATGTAGAGTTCAGTGTTTTAATGACCTGTCAGATTGGAGGACAAATGGGGTCAAATGTCTTCAGATTGAGATCAATGGCGTTCCTGGTTTGCTGGTGCCACTGTGTGCATTTTTCCATTCCTCAGCAGTGATAAGCAATGTTTATTTATTTGTTTGGTGTGTTCTGTAATGTATTAGCATCAGAAGTGAAGTTTTGTTAGTTTTTCCCAGAGCAAAAAAAGCAACACATAACTGTATATCATCAAGTGTAGAGAGTTTGGGGGGTTAGAAAAAAGGTCTACAGTATATTTTAATGTCTTCATAATATCTGCAGTCATTTAATGCTGTATACAAAAAATACATGTTTATATTACATGTATCACACGTTATACACCATAACATGGTGCATGGCTCTTTTTGATTCGAGGTGGCAGGTAGCCTAGTGGTTAGAGTGTTGGGCCAGTAACTGAAAGGTTGCTAGCTCAAGCTGACAAGGTAAAATTATTTTGTTCTGAACATGGCAGTTAACCCACTGTTCCCCAGTAGGCTGTCATTGTAAATAAGAACATGTTCTTAACTGACTTGCCTAGTTAAATAAAAAATACTAATCTTCCTTTAGAGAGAGAGCCATGACACAGTAGGTTTGTGTTTAGACAGTGAACACAATGCCTCACAGCCACTGTCCAGGAAGGAGACAACATTACATTGGTAATGGGTGACGCTGCACCGCAACAACAACAAATAATTCCACAGAGAAATGGCCACTGGTCAGGATGTCAAATCTGTCAATAACACAAATAGAATATAGAAAATATGTTAGAATATAACATTATTCTGGAACATGTCTAACTTTCTGGAACATGTCTAATGTAATGTGTGATGCACATGATACATGGAACATATTGATGCGTTTTGGAGCTACTATACGTGATAAGGCCCTGTATTGAGGCTACTGTAGGCCTATGTGGTTCCTGTGTAATACTCTACAGTGACCAGCCAGTGAACCCAGTGGCAGACTCAGACAGACCTTCTCATGTACTGTAACTGTGCTCTTCTTAGGTTTCCTGCCAAACATTCTTGCCAGAAATGTCATCTTGTTGAGTCCGACTCCCTAATAGCAGCTACTGCAGTATCTGCCTCATGTACAGGTGACAAGGACGTGATGTTTAGGGAACAGAACGTAACCTTGAATGTGGCTTTCACTACTTGCGTATATTACAACAACTCATGACTCACTCACCACCCAACAATGATCAAATTGAGATTGTCAGGTGACACATCATTATCTCCCTGGTGAGTCAGAGGAATCAAAACATCAGCCAGGCAGTGGCATGATCAAAACAACCCAGCAGCACACCAATAAACCCTTGTCCTTAGGTGATGATGTTTTCAATTTGAAACACTGTAACATTTGGATTTTTCTCAAAGCAAAATACGTTCTTTATTTATTATGAGCCGGGTTGGATCCCATCGCTGACACCAATCGTCTGACGTGTTCTTCACTTTTACAGTTCAGTACTGTGGATTTGGCAGAAGACAAGCACTGCTTTGTGATTTGTGGGCCTGGTATTTGATTCCTACTAAACTGATGCTGTGGCGTTCTCATACACAGAGATGGTATCTTTGAAGAAATGGGCCGACCAAACATCATTTCTTCTGTCTGTTGAACCCCAGCCAGGCTCACTCCACTTTCTCCTCCCCATAAACCGCAGAGAGTAGAGATGGAACCATTTCTTCTGTCTGTTGAACCCCAGCCAGGCTCTCTCCACTTTCTCCTCCCCATAAACCGCAGAGAGTAGAGACGGAACCATTTCTTCTGTCTGTTGAACCCCAGCCAGGCTCTCTCCTCCTTCTCCTCCCCATAAACCGCAGAGAGTAGAGATGGAACCATTTCTTCTGTCTGTTGAACCCCAGCCAGGCTCTCTCCACTTTCTCCTCCCCATAAACCGCAGAGAGTAGAGATGGAACCATTTCTTCTGTCTGTTGAACCCCAGCCAGGCTCTCTCCTCCTTCTCCTCCCCATAAACCGCAGAGAGTAGAGATGGAACCATTTCTTCTGTCTGTTGAACCCCAGCCAGGCTCTCTCCACTTTCTCCTCCCCATAAACCGCAGAGAGTAGAGATGGAAACATTTCTTCTGTCTGTTGAACCCCAGCCAGGCTCTCTCCACTTTCTCCTCCCCATAAACCGCAGAGAGTAGAGATGGAAACATTTCTTCTGTCTGTTGAACTCCAGCCAGGCTCTCTCCACTTTCTCCTCCCCATAAACCGCAGAGAGTAGAGATGGAACCATTTCTTCTGTCTGTTGAACCCCAGCCAGGCTCTCTCCTCCTTCTCCTCCCCATAAACCGCAGAGAGTAGAGATGGAACCATTTCTTCTGTCTGTTGAACCCCAGCCAGGCTCTCTCCACTTTCTCCTCCCCATAAACCGCAGAGAGTAGAGATGGAACCATTTCTTCTGTCTGTTGAACCCCAGCCAGGCTCTCTCCACTTTCTCCTCCCCATAAACCGCAGAGAGTAGAGATGGAAACATTTCTTCTGTCTGTTGAACTCCAGCCAGGCTCTCTCCACTTTCTCCTCCCCATAAACCGCAGAGAGTAGAGATGGAACCATTTCTTCTGTCTGTTGAACCCCAGCCAGGCTCTCTCCTCCTTCTCCTCCCCATAAACCGCAGAGAGTAGAGATGGAACCATTTCTTCTGTCTGTTGAACCCCAGCCAGGCTCACTCCACTTTCTCCTCCCCATAAACCGCAGAGAGTAGAGACGGAACCATTTCTTCTGTCTGTTGAACCCCAGCCAGGCTCTCTCCACGTTCTCCTCCCCATAAACTGCAGAGAGTAGAGATGGAACCATTTCTTCTGTCTGTTGAACCCCAGCCAGGCTCTCTCCACTTTCTCCTCCCCATAAACCGCAGAGAGTAGAGACGGAACCATTTCTTCTGTCTGTTGAACCCCAGCCAGGCTCTCTCCTCCTTCTCCTCCCCATAAACCGCAGAGAGTAGAGATGGAACCATTTCTTCTGTCTGTTGAACCCCAGCCAGGCTCTCTCCACTTTCTCCTCCCCATAAACCGCAGAGAGTAGAGATGGAACCATTTCTTCTGTCTGTTGAACCCCAGCCAGGCTCTCTCCTCCTTCTCCTCCCCATAAACCGCAGAGAGTAGAGACGGAACCATTTATTCTGTCTGTTGAACCCCAGCCAGGCTCTCTCCACTTTCTCCTCCCCATAAACCGCAGAGAGTAGAGACGGAACCATTTCTTCTGTCTGTTGAACCCCAGCCAGGCTCTCTCCACTTTCTCCTCCCCATAAACCGCAGAGAGTAGAGACGGAACCATTTATTCTGTCTGTTGAACTCCAGCCAGGCTCTCTCCACTTTCTCCTCCCCATAAACCGCAGAGAGTAGAGACGGAACCATTTCTTCTGTCTGTTGAACTCCAGCCAGGCTCTCTCCACTTTCTCCTCCCCATAAACCGCAGAGAGTAGAGACGGAACCATTTCAACTCAGAAGATTGATAGTGTGTTATTAGGATGTAGAACTCACATTCTACATGGGACTTTCCTCTTTATCTATTGTAAATGACTTGTTGAGGAATACCTATGGGACATTTACGAAGAGACAATGTTCTGTGTAAACTGTTTATAAAGGCTGTTATAGGGAGCCATACACAGTTATAACGGCTTATAGTAATTGATTTAATTCACTGAGAGACAGCTAAAAGGATATAATTCACTGAGAGACAGTTAAAAGGATATAATTCACTAAGAGACAGTTAAAGGGATGTAATTCACTAAGAGACAGCTAAAAGGATATAATTCACTGAGACAGCTAAAAGGATGTAATTCACTGAGAGACAGCTAAAAGGATATAATTCACTGAGAGACAGCTAAAAGGATATAATTCACTAAGAGACAGCTAAAAGGATATAATTCACTAAGAGACAGCTAAAAGGATGTAATTCACTGAGAGGCAGCTAAAAGGATATAATTCACTGAGAGACAGCTAAAAGGATATAATTCACTGAGAGGCAGCTAAAAGGATATAATTCACTGAGACAGCTAAAAGGATGTAATTCACTGAGAGGCAGCTAAAAGGATATAATTCACTGAGACAGCTAAAAGGATGTAATTCACTGAGAGACAGCTAAAAGGATGTAATTCACTGAGAGGCAGCTAAAAGGATATAATTAACTGAGAGACAGCTAAAAGGATTTAATTCACTGAGAGACAGCTAAAAGGATATAATTCACTGAGAGACAGCTAAAAGGATATAATTCACTGAGAGACAGCTAAAAGGATATAATTCACTAAGAGACAGCTAAAAGGATATAATTCACTAAGAGACAGCTAAAAGGATGTAATTCACTAAGAGACAGCTAAAAGGATGTAATTCACTAAGAGACAGCTAAAAGGATATAATTCACTGAGAGACAGCTAAAAGGATATAATTCACTAAGAGACAGCTAAAAGGATATAATTCACTAAGAGACAGCTAAAAGGATGTAATTCACTGAGAGGCAGCTAAAAGGATATAATTCACTGAGAGACAGCTAAAAGGATGTAATTCACTAAGAGACAGCTAAAAGGATGTAATTCACTAAGAGACAGCTAAAAGGATATAATTCACTGAGAGACAGCTAAAAGGATATAATTCACTAAGAGACAGCTAAAAGGATATAATTCACTAAGAGACAGCTAAAAGGATGTAATTCACTGAGAGGCAGCTAAAAGGATATAATTCACTGAGAGACAGCTAAAAGGATATAATTCACTAAGAGACAGCTAAAAGGATATAATTCACTGAGAGACAGCTAAAAGGATATAATTCACTAAGAGACAGCTAAAAGGATATAATTCACTGAGAGACAGCTAAAAGGATATAATTCACTAAGAGACAGCTAAAAGGATATAATTCACTGAGAGACAGCTAAAAGGATATAATTCACTAAGAGACAGCTAAAAGGATATAATTCACTAAGAGACAGCTAAAAGGATGTAATTCACTGAGAGGCAGCTAAAAGGATATAATTCACTGAGAGACAGCTAAAAGGATATAATTCACTGAGAGGCAGCTAAAAGGATATAATTCACTGAGACAGCTAAAAGGATGTAATTCACTGAGAGGCAGCTAAAAGGATATAATTCACTGAGACAGCTAAAAGGATGTAATTCACTGAGAGACAGCTAAAAGGATGTAATTCACTGAGAGGCAGCTAAAAGGATATAATTAACTGAGAGACAGCTAAAAGGATTTAATTCACTGAGAGACAGCTAAAAGGATATAATTCACTGAGAGACAGCTAAAAGGATATAATTCACTAAGAGACAGCTAAAAGGATATAATTCACTGAGACAGCTAAAAGGATATAATTCACTGAGAGACAGCTAAAAGGATATAATTCACTAAGAGACAGCTAAAAGGATATAATTCACTAAGAGACAGCTAAAAGGATGTAATTCACTGAGAGGCAGCTAAAAGGATATAATTCACTGAGAGACAGCTAAAAGGATATAATTCACTGAGAGGCAGCTAAAAGGATATAATTCACTAAGAGACAGCTAAAAGGATTTAATTCACTGAGAGACAGCTAAAAGGATTTAATTCACCGAGAGACCGCTAAAAGGATATAATTCACTGAGAGGCAGCTAAAAGGATTTAATTCACTAAGAGACAGCTAAAAGGATTTAATTCACTGAGAGACAGCTAAAAGGATTTAATTCACCGAGAGACCGCTAAAAGGATATAATTCACTAAGAGACAGCTAAAAGGATTTAATTCACTGAGAGACAGCTAAAAGGATATAATTCACTAAGAGACAGCTAAAAGGATTTAATTCACTGAGAGACAGCTAAAAGGATATAATTCACTGAGAGGCAGCTAAAAGGATATAATTCACTAAGAGACAGCTAAAAGGATTTAATTCACTGAGAGACAGCTAAAAGGATATAATTCACTAAGAGACAGTTAAAGGGATGTAATTCACTAAGAGACAGCTAAAAGGATGTAATTCACTAAGAGACAGTTAAAAGGATATAATTCACTGAGAGACAGTTAAAGGGATGTAATTCACTAAGAGACAGCTAAAAGGATTTAATTCACTGAGAGACAGCTAAAAGGATATAATTCACTAAGAGACAGTTAAAGGGATGTAATTCACTAAGAGACAGCTAAAAGGATGTAATTCACTAAGAGACAGCTAAAAGGATATAATTCACTGAGAGACAGTTAAAGGGATGTAATTCACTAAGAGACAGCTAAAAGGATGTAATTCACTAAGAGACAGTTAAAGGGATATAATTCACTAAGAGACAGCTAAAAGGATATAATTCACTAAGAGACAGTTAAAGGGATGTAATTCACTAAGAGACAGTTAAAGGGATGTAATTCACTAAGAGACAGTTAAAGGGATGTAATTCACTAAGAGACAGTTAAAGGGATGTAATTCACTGAGAGACAGTTAAAGGGATGTAATTCACTAAGAGACAGTTAAAGGGATGTAATTCACTATGGATGTTATTGCAGTGTTGTTTGTGTGACTGTACACAGGTACAGTAGACACGGTGTGAACTTGTTATATACACTGATAGTTCATTAAAAAAGTATTACCAAAATGACGACTTATGAATCCTTAGCACTGCATTGCAACAAAAGAAATGTTGGTATGTTTCTGCACTTTCCAGTCATAGTTTAGTGTAGTGTTTTTGACATTTCAAGGTCACCTGACTTGCAGCACACCAAGGCACATGAATTAATGGTGCTGCAGCTGGCGGTACCACTCTGGCTGATACGGTGCTTACTGCCTCATCTCTCCAAGTCTCCCTGTGTTTAGCTAATGTTGGACAGCTTCCCACATCCGCTCAAATAGCAGCATATTTCCTCATTCAGCCTTTTGAAGAGTTGCCAGTGTTTTAAAATAATCAAGTCTCACACGAGTTTTGGCGTTTGCCTTATCAACCTCACTGCCCAAATCCAACACCACCTGCACCTGTTATTCTAACATCAACCTCTTTCTGGTTGTAAATCAAACCCCCCAACGGAAAGCTACGCTATTATTTCTGACCAGACTTTGAGGCTCATCTGTAACTTTTCTGTGGAGTTGTCCCCAGTTTAGGCTTACTGTAATTTGCATTGTGTTAATAGAAACTTGAGTTAATGTTACTATTTATCCCCCTCTGAGGGGCTCATGTTGCTCCTCCAATATAATCTTAGTGAAAGGTTGTTATGTTTACAGCTGCAGCTACTATGTTTTTGTGTTTTGGTTCTAAACTTGTTATGTAGTATTGAATTAAATGAATGCCAGCACAGCTGAAGAGATCATGTAGTCAGTCCTCTGTACCAGTTAGTTAACAATGGGCATTGTGGAACACCAAGGCCACCAGCCCACAAGGCCACCAGCCCCCAAGGCCACCAGCCCACAAGGCCACCAGCCCCCAAGGCCACCAGCCCACAAGGCCACTAGCCCCCATGGCCACCTCCCTCTTTTCATTACTTTGCAAACAACCTCTTCTATTACTTGCTATTGTTTATTTGGCTCTTTATTATTGATTATAAACTGGCTGGGTTGAGCTGACAGCCATGGTATATTTGCCATATACCACACCTCCTCGGGCCTTATTGCTTAAGTATAGTACTACATTGTTGAAGGAGCTAGCACATTTTCATTGCACCTTTTATACCTGCTGTACATGACAAATAAAAATTGATTTGATTATTGTTATCAACTATGGTAGTGTCTGTATCAGTCATTACTATCCATACAGAGAGATGCTCCATATATAGGCTCTCTCTGCTCTCCCCAACACTTGACTAGTGTTTGTGTTGTTGTGTCCGTGGCAAAGCTGCCAGCCAGCTGTGCTGCTGTGAACTGACCCCAGTAGTATCAACAGATAGTGTAGATGGGAGTGACCAGCTTCAACTACAGGGCCCGAACAACATCCCTCTGAAAAAGCCCCCTGCACTATCTTCCATTTATATTTACTGTAGAGTTTAAAGTCAGTGGAAATGGATGTAGAGCAGTAGACAGTTAGGGTAAGGCTAGTGGTGTGTGTGTGTGTGTGTGTGTGTGTGTGTGTGTGTGTGTGTGTGTGTGTGTGTGTGTGTGTGTGTGTGTGTGTGTGTGTGTGTGTGTGTGTGTGTGTGTGTGTGTGTGTGTGTGTGTGTGTGTGTGTGTGTGTGTGTGCGTGCGTGTGTGAGAGAGTGTGAGAGAGTGAGAGAGTGAGAGTGTGAACAGAGGGACATTGTTTTGAAGCTGACTTAGGGGTATTTCAAAAGCAGTTCAGATACATTTAAGCAACTCAAAAGCTGATAAAGAAGACATGGTGATTCATTTGCCAAAAATGGTGTGTTAGTAGGACATCTGTACAGTTTGTTGCGGACTGCCCTCAACAGCAGTGTTCTGCACTCCATTGAAAATAGGCCATATTCTCTCCATGTATACGATACATTTTCGCTTCAAGTGCTGCCTGTTTGCTCAAGACACCAGAAGTATATTCAGAAGTATATTCAAACTTCAGAGTCCTCTGCTATGGATGAAAAGCAGCATTTGTAATTTTCCATAAAGCCTGTCAGTGATTTAGACTACAGATGAATCAAATGACTGAAAGTCAACTGAGGCGATCAATTAGTGCAGAGAGCAAATGAAGTGGTTTGCTGTTCCACCTTGAAGTCCATTCTTTCTGCTGAACCTGCATGGTGTGGGAAAATAATAAGATGGGTCAGCTGCAGTCTTGAGTAAAAGTCATGCATGTTTTATTTGAAGATAATTTGTTGTTTGTAGAGTAAAAATTCATTCAAATTGCCTCGGGAGCTATTACTCATCTCTGATATTTTTCAGAAATGCGGAATGCCTCAGAGTTCCTCTGGGATAGCTAAACCTTTACTATAGAGGAAAAGGGTGTATGTGTGTTAGATTAAAAGGGAGAGAAAAAGACTGCAGCTTTGTGCCTCATTCAATCTTCGCTATCAAGATCTGTGGTATTTCTCAGTCCTTCCTATCTAACAACATCTAAAGAGGTATCATGATTGATCAGCCCATTCGTCAGAACACAGAGAACACAAAGAAAGAAATGTTCACAAAAATACAGTAGTTGTATTTATGTTGAAATAATACATATGTAGCTATTACTGGCACTCATATAAACTATTAAATATCATAGTATTAATTAAGCTGTGAAATCATAAGGTACCGCGGACCAAGCTCTGCAGTACACCACTAGAATGAACAGCAGTCTGACTTGTCTTATAGCTCTGTCTTTATTTCCCCAGCTTGCTTCAGACTCAGCCCTCTCCAATCTCCAATTTCCAACTCCCCTGTTGATGGTAAGATAAAGGACTTTGACACAGTGACTCTTCCCAACATGACAGTCTTTTTTCTTTCTTGCTCTCTTCCCTGAGTTTAAGAGTTGAATCGTGGGTCAGCAGCTTTTAGCAGAACCCCAGACTAGAATTCCAGATGGTGAAGTCAGAAACTATCTCAGCTCACCAGTTTAACGAGAGCTGCTGCGTACATCCTCAGGCCAAAGCTTCCGGCCGCAACACGGCCCAAATGCTGAACAAATTGAGGATATCTTGTCTAATTGGTTACAGGATGGCCACTATGTACCCTACAAGGAAGATATGAGGAGGAAATGATGCAGAGTAGGTACTTCTGTTAGGGACCCCAAACTCTGACTGTCCATCTAGGCCTATGGCTGTTTGCTAGTGTATTGGACATTCATTTCTATAAAGAGAAAAGTTGACACCCTGTTATAAATGATCCGGGACATATTCCCTGCAAGAACATTTGTGGCAAGTGAAGTAACAGATTGAGGCAGTTACTGAGAACAGAGCTGACAATGTTGCAATCAGTGGTGATGATTGGCTACTTTGATGTCCATGTAAACTGAGATTGAGGTGGATGCCATGTTGAGTTCACTTTCTTCCATGTCTGCTGTTTGTGTCAGTGTTGCCATGAGCACTGAGGAGTTGGCAAGACCAGAAGCAGTACAGATAACCTTAAAAGCTGTCATATATCAAAAACAGTGGGACTGCTCAAGGACTACTCATGTGGTTAAATAGAACAACACATTGGGGTCGATTTGTAACATTTCCATTGGTAAAATACATCTTTCTTCATTAACATGCTTTGTTTCCCCCTATGTTGTTGGTCCAGCAATGAATGATTTAGCTATTGAAACTGACGCCAAAAAATGAAAAATGAAAACCTATATCACAAAAATGTGTCTTGTTATGTCAGTCACTCAATTATCTGAAAATTAGCTGTGTCCATTTTTGGATTGTTAGTTAGTCTAGTCAGCCATCTAAAGTTGTAGTAATCCGACACGGCACGCAGCTTTAAAACTCTATCTCTGCCTCATTGCAAAATGAGGAGAATTGAATAATTTGTTTTATAAAATTGTTAAAATGTGTAGAATTGTAGTAAATTCACTTTAAAACATACATTTTTCTCTCCACCATCAAGAGAGAAACACTAAAATATTTTGCCGTGAGGTTGAAAGCATTGGATCACTAACCGAAAGGTCACTGGTTCAAATCCCCAAGCCAACTAGGTGAAAAATCTGCCCTTGAGCAAGGCACTAACTGGGTTACAAGTTTATCAACTTTTAAAGCCAAATTACTTTTCCATTGTTCTTCAACTGCAGTGTATGATATACCATTGTCTAGCTGAGTCTCTACTTTTACCAAAGTAAAAAAAACACAATTTCAAATTTTGCTACATAAGACCAAATGAGGCTGTCGGTCACAAATGACTGAAATGAAAAAAATAATAATAATAATTTAAACGGTTTAAAGAGGCTAGAGTCAGCCCTGCCTATGCAATAAGCACTTTTCACAGCCATTTCTGTTTTGCCAGCTAAAGCAGTGAGTCACTGACTCTAACCTCACAAACACTATGTTGTGTTGTGTTTTTCCCTGTGTGTTGCAGTG
Source organism: Oncorhynchus masou masou (assembly GCF_036934945.1). Classification (NCBI taxonomy): domain Eukaryota; kingdom Metazoa; phylum Chordata; class Actinopteri; order Salmoniformes; family Salmonidae; genus Oncorhynchus; species Oncorhynchus masou. Next base: position 16,858,687 of record NC_088233.1, on the reverse strand, counting down.
TGTTATGATAGAACTCTGATGCAGCATTCTGCTGTCCCCCCCACCATCCAACTGGCTAAAACTGGGTCACCCCAGCTATTTATTACTGAGCTCAGTAAATTCACTGAGGAATACGACCATACAGACACAGGTTCTGACAGATTCCTGGATCTCTGCCTGGTTTTACAGTTGGACACTGCTTGTTGGGGGTTTTGATGAGTGAGGAACACAGTGTGTGTGTGAGTGTATATGGGCGAGCGTCCTTGTTTGTGGGCGTACAGTAGGCTTCACTCTCAGGTGAAGATCGGCTCCTCTCTCCCTTACTAACGCCCTGGATGGGGTCACAGCAGACAGGGTTGGGAAGGGGAGTTAGTGCACTGTCACAGAAGGGAAAGTAGCCTAACATTTTCTTTGCATCTGAATGTGCAAGATTTGGCAAAAAGCTAATGGTATGCTATTACAAGTCATTGCTTTTTATATCCACTTTTTCACATTCTTCACCTTGCTGGTTTACAAAGCTTATTTCAGACAAACAATGGACCATTCCCCTGTGACTTAAAATGCATCCATTTAACTTTTGAACGCATTAGACAATACAATTCCTGAAATTCTCAACTGGCCGAGATAGGGTCGGGGTCACGTTCACGGATAGTGAGTGTCTTTGTGTTGCTCGCTTAACTTTGCCAGAGAGTTCAACCAAGAGTCAGCACCTGTAGGTTTTGCGCGCCCTTTTTTGGTAGGCTATAAATATATAAGACTTGGCCATATATACTCCTTTCTAATCGAAACGGAATTCTCACTGTGCTGATGCAAGCGAGTTACATTAATTATTATGAACCACGTGAAGTTTTGACTAGTTCTTCTACTCAGTGGCTGCAGTGCCATCATCAAATGGCGGGGGGAATCGGTAGGCTGTCCCAGTTAAATAGCCATAATCCACGCTGTGTTACAGTGAGAACATTTTAGGTGAACATTTATTTTTTGTTATAGGAGCTTATACATAACCTTCCGTTATAGAGAAGGTATTGGATTCTTTCCGATGGCACAATTTGTCTCCCTGTAGTCGAGGTAACGAGATAGGCTAGTCCTATATGTTTCGTCTTTCAGACTTTTTCTACGTTTTTTAAATAACATAATTCGTTTAGTTTCGGACCAAATAACAGTGACATGTCAATGTGTTGCCTTTTCTAAGTCATAGCCCCGTAAAAATACCGGTAATTTACACAGGAAGATACTTGGGCATGTATTCGTAATAAAGGATGTATAGCCGAACCCTCAATTTCAGTGTCAAGGTCACAAACCTGTTTTGACAGAATTTACACAAATAAACATGTCTAGAAATTTCACGTCACCATCGACAAAACATTCATAATAGCCTATAAATGTAGGCATACTTCAAATTAAGGAGCGTAATTTGTAACTATTAATATAAATATAATATAACAATAAAACATAAAAATACGTTATTATTATTATTATTAGGCTAATATTTGTATTATTATAGGCTACTTTGATAAACGTTTAGACTGAGATATGTTCAACTTTTTCGACAGCTTCATATAATGTTTAGAGATAGAGTGAACGAATGAAGAAAAAATACAGGAATGATCAGAATACATTTAGTCAAAACAATTACATATACCTATCAGAAGATAATTGACCAAGGCACCTCTCGAAAAACAAATGGTTTTACCTTCATAGGAGCCGCTTATTTAATCAATGTTAAAACATATTCAGGCTATGATATAATTTCGCAAAACATTTCGAGAGACGAGAATGCCACTCCATTGTTCATGTTGTATTTACGAATTGTATTTTCGTAAATAGGCCACTTTTAATTGCTTTCATGATACAGGCTAGGCTACGTGCAGTGACGAACTGTATGAGAGACAATTATGTTCAACTCACCGAACCATGACGACTTCCTCATGACGCACTACATGGAAAAGAGACACTGATTTACATTTATTTTTATTTTATTTAACTAGGGAAGTCAGTTAAAAACAAATTCTTGTTTACAACGACGGCCTACCGGGGAACAGTGTGGTAACTGCCTTGTTCAGGCGCTGAACGAAAGATTTATACCTTGTCAGCTCGGGGATTCGATCCAGCAACCTTCGGTCACTGGCCCAACGCTCTAACCGCTAGGCCCCGGCAGCGTTAAAATGCGTTAAAATGTTTTAGCTAACGTAAGTGTTTGTGACCAAAAAGATGAGCAATTATATTCTTATTTCAGAAGCATATAGCTTACACATGTTGTTGGTCTTCGTATGTAGTAATATTAAATATGTATCCACTTCCCATATATGTCACATTTTTTGGATAAAGCTCATGATTAGAAGTAAGCCACCTCCGGAATAAGTTAAACACACACAGTAATAATAATTCCAAATCTAACTATTTGGCAACATCCAAAGATTCAATGAATAATCATGTTCCAGAAAAATCAAGCAGTAACATTGGCACTGAACATTTATTTGGACATGTTGTGAAAATAATAGTGAAACGATGTACAATTGTATTATTATTTCTAAATCCCCCAACTTCGTGCTATTCAAACAGAACTCTCTCTCTTACTCACACACGCACGCACACTCACACGAGCGCAGGCTCATTTAGGGTGCACAGAGAGATGGGCGTCTAAAGTGAGAGGCTGGGGGGCAGTACTAAATGAATGAAGCCCAGCACTCATTGGCCTTGGCTCCTCCTCCAGCCGTCTCACTGGGTCTGTATTTGAGGTTTGTGGGCTCTAAAGAAAACAGACGCATGAGTAAAGGAATAGAGGGCTACCCCCCTCCTCCTCTCTTCCTCTCCCACTCGTTCTCCTCCATTGACAGAGCTGAGAGAACTCTCCCCAGGTTAGACATCCAGACAGACTCTCTCCACTACATGGACTATCTACCACAGCACACAAAACAGACACGTTCTATTGTTTACACTTTCGTTTGGGGTGAATTGTGTGTGTTTTCCTTCAAAAAAGCTGTCTTTCAATGCAACAATGAAGCTTTGTTGGACTTAGGTTTCCACAGAACCAGGAGCCGGTACATCAGAACGCCGAAGAAGACTTAGGTCCGTTTTCAGAGCGATCCTGTCGGGTTTTTGGACAGACTGGTTTCCAGGTGCGGTTGCTCCAACAGAGATGGGCTCAGACGTACGTGACCTCAACGCACTGCTGCCCCCTGTGCCAGCCCTGCCAGGGGGGAATGGGAACTGTACCCTGCCCGTCAGCAGTGCCCCTCAGTGGGGCCCTGTACTGGACTTCCACACTGGCGCCCCCTACAGCTCGCTGGCCCCCCACTCCTTCATCAAGCAGGAGCCCAGCTGGAGCTCTGGGGATCCCCAGGAGGACCCTCACTGTGGCCTGAGTGCCTTCACCCTGCACTTCTCTGGCCAGTTCACTGGCACAGGGGCCTGCAGGTACGGGGCCTTCGGGGCCCCCCCTCCACCCAGTCAGCCCCCACCAAGCCAGCCAAGGATGTTCAGCAACGCACCCTACCTGACCAATTGTATGGACACCCAGCCCTCTTCCAGGAACCAGGGTAAGATCAATATCTAATCTGGAGATGAGTGTATTAAAATGTTATTGTGGTTGCACTAGGACTTGATATTTGGTTAATTAAATATTTTCATTCACAGAAATATGGCATTTGTTTAGTAATGTTCATTATGGTCATTGTAGTTTCAACAGTTGGTATACTTCTAGTACTTTTGTATCATGTTGTACAGTTATTGCACTTTTATGTTCTTATGCTTCCATGACTATTTCCCTGCCGACAGTTTTTGTTAACTCTGGTGATGTACAGCTGTGTCTAGTTCATGATCAATAAACAAACAAAGCAATGATAGGTAGACCTGAAAAACAATAAATACATTCATAATGTCAAGCTCATATCGAGGATTACATTTTCTTAGGTGAAGCTTGTGTTTTATTTTGCTAGTATGTATGTCAGTGAAATAACTGATCTTATTGCCAGCACAGTACAATGACAATTTGTTGACATTAGTTTATAATGTAGAAAATATCTGCATTTGCTATGCTGTTTTCTTTATTTCCTTATAAGAACTTTAAGTTATTTGAACTTTGTACTGTTTAAATTATTTGTCATTAGTATATGCTATAGTCAGTCATTTGCATTAGGAATTATATTATGAACTTCTGACATTGCTTTTAAATGAATGTGTAATTTTAACCCAAATTATTTTCAAACAGAATAGATTATTTTCCTTAAAAGTGGACACACAATTTGATCTCTGAAATTCTAACAGCAGCTGTGGTATAGTTAAACTGATTATATGAGAGTGTACAGTATTCAAAGAAATTGTTGACTTGTGGTTTTATTACAATTGATTGTTGCAAATACAAATGTTTAGGAGTCTTGGGGTTGAAAAGGTACACACATTCTAAACATTCATAATTAATGGAATCATTGTTATGAGGAACTAAACCATTAATTAGCCATGGCATATACTGTAGCTACTGTATAGGCTATAGAATATTATACTAAATTAATATAAATGAAGGGGAAAAATTCTCAGTGATGACAGAAAATGTAATTACTTGTGAACTTGTAGTAAATTGACATAAACTAATCTCAGTATAACTCCTTAATACAGTAAAATATTATCTGAAGCTGACCAATTGTGAGTGATTTCCAAGGTTTTTGAAAAGTGATATTATTAAGACAGCTATTTGTAGTCAAGCTCTAGGATTTCTCTTCAGAGCTACTGGGGTCACCCGTGCTCACACCCCAAATGTAACCTGTCTGCACTTTAAAATGTTGGATAAATTACAACTAACATCAGTATCAAAGGGCTCATCCAACCTTCAATCCCCTTATCATACCCCTCCTGTGCCTGGCCAAGCAGTGAAAACAAGCCATGGCTAAATCTCAGACGGGTCACTTTCACTAGATACTGATAATACACTGAGGCTCACTGAGGGAGAATCCACTGTACTCGTGATCTGTTTACGGTTACCATGCGAAACGACACAGTCCAAACTAGTTAGTGTGAGGACAGGCATTATGTGTGTATTTGGGTCTGTTTTTCCAATGTACTTGTGCTTGTGTAATTGCAGTTTACTTGAGTGGAAGAGGAGAACATGAGGATAAAGTAGTTAAGGAATTATTGTATGCACTTTCCTTGTACACAATGATCCAAAACGGAAAATATTTGTGTTACCCTTCAAAGCATTATGTTACCCTTCAGAACATTACGTTACCCTTCAAAGCATTACGTTACCCTTCAGAACATTCCCTTTTTATTGTGTTTAGATCTCTTAATTAACCTATTGTTTTTAAGTAGGCTTATCATTCAGATGTTCCGTTGTCACACAGTTTTAGAAATGAGTTCCCTTGATTTACCATGCTGGGTGACATTTGTATTACATGCACATTCTGTAATAGTATGTAAAAGCATAACAAGTATTCGTTCAACATTTGTAGGCTACTTTCTCCTGCTTTGTCAGAATGCACAGTAAAAAGAAGAAGCAGGCGCTTATCGAAATACAACTACTGGGGAATCACAGATGGAATTATGAAGTGTATTCATATCTACACTATATCTATAGTCACTGTAAAATCTGTTTTTATTCATGAAAGCACTCATTTATAAAATTAGACACTTGGCGTCTGACTATTAATTAGGTTATGAGTTGACTATTAATTAGGTTATGAGTTGACTATTAATTAGGTTATGAGTTGACATAATTAGGTTATGAGTTGACTATTAATTAGGTTATGAGTTGACTATTAATTAGGTTATGAGTTGACTATTAATTAGGTTATGAGTTGACATAATTAGGTTATGAGTTGACTATTAATTAGGTTATGAGTTGACTATTAATTAGGCTATGAGTTGACTATTAATTAGGTTATGAGTTGACTATTAATTAGGTTATGAGTTGACTATTAATTAGGCTATGAGTTGACTATTAATTAGGTTATGAGTTGACTATTAATTAGGTTATGAGTTGACTATTCACAATGGCTTCTGTAGCATGTTAACACTTTGGGAGTCGGTATAACTTCAACATGTATTATTACATAGATACTGTAAGTATGATACTAGATACTGGATGCATGGATACTAGGTACTAGATACATAGATACTGTAAGTAATACCATTAAGGTCATTGTTCAGTGATTTAGCTTTGATTACGGGTCCTCAAAATCAATGGCTTGTGAATGGTTCATAATATATTTCACAATGGTTTATAAGAAGTTTATAAATGTCAAAACAACAAATAAACCAACAAATAAACATTCTATTTTAGAAGAGATATAGGAAAAATGTCATGTCACTCTGTAAGTGTATTTGGTATTTCTTCACATCCCACTCTACTGCAGTGCGTAAAGCAGACTGGTCTAAGGTGAGGACACTGCCTTGCACACAAACTGCCAAGGCAGTGCCCTTCACTATGCCCACTGTGACCCAGACCAGCCCTGTGTAATGTGATGGGGATCAGTCCTCCTCTACTCAGTCAGTCAGACAGGGATGGAAGACAAATAGAGCTCTTTAATGAGTTTTGAGTTAACCCTGCTGGGCCCCTGGTGAAAGTTGTGCTGGTGTGTAATTAATGGCGTTGCTGTTAGCTGGTGTGTAATTAATGGCGTTGCTGTTTGCTGGTGTGTGATTGATGATCTGGTGTCCCACCCTGGGTCAGACATAGGCATGATTCTGGGGTCAGCCCTCCAGTGTCCTGCCACAGTTTGTTTTCACTCAGGAGCCTTTCACTCTCAGCCCAACACAGGGGTTACTGGGGAAGGGAGGGAATCTACCTACATATGCAGCACAAAGGGTCAGGGCGCTGAATGTTAGCCAGTGAGCTAAATGATAATTGATACAGTAATTTCTACCATGTATCCACGTTTTTACCTACGTCCATGTTCTGAAAGTCTTGGAATTATTCATTTAGTTTTTCTAAACCTTTCTTCTTTGTGTTTACAGGTTACAGTGCTTTCGATGGTGCCACTAATTACGGTCACACTCCCACACATCACTCCTCCCAGTTCCTCAGCCACTCCTTTAAAGATGAAAACTCCCTAGCTCAGCAGACCAGTATGGGTAAACAGCACCAAGACTACTGCAATGTTTGTGTGTGTGTGTGTGTGTGTGTGTGTGTGTGTGTGTGTGTGTGTGTGTGTGTGTGTGTGTGTGTGTGTGTGTGTGTGTGTGTGTGTGTGTGTGTGTGTGTGTGTGTGTGTGTGTGTGTGTGCGTGTGTGTGTGTGTGTGTGTGTGTGTGCAGGTGTGCGGGTGTGTGTGCGTGTGTGTGTGTGTGTGTGTGTGCGTGTGTGCGTGTGCGGGTGTGCGGGTGTATGTGTGCAGGTGCGGGTGTGCGGTTGTATGTGAGCAGTAATATGTGTGTACGTGGATGCACAGTCTTAGAATAAAAGGTGCCATCTAGAACCAAAAAGGGTCTCTTGGCTGTCCCCATAGGAAAACCCTTTGAAGAACCCTTTTTGGTTCTAGGTAGAAGCTTTTCCACAGAGGATTCTGCATGGCAAACATGTGTATTGTGAACTCCGTACTCCTCACCTAGGGAGTGGCCTCCATCTTATAGTCACTGTGAGGTTAAGTCTTAAACTGACCTTCACGTCACTGTCATAAATTAATAGCATCTTTTTCTTTATTGTCCTTTTCTTCATCCATGGTCCTGCTGTTAGTAAGCAGCCGGATGTGTGTGTTGCTAATTGTATTACTGTGATGTTGTAAATCGTGAGCTCTCTGTATAGAAATGATAACTGGAGGAAACGGCAATACAAGGTTTTTGGAATGTTTAGAACTGCCCAGGGACCCATTCACAACACGTGGAGGCAGAGCCTAAGCAGTGATCCTTCATTTGCACTTTGAAAAATCAAAAATAGTCCGTGTGCTTTACGGCTTCAAAGAACAGCCTCTTGTTTTTAGAAGTGCTGTCTATATTCAGACACGGTTTCTTTCTCAATGTCCCTCTCAGGATAGTTTTTTTCAGAGGAGGCGCTGTCAGACAAACAGCTCCATTGGACCAGGGATGAGTTTCCTGAAAGCTTTGTGGTTAATGTGGTACTTCCAGACCCAGACAGTACAAAGTGTCACGTTGGCTACACATCTATCAGGAAACTTACCTCTGTACAGTTATGAAGCACTCCTTAATATACCATCGCACTGTTTTAATTCTCAATCAGTGGAGTTGGTGGGTGATAAATGTATTTTGCTTGTGTAGGTGAGCAGCCGTATTCTGTCCCTCCACCCGTGTATGGATGCCACACCCCATCAGACAGCTGTACAGGCAGTCAAGCCCTACTGCTGAGGAACCCTTACAACAGGTGAGTACTGGAGCAGCCCCACTACAGTAGCTTCACATGCCCTTACCTGACATCACATCCCTGCCGCTCACCTCAGCCCCACTCCTATCACTCACCTTAGCCCCACTCCTGTCCGTCACCTTAGCCCCACTCCTATCACTCACCTTAGCCCCACTCCTATCCGTCACCTTAGCCCCACTCCTACCACTCACCGAAGCTCCACTCCTACCACTCCGAAGCCCAACTCCTATCACTCACCTTAGCCCCACTCCTATCCGTCACCTTAGCCCCACTCCTACCACTCACCGAAGCTCCACTCCTACCACTCCGAAGCCCAACTCCTACCACTCACCGAAGCCCCACCCCTGCCAGTCACCGAAGACCCACTCCTATCACTCACCTAAGCCCCACCCCTGCCAGTCACCTAAGCCCCATCCCTGCCAGTCACCGAAGCCCCACCCCTGCCAGTCACCGAAGCCCCACTCCTACCAGTCACCGAAGCCCCACTCCTACCACTCACCTAAGCCCCACTCCTATCACTCACCTAAGCCCCACCCCTGCCACTCACCTAAGCCCCACCCCTGCCACTCACCTAAGCCCCACCCCTGCCAGTCACCTAAGCCCCACTCCTACCACTCACCGAAGCCCCACTCCTACCACTCACCGAAGCCCCACCCCTGCCACTCACCTAAGCCCCACCCCTGCCAGTCACCTAAGCACAACTCATATCACTCACCTAAGCCCCACCCCTGCCACTCACCTAAGCCCCATCCCTGCCAGTCACCGAAGCCCCACCCCTGCTAGTCACCTAAGCCCCACTCCTATCACTCACCTAAGCCCCACTCCTACCACTCACCTAAGCCCCACCCTGCCAGTCACCTAAGCCCCACTCCTACCACTCACCTAAGCCCCACCCCTGCTAGTCACCGAAGCCCCACTCCTATCCGTCACCTTAGCCCCACTCCTATCACTCACCTAAGCCCCACCCCTGCCAGTCACCGAAGCCCCACTCCTATCACTCACCTAAGCCCCACCCCTGCCAGTCACCTTAGCCCCACTCCTATCACTCACCTAAGCCCCACCACTGCCAGTCACCTTAGCCCCACTCCTATCACTCACCTAAGCCCCACCCCTGCCAGTCACAAAGCCCCACTCCTATCACTCACCTAAGCCCCACCCCTGCCAGTCACCTAAGCCCCACTCCTATCACTCACCTAAGCCCCACCCCTGCCAGTCACCTAAGCCCCACCCCTGCCAGTCACCGAAGCCCCACTCCTACCACTCACCGAAGCCCCACTCCTACCACTCACCGAAGCCCCACTCCTACCACTCACCGAAGCCCCACTCCTACCACTCACCGAAGCCCCACTCCTACCACTCACCTAAGCCCCACCCCTGTCACTCACCTAAGCCCCACCCCTGCCAGTCACCTAAGCCCTACTCCTATCACTCACCTTAGCCCCACTCCTACCAGTCACCGAAGCCCCACTCCTATCACTCACCTAAGCCCCACCCCTGCCAGTCACCTAAGCCCCACTCCTACGACTCACCGAAGCCCCACTCCTACCACTCACCGAAGCCCCACTCCTACCACTCACCTAAGCCCCACCCCTGCCTGTCACCTAAGCCCCACTCCTATCACTCACCTATGCCCCACCCCTGCCACTCACCTAAGTCCCACCCCTGCCAGTCACCTAAGCCCCACTCCTATCACTCACCTAAGCCCCACCCCTGCCACTCACCTAAGCCCCATCCCTGCCAGTCACCGAAGCCCCACCCCTGCTAGTCACCTAAGCCCCACTCCTATCACTCACCTAAGCCCCACCCCTGCCACTCACCTAAGCCCCACCCCTGCCACTCACCTAAGCCCCATCCCTGCCAGTCACCGAAGCCCCACCCCTGCTAGTCACCTAAGCCCCACTCCTATCACTCACCTAAGCCCCACCCCTGCCACTCACCTAAGCCCTACTCCTATCACTCACCTTAGCCCCACTCCTACCAGTCACCGAAGCCCCACTCCTATCACTCACCTTAGCCCCACCCCTGCCAGTCACCTAAGCCCCACTCCTATCACTCACCTTAGCCCCACTCCTACCAGTCACCGAAGCCCCACTCCTATCACTCACCTAAGCCCCACCCCTGCCAGTCACCTAAGCCCCACTCCTACCACTCACCGAAGCCCCACTCCTACCACTCACCGAAGCCCCACTCCTACCACTCACCGAAGCCCCACTCCTACCACTCACCGAAGCCCCACTCCTACCACTCACCGAAGCCCCACTCCTACCACTCACCGAAGCCCCACTCCTACCAGTCACCGAAGCCCCACTCCTACCACTCACCGAAGCCCCACTCCTACCACTCACCGAAGCCCCACTCCTACCACTCACCGAAGCCCCACTCCTACCACTCACCGAAGCCCCACTCCTATCACTCACCTAAGCCCCACTCCTACCACTCACCGAAGCCCCACTCCTACCACTCACCGAAGCCCCACTCCTACCACTCACCGAAGCCCCACTCCTATCACTCACCTAAGCCCCACTCCTACCACTCACCGAAGCCCCACTCCTACCACTCACCGAAGCCCCACTCCTACCACTCACCGAAGCCCCACTCCTACCACTCACCAAAGCCCCACTCCTACCACTCACCGAAGCCCCACTCCTATCACTCACCTAAGCCCCACTCCTACCACTCACCGAAGCCCCACTCCTACCACTCACCGAAGCCCCACTCCTACCACTCACCGAAGCCCCACTCCTATCACTCACCTAAGCCCCACTCCTACCACTCACCGAAGCCCCACTCCTACCACTCACCGAAGCCCCACTCCTACCACTCACCGAAGCCCCACTCCTATCACTCACCTAAGACCCACTCCTACCACTCACCGAAGCCCCACTCCTACCACTCACCGAAGCCCCACTCCTACCACTCACCGAAGCCCCACTCCTACCACTCACCGAAGCCCCACCCCTGCCACTCACCTAAGCCCCACCCCTGCCACTCACCTAAGCCCCACCCCTGCCAGTCACCTAAGCCCCACTGCTATCACTCACCTAAGCCCCACCCCTGTCACTCACCTAAGCCCCACCCCTGCCAGTCACCTAAGCCCCACTCCTATCACTCACCTAAGCCCCACCCCTGCCAGTCACCTAAGCCCCACTCCTACCACTCACCTAAGCCCCACCCCTGCTAGTCACCGAAGCCCCACTCCTATCCGTCACCTTAGCCCCACTCCTACCACTCACCTAAGCTCCACCCCTGCCTGTCACCTAAGCCCCACTCCTATCACTCACCTAAGCCCCACCCCTGCCACACACCTAAGCCCCACCCCTGCCAGTCACCTAAGCCCCACTCCTATCACTCACCTAAGCCCCACCCCTGCCACTCACCTAAGCCCCATCCCAGCCAGTCACCGAAGCCCCACCCCTGCCAGTCACCTAAGCCCCACCCCTGCCAGTCACCGAAGCCCCACTCCTACCACTCACCGAAGCCCCACTCCTACCACTCACCGAAGCCCCACTCCTACCACTCACCGAAGCCCCACTCCTACCACTCACCGAAGCCCCACTCCTACCACTCACCGAAGCCCCACTCCTACCACTCACCGAAGCCCCACTCCTACCACTCACCGAAGCCCCACTCCTACCACTCACCGAAGCCCCACTCCTACCACTCAACCAAGCCCCACTCCTACCACTCACCGATGCCCCACTCCTACCACTCACCGAAGCCCCACTCCTACCACTCACCGAAGCCCCACTCCTATCACTCACCTAAGCCCCACTCCTACCACTCACCGAAGCCCCACTCCTACCACTCACCGAAGCCCCACTCCTACCACTCACCGAAGCCCCACTCCTATCACTCACCTAAGCCCCACTCCTACCACTCACCGAAGCCCCACTCCTACCACTCACCGAAGCCCCACTCCTACCACTCACCGAAGCCCCACTCCTACCACTCACCGAAGCCCCACTCCTATCACTCACCTAAGCCCCACTCCTACCACTCACCGAAGCCCCACTCCTACCACTCACCGAAGCCCCACTCCTACCACTCACCGAAGCCCCACTCCTACCACTCACCGAAGCCCCACTCCTACCACTCACCGAAGCCCCACTCCTACCACTCACCGAAGCCCCACTCCTATCACTCACCTAAGCCCCACTCCTACCACTCACCGAAGCCCCACTCCTACCACTCACCGAAGCCCCACTCCTACCACTCACCGAAGCCCCACTCCTATCACTCACCTAAGCCCCACTCCTACCACTCACCGAAGCCCCACTCCTACCACTCACCGAAGCCCCACTCCTACCACTCACCGAAGCCCCACTCCTACCACTCACCGAAGCCCCACTCCTACCACTCACCGAAGCCCCACTCCTACCACTCACCGAAGCCCCACTCCTACCACTCACCGAAGCCCCACTCCTACCACTCACCGAAGCCCCACTCCTATCACTCACCGAAGCCCCACTCCTACCACTCACCGAAGCCCCACTCCTACCACTCACCGAAGCCCCACTCCTACCACTCACCGAAGCCCCACTCCTACCACTCACCGAAGCCCCACTCCTACCACTCACCGAAGCCCCACTCCTATCACTCACCTAAGCCCCACTCCTACCACTCACCGAAGCCCCACTCCTATCACTCACCGAAGCCCCACTCCTACCACTCACCGAAGCCCCACTCCTACCACTCACCGAAGCCCCACTCCTATCACTCACCGAAGCCCCACTCCTACCACTCACCGAAGCCCCACTCCTACCACTCACCGAAGCCCCACTCCTACCACTCACCGAAGCCCCACCCCTACCACTCACCGAAGCCCCACTCCTACCACTCACCGAAGCCCCACTCCTATCACTCACCTAAGCCCCACTCCTACCACTCACCGAAGCCCCACTCCTATCACTCACCGAAGCCCCACTCCTACCACTCACCGAAGCCCCACTCCTATCACTCACCTAAGCCCCACTCCTACCACTCACCGAAGCCCCACTCCTACCACTCACCTAAGCCCCACTCCTACCACTCACCGAAGCCCCACTCCTACCACTCACCGAAGCCCCACTCCTACCACTCACCGAAGCCCCACTCCTACCACTCACCAGTGCTAAAACATCTGTTAATGTTACAAAGTAGTCTAACATGCAGACATCTTATTAAGCAAATATAGTTTTGATGATTCTAGTCATTGAAGTTAGTTAAAGACAGTGGTGGAAAAAGTACCCAATTATCATACTTGATTAAAAGTAAATACATAAAGAAAATTACTCAAGTAAAAGTGAAAGTCACCCAGTAAAATACTACTTGAGTAAGTCTAAAAGTAATTGTTTTAAATATACTTAACTATCAAAAGTAAAAGTATGAATAATTTCAAATTCCTTATATTAAGCAACCCAGACTGCACGATATTCTTGTTTTTTTAATATACGGATAGCCAGGGGCACACTTCTACAATCAGACTAATTTACAAACGAAGCATTTGTGTTTAGCGAGTCTGCCATATCAGAGGCAGTAGGACTCACCAGGGATGTTCTCTTGATAAGTGTGTGAATTAGACAATTGTCCTGTCCTGCTATGCATTCAAAATGTAATGAGTACTTTTTGGTGTCAAGGAAAATGTAAGGAGTAAAAAGTACATTATTTTCTTTAGGAATGTAGTGGAGTAAAAGTAAAAGTTGTCAAAATTATAAATAGTAAAGTCAAGTACAGATACTCAACAAAAACTACTTCAGTAGTACTTTAAAGTAATTTTACTGAAGTACTTTACACCACTGGTTAAAGGGGGTCAGGAAGCTGCACCTTTATAGCTGTCCTGACTGGCCAAGGTTGTGCTGCCGTCATAGAAGACAATAATCATCATCAACATAGTTCTCAAATTAAATGTGGAGAAGTCACTCTGCCATTGAGCACTCCGAGTGGCTAGAGGAAGGAGGAAGTGAAGTAACAGTGGCAGGAAGTTGGAAGTACGAGACTGTACTGATTTCCATTCAGGAAATGATCTAAAGAAAGGCATTTATCATGTTTGTACTGTAGTTATACTCTCTAAACTTTCCATTGGACTGAATCCATTCACCGCTTTTTCAAATCGCATTCACGACCTGACAAACAATAAGATAATAGCATATTTACTGTGTTTTATTCATATTTGAAGTTTGTTTCATTGAGTTAAATAGTTAAATCCAGGATGTAGATGGTATGGGTGAGGACCATGTCCAGATAAATGAACAGTTGTCCAGACAGAGAATGGGAGCAGTGCTCAGCAGGCCAAGATAAGTGGTGTAAACACTACTGGTTTCCAGTCTTAGGCCAATGTTGAATTCCTTCTACTGATAAGTAGCTCACTGTTCTCTGAGGGGAGAGAACCCCAGTGTAACCTTACACAACTGTTTACTCCCTCGCCTTGAGATGGCACAAAATTAGCTTGCATTCTTTGAATACCTTTAACATTTTGTTTTCAGCTCCAGGGAACATAAAGATTCAAAATAAGGGAATTTGGACTTGATAAGAGTGTGTTAGTCAGACTGGATACTTGTGCTGGAAGCCTCATTCTGCAGGCTCTGCTCCTCCTGCTGTCATAAACAGCCTGATATCTGCTGTGGAAGGGAAGGGGCTGGGAATCCTCAAATCAAACCGCTAAGCCGCTCTCTAATCAAATGCCCGGTACCAACAGCGTTGTATTTATACAGTCAGGCGGCAGTTATGCACTTTTTAACATTTTGGAAATACATGAAATAAAAAGACATCCACTTATGAAACTAAGAACCAGGGAACCAGGGAACCAGGGACAAAGTTCCTTTGGGAAGCAGTGGTGTAGAGGACAATGACTGAAACTTTAGAGCCGCTTAAACCAAAACACCCCTGCATTTGATTATTTTCTCAAGAGATGAAAATCTCAGGTATGTATAGAGCTGTTCACAGAGGACTCTACCTACCACGTACAGTAATGGTTTAGACTGCAAAGTTCCCATTAGAGGTGCTAATGGATACACTCTTCATCATCCTTCAACCCTCATTATCCTTCAACCCTCATCATCCTTTAACCCTCATCATCCTTTCTCCCTCTGTCAACCTTCAACCCATATCATCCTTCAACTCTCATCATCCTATTCAACTTCTCTTTCGTATCGTCTGAGATCCCCAAAGATTGGAAAGCTGCCACGGTCATCCCCCTCTTGAAAGGGGGAGACACTCTAGACCCAAGCTGTTATAGACCTGTATCCAGCCAGCCCTGCCCTTCTAAAATCTTCTAAAGCCAAGTTAATAAACAGATCACCAACCATTTCGAATCCCAACGTACCTTCTCCACTATGCAAGCTGGTTTCCGAGCTGGTCACGGGTGCACCTCAGCCACGCACAAGGTCCTAAATGATATCATAACCGACATCAATAGAAGACAGTACTGTGCAGCCGTCTTCATCGACCTGGCCAAGGCTTTCGACTTGTCCGGACCTCTGGAAGTCTCTATGGGGGAGCCACAGGGTTAAATTCTTGGGCCGACTCGTCTCTGTATATATCAATGATGTCGCTCTTGCTGCTGGTGATTCTCTGATCCACCTCTACGCAGACTACGGCATTCTGTATACATCTGGCCCTTCTTTGGACACTGTGTTAACAAACCTCCAAACGAGCTTCAACGCCATACAACTCACCTTCTGTGGCCTCCAACTACTTTTAAATGCTAGTGAAACTAAATGCATGCCCTTCAACCGATTGCTGCCCGCACCCTCCGGCCCGACTAGCATAACTACTCTGGACGGTTCTGACCTAGAATATGTGGACAACTACAAATACCTAGGTGTCTGGTTAGACTGTAAACTCTCCTTCCAGACTTACATTAAGCATCTCCAATCCAAAATGAAATCTAGAATTAGCTTCCTATTTCGCAACAATGCCTCCTTCACTCATGCCGCCAAACTTACCCTGACTATCCTACCGATCCTTGACTTCTGCGATGTCATTTACAAAATAGCCCCCAACACTCTACTCAGCAAGCTGGATGTAGTCTATCAAAGTGCCATCCATTTTATCACCAGAGCCCCATATACTACCCACCACTGCGACCTGTATGCTCTCGTTGGCTGGCCCTCACTACATATCCGTCGCCAGACCCACTGGCTCCAGATCATCTATAAGTCTTTTCTAGGTAAAGCCCCACCTTATCTCAGCTCACTGGTCACCATAGCAACACCCACCTGTAGCACGCGCTCCAGCAGGTATATTGCGCTGGTCATCCCCAAAGTCAACACTTCCTTTGGCCGCCTTTCCTTCCAGTTCTCTGCTGCCAATGACCGGAACAAATTGCAAAAATCTCTGAAGCTGTAGATTTATATCTCCCTCACTAACTTTAAGCATCAGCTGTCAGAGCAGCTTACCGATCACTGTAACTGTACACAGCCAATCTGTAAATAGCACACCGACTACCTCATCCGAATATGATTACTTACCCTCTTGCTCTTTTGCACCCCAGTATCTCTACTTGCACATTCATCATCTGCACATCTATCACTCCAGTATTAATGCTAAATTGTAATTTATTTTGCTGCTAGGGCCTATTTATTGCCTTACCTCCCTACTCTTGTATATTTGCACACACTGTACATATATTTTTCTATTTTTCTTTTCTTTTGTGTTATTGACTGTACGTTTGTTTCTGTGTAACTCTGTGTTGTTGTTTTTGTTGCACTGCTTTGCTTTATCTTGGCCAGGTCGCAGTTGTAAATGAGAACTTGTTCTTAACTAGCATACTTAGGGTGAAATAAAAAATAAAAATAAAATCCTTTAACCCTCATCATCTTTTAACCCTCATCATCCTTTAACCCTCATCATCCTTTAACCCTCATCATCCTTTAACCCTCATCATCGTTTAACCCTCATCATCCTTTAACCCTCATCATCTTTTAACCCTCATCATCCTTTAAACCTCATCATCTTTTAACCCTCATCATCCTTTAACCCTCATCATCCTTTAACCCTCATCATCCTTTAACCTTCATCATCCTTTAACCCTCATCATCTTTTAACCATCATCATCCTTTAACCCTCATCATCCTTTAACCCTCATCATCCTTTAACCCTCATCATCTTTTAACCCTCATCATCCTTTAACCCTCATCATCCTTTAACCCTCATTATCCTTTAACCCTCATCATCCTTTAACCCTCATCATCCTTTAACCCTCATCATCTTTTAACCCTCATCATCTTTTAACCCTCATCATCTTTTAACCCTCATCATCCTTTAACCCTCATCATCTTTTAACCCTCATCATCCTTTAACCCTCTGTCCTCCAAATAGTTGAATTGATTTGAAGTGAAACTCTACAGAACACTGTACTGTACGTACTTTAATCACTAGACAGAGTGTAGGCTACCGTCAGTGTACAGGGTGCCAGGCACCAGAGCATCCCACTACAGTGAGCTGTTCTTGTGGTATGATAAAACGATGTGATGTCAGGGGCGGCAGTGATACATCTAAAGTATGTGTTTGGGAAAGCACCTGGCAGTTTAACTAATGATCCTGGAGCCAGACGCTTAATAGCAGATGGTTATTTGGATCTGAGGGTTGGAGGGCTATGGAGGGCTATGGTTAACACATCACCCTGTTGGTGTTAGTGTGGGTGGATCCTGATTCTGTGGAACATTCATGAGCCGTTGTCCAGGATGAACCTGTATAGATGGGGCCACATTTGATAATTCTCTGACTCTCCTGTGGTGCTTGTCTACACTGAAAACAGTGGTACCACGTTGTCCCAAGGAAAAATTCCTAAAAATGTTTTTTATTTGTTTAAATCCCAGCAGTGATAATTTATACCAAATGGCATCTCAGCTGGAATGCATGGCATGGAACCCTGTTAGCACGCTGGCTTCCACCATTAAGAGGTATGTCGACGTGACCCGCTCCTGTCATCTGAAACATTCCTCTTTGATCGGGATTAACAGTCATTAATCTGCACTAGTCTCAGAATAGGGGAGAGAGGGGGTGGTTGTTGGGGGTAGTGGGCTCCCTTCATTAAATCACACATTTGAACACTCACTGGCATTGTTTAAATATTTGATTTAGTAGCAGGGTGAGGCTCCACAGGGGGCCTGTGAAATACATCATTTCTCACTGAGGTGATTAGAAAGAAAAAATATTCCCTCTATCACAGATGTCACATGTCACATATGGGTTGTTTTTTCTTTTCTCCTAGCTCTCTGGCACACACACACACGCACGCACGCACGCACGCACGCACGCACGCACACACACACACACACACACACACACACACACACACACACACACACACACACACACACACACACACACACACACACACACACACACACAAAAAGTATAGGGAGTAAATATAGGGAGAAATTATAGGGAGTAAATATAAGGAGTAAGTATAGGGAGTCATTATAGGGAGTAAATATAGGGAGTAAGTATTGGCAGAAAGTATAGGGAGAAAGTATAGGGAGTAAGTATAGGGAGAAAGTACAGGGAGTAAATATAGCAAGTAAATATAAGGGGTAAGTATAGGGAGAAAGTATAGGGAGTAAGTGTAGGGAGAAAGTATAGGGAGTAAATATAGCAAGTAAATACAAGGGGTAAGTATAGGGAGAAAGTATAGGGAGTAAGTGTAGGGAGAAAGTATAGGGAGTAAATATAGCAAGTAAATATAAGGGGTAAGTATAGGGAGAAAGTATAGGGAGTAAGTGTAGGGAGAAAGTATAGGGAGTAAGTGTAGGGAGAAAGTATAGGGAGTAAGTATAGGGAGAAAGTATAGGGAGTAAATATAGGGAGCATTACTTTTTTCACACGATGGTGATCAGAGTTAACCTACCTATTTCCTTATCACTACATCACTGTCTCTATTGAGGAGGAAACATCACATTTTCACTTGCTTTACTGCTCTAATGAAAAGGTCCTCTTTCATTCTTGCTTTGTTGTCATTTTCAGTGTCCCTCTTTTTCTAACTCCCCTCCTCCCCTCCTCCCGAACCCTCCCTCGGTTTCTGTCTGTTTTCTCCGGAGATTGTGTGCATGTTAAATTAGCCTCTCTGTTTTGTCTGTCCTGGCTGGGAAATGTATCCTGCTATAATTTTCCCGTGTGGGGCATCAACCTTGACCACGGTGGGACATGTAACAGAGGGGAAGGGCTCTGCACTGGGGAGTAGTGGAAGTAGATCAGTAGGCTTTCCCCCTGGGATCCTCCAGCCTGGGCTCCAGAGCCAGGGCTTAGTTAGACTGGAGGGGAGGGTCTGACCCTTCCACCACCTCCCCGAAAAAGCCAGCAGAGGCCGGGGTGACTGAATGATTAATCTGCTTCTAAATGAGAGGGACTCTAATGCTTAGGCTGTGGAAAATTAGACTTGGAGTCTCATCTCAAGGAACGCACGGCAAAGTATGCATGTGCCTTTTCCAGATAAACGCCACCACTCCCCAATCACCATCCCCAGCCTCATCTCCCTCCCCAGCCTCATCTCCCTCCCCAGCCTCATCTCCCTCCCCAGCCTCATCTCCCTCCCCAGCCTCATCTCCCTCCCCAGCCTCATCTCCCTCCCAAGCCTCATCTCCCTCCCCAGCCTCGTCTCCCTCCCCAGCCTCGTCTCCCTCCCCAGCCCTGTCTCCCTCCCCAGCCCTGTCTCCCTCCCCTCCCCAGGCCTGTCTCCCTCCCCAGCCCTGTCTCCCTCCCCAGCCTCGTCTCCCTCCCCAGCCTCGTCTCCGTCCCCAGCCCTGACTCCCTCCCCAGCCTCGTCTCCGTCCCCAGCCCTGTCTCCCTCCCCAGCCTCGTCTCCGTCCCCAGCCCTGTCTCCCTCCCCAGCCTCGTCTCCGTCCCCATCCCTGTCTCCCTCCCCAGCCTCGTCTCCGTCCCCAGCCCTGTCTCCCTCCCCAGCCTCGTCTCCGTCCCCAGCCCTGTCTCCCTCCCCAGCCCTGTCTCCCTCCCCTCCCCAGGCCTGTCTCCCTCCCCAGCCCTGTCTTCCTCCCCAGCCTCGTCTCCCTCCCCAGCCTCGTCTCCCTCCCCAGCCCCGTCTCCCTCCCCCGTCTCGTCTCCCTTCCCAGCCCCGTCTCCCTCCCCTCCCCAGGCCTCTGTCCCTCCCCAGCCCTGTCTCCTCCCCAGCCCTGTCTCCCTCCCCTCCCCAGGCCTGTCTCCCTCCCCAGCCCTGTCTCCCTCCCCAGCCTCGTCTCCCTCCCCAGCCTCGTCTCCGTCCCCAGCCCTGTCTCCCCTCCCCTCCCCAGGCCTGTCTCCCTCCCCAGCCCTGTCTCCCTCCCCAGCCTCGTCTCCCTCCCCAGCCTCGTCTCCGTCCCCAGCCCTGTCTCCCTCCCCTCCCCAGGCCTGTCTCCCTCCCCAGGCCTGTCTCCCTCCCCAGCGCTGTCTCCCTCCCCAGCCTCGTCTCCGTCCCCAGCCCTGTCTCCCTCCCCAGCCTCGTCTCCCTCCCCAGCCTCGTCTCCGTCCCCCAGCCCTGTCTCCCTCCCCAGCCTCGTCTCCGTCCCCAGCCCTGTCTCCCTCCCCAGCCTCGTCTCCGTCCCCAGCGCTGTCTCCCTCCCCAGCCTCGTCTCCCTCCCCAGCCCTGTCTCCCTCCCCAGCCCCATCTCCTTCCCCAGGCTCTGACTGTATATGTTAACGTGAGCCTGAGGTGTTAAGCGCCACAATGAATGAGTGAATGATTTGTGGGGAGATTTAGTGCAGCATGCAGCTTCACTGACTCCACTCCGGCTGTCCTTGGAAAGAGCAGAGACAAAGACTGCTTTATGCCCTCTCAACCATGTATTGATCATTTAACTGTACAGGATACAAACCCTCCTTCCCTGAAATAGAAAAATGACAGACTGCTTTTTAAAACTAACGACAGATATAAACCGTCTGGATATTATGGGACTAAATGTGAACTGTATCTGTCTTGAAATGCTGTAGCTGCAGTGTACTGTACGTAACTGAACCATCTTCAGTTAATACTTTCAGAGACGACCTTCAGTTTGTGATGGGTTAATAAGTTTTCAGAAAACATTTCCATTTCTAAAACAAGTAGCTAATACACAATACAAAGGATCGCACACGATACCTAAACTATGTTTCATACATATTTCATATTTCTGGATATACTAAAATGGATCATGGTACTTTTGTGCTATGTCCTTATCCTGTACCTCTATTTGATTGAGAGTAGTAGGTGGGTGACAACCAGGTCTTGCAGTGCTAACCAGTTCCTATTTGATTTACTAAGACAAGCCCTTATTTACTGAGGAAAACTAATATAGTATTCAGCTTGAACGTGTGTTAATCCAGGGTCAGAGAGAGAGGCCTTACGAATAAATCTGTGAATGACATGAAGTTAACCTTTTGTCTTTCCTCCGAGTTCCACTTTGGATGCTTTAGGTGAATATACTTCACTGTGACGCATAGAGCAATTTGCTCCTATGTCAAAACAAGTTATAGCGGGTGATTTCGCGTCATTTATTTATTCTGGGCTTTTACCTACTGTGCATGCTATTGAAAGACAATGCCAATGCAACTTTGCTGAACCAGGCTTAGCTAGATGAAGAGTGCTAAACTCCTAAATGACAAGTTTTATTTAGGACAGGGAGACTCTTTTCAAGAGGGACCATTTACTGCAGTTTTACAGTACATTTAACAACGTGAAAATAATAGGCATTCATCCTACATTGCATCCTACATTGCATCCTACATTTTCTTGACTTCCACTCTGCCGTTTTTCATGGCCCTGAAGCTGCTGAATGCTCTTGAACTTCAGCTTTTATGTGAGTTGTAATTTGGCAGACAAAATAGAAAATGGTCACATCATTCCTGACTAAAAATGCTCTTGTGTCTTCCTGTTTGTGGACAGCCATGCTACGGGTTATGAAAGTGACCCCAACCCTCCCATGGTGTATAGCTGCAGCACCCAGTACCGCATCCACACCCATGGCATCTTCAGAGGCATGCAGGTCAGTTCTCTCCTCTCACACCCACGGCATCTTCAGAGGCATCCGGTCAGTTCTCTCCTCTCACACCCACGGCATCTTCAGAGGCATCAGGTCAGTTCTCTCCTCTCACACCCACGGCATCTTCAGAGGCATCCGGTCAGTTCTCTCCTCTCACACCCACTGCATCTTCAGAGGCATCAGGTCAGTTCTCTCCTCTCACACCCACGGCATCTTCAGAGGCATCAGGTCAGTTCTCTCCTCTCACACCCACTGCATCTTCAGAGGCATCCGGTCAGTTCTCTCCTCTCACACCCACTGCATCTTCAGAGGCATCCGGTCAGTTCTCTCCTCTCACACCCACGGCATCTTCAGAGGCATCAGGTCAGTTCTCTGCTCTCACACCCATGGCATCTTCAGAGGCATCAGGTCAGTTCTCTCCTCTCACACCCACGGCATCTTCAGAGGCATCCGGTCAGTTCTCTCCTCTCACACCCACTGCATCTTCAGAGGCATCAGGTCAGTTCTCTCCTCTCACACCCACGGCATCTTCAGAGGCATCAGGTCAGTTCTCTCCTCTCACACCCACTGCATCTTCAGAGGCATCCGGTCAGTTCTCTCCTCTCACACCCACTGCATCTTCAGAGGCATCCGGTCAGTTCTCTCCTCTCACACCCACGGCATCTTCAGAGGCATCCGGTCAGTTCTCTCCTCTCACACCCACTGCATCTTCAGAGGCATCAGGTCAGTTCTCTCCTCTCACACCCACGGCATCTTCAGAGGCATCCGGTCAGTTCTCTCCTCTCACACCCACTGCATCTTCAGAGGCATCAGGTCAGTTCTCTCCTCTCACACCCACTGCATCTTCAGAGGCATCCGGTCAGTTCTCTCCTCTCACACCCACTGCATCTTCAGAGGCATCCGGTCAGTTCTCTCCTCTCACACCCACTGCATCTTCAGAGGCATCAGGTCAGTTCTCTCCTCTCACACCCACGGCATCTTCAGAGGCATGCAGGTCAGTTCTCTCCTCTCACACCCACGGCATCTTCAGAGGCATCAGGTCAGTTCTCTCCTCTCACACCCACGGCATCTTCAGAGGCATCAGGTCAGTTCTCTCCTCTCACACCCACTGCATCTTCAGAGGCATCAGGTCAGTTCTCTCCTCTCACACCCACTGCATCTTCAGAGGCATCAGGTCAGTTCTCTCCTCTCACACCCACTGCATCTTCAGAGGCATCAGGTCAGTTCTCTCCTCTCACACCCACTGCATCTTCAGAGGCATCAGGTCAGTTCTCTCCTCTCACACCCACGGCATCTTCAGAGGCATCAGGTCAGTTCTCTCCTCTCACACCCACGGCATCTTCAGAGGCATCAGGTCAGTTCTCTCCTCTCATGGATTCTTCACACCCAGGTCACACTCTGATTCCTACTCTCCATACATAACTTTCCTTATGTGCTCAGGGCCAAGGTCGGCACAAGGAGCACAGACACATATTTTCGCATGAACACGTACGCACGCACACACGCACACACACACACACACACACACACACACACACACACACACACACACACACACACACACACACACACACACACACACACACACACACACACACACACACACACACACACACACACACACACACACACACACTCCCTAAATGCCAGAACAAGGTCATCCTCTACTGCCAAGTCCAGGCACTGCACGGGTGCTGGCAGAAGAGGAGGAGGAGGTGGGAGAGACTAGAGATGTAGAGTAGAGAGAGAGAGATCGAAAGAGTGAAGAAAGAGAAGAAGGAGGAAAGAGCCTGACGCAGTGAGCAGAATGCCAGAATAGTTGGGACATTTAAAAGGCATCTCAGGATGAAAAGGGAAGAGGAATCACTTTCAAGAAATCCATGAACAATAAAGATAGTTTCCATACGCAGGCCCATGTTAATAAATCATTAGATCTTAGTTAGTGTCCGTCGGCAGCTTTAAAACACAGAGAGCAGAGATTCTCCAGACCTATTCTCACTCCCTTCTCATTGTTTTCAAATTAAACCAGGAAAACCTCATTCACAAAAAATACATACTTGGATGAAACATTTGAAATGTATGGTATGAAAAGTGGACACGATTAAAAAGTGTGATGATGCTCAGAAAGCCTTTTATTGGACAATCCAAACATTGGCTCTGCCCCCTCTGTGAAGTGTTGGTGTCAAGATAAGGAACAAGGCAGGCAGTACAGCAGTGCTATAAAACACTGAAATCATTTACTTATCAATAGGCTGCTAACACTATTATTTAGACTGCCAGTGTCTACAGAACCCATTACACTAAGAGCCTCCTAATGAACATCAGATGGGTTTCAGGGTCTGGGGGGGTTGAAGAAGGGGAGGAGTACAGGGGGGCATGGACAACTGAGATGGGGTCTGCCTAACGTCCGTGACTAACGACTTACGTTTAGAGACTAAATCAGTGGCATGGAGTTAATTTGAGCGCTCGTTTTACGGCTAATTCTAGTATAATGAGCCTCCGTTAGCGAGATAATCACACTTCTTTTGCCTTGGCCTTTTTTAATTGGTCATTATTTTTGAGTTACCTTTTGCTGTGATAGACTAGTAGGTAGCTTAGTTACTGTTATCTCTTTATATGATATGTTGTGGTTCTAAACCTGTACCATTGCTTACTATGTGTGTGTGTGTGTGTGTGTGCGTGTGCGTGCGTGCGTGCGTGTGTGTGTATGCATATGCGTGTGTGTCCGTGTGTGTGCGTGTGTGTGTGTGTGTGCGTGTGTGTGTGTGTGTGTGTGTGTGTGCGTGTGTATGCATATGCGTGTGTGTCCGTGTGTGTGCGTGTGTGTCCGTGTGTGTCCGTGTGTGTGCATGTGTGTGCGTGTGTGTGTGTGTGTGTGTGTGTGTGTGTGTGTGTGTGTGTGTGTGTGTGTGTGTGTGTGTGTGTGTGTGTGTGTGTGTGTGTGTGTGTGTGTGTGTGTGTGTGTGTGTGTGTGTGTGTGTGTGTGTGCCACATCACAGGATGTCCGACGGGTGCCAGGTATCGCTCCAGCCATTGTTCGCTCAGAGACCAATGAGAAGAGGCCATTCATGTGTGCATATCCTGGCTGCAACAAACGATACTTCAAGCTGTCCCACCTGCAAATGCACGGCAGGAAACACACAGGTAAGAGCCAGGGCAACCATAGATCAAACCCTATTACACTAACCGACTAGTGTATCAGTGATCCAGGTCTCGCTGTACCAAAGCCCACTCTGTGTACCCCTCTGCCCTCCCTCCAGGTGAGAAGCCCTACCAGTGTGACTTTACCGACTGTGGACGAAGGTTCTCCAGGTCAGACCAGCTCAAGAGACACCAGCGAAGACACACAGGTTTGCCCTTTCTCTCTTTTTCTCTTTCATTTTCTCTTATTTATTTTCTCTCTTTCACTTTCTCTTATTTCTTTTCCCTCTCTCTCTGTTTGAGCTCCCTCCATCTCTCTGCCCTCTCTATTGTTAATGGAACACTATAACGCCGCTTCCCTTTGCAATGGCTTCCCTCCTGGCCTGTGCTCTACTCTGTCTGTCTCTCTCTGTGTGCCTAGGGGTTAAACCGTTCCAGTGCGAGACGTGTCAGAGAAAGTTCTCGCGGTCTGACCACCTTAAGACCCACACCCGGACTCATACAGGTAAAACAAGTGCGTAAACGTTTATTTTTACACATCTACTTATCTCTTTTCTGCTCTAGAACTTAGTTAGGTACGTTTCAAGGCTTTGGGGGTACAGTGTTTCAACAAATCGAGGATATGTTATTTTACCAGATGGAAATTGGTTAGATAAAATGTTACTAAAAGTGATCTAAAAGGATCGTAGGAAATGAATTGGATCTCTTCCTCCCCTTCAGTATAATTTAAACCAGATACTACCTAACAACGCTCTCTCTCCCTCTCCTAGGCGAGAAGCCCTTCAACTGCAGATGGCCCAACTGTCAGAAGAAGTTTGCCAGGTCTGATGAGCTGGTTCGTCACCACAACATGCACCAGAGGAACCTGACCAAGCTGCAACTTGCCATCTGAGCCAGATCTGAACCAGACCACTCTGCTCTGCATACACACTGGCCTCGCTGCTCTCTAACACTCTGCCTACATGAGACTCTGAATCTCCATCTCGTTCAACGATGCCTGTAGCACAAAGGGGATACGCAGCAGAGCAGGTCCATCCACTAGATAGCACAGCCACAAAGGAAAACATGACTGCGTTGTAAAGATTCATAAAAACAACAATGAGCTTTTTAGTCTTAATTTAAGGTAAGGGTTAGGTATAAGGTTTTAAAGAAGAGAAATTGTAGATATTTAAAGAAGATAAATTGTAGGAATAGGCGGGGTGTATTACTTTGTGGCTGTGGTAACAGAGCAGGAGGCTGACAGTCTTGTTCATCTGCATGTAGCTGTAGAGCCTCACCTACGCACAGTCCTCCAAACAGCCCCATCTAAGGACGGTCCTCTGTCCAGATGCTCTGATCCAGAGGGTTATTTTTAGTAAGACATTTAAAGAGGAAAAAAAATAGTTCTGTCTCTTGTTGGTGTTGTATACAGTAGATGTGAATGACTTTATGCCTTTTTTTCATTTGTAGTGTTACTTTGAGCAGTTTCAGATTAATTTATTATTTTATCATACTTTTGTGAATTAAAATATCTTTCACTGGAATGATTTCTGGAACGGGGGACATTTTTTACATTGGTCCAACAGCATGTTCATCATCGCTTTCGTTCAGTCCACAACTTTGATCTGCACCAGGTAGTTGAATCATAAAGCTACAGTAAGTCCGCTTCGGTCTGGGATGTTGTCTGTAAATATTGTTTCACTTTGACTGTGGATTTTGGGGATGTGAGTTAAAAAATATAAATGTATTGTCACACTGGCTATGTGGCCAAGAAGTTGTGGTATTAAATTATGTAAATAATAGTACTGGACAATGGATTGTATTTGAAAAAAATATCCTTGCCATGGAAACATGTGACTTAACTATTATACTTTAGACTAGACCTACTTTGATAGATCCAGGAAATGCTTTTTTACAGTTGTTCTCAACTGCTAAAACACTAAACCCCTTTGTCTGAACAAAGTTCTCTGTTGCCTGGACTCATTTAGCTCATTATTATTATGTCTGTTGTCAATACCTTCAACCATTTCACATGGTAAAACACAGTCTGTTGTCAATACCTTCAACCATTTCACATGGTAAAACACAGTCTGTGGTCAATACCTTCAACCATTTCACATGGTAAAACACAGTCTGTTGTCAATACCTTCAACCATTTCACATGGTAAAACACAGTCTGTTGTCAATACCTTCAACCATTTCACATGGTAAAACACAGTCTGTGGTCAATACCTTCAACCATTTCACATGGTGAAACACAGTCTGTTGTCAATACCTTCAACCATTTCACATGGTAAAACACAGTCTGTTGTCAATACCTTCAACCATTTCACATGGTAAAACACAGTCTGTTGTCAATACCTTCAACCATTTCACATGGTGAAACACAGTCTGTTGTCAATACCTTAAACCATTTCACATGGTAAAACACAGTCTGTTGTCAATACCTTAAACCATTTCACATGGTAAAACACAGTCTGTTGTCAATACCTTAAACCATTTCACATGGTAAAACACAGTCTGTTGTCAATACCTTAAACCATTTCACATGGTAAAACACAGTCTGTTGTCAATACCTTCAACCATTTCACATGGTAAAACACAGTCTGTTGTCAATATCTTGAACCATTTCACATGGTAAAACACAGTCTGTTGTCAATACCTTCAACCATTTCACATGGTAAAACACAGTCTGTTGTCAATACCTTCAATCATTTCACATGGTAAAACACAGTCTGTTGTCAACACCTTAAACCATTTCACATGGTAAAACACAATTTGCAGATCTCACTTAGACTTTTCAGCAAAACTCTAAACACAATCTCATTCTCAAAACACATTCTGCACTCCAATGCACATGTCATCCATACTGGTAAACACAAGTGGCAACAATCAAATACAAATAGAGAACATATGTCATTGATTGAACACAACCTCTCAAAATTGATTTAACCTGTTTCAAATGATGCGACACAACCAATATAAGCCAGTTCAGAGAGCAAACAGGTTGTTGAAGGTAGGAAGGAGAAAGTCTGAGAATGGATACTGTAGTACAGTGCATTGTAGGCTGTATACTGTACAATGGACAAATTGTATGGCCCTGAACATTGTGCTTTCCATTTATTAACAGTACTGACTGATCAATAGATTTTGACTAGTTGCAGGTTCATATCAACAAAGAACAAGAATTACAGTATCACAGAGATAAAGGACAAGTTTGTGAGATGCAGGGTACAGTACTGTAAAAATAGGGGTACAAGGAGGAGGAAGAACAAAAAACAAAATTGCAAAGAGCAAAGCAGAGTAGTAATTTATGATCCATTTTGAGCTACTATGATAGAACATGTTTTTGTTCATCAAAAGACAATGACAGAAAAATATGAATATTTTTTAGATAAAAAATGTACTTCTCCCTGAGAATTGTATGTTTTGAACAATGTGTTTTCTGTTGCTTGAGAGTGTATATCGCTCTCAATCATTTTGATCACTTTGTTTATGATTTGAGAGCAGTGTTTGATTTTGAACACAGGTAAAACTGTTTTGAAGTGAATTTTTCATTTTGCGAGAGGAGTCAGAGGTTATGTAAATAGTGCTTGAAGATGAGGTTTTGTGTTTAATGTTTTCAGGAAATGGAGCAAGGTTTCAGAAATTGTGTTTTAGCAATTGAGAAAAACTGTAAGTGTCAAAACACTTATCTGTCATGGAAACATTATTTTTTTTACTCTGAAGTTTATTATCAATATATTATGTTCTGTTTAAACTGTATTTTTCCCCACTATTTTTATACAGTATATATATATATGCTGATTCTGTTGTTGTTGTTATTTTTCCCCATTGAGTTCTGTATTAAAGTCATCCAGCAGTGTGTGGCCTGCCTGGGCAGCTGTGTTGGCTCAGGGGGCCAGTGTTGAGTTACTTTTGCCCTCACTAACAGGGCTGATCAACCGCGCTCCTGAGACCCAATGACCAGACCATAGCCTGACCTTAACCTGACCAGGTCGTGACCGCTCGTAGGTCATCTTACATGAGTCGCCAGAGGAGGCTCATACTGGCCAGAATAAAAGTAGTTATGATAACAAAACAGAACTCTTTGACTGTAGCTAACATCCGCTGCTTTCTTTATCTCGAACCAGATTATTTTAAAATTCCTTGGCTTCTGAGTGAAACAGGAGACACAGATAAACATAAACATGTTTTCTCTCAAACTCACTGTTGCTCAGCACTCCATCTTAATCAAGCCAGCTATGCACTCTCCCTGCACTTAGAAAAAGGACACACTTCTATGTTGTTTCTCAAGACAAAAATATCCTCTTTCCGTTGTCAGTTTTTTAAATCATTTGACATCCACATTAATGCACTGTCACTGTGAAAACAACAGACAAAAAGCTTGCTATAATGTCAAAATGTACTACAGCTAGCTTTAAAACATCAAGCCTTCTCTCCGAGTGGCTGACTGCATGGTGATGGTGTTTTATCACATTGGGGGAATATTGTTGTTGAGATCCTCTTCTTTCTTTAACTATTCGCTTGGCCCCAGTGTTGTGTAAATCAGCTTGACTCTCTCACACTATTACTCATATAGAAAAACGCTATATCTCAAGAGTGCCAGTGGTTAATCTCTGTCCCAGATTTCTGCTCCAAGGCCCAGCTCCACAGCCTTTGAAGAGAGGTGACTGTTTTTTGTAACTTTAGTTCAGTCCACTTATAATCGTCACAACAGAGGCTGTATGAAAACCATCCACTTAGAAATAGTACATTCCTTTACACAAATGTGGGGCTTTCTAAGAGGATAGGGTTGAATGGGAAAGAATATGGATGACATCAGTATAGTGTACTGTCGTAGGACAACTTTACAGTACATTAAACACTGCTTTCAAAGCCTTTTGTGTTATCTAAGAAGTCATTGTTCTTGAGGTTTACCTTCATCATAAAAGGTAATGAACATTTTACATGACTATCTATGGATTTGATATGTGCTAGTCATCTAGTTTAGCAGTCCTGAGATGTACAGTATATATAACACACTACAGTAACCCCTTAAACCGTCTGAAGATCCTGTGACTGGTAAAGTGTGGGTTCACAACAGAGAGATGTCTCAGTGGGGTTTTCCTCTGTCAGTTGACCCAAAGAAACCAAACAATCGACTGATATCTGATAGAACACGCTAGCATAAACAATATAGTGTATATTTGATGTCTCCATATAGATGTGCCATCTTCCTACAACTTTGAAATCCCCTCAGAATCCTCTTTCATCCATTTCCAGAATGCAAAAGCCATGGCACTGTGTCCAGAGATGTGGGAATAACACACCATGTAGAACACATTTGTTATATGAACAATGCCTCATCCCAACAGCTGCTATGCAAACCATTCAACTGATACAGACGCTGTTCAGAGAATATACACATTCAAACCTGCTCCCCATCTTATTTTTAGCACATTAAACCAGTCTTTCTATATAGCAGCTAATTATATTAACCATTGCATACTATATTATATCACTTTATATAATATTAGTGACTTTATTGAACACACTACATTATTAATGAGTTCTAGCTCGGTGATATAGTAAACAGTGTGACCAGTGACCAGAGAGTGAGTGTGGGGTTGGTGTGTGTTGAGCTTGTAAAGTGCTGGTGGGTGATTCCAACCTGATAAGCCCTTAGCTGCTCTGCTGGTCAAAGCATCCTGCCGTGTCGCTGACACGTTTACGACCCAGACCAGTGGGCCCGTCTCAGCCCTTCAGTCAAGCCTCTGATTTGATAAGATTAACAGGGAGATGGTGATAAATAATGAGGCCTATTAAAGACTAAAGACACAGGAGGGAATGTATAGGGTCTTAGGCACTCAGTGTCTGATCAGTTTGTTTATTTGGGGAATAGGTAGTGCGACTGGAGGAGTCTGTCAGCAATTAGAAGCTTAAGGCCTGTCGCTGTGAATCTGATCCAAGGAGAGCGGAGAGAATCTGATCCAAGGAGAGCGGAGAGAATCTGATCCAAGGAGAGCGGAGAGAATCTGATCCAAGGAGAGCGGAGAGAATCTGATCCAAGGAGAGCGGAGAGAATCTGATCCAAGGAGAGCGGAGAGAATCTGATCCAAGGAGAGCGGAGAGAATCTGATCCAAGGAGAGCGGATAGTAGCTGAAGTATCAGTGAGTTGTAAATCTCATGAAGTTACACTCCTACTTCTCACCCCCATCCACACTCACTCTGCCCAAAAACATGTGTACTCCAACCTGCATGGCAACGGAATAAATCCACAGAACCTATAACATATAACATCACCTTGAGGTTATAGTCTTTTAGGAGCTCCCTCTAATGTCCTTGATTAACCTTACTTGGTTACAAATCATCTGTGGATGCTTTACCTCCTGGATCTAAGGGACACAATACAATGAAGGATACTTAGTGCACTTTGAAAATAAAAAGCAAACGAAACAATGGATACTAAACACTGCCTTAACTGCAATTTATAGGAGCTCTACCCCGATAACAAAAGGAGAGGGTTGATCATAAACAAATGCAGAACAGTTTGAGTAAAAATGCAATTAATTCCAATGATCATAAATATTGTTATGATTATGAGAAAAGCATTATTGAATATAGAATGGAAAATTGAAATCGTTAATAGCACTCAAATCCCAGCTTTTTTTCACCAGGCAGGCAGTACAGTAAGCTGAGCCAAATCAGGGCTATATTGGGAGACAGAGAGAGAGAGAAACAGAGAGAGACAGAGAGATAGAGAGAGACAGAGAGGCGGAGAGAAAGAGACAGAGATAGAGAGAGAGAGAGAGAGAGAGAGAGAAGAGAGAGACGGAAAAGAGAGAGAGAGAAAAGAGAGAGAGAGTGTGTGAGAGAGAGAGAGAGAGAGAGAGAAAGAGAGCAGAAGATAAACAGAGAGAGAGAGAGCAGAAGAGAAACAGAGAGAGAGAGAGAGAGAGAGAGAAAGAGAGCAGAAGAGAAACAGAGAGAGAGAGAAATAAACAAGTGCAAAGGAGTGAGAGAGAGAGAGAGAGAGAGAGAGAGAGAGAGGGAGCTAGTGAGTGTTGGTGTTGTGCAGGCCTCTTGGCCACTGGGTAATGCTGTAATGATAGGAGATGATACTGTAGATGTTTGGGACCTGGTACAGCTTAGCGCCGAGTGGAGCGCTGGCCGTTCCTCTGGAGGCTGCATTCCTTCAACTCCTGTTGCCTGTCTGAGACATGGGCCGAGGCTGGGATGAGACCGAGACCCGGGGAAGGTGGTTCTGGTATGGGGGGGCTGTAGCTAGTTGAGCCTTACACTGTAGTTGTGCTTTGATATCAATCAAATCAATGAATCACATGTATTTATAAAGCCCTTTTTACATCAGCAGTTGACATAAAGTTCTTATACAGCAACCCAGCCTAAAACCCAGAGCAAAACCCAGCCTAAAACCCAGAGCAAAACCCAGCCTAAAACCCAGAGCAAAACCCAGCCTAAAACCCAGAGCAAAACCCAGCCTAAAACCCAGAGCAAAACCCAGCCTAAAACCCAGCCTAAAACCCAGCCTAAAACCCAGAGCAAAACCCAGCCTAAAACCCAGAGCAAAACCCAGCCTAAAACCCAGAGCAAAACCCAGCCTAAAACCCAGAGCAAAACCCAGCCTAAAACCCAGCCTAAAACCCAGAGCAAAACCCAGAGCAACATTATATTTAGATTACAGTTTACATTGCAGTGTCCTTATTACAGTAATTACAGTGTAAAATGTATTGTAATTACTCAATGTTACACTGGACTTACAATGTACTTATCTAGGGTTAGTGTTGAGGCTATAGGGCTAGTGTTAAACCGAGAAGTTATCTAGGGTTAGTGTTGAGGCTATAGGGTTAGTGTTAAACCGAGAAGTTATCTAGGGTTAGTGTTGAGGCTATAGGGTTAGTGTTAAACCGAGAAGTTATCTAGGGTTAGTGTTGAGGCTATAGGGTTAGTGTTAAACCGAGAAGTTATCTAGGGTTAGTGTTGAGGCTATAGGGTTAGTGTTAAACCGAGAAGTTATCTAGGGTTAGTGTTGAGGCTATAGGGTTAGTGTTAAACCGAGAAGTTATCTAGGGTTGGTGTTGAGGCTATAGGGTTAGTGTTAAACCGAGAAGTTATCTAGGGTTGGTGTTGAGGCTATAGGGTTAGTGTTAAACCGAGAAGTTATCTAGGGTTAGTGTTGAGGCAATAGGGTTAGTGTTAAACCGAGAAGTTATCTAGGGTTAGTGTTGAGGCTATAGGGTTAGTGTTAAACCGAGAAGTTATCTAGGGTTAGTGTTGAGGCTATAGGGTTAGTGTTAAACCGAGAAGTTATCTAGGGTTAGTGTTGAGGCTATAGGGTTAGTGTTAAACCGAGAAGTTATCTAGGGTTAGTGTTGAGGCTATAGGGTTAGTGTTAAACCGAGAAGTTATCTAGGGTTAGTGTTGAGGCTATAGGGTTAGTGTTAAACCGAGAAGTTATCTAGGGTTAGTGTTGAGGCTATAGGGTTAGTGTTAAACCGAGAAGTTATCTAGGGTTAGTGTTGAGGCTATAGGGTTAGTGTTAAACCGAGAAGTTATCTAGGGTTAGTGTTGAGGCTATAGGGCTAGTGTTAAACCGAGAAGTTATCTAGGGTTAGTGTTGAGGCTATAGGGTTAGTGTTAAACCGAGAAGTTATCTAGGGTTAGTGTTGAGGCTATAGGGTTAGTGTTAAACCGAGAAGTTATCTAGGGTTGGTGTTAAGGCTATAGGGTTAGTGTTAAACCGAGAAGTTATCTAGGGTTAGTGTTGAGGCTATAGGGTTAGTGTTAAACCGAGAAGTTATCTAGGGTTGGTGTTGAGGCTATAGGGTTAGTGTTAAACCGAGAAGTTATCTAGGGTTGGTGTTGAGGCTATAGGGTTAGTGTTAAACCGAGAAGTTATCTAGGGTTAGTGTTGAGGCAATAGGGTTAGTGTTAAACCGAGAAGTTATCTAGGGTTAGTGTTGAGGCTATAGGGTTAGTGTTAAACCGAGAAGTTATCTAGGGTTAGTGTTGAGGCTATAGGGTTAGTGTTAAACCGAGAAGTTATCTAGGGTTAGTGTTGAGGCTATAGGGTTAGTGTTAAACCGAGAAGTTATCTAGGGTTAGTGTTGAGGCTATAGGGTTAGTGTTAAACCGAGAAGTTATCTAGGGTTAGTGTTGAGGCTATAGGGTTAGTGTTAAACCGAGAAGTTATCTAGGGTTAGTGTTGAGGCTATAGGGTTAGTGTTAAACCGAGAAGTTATCTAGGGTTAGTGTTGAGGCTATAGGGTTAGTGTTAAACCGAGAAGTTATCTAGGGTTAGTGTTGAGGCTATAGGGTTAGTGTTAAACCGAGAAGTTATCTAGGGTTAGTGTTGAGGCTATAGGGTTAGTGTTAAACCGAGAAGTTATCTAGGGTTAGTGTTGAGGCTATAGGGTTAGTGTTAAACCGAGAAGTTATCTAGGGTTAGTGTTGAGGCTATAGGGTTAGTGTTAAACCGAGAAGTTATCTAGGGTTAGTGTTGAGGCTATAGGGTTAGTGTTAAACCGAGAAGTTATCTAGGGTTGGTGTTGAGGCTATAGGGTTAGTGTTAAACCGAGAAGTTATCTAGGGTTAGTGTTGAGGCTATAGGGTTAGTGTTAAACCGAGAAGTTATCTAGGGTTGGTGTTGAGGCTATAGGGTTAGTGTTAAACCGAGAAGTTATCTAGGGTTAGTGTTGAGGCTATAGG
Organism: Oncorhynchus masou masou; assembly: GCF_036934945.1. Classification (NCBI taxonomy): domain Eukaryota; kingdom Metazoa; phylum Chordata; class Actinopteri; order Salmoniformes; family Salmonidae; genus Oncorhynchus; species Oncorhynchus masou. The sequence goes on along the minus strand of NC_088233.1, from coordinate 16,823,644 downwards.
GTTAGTGTTAAACCGAGAAGTTATCTAGGGTTAGTGTTGAGGCTATAGGGTTAGTGTTAAACCGAGAAGTTATCTAGGGTTAGTGTTGAGGCTATAGGGTTAGTGTTAAACCGAGAAGTTATCTAGGGTTAGTGTTGAGGCTATAGGGTTAGTGTTAAACCGAGAAGTTATCTAGGGTTAGTGTTGAGGCTATAGGGTTAGTGTTAAACCGAGAAGTTATCTAGGGTTAGTGTTGAGGCTATAGGGTTAGTGTTAAACCGAGAAGTTATCTAGGGTTAGTGTTGAGGCTATAGGGTTAGTGTTAAACCGAGAAGTTATCTAGGGTTAGTGTTGAGGCTATAGGGTTAGTGTTAAACCGAGAAGTTATCTAGGGTTGGTGTTGAGGCTATAGGGTTAGTGTTAAACCGAGAAGTTATCTAGGGTTAGTGTTGAGGCTATAGGGTTAGTGTTAAACCGAGAAGTTATCTAGGGTTAGTGTTGAGGCTATAGGGTTAGTGTTAAACCGAGAAGTTATCTAGGGTTAGTGTTGAGGCTATAGGGTTAGTGTTAAACCGAGAAGTTATCTAGGGTTAGTGTTGAGGCTATAGGGTTAGTGTTAAACCGAGAAGTTATCTAGGGTTAGTGTTGAGGCTATAGGGTTAGTGTTAAACCGAGAAGTTATCTAGGGTTAGTGTTGAGGCTATAGGGTTAGTGTTAAACCGAGAAGTTATCTAGGGTTAGTGTTGAGGCTATAGGGTTAGTGTTAAACCGAGAAGTTATCTAGGGTTAGTGTTGAGGCTATAGGGTTAGTGTTAAACCGAGAAGTTATCTAGGGTTAGTGTTGAGGCTATAGGGTTAGTGTTAAACCGAGAAGTTATCTAGGGTTAGTGTTGAGGCTATAGGGTTAGTGTTAAACCGAGAAGTTATCTAGGGTTGGTGTTGAGGCTATAGGGTTAGTGTTAAACCGAGAAGTTATCTAGGGTTAGTGTTGAGGCTATAGGGTTAGTGTTAAACCGAGAAGTTATCTAGGGTTGGTGTTGAGGCTATAGGGTTAGTGTTAAACCGAGAAGTTATCTAGGGTTAGTGTTGAGGCTATAGGGTTAGTGTTAAACCGAGAAGTTATCTAGGGTTAGTGTTGAGGCTATAGGGTTAGTGTTAAACCGAGAAGTTATCTAGGGTTAGTGTTGAGGCTATAGGGTTAGTGTTAAACCGAGAAGTTATCTAGGGTTAGTGTTGAGGCTATAGGGTTAGTGTTAAACCGAGAAGTTATCTAGGGTTAGTGTTGAGGCTATAGGGTTAGTGTTAAACCGAGAAGTTATCTAGGGTTAGTGTTGAGGCTATAGGGTTAGTGTTAAACCGAGAAGTTATCTAGGGTTAGTGTTGAGGCTATAGGGTTAGTGTTAAACCGAGAAGTTATCTAGGGTTGGTGTTGAGGCTATAGGGTTAGTGTTAAACCGAGAAGTTATCTAGGGTTAGTGTTGAGGCTATAGGGTTAGTGTTAAACCGAGAAGTTATCGAGGGTTAGTGTTGAGGCTATAGGGTTAGTGTTAAACCGAGAAGTTATCTAGGGTTAGTGTTGAGGCTATAGGGTTAGTGTTAAACCGAGAAGTTATCTAGGGTTAGTGTTGAGGCTATAGGGTTAGTGTTAAACTGAGAAATTATCTAGGGTTAGTGTTGAGGCTATAGGGTTAGTGTTAAACCGAGAAGTTATCTAGGGTTAGTGTTGAGGCTTTAGGGTTAGTGTTAAACCGAGAAGTTATCTAGGGTTAGTGTTGAGGCTATAGGGTTAGTGTTAAACCGAGAAGTTATCTAGGGTTAGTGTTGAGGCTATAGGGTTAGTGTTAAACCGAGAAGTAATCTAGGGTTAGTGTTGAGGCTATAGGGTTAGTGTTAAACCGAGAAGTTATCTAGGGTTAGTGTTGAGGCTATAGGGTTAGTGTTAAACCGAGAAGTTATCTAGGGTTAGTGTTGAGGCTATAGGGTTAGTGTTAAACCGAGAAGTTATCTAGGGTTAGTGTTGAGGCTATAGGGTTAGTGTTAAACCGAGAAGTTATCTAGGGTTAGTGTTGAGGCTATAGGGTTAGTGTTAAACCGAGAAGTTATCTAGGGTTAGTGTTGAGGCTATAGGGTTAGTGTTAAACCGAGAAGTTATCTAGGGTTAGTGTTGAGGCTATAGGGTTAGTGTTAAACCGAGAAGTTATCTAGGGTTAGTGTTGAGGCTATAGGGTTAGTGTTAAACCGAGAAGTTATCTAGGGTTAGTGTTGAGGCTATAGGGTTAGTGTTAAACTGAGAAGTTATCTAGGGTTAGTGTTGAGGCTATAGGGTTAGTGTTAAACCGAGAAGTTATCTAGGGTTAGTGTTGAGGCTATAGGGTTAGTGTTAAACCGAGAAGTTATCGAGGGTTAGTGTTGAGGCTATAGGGTTAGTGTTAAACCGAGAAGTTATCTAGGGTTAGTGTTGAGGCTATAGGGTTAGTGTTAAACCGAGAAGTTATCTAGGGTTAGTGTTGAGGCTATAGGGTTAGTGTTAAACTGAGAAATTATCTAGGGTTAGTGTTGAGGCTATAGGGTTAGTGTTAAACCGAGAAGTTATCTAGGGTTAGTGTTGAGGCTTTAGGGTTAGTGTTAAACCGAGAAGTTATCTAGGGTTAGTGTTGAGGCTATAGGGTTAGTGTTAAACCGAGAAGTTATCTAGGGTTAGTGTTGAGGCTGTAGGGTTAGTGTTAAACCGAGAAGTAATCTAGGGTTAGTGTTGAGGCTATAGGGTTAGTGTTAAACCGAGAAGTTATCTAGGGTTAGTGTTGAGGCTATAGGGTTAGTGTTAAACCGAGAAGTTATCTAGGGTTAGTGTTGAGGCTATAGGGTTAGTGTTAAACCGAGAAGTTATCTAGGGTTAGTGTTGAGGCTATAGGGTTAGTGTTAAACCGAGAAGTTATCTAGGGTTAGTGTTGAGGCTATAGGGTTAGTGTTAAACCGAGAAGTTATCTAGGGTTAGTGTTGAGGCTATAGGGTTAGTGTTAAACCGAGAAGTTATCTAGGGTTAGTGTTGAGGCTATAGGGTTAGTGTTAAACCGAGAAGTTATCTAGGGTTAGTGTTGAGGCTATAGGGTTAGTGTTAAACCGAGAAGTTATCTAGGGTTAGTGTTGAGGCTATAGGGTTAGTGTTAAACTGAGAAGTTATCTAGGGTTAGTGTTGAGGCTATAGGGTTAGTGTTAAACCGAGAAGTTATCTAGGGTTAGTGTTGAGGCTATAGGGTTAGTGTTAAACCGAGAAGTTATCTAGGGTTGGTGTTGAGGCTATAGCGTTAGTGTTAAACCGAGAAGTTATCTAGGGTTAGTGTTGAGGCTATAGGGTTAGTGTTAAACCGAGAAGTTATCTAGGGTTGGTGTTGAGGCTATAGGGTTAATGTTAAACCGAGAAGCTATCTAGGGTTAGTGTTGAGGCTATAGGGTTAGTGTTAAACCGAGAAGTTATCTAGGGTTAGTGTTGAGGCTATAGGGTTAGTGTTAAACCGAGAAGTTATCTAGGGTTAGTGTTGAGGCTATAGGGTTAGTGTTAAACCGAGAAGTAATCTAGGGTTAGTGTTGAGGCTATAGGGTTAGTGTTAAACCGAGAAGTTATCTAGGGTTAGTGTTGAGGCTATAGGGTTAGTGTTAAACCGAGAAGTTATCTAGGGTTAGTGTTGAGGCTATAGGGTTAGTGTTAAACCGAGAAGTTATCTAGGGTTAGTGTTGAGGCTATAGGGTTAGTGTTAAACCGAGAAGTTATCTAGGGTTAGTGTTGAGGCTATAGGGTTAGTGTTAAACCGAGAAGTTATCTAGGGTTAGTGTTGAGGCTATAGGGTTAGTGTTAAACCGAGAAGTTATCTAGGGTTAGTGTTGAGGCTATAGGGTTAGTGTTAAACCGAGAAGTTATCTAGGGTTAGTGTTGAGGCTATAGGGTTAGTGTTAAACCGAGAAGTTATCTAGGGTTAGTGTTGAGGCTATAGGGTTAGTGTTAAACCGAGAAGTTATCTAGGGTTAGTGTTGAGGCTATAGGGTTAGTGTTAAACCGAGAAGTTATCTAGGGTTAGTGTTGAGGCTATAGGGTTAGTGTTAAACCGAGAAGTTATCTAGGGTTGGTGTTGAGGCTATAGGGTTAGTGTTAAACCGAGAAGTTATCTAGGGTTAGTGTTGAGGCTATAGGGTTAGTGTTAAACCGAGAAGTTATCTAGGGTTGGTGTTGAGGCTATAGGGTTAATGTTAAACCGAGAAGTTATCTAGGGTTAGTGTTGAGGCTATAGGGTTAGTGTTAAACCGAGAAGTTATCTAGGGTTAGTGTTGAGGCTATAGGGTTAGTGTTAAACCGAGAAGTTATCTAGGGTTAGTGTTGAGGCTATAGGGTTAGTGTTAAACCGAGAAGTTATCTAGGGTTAGTGTTGAGGCTATAGGGTTAGTGTTAAACCGAGAAATTATCTAGGGTTAGTGTTGAGGCTATAGGGTTAGTGTTAAACCGAGAAGTTATCTAGGGTTAGTGTTGAGGCTTTAGGGTTAGTGTTAAACCGAGAAGTTATCTAGGGTTAGTGTTGAGGCTATAGGGTTAGTGTTAAACCGAGAAGTTATCTAGGGTTAGTGTTGAGGCTATAGGGTTAGTGTTAAACCGAGAAGTAATCTAGGGTTAGTGTTGAGGCTATAGGGTTAGTGTTAAACCGAGAAGTTATCTAGGGTTAGTGTTGAGGCTATAGGGTTAGTGTTAAACCGAGAAGTTATCTAGGGTTAGTGTTGAGGCTATAGGGTTAGTGTTAAACCGAGAAGTTATCTAGGGTTAGTGTTGAGGCTATAGGGTTAGTGTTAAACCGAGAAGTTATCTAGGGTTAGTGTTGAGGCTATAGGGTTAGTGTTAAACCGAGAAGTTATCTAGGGTTAGTGTTGAGGCTATAGGGTTAGTGTTAAACCGAGAAGTTATCTAGGGTTAGTGTTGAGGCTATAGGGTTTATGTGTTAAACCAAGAAATTATCTAGGGTTAGTGTTGAGGCTATAGGGTTAGTCTTAAACCGAGAAGTTATCTAGGGTTAGTGTTGAGGCTATAGGGTTAGTGTTAAATCGAGAAGTTATCCAGGGTTAGTGTTGAGGCTATAGGGTTAGTGTTAAACCGAGAAGTTATCTAGGGTTAGTGTTGAGGCTATAGGGTTAGTGTTAAACCGAGAAGTTATCTAGGGTTAGTGTTGAGGCTATAGGGTTAGTGTTAAACCGAGAAGTTATCTAGGGTTAGTTTTGAGGCTATAGGGTTAGTGTTAAACCGAGAAGTTATCTAGGGTTAGTGTTGAGGCTATAGGGTTAGTGTTAAACCGAGAGGTTATCTAGGGTTAGTGTTGAGGCTATAGGGTTAGTGTTAAACCAAAAAGTTATCTAGGGTTAGTGTTGAGGCTATAGGGTTTATGTGTTAATCCGAGAAGTCGACATGAATCTAGGTTTAGGTAACGGGACTAGAGGTCTGTTACCCACGAAAGGGACATATCCTCTAGACCAACCATACTCAACTGGCAGACTGCAGATACCCCTGACCTAGACCAACCATACTCAACTGGTGGACTGCAGATACCCCTGACCTAGACCAACCATACTCAACTGGTGGACTGCAGATACCCCTGACCTAGACCAACCATACTCAACTGGTGGACTGCAGATACCCCTGACCTAGACCAACCATACTCAACTGGTGGACTGCAGATACCCCTGACCTAGACCAACCATACTCAACTGGTGGACTGCAGGTACCCCTGACCTAGACCAACCATACTCAACTGGTGGACTGCAGGTACCCCTGACCTAGACCAACCATACTCAACTGGCAGACTGCAGGTACCCCTGACCTAGACCAACCATACTCAAATGGCAGACTGCAGGTACCCCTGACCTAGACCAACCATACTCAACTGGTGGACTGCAGGTACCCCTGACCTAGACCAACCATACTCAACTGGTGGACTGCAGGTACCCCTGACCTAGACCAACCATACTCAACTGGTGGACTGCAGATACCCCTGACCTAGACCAACCATACTCAACTGGTGGACTGCAGGTACCTCTGGCCTAGACCAACCATACTCAAATGGCAGACTGCAGGTACCCCTGACCTAGACCAACCATACTCAACTGGTGGACTGCAGGTACCCCTGACCTAGACCAACCATACTCAAATGGCAGACTGCAGGTACCCCTGACCTAGACCAACCATACTCAACTGGTGGACTGCAGGTACCCCTGACCTAGACCAACCATACTCAAATGGCAGACTGCAGGTACCCCTGACCGACACCAACCATACTCAACTGGCAGACTGCAGATACCCCTGCCCTAGACCAACCGTACTCAACTGGTGGACTGCAGATACCCCTGACCGACACCAACCATACTCAACTGGCAGACTGCAGGTACCCCTGACCGACACCAACCATACTCAACTGGCAGACTGCAGGTACCCCTGCCCTAGACCAACCATACTCAACTGGTGGACTGCAGATACCCCTGACCTAGACCAACCATACTCAACTGGTGGACTGCAGATACCCCTGACCTAGACCAACCATACTCAACTGGTGGACTGCAGATACCCCTGACCTAGACCAACCATACTCAACTGGTGGACTGCAGATACCCCTGAGCGACACCAACCATACTCAACTGGCAGACTGCAGATACCCCTGACCTAGACCAACCATACTCAACTGGCAGACTGCAGATACCCCTGACCTAGACCAACCATACTCAACTGGCAGATTGCAGATATCCCTGACCTAGACCAACCATACTCAACTGGCAGACTGCAGATACCCCTGACCTAGACCAACCATACTCAACTGGCAGACTGCAGATACCCCTGACCTAGACCAACCATACTCAACTGGCAGATTGCAGATATCCCTGACCGACACCAACCAAAATCACCTCCAGTTAATAAGGAACACTTCAAAAAGCTGCCAGAGGTGAAAGGTTAGGGGAAAGGTTCACACAGACTACTTCAAACTCCTACCAGAATGAAAAGCTGCCCTGTAGTGCTTCCAATTGGTATGGGTTAGGGTAAGGGTAAGGGTAAGGGTAAGGGTAAGGGTTAGGGTAAGGGTTAGGGCTAGGGTTTAGGGTTAGGGTAAAGGTTAGGGTTATGGTTAGGGTTGGGGTAAGGGTTAGGGTTAGGGTTAGGGTTGGGGTAAGGGTTAGGGTTAGGGTTAGGGTAAGGGTAAGGGTAAGGGTAAGGGTAAGGGTAAAGGTTAGGGTTAGGTTTAGGGTTAGGGTAAGGGTAAGGGTAAGGGTAAGGGTAAAGGTTAGGGTTAGGGTTAGGTTTAGGGTTAGGGTTGAGGCTACAGTTAGATTTGAACTGGGATGTGGACATGAAGTCAATGTGGCAAAATTCAACACGATCACACACACAACTCTTAAAACACATTGTGAAACATATGGAGAGGCACAACTGGGACTAGAAAGCTGTAACAGTATATGTGATGGAATGCTTGGTTTAATGTTGGAAGTGCACATCTCTGTTTCAGGCCCAGACAGAGCTGCGCTACAAACCTGCCCTGTGAGTTAAGGGTGATTGGGGTCTGTTGCTGTTCCACACAGTAAAGTAGACAGACAGAAGAAAGCAAACACACAGGAGATGAAATACAGCGCTTCATAGGGGTCAATGCTGCAGCTGCACCACAGAGGGCAGAGGGTGAGCTGCTTTAGGTGCACCTCACCACTGGCCCCTTAAAGTGGCAGTTAACCATTTAGGTGGCAGTACTCTGGAGAGAAGAGAGACAGGTTACTGCCCACACACACAGACACACACACACACACACACACACACACACACACACACAGTGCAGCTGTGCTGGCCTTCGATGAGCCCCTGTCTGATAATTTATCCCCCTGGTTTAAGAGAGGGGAACAGAGTGATCTGAGATATGAGCGTTGATTTAAATACCTTTTAAAATTCTCTCAGGCATATGGCTCTTCCTCTCTTAGAGTGCTGGCTGCTGGTCTTTCTCAGTGCCACTGTGGCACTACTCTCCTCTGATGAATGACTTAATTTGATGGGGTGTTTCCCTCGGACAGCGTTATTCTGTTCACACTGTTGTAAAACAAACTATGTTGTTGTTGTGATAGAATGTGGAAAAAATGACACGATCAACATGAAAAGTGGGATATAAAACAACATTTTAGAATGGAAAAAAGGTTTCGTTTCCAGGTTTCCAGGTTTTCCAGGTTTTTACAACCACTTTGGCACTAATTTCAGAACCTTGTGGTCATTTTTCAAAACTCTAGACACAAAACTCAAAATGGTCATCACTTGTAACACAGGCTCTCCAATGTTCAGAACATTGCACTGTGCATTCATATCTTTAAAGAAACCTTGCACTTGCAGAATCATTGGTTTAAATAACTCATTTATCATGAAATACCATAGGAACATTCATTTAAATCACCCACACACAAGATACCGATAGTTTCACTGTGCAGTTGTTCGTACAACCATTAAATATTGTAGTACAAAATATGTGATACATGTTTCATTATGCTACTACACGTAAATACATCACTGTAAAAGGACTAGTAGAGAGAATACTACAGACAGAGTGGAATCATTGAACAAAATATGACATTTCTGATGAAATGCAATAAAATCACAACATAGGTTTCTTTGAATCAAAGCAAAAATAATTAGCTACAAAAAAGAAAAAACAGTTAAAGGTGAACTGCAGTGTTCCTCACCTGGCTTACTGTAAAACATCACTGTAGTGTTCCTCACCTGGCTTACTGTAAAACATCACTGCAGTGTTCCTCACCTGGCTTACTGTAAAACATCGCTGCAGTGTTCCTCATCTGGCTTACTGTAAAACATCACTGCAGTGTTCCTCATCTGGCTTACTGTAAAACATCACTGCAGTGTTCCTCACCTGGCTTACTGTAAAACATCACTGCAGTGTTCCTCATCTGGCTTACTGTAAAACATCACTGCAGTGTTCCTCACCTGGCTTACTGTAAAACATCACTGCAGTGTTCCTCACCTGGCTTACTGTAAAACATCACTGCAGTGTTCCTCACCTGGCTTACTGTAAAACATCACTGTAGTGTTCCTCACCTGGCTTACTGTAAAACATCACTGCAGTGTTCCTCACCTGCCTTACTGTAAAACATCACTGCAGTGTTCCTCACCTGGCTTACTGTAAAACATCACTGTAGTGTTCCTCACCTGGCTTACTGTAAAAAGCAAAACAAAGGTTGATTACTGTACTTCTATATTTCCTTCAACTCTGTCTTGTGGATTTGGCCACAGGTTCTCATCCACATCACAATGGATGTTTTCATTAGCCAAACATCTTGGGAAGAATCTTCGGGCGAATCCAGGCCTGACACTGGTCTGCCGTGATGTCATTGCATGCATCATCCATGGCCTGGAGAAGGGACCCTATCAAATACCTTCCACCTCCATGTGGAGAAAAATTCCTCAATCGGATTAAGGAAAGGAGAGTATGGGGGTTAGTACAGGGTGGTAAATTGTGGTTGGGCCTGAAACCATGCTTGCCCCATTTGAGCATGGTGGAACCTGACATTATCCCACACAATGACATAGGTCATCCCATCAGCTCTACAGACCTGATTTAGCTCAACAAGGAAGGTTACATTCGAACAGCGAATCATGTGGCTGCCTGCAACTCAATATATAGAGTATATAGAGTAGAGAGCTTTAGATGTTGTTCGATCAAACATTAGAATGGGCAAGATGCGTAATCTAAGCAACATACCGTGGTATGATTGTTGATGCCACATATGGTGATTCCAGCATCTCAGAAACAGCTGCCTTCCTGAGATTTTTATGCACTACAGTCTCTAGAGTTTACAGAGAATGGTGCGATAAACAAAACACATTCAGCGAGCGGCAGTTCTGTGGGAAAAACACCTAGTTAATTAGAGAGGTCAGAGGAGAATGTCCAGACTCATTCAAGCTAACAGAAAGGCCACAAATGCTCAAATAACTGCTGTTTACAACAGTGGTGTGCAGAAGGGCATCTCTTAACGTACAACACCGTGAATAATTCAGGCTGTTGTGGAGGCAGGGGGGGGGTCCTACCCAGTACTAGATAGGTGTACTTAATAAAGTGGCCGGTGAGTGTACAGTAATGTCAAATCTGAAAACATGGTCTGGAAAAGTGGTACATGGGACCATAGAAACAGTGTCTGATAAAGAATGATGATGAAATATTACATCCATAGATAATGTAGTCCAATTGGTTCATGTTCCACGGTAATTGGTGTCAATGGATCTCATTATCCTGAAACTTTCATCATCTAAACATGGAATATTGTTCGTCAGTTTCCATAAAACTATGCATTAAGAGTAATGCAACAGTTACTTATCATTTTGATCAGTTGTATCAATTGATAGTTAGATCATTGTAATGAAATTAATAGACAGTCATCTCAGATGTACTGTGTGAATTGCATTTTGAAATGGTAATACTTTGATGTTATGTTGTTTCATTTTGAACAGGTGATTTTAGTTCAATGAACAAGTAATTTGTATTGTATCCAAGCAATTGGAAAAAGTGTTAGCGTTTTGAAAAATTTGCATTTGGATTATTGGTTGTGAGTTTTGTGTCTAGAGTTTTGAAAAATGACATCAAGGTTCCGCAATTAGTGCCAAAGTGATTGTAAAAACAACTGTATTAAACTTGATGAAATCATTATATGTGGATCTCTTACATCAACAATGATGATGGGATCTCTACTATTAAGAGCAGATAGATCAGTGTAAAGGTTTGGAGAGGAATGGGTGTGGATTACAAGCTTTGCTCCCATGTCATGTTCCAATACCTAAAGGAGTTAGGGCCCAAAATATATCAGTTAAGGGCTATCTAGATCCTGTTCTAGTGGCCCATATAGAGTTTCATTTGTCAAAAGGAGGTAAGATTAAGAACAAAACTTTTATTTTGAAAGGTAAACCCTGCTTGCCTTATCCGGTCAGTGATATATTGCCATACATGGAAAATATGTCACCTAATAAAAACATGAACTAGACTAGATGTATTATCTTTGGTGTGGAAATCTGATGAAAGCATCAAGCAAAATCTAGATTTATACAAAAAAAGTATTCTATTATTAATCTCTGATGTTAAGATAAATTATTTTAATGGCTATCTTGATTATCTGTAAGTAAGCCTACAGGAAGTACAAGTTTATTTTTGTCATTAGTGGAATTTATCTACCAATTTGCACATGTAATCATGTGGCTTGGCAACTCCCAGTTGACACTCATGTGCCCAACTTCCTCTGTAAAAACGTTATTTTTGAAAAAAGGTCTATGAGTATAGGCGATAGCTCTCTCTAGTGGTTAAAAGCATACAAACACATTTGACCATGTTTTTTCACATCTGAATGCAATGCCCATGTCACAGGCCTCTCTTCTTGTTGATGCTGTTATTACCAAACCCACAGTGCCACCTAGCAATTGAAATAGATTATCATTTTAAAGGTCCAATGCAGCCATTTTTATCTGAATTTGAAATCATTTCTGGGAATCAATTAAGTACATTACTGTGGTTGTTGCCATTAAAATTGTGAAAATAAACAAAAATCGCTTCTTAGCCAAGAGCAAATCCTCAAACAATACTTTTGCTAGGACTGTCTGGGAGTGGTCTGAGTGGGAAGGGGAAAACTGAAAAGCAAATGGTTTTGGTAGAGAGGTTTGGAACTCTCTTTCTTATTCGTCTACTCACTAATTGACCACTTGGTGATGTCACCAGGCAGGCCAAATCCCACTAAAACAGGCAAAAATTTCAGGCAGTCTTTTCAAACAGCTCTTACACTAAAAGGGCATTATCACAATTTCACAGTATTATTCCAACCTCATAGTGTGGAAATATAAAACACAGGAGGATCTAGTTTTTGACTGCGCTGAGCCTTTAATAATAGCAGTTGGAACAGCCAGATAGATTATCATAATGTCATCCAGTAATTTACAATGTAAATATCTTTCTCACTTCGTGGTTGTTGTATATTTTCCCTCATTTAATGAAAAGCCCCATGAGGATAAAATGGATGATTTGGATCAGGAAGGAGTGGAGTGTGTTTGTACAGAGCTAAGTGAAACTGCCCAGCAGAGTATCACATTTCAGGCCCACATCCATCACTCTACAGACAGAGGTAACTGACGGCCAGTCATTGGCTGGGAAGGTTTGTCCGATTTATAAACGGTCAGTGGGAGCATTAAAAAGCGATTATCCCCAACAAGGAGATGGGTGGTGTAAACAAAGTGAGGAGGCTGCGAGCGGCCAGGGAAACAGTCAGCGGAGAACAGAAGGTGCTGATGAACAGTCAGACACACAGTGAGAGGGGTATTGGCTCTCAGCCAGGGATATATTGTTTGGTTGCTTTAGGTTTGTAATCTTCCGTTGGGGGTGTGTGTTCTATTCAAGGATACTACAATTGCAAATACTGTTGGTTAAAAGTAGAGAAATGTAAGAACATGTTTTTTATTGAATAAATGCTTACTAATATAACTTAATGTGCATGTACAGTATATACATATTTTTTAACCTTTATTTACAGTTTTTTCGATTGCTAAACGACAGTGGACACAACTGGAGTCACATGTGCAAAACTCTAACTACAGTCTGCACAGCAGCAGTTCATGTGGACCAAACTCTAGTTCGTTTTTCATTGCTTGAACACAGTTTTCAAAACTCTACACACTTATCCCATGACTTTAACCACAACCTGCACAACACTGTGGATTTACAGCACTTTGTTCAAATGCTAACACACTGCTGTCAAAACTGTGAACCACACATTCAAAACGGAATAGATGTCAGCCTTGTGCCTTTCAAACACTGCTGATTGCAATTTCTGCTGAAAGGCTAAGCAGGTGTCTTGTTTTAGACTTGTTAGTGAACACACACACATATTACAGTATACATAGGTAGAGCTCAGAAAGACTCATTTTGGAAATGGAACAAGGAAGATGGGTTCGTGGAGGGAGAAGGGTGGCAGGGAGAGGGCGGATGTGTGGAGGAAGACAAAGAAGACAAAGAGCTGTTATTTCAGATTCAATAAGGGCTACACTTATAGACCATGTCGTGAACCATGGTCTCTCATTGAGAGAGGCAGGGTTGAGGGTGCAACCCAATCTGCAAAGATCCACAGTGGCATCTGTAATGCGAATTTTCCATCATACAAACAGGTGAGAGTTACATCCTTACAGTAAATGAAAACATTACAGGAATCTATGTTGTATTGCAATTATAGAATATTTACACATATATATATTACAGTAAGTTTGACTGTAAAATATATTTTTACAACAGGACCCAAAGGCTGCCCCCAACAGGGAGAAGAGGAAAAATATTTTCAGATGCGCAGGAAAATGCTATTGTTGACATGGTTGTTGTCAACAATGCAATAAATTGCGGGAGATTCAAGATAGAGTGCTGGCTGATAATGATATATTTGAAAATGTTAATTCTGTCAGCGCAACAACTATTTCTCGAGTCCTAAAGAAACACCAAGTTACAATGAAACAGTTATACACTGTACCGTTCGAGAGAAACAGTGAACGGGTAAAAGAGCAAAGATACCAATATGTCCAGGTAAGACGTCTGAGGTTACGTACACAGCTATACAAAATATTTACAGTAAAAAAAAACGCTAGCATTTCTACAGTAAAACTGTGCACTTACTGTTTTTCAGAGAGTAATGGAGGTGGAAGCACTGGAAAGACCACATTCATTTGTATTTATCGTTGAAGTTGGATTTAACCTTGCCAAAACACGGCGCAGAGGAAGGAATGTTATAGGTCAAAGGGCCACTGTGGCGGTTCCAGGCCAAAGGGGGGGAAATATCATCATGTGTGCTGCAATGGCCAATGATGGTTTGCTTCTCAACACACCACTCATTGGCCCATACAACACAGAAAGGCTTATAGCTTTCCTAGAACAGCTCTATGCTCAGCTAGTGCCAGCAGAACAGGGGAGCCAGTAAGAAACCCCCAAGTTTTTGTCATAGTTTGCGATAATGTTGCTTTTCACCACTCTGCAGCTGTCACAGATTGGTTTCCAGCACATCACAGATTTATGGTTTTGTACCTGCCTGCATATTCACCCTTCCTCAACCCAATAGAGGAGTTTTTCTCTGCCTGGAGGTGGAAAGTGTTTGGTCACCACCCACATGACCAAATGTCTCTTTTGGAAGCCATGCGTGCCGGATGTGAGGACACGAGTCCAGAGGACTGCCAGGGATGGATAAGGCACTCCAGAAGGTTCTTCCCCAGGTGCATGGCAAGAGAAAACATTAGATGTGATGTTGAAGAAAACCTGTGGCCTGATGCTAGCCCCTCAATTATTTGTTCGAATTACAGTATGTACTTTTAGTTTCTACCTTTTTTTTCTCATTACTGTAATTCCGTAAATTACTACAGACTATTGAAGCAAACTGCTAATTTTCATTTACCTTAAAGAATTGTTATGTTCTAAAAATTTTAATAAATCATGTGAAAGAATTTCACTCTTTTCTTTGAAGAAAATATTACTTTGTATGAAGTCACTGAAATTGTTCAAACTGTAAAGATGAAAAGTTTGTATTTTCTGTATTGGTGTTTGATGCTAGTGTTTTTACTCTCAGTGTGTTCTGAGTGACAGTGTGTGTTATCTCAGTGAGGGTTGTGCATAGTGTTTGGCTGCACTGAGCGTGTTTTGAGCCATGTGTTAAGAGTTGTGTTGCTTGGAATGAGTTTTGCAGGTGATGTGAACTGTTTAGCTCAGGTGACTGTTGGTAGTGCAGACTGTAGTTAGAGTTTTGCACATGTGACTCTAGTTGTGCCCACTGTCGTTTAGCAATCAAAGAAAATCGGTAACTGGGCAAGTCAGTTAAGAACCAATTCTTATTTTCAATGACGGCCTAGGAACAGTGGGTTAACTGCCTGTTCAGGGGCAGAACGACAGATTTGCACTTTGTCAGCTCGGGGATTCAATCTTGCAAACTTTCCGTTGTAAGTCCATCGCTCTAACCACTAGGCTACCTGCCTGTGTGTGTGTGTGTGTGTGTGTGTGTGTGTGTGTGTGTGTGTGTGTGTGTGTGTGTGTGTGTGTGTGTGTGTGTGTGTGTGTGTGTGTGTGTGTGTGTGTGTGTGTGTGTGTGTGTGTGTGTGTGTGTGTGTGTGTGTGTGTGTGTGTGTGTGTGTGTGTGCCAGAGAGCCAAGATGTCTATGTGTGTGTGTATTTGTATGTCTATGTGTATTTGTATGTCTATCTATGTGTGTGTGTATTTGTATGTCTATCTATGTGTGTGTGTATTTGTATGTCTATGTGTGTGTGTATTTGTATGTCTATGTGTGTGCATGCTCTGGTTTCTTCTGTATGTCTTCAGAGTCTCGTTGATGTTGTTGTGGTTGATGTCCCCAAGGGCAAGAAGGAATTGGCAGGGGTGCTCAGTCTTGGACCCCCCAAATGACCGAGCCCATGCCCTCACCTCCCTTTCCCATCCATTTCTCATCCCTCCATCACTCCAACTCTCCATCTCTCCATCCCTCCATCCCTTCCCCCCATCCTAGGGGCTTCCAACACTCTGGAGCAAGGCCTACTGCAGGGGCCAAGCCTCCACCAACACACAGGCAGATAAAGAAACCCCACACATAAAATAATTATGTTAAACCCCCTAGCCCTCGTTCTGAGAAAATACTGTGTTGTCGTTGCTCTTTATAACCACATGAGTGCAGTGTTTGTCTTTGTCAGAGAGTAGGGCTGATCAGTGTAGCTGCTAATGGCACTGAGGAGAATCCATAACATCCAAATCAGAGTTAGAGAATGTGTATTAAACATGTATGATGTGCACAGAGTTGTTTAATTTAAACACATTTACCTCAAATATGTAAAGATTTATTAAACTGCACACCAATTGACACACATCAGTGCTTGGTCTGGAAGAAAATCGCTTGTTTTCCACTTTCGCTTTAACCTGCTGGATATTACCTAAACCAATGACATTCTCATCAAAATACACATATCCCCCTCACACACACACACACACACACACACACACACACACACACACACACACACACACACACACACACACACACACACACACACACACACACACACACACACACACACACACACACACACACACACACACACACACACAGTGGAGCAGGTTTTCATCAAGGATCTCTCTGTACTTTGCTCTGTTCATCTTTGCTTTGTTCATCTTTGCCTCGATCCTGACTAGTCTCCCAGTCATTGTCGCTGAAAAACATCCCCAAAGCATGATGCTGCCACCACCATGCTTCACCATACGGATGGTGGCAGGTTTCCTCCAGACATGACGCTTGGCATTCAGGCCAAATAGTTCAAACTTGGTTTAATCAGACCAGAGAATCTTGTTTCTGATGGTCTGAGAGTCTTTAGGTGCCTTTTGACAAACTCCAAGCGGGCTGTCATGTGCCTTTTACTGAGGAGTGGCTTCTGCCACTACCAGAAAGGCCTAATTGCTGTAGTGCTGCAGAGATTGTTGTCCTTCTGGAAGGTTCTCCCATCTCCACAGAGGAACTCTGGAGCTCTGTCAGTGACCATCAGGTTCTTGGTCACCTCCCTGACCAAGGCCTATCTCCCCCTATTGCTCAGTTTGGCCAGGCGGCCAGCTCTAGGAAGAGTCTTGGTGGTTCCAAACTTGCCACTGTGTTCTTGGGGACCTTCATTGCTGCAGAAATGTTTTGGTACCCTTCCCCAGAACTGTGCCTCAACAAAATATTTTCTTTTCGCTTCGTGGGACATTGTGTATAGATTGATGAGGATAAAAAAAAAAAATCAATTTTAGAATAAGGCTGTAACATAACAAAATGTGTAAAAAGCGAAGGGTTCTGAATACTTTCTGAATGCATTGTACACACAAACTTACAAGCACACAGCAAGTTAAAAGCTCTGTCAATGGTACCATTTTAGATCACGCAATATTTATATCTATAAAGATAATTAGATTTTTTGTTCATTATCAGAACCAAAATATTTTTTAAGCTTAAAAAATAATCTATAATGTTACAGTAACTGTAGTGAAATGAGGCAGAATAGAAGGAAGGGGGTCTGTGGGGTTCTAGCCTAGTGCAGAGAGAGGAACATGTCACGTTCCCTTCCCCTACATCACCAGATACTATCTGAGGTGACAAAACCCATGCCGTCGTGTTTGCAAGTCAAATGAGCCTGTTGTGCATATGCTAATGACAGCTTGGATCTGCTCGTTCTGTGTTCTCTGTATTGATGGTCATGTCTGATGAGAGTCACAGCGAGGTGTGTGCTGCCCAAATTTGTGTTCATCTGCGGAGTTGCTGTGTTTCGTTTGTGTAGCCTGCAGCCTTGGCGACCCTCCTAACCCCCTCTCTAAGGGCCTTGTCAGCCACTAAGCTTTCAGGGGCACAGTGGCGCTGTGACAACTGGCTATTACATATGCACTGACATACAAAAAACTGTCGCTTGGGCAAATCAGATATTCACAATATATGATCATGATGTGATTTGGGCCAAGCCAATGTGTTACCACTCTGCATCAAGCCCTTTATTTTTTATGTTTTACTTTGGCTCTTTTTTCCTCTGAGTCGTTTTCCGACTCCTCTGCATCCTGTGTGCTACAGTGGTACATGAAACACGCTGGATGGATGTGCGTACTCTGTGTCTGTGGGGGAAAGAGCATACAGCCAAGAGTTTTAACGCTCTCAACTCTGCTCATTGCGACTTGGCTCGGCTTTTTCCAATTTGGAGGATGAAAAAGATATGTTCTGACTAAACTGAATACATAACTCTTAACTGGGTGATCTCATGCATTCATAAGTAGGTACAACTACTTCCTATAAGACTTCTCACAGCCTTGGCCTGGATACAGCATCCTAAATCTGACTCGCTCATTAAAAAGGCTGCTGTTGTGTAGTTCCTGTTCCTTGCTGAGAAGTTTTTGTATTTTTTATTTTTTTACAGTGAATGGGTCAAATATGTCCACAGCCAGCACTGAACCCTCAGTTGGGTCCACAGCCAGCACTGAACCCTCAGTTGGGTCCACAGCCAGCACTGAACCCTCAGTTGGGTCCACAGCCAGCACTGAACCCTCAGTTGGGTCCACAGCCAGCACTGAACCCTCAGTTGGGTCCACAGCCAGCACTGAACCCCCAGTTCAGTTCATTAACATGACATAGTATACCAGGCTATTAGTTAAGTGGGGAAGTCCATAGCTCAGTTCGTTCTGGGTCAGACTCTCGCCTCATGGCATATAATTGGTGAAGGCTGTGATTTACAGACTGAAGATTGCACTCGCTATCAGAATAATGAATGTTATTCTCCTAATTTATTCCTGTTTGTCCAAAAGCTCCACCATTATTAGTGTGATGGTCAGCCCAGGGCTCGTTTTCACACAGGTACTTGTGGGAAGGACAGAGCAGTGGTTAAAGCCATGCAATCAGATTATGCCTTTCCAGTTAGCAGGACAGTGTGCAGATGGATTTGGGAGGGAATAGTCACCAAAGGAAATAGCTGTTGGAATTTGATCGTCCTGGAAAGAGATTTAATGATATATTTTCCGCTTGACTGATCTGCCCTACATACTGGGAGACACATACAGTATATAATGATTACAATGTGGAGAAAACAAGCCGGCCAGGAGACAGAGATCAAATAAACCTTGTGTTACCGTAAGGCCAAGAACAAACATATACAAAATAACACATGTGCTAGTATGTACAATACAATGTTCATGCGTTTCATTTGGTTGTATTCTGAAGTGTTGATGTTAAACCCAAAATCTTTAAAAGATACCAAACACCATTGTTGCATGCATGCAGTTCTACGGTACTCTATGCCTAAAGGCCCGATAGGTTATCAAAGTGATTAATAGAGTCTTGAAGAGGAGGCAATCTAAGTCAAAACCAACCATGACTCAGTTCCTGACCTTTACCATTCTTAGTAATATTCCCCAATTAGTCCACCCAGAGCATCACACCCAGCTAGAAAGCACTGCAGGTTTGTCTAAACGTCCAAATGACAGTGTCCCCCTCTGGTCTAAAACTCCATATAACGTGAGACTGCTGATGACTCTAGGATTGTCTGCCTGCCTTTTAGGCCAGGGCCTTTGGTCAAAAGGAAATGTACATTTTAAATTGGCCTTTAAATATAACCCACTAATTGTGAGAAGTCGTGTGGCCTTGTATCACCTAAGGGTGAGTCCCTCATTTCGCAATGTCCAGTCAGATAGAGTGTTTAGTCGCAGATTCCACAGAGTTTATACCAGAAGGGTGTGTCGGAGTGAGAGTAGGCGACACAGGTCCAGAGGGGTGTTTCGGAGTGAGAGTACGGGACACAGGTTCAGAGGGGTGTGTCGGAGTGAGAGTAGGGGACACAGGTTCAGAGGGGTATGTCGGAGTGAGAGTAGGGGACACAGGTTCAGAGGGGTGTGTCGGAGTGAGAGTAGGGGACACAGGTCCAGAAGGGTGTGTCGGAGTGAGAGTAGGGGACACAGGTTCAGAGGGGTGTGTCGGAGTGAGAGTAGGGGACACAGGTTCAGAGGGGTGTGTCGGAGTGAGTGTAGGGGACACAGGTTCAGAGGGGTGTGTCAGAGTGAGAGTAGGGGACACAGGTTCAGAGGGGTGTGTCGGAGTGAGTGTAGGGGGACACAGGTTCAGAGGGGTGTGTCAGAGTGAGAGTAGGGGACACAGGTTCAGAGGGGTGTGTCGGAGTGATCAAAATTCAAGTTCTTCAAAACTCAAACACCTTTTACAATTGCTTGGATACAATACACATAAAGCTAAGATCATTGACGTAAAATCACCTGTTCAAAATGACACAACATAACATCAAAGTAGTACCATTTCAAAATGCAATTCACACATTACATCTGAGATGACTGTCTATTAATTTCATTACAATGATCTAACTATCAATTGATACAACTGATCAAAATGATAAGTAACTGTTGCATTACTCTTAATGCATAGTTTTATGGAAACTGACGAACAATATTCCATGTTTAGATCATGAAAGTTTCAGGATAATGAGATCCATTGACACCAATTACCGTGGAACATGAACCAATTGGACTACATTATCTATGGATGTAATATTTCATCATCATTCTTTATCAGACACTGTTTCTATGGTCCCATGTACCACTTTTCCAGACCATGTTTTCAGATTTGACATTACTGTACACTCACCGGCCACTTTGTTAAGTACACCTATCTAGTACTGGGTAGGACCCCCCCCTGCCTCCACAACAGCCTGAATTATTCACGGTGTTGTACGTTAAGAGATGCCCTTCTGCACACCACTGTTGTAAACAGCAGTTATTTGAGCATTTGTGGCCTTTCTGTTAGCTTGAATGAGTCTGGACATTCTCCTCTGACCTCTCTAATTAACTAGGTGTTTTTCCCACAGAACTGCCGCTCACTGAATGTATTTTGTTTATCGCACCATTCTCTGTAAACTCTAGAGACTGTAGTGCGTAATAATCCCAGCAAGGCAGCTGTTTCTGAGATGCTGGAATCACCATGTGTGGCATCAACAATCATACCACGGTATGTTGCTTAGATTACGCATCTTGCCCATTCTAATGTTTGATCGAACAACATCTAAAGCTCTCTACTCTATATACTCTATATATTGAGTTGCAGGCAGCCACATGATTCGCTGTTCGAATGTAACCTTCCTTGTTGAGCTAAATCAGGTCTGTAGAGCTGATGGCATGACCTATGTCATTGTGTGGGATAATGTCAGGTTCCACCATGCTCAAATGGGGCAAGCCTGGTTTCAGGCCCAACCACAATTTACCACCCTGTACTTACCCCCATACTCTCCTTTCCTTAATCCGATTGAGGAATTTTTCTCCACATGGAGGTGGAAGGTATTTGATAGGGTCCCTTCTCCAGGCCATGGATGATGCATGCAATGACATCACGGCAGACCAGTGTCAGGCCTGGATTCGCCCAAAGATTCTTTCCAAGATGTTTGGCTAATGAAAACATCCATTGTGATGTGGATGAGAACCTGTGGCCAAATCCACAAGACAGAGTTGAAGGAAATATAGAAGTACAGTAATCAATCCTTTGTTTTGCTTTTTACAGTAAGCCAGGTGAGGAACACTACAGTGATGTTTTACAGTAAGCCAGGTGAGGAACACTGCAGTGATGTTTTACAGTAAGCCAGGTGAGGAACACTGCAGTGATGTTTTACAGTAAGCCAGGTGAGGAACACTACAGTGATGTTTTACAGTAAGCCAGGTGAGGAACACTGCAGTGATGTTTTACAGTAAGCCAGGTGAGGAACACTACAGTGATGTTTTACAGTAAGCCAGGTGAGGAACACTGCAGTGATGTTTTACAGTAAGCCAGGTGAGGAACACTGCAGTGATGTTTTACAGTAAGCCAGGTGAGGAACACTGCAGTGATGTTTTACAGTAAGCCAGGCGAGGAACACTGCAGTGATGTTTTACAGTAAGCCAGGTGAGGAACACTACAGTGATGTTTTACAGTAAGCCAGGCGAGGAACACTGCAGTGATGTTTTACAGTAAGCCAGGTGAGGAACACTACAGTGATGTTTTACAGTAAGCCAGGTGAGGAACACTACAGTGATGTTTTACAGTAAGCCAGGTGAGGAACACTACAGTGATGTTTTACAGTAAGCCATGTGAGGAACACTGCAGTTCACCTTTAACTGTTTTTTCTTTTTTGTCACTAATTATTTTTGCTTTGATTCAAAGAAACCTATGTTGTGATTTTATTGCATTTCATTAGAAATGTCATATTTTGTTTAGTGATTCCACTCTGTCTGTGGTAGTCTCTCTACTAGTCCTTTTACAGTGATGTATTTACGTGTAGTAGCATAATGAAGCATGTATCACATATTTTGTACTACAATATTTACTGATTGTACAAACAACTACACAGTGAAACTATCGGTATCTTGTGTGTGGGTGATCTAAATGAATGTTCATATGGTATTTCATGATAAATAAGTTATGTGAACCAATGATTCTGCAAGTGCAAGGTTTCTTTAAAGATATGAATGCACAGTGCAATGTTCTGAACATTGGACAGCCTGTGTTACAAGTGATGACCGTTTTGAGTTTTGTGTCTAGAGTTTTGAAAAATGACCACAAGGTTCTAAAATTAGTGCCACAGTGATTGTAAAAATCTGTAAGAGGAAGACACTACAGGGAGGGAGGGACTGGGGTTTTGGTCCCAATTGAGGCATTTGGGATATTAATTAAATGTCTTAAACAAACATCATGGGTGCGGACGGTGTGTGGAGAGAGTGGAGGCAGCGCAGTGCTCCATCTGCCATCTCTATGTGTGTGTCTGTGTGTGTGTGTGTGTGTGTGTGTGTGTGTGTGTGTGTGTGTGTGTGTGTGTGTGTGTGTGTGTGTGTGTGTGTGTGTGTGTGTGTGTGTGTGTGTGTGTGTGTGTGTGTGTGTGTGTGTGTGTGTGTGTGTGTGTGTGTGTGTGTGTGTGTGTGTGTGTGTGTGTGTGTGTGTGGGTGTGTGTGGAGAGTCTCTCAGTGGAGGACCAGGCAGAATGGAGCGTTGTGGTAGTTAAAGATCAGGAGCACAGAGGAACAGATGGGCTCCCCGTCTCTCGGGGCCAACAGCCTCACAACGCCTCCAGTCCTTTATGTCTCTCTCTCTTCAAGCTGCATGGAAACAGAGAGAGAGGGAGAGACAGAGAGACAGATAAAGAGAAAGAGATTGACTGAAAGACAGAGATAGGGAGAGGGTGAGGGAGAGAGAGAGAAGACCAAGAGAGAGAGAGAGAGAGAGAGAGAGAGAGAGAGAGAGAGAGAGAGAGAGAGAAAGAGAGAAATGGGGAGTGTGGAATGGAATTCCATCATTCAAGTGATGCTTAAGCCAGATTGATTGATCTGCAGGGCCAAATCACAGTGGTAACACTCAATAAGAGCATAATTAGTTTTATGTGATCCTGTTGACTTCACACCTTTCCGGTGTGTATGCTTCTATTCTGTTCTCTCTACCTACACTCAATATATATTCAAACCTTTAATTCACTTGTTCTTAATGTCTTTTAGATTCAGTAAATTAATTTGCCCAGAAAGACTTCCATCTGAATCAGTAAATCCACTATTCGCTGTTAAAGTGAGCCATCATTTCTCATAGCCACTTTCATTTCTCAGAATCACCTATCAAAACACAGATAGTCCCATATGAGACAATTATCTAGAATGATAATTTGATAGAATGATGAATCCATAGAAATAGAATGACTAGAATGACTCAATTCTATTCTAGTTAAATGGATGAATCACTGCTGAGTCCACTCCAAGAAGCCGGTGATCTCGGTTCTCGTAGGTTGGTTCGTCAGTAAAGGGTAATTAAGTTCTCTGTCACTTATAATTTCCAACACCTCCTCTCTCCAGGCCTGGAAGGACCTAATGGCTCTCCTCTGGCAGCCCATTTAAACTGCTGTACAGCTTTGACTCAATTAGTGTTGTCAAGAGATAATGACGAGGAGCTCCTCTTCCCTTTTAGATGAGTTCCAAGGTAAGAGAGCAGCTTCTTACGGTCTCTCAATCATACTCAAATCTTCTTTAATCTCATTGTGCATATGAACTCTTGTCGAATCAGAAAGTTCAGCTAGCCATTAGTTATATAAAGAGTGAAAAAAATGAATCATTAACCTTTTAGTTGAGTTGAGTTGCTTTCTAGTTCCATTACGATTAGGCTTAATTGTAGCACAATGCTCGCCATGGTCATTCTTCAGGGGCGGCTCACAATAATGCAATATTATTAGAAATATTGTGATTGTGTTAGCTACTTCTGATATTGGTAAGTATGATGCCGTGGCACATGGTTTATGAACTGATACACAAAACAATGCTTGATTCAAAGCTTAGAGTTTTTAAAATTATTATGCAAACTTCTTCCAAAAATCTCAGCTCTGCAGAATTTGCTGCGAAGAGACTGAATCATTAGATCACTTATTCTGGTATTGCCCCTATGTAGCTTGTTTCTGGTCACAGGTTCAGGAATGGCTGAACAATCACAACATTTATCCAACATGAACCCTACAAATAGCACTGTTGGGAGATTTGGAAAGCCATTGTCAATCAATCAAGAATATAATAATACTTTTAGTAAAGAAAACATACAATCTGTAGATACTATGGGATTAGAAAGGCTCAGAATAAATGTGAAACATCACAGCACAGTTAAAAAATCTATGGCACATCATAAGAGGGTGGTTGACGGAGATAGATGGGATGGACTGGGAGTAGCTGAGGGGTGGGTTTCTACAATAGTTATGACTGGAAACACAATATATAATGTAGAATTACTATCTATCCAGATTTAATGTATATCAAATGTATTCTTGCTATGTAACTACTGTGAAAAGAGTGACATGTATGTAAAACGTGTGTAGAATGTACACGTAACAACAAAATTAAAAACTGCAAAAAAAAAACATGTTTCTTTTTTCATCTCCGAAGTGGATTCGGAGATAACAAAAAGTATGGCGCTGACAGCCTACCTCTGGTGGATGAACATACAGTAGCCTACATCAACAGTTGAAGTAAAACATTCGGTTTTTTAACAATACAGAGCTGAAACAAATAGTGTCATAACCTATATGTGAATTTACTGAACCCAATTAAAGTCCTCAGACTCTGCTTCTCTTTCTGGACAATCTACCTTGTGCATCTTTATTAATGTACTGTTCCATTTCATTGCAACCAAAGGCATATACACACATCTCGCTCAGGTCTACAGAGGGGGAGTTATTAACTGTGTCTGAACTTACTGTGAACAATAATGATCATATAGTTCACTCATCACCTTGTCTTGTCACCTTACATAAAGCAATTTGTCGTTCATTGAGCCATTCGTCTCGCTCACAAACATAGCAAATGAACCATTAGCGCTGGGAGCTAGCCATTAGCCATTAGCCATTAGCCATTATTTCCATCTGTGTGCTGATGCTAATGGCAGATAAGGAAAATAAGTGTGACATGCGGTGTAAAATAATGATACTCAGATGTAGAGAAGTCCATTTCTTGATGGACAGATCACGAAATGGAAGGCAAATTATGCCTCACTCTCACTGCCAGCCCACATGCTTTTAGCCCTCCGGTTAGCCCAGGCTAGCCTGTTTCTTTCCCTAAGAACAGAACAAATTGGCCCATGAGATAACACATTAGACTGACCTTGCAAACCCCCTGACCTCACAAACTTGCCTTGTACCTCCATTTACTCTCATTACCAGATGTAAACACTTTCACCTGAAAGCTGATCACCCCACAAAACAACTTCTGTCAACGTCTCACTGACCTTTTCCATGTTGTATCCATGAGTAAACACCATTTCTCTCTTTGTGAATCTCAAGCTGAAAAAAGGGTGAGACCAGACAGTTAAGATGTAACTCGATCCAGCCGCTGCGTCACCTTAAGTTGAAGAGCATTCTTACAAGCTGATTCCTAGAGAAAAGTTCATGGAACGATGCCAGTCAATGGCCAACACAGAGCATATGGAATGGCATCCTCAGATTGTGCCACAGTTCACCAAACACTGATCGTCCATCACCGGGATGATATAGGATGTTCCTGGTGTCAGCAGTAATGGTGTTCTCCCTGGGAGGTGTCAGGTAATTAAGTCCTCGTTAGCATATTGAGGGTCACACCGGGGTCCCAGCCTCAGGCACACTGAGTGACATGATAACATAACATTTATCCCCAGCCGCACCAATGTGTCGGAGGAAACCGTACAACTGGTGACCGAAGTCAGCGTGCATGCACCCGGGCCCACCACAAGGAGTCACTAGAGCGTGAAGGGGACAAGGACCCTCCCCTAACCCGGATGACAATCTGAACAGAACCATTCCTTTTTTCATTTCGTTCCAATGTTCAGACCCGCAAAATAAAGTTCAGAAGTGGTTTGAGCCCCCAACAACCTACTGTTTATATAGTTCCTTTCTGTCCTTTTTAAACCTCTGAAATCAAAAATGTTTGTACATTTAGTTCAATTTTAAATTACTTCACCAATCAGTGCGGATAGAGCAGCTTGCTATGGAGGGGGCATGCTATAGTTGTTTACATGCATTAGACAGACAAATGTAGGGTGTGAGATACGACTGAAATCTTGCGGGTGGGGAGAGAGCGAGAGTGGGTTGAAGAGGAGGCTTGGCTTGAAGCGCTGATCATCTTGTTATGACATGCATTATCTGAATTAGGCCCACAGAATTATACATAAGGAAGATTGGCTCCTATGAAGGAACTTTGAACGTCTTTGTACTTCAGAGAGTTGGCTTAACATTGGACTAGCTAGCTAACAAGATTGTGTGTGCAGAGTGGCACCAAATGTTTTATTAAAACAAGTCTTACATTTTTCGTAGTTAATAAATCCAATGTGAAACTTGTATAGTATCCTTCACTAGCATTAAAAAAGTGAATCCATTCCTCTTTAGTTAAAAATATTTCTCCCCAATTTCGAAATCACGCTTGTAATGTCAGTAGGCTACAGTAGCCTATGCTTTGGAGGGGAGAGGCAGGGGCAGGGGCAGGGGCAGGTAGCCTACACACGTACGCACAGTGGCAAAGGTTTTCATCTGGCAGGCAAACACTGTCATATGTTTCTGAGTGACAGAGTGAGGGCTTTGCATAGGCGCTTTGATGCACTTTTTGTGGGACTGGAAAAAAAGTCCGGGAACCTAAAATAACGTCATTAACCGGTTCCCATGCTTTTAAAATAAAGGATCCCAGAACAGTATAAATCACTTTTGTTCCCGTTTCTGATTCTGTTCCATCTTTTCCGGTTTTCAGTTCTGTTCCCTGAACTTAGTTCAAACCCCTGATTTCTGGATAAGAACAGTATGTGTGTCTCATTGCAGATCTAATCAATAGCACATGTCTTTGATTTGATCTTAACAGACTGTTGTCCATTCATCATGCTGTGAACCTTGTGGAACCAGCTCACGTATACTGTACCTGCTTTTGTTCAAATGCATAGATTTGACATTCATACTCATAGAAAACAGTTCTTAGCTTCTCAAAACCTAACAAATTGATTGCATTGTTGGAAACATGTTTATTGTTTTTGAACTATGTTCTGTATTAGAGGGATATGAACTGATGAACAATACAGCTTATGGTCAAAGGAGCACAAGTTCCGTCTGATGGATATTGTGAATCTGCCAAAACAAGCATCTTCACACTGACTGCACCATGCTGAATATCCACTGGGGTTTACCCTGCGCTGCTCGTTTGCATCTCCCTATTCTTATTAGAAACATACAATATGCATGACACGGGATAGGGAATCTTTTATGGATGAGGTGAGGTGGATGGTAGTTGGAGAGCATAGGGGAACTTCTCATTCCCTCAGAATGGGGGGAAGATATGAACAGAGTTTATTGTCATGAATTGGCCCCAGGGTCTGTCACTTTACATTAAAACCATCACATCTGAATTAGCACAAATAACAAGGTTCCTGTTAACGTGATCAGATTAATGTCACTTTGGGATTCGTCTTTCTGCATTCCCCCATTAGCATACAGCTAGCTCCCCCATACTGCTCCTCCCCCTGTGTTTGTCAAGCAGGTAAATTGGTTGGGATGGCAATGGAATAGAGCTGAAGCAGAGCTGATGTAATCCTATTTAGTATGTCATTTAATTCAGGGGGCAAGAACACATTTCCTTTTTTTGTGAAACTAAGATTAATTTCGGAGCTGAATAATTCATGTTTTTTTGGGCGGTTTGTCAACATTGCTGAGGGAAAGGAGAGGAAGTTGACATGTCAGAGGGGAAATGGGAAAGGTTACGCTAGCTAGCTACTTTCACTAAATGAACAGTTAGCTACCTCATTCTGAATGGAGGACAATGAGGAAGCACTAAGGAAGCAGGGGATAATGAAGGCCTTTTTTCACTGTCAATAAGAACAAATGGGAGACGTACTAGCTCTAATGGAGGACGTGAGGGAAACACAAGGTGTCACTTTATTCCAGGGTCATAGGTCATTGATCTGTTTTGTCAGGGGCCTTCCCTCCGACAGAGCATATCACATAAATAAGGCAAAGGACTAAATTAAGGTTAGAGGTTAGATAGGTCCTACCCCCTCTTCCATTATCTCAATTACTGACACATACGCTGCTGGGAAGACTACCAAGCTTATTAACCCTGTATTTTCTGAATGCTCTGAATGCTCTGTCAGGCTTCCCCTATGGAAGCGTGGAGGGGCCCCCGTTAGGCAGAGAGGACGCTTCCCATACGGCAGCGTGGAGGGGCCCCCGTTAGGCAGAGAGGACGCTTCCCATACGGCAGCGTGGAGGGGCCCCCGTTAGGCAGAGAGGACGCTTCCCATACGGCAGCGTGGAGGGGCCCCCGTTAGGCAGAGAGGACGCTTCCCCTACGGCAGCGTGGAGGGGCCCCCGTTAGGCAGAGAGGACGCTTCCCATACGGCAGCGTGGAGGGGCCCCCGCAAGGCAGAGAGGACGCTTCCCATACGGCAGCGTGGAGGGGCCCCCGCAAGGCAGAGAGGACGCTTCCCATACGGCAGCGTCGAGGGGCCCCCGCAAGGCAGAAAGAACGCTTCCTTTACGACAGTGTGGAGGGGCCCCCGTTAGGGAGAGAGAACGCTTCCTTTACGACAGTGTGGAGGGCCCCATGTTAGGGAGAGAGAACGCTTCCTTTACGACAGTGTGGAGGGCCCCCTGTTAGGGAGAGAGAACGCTTCCCATACGGCAGCACGGAGGGCCCCCTGTTAGGGAGAGAGAACGCTTCCCCTACGGCAGCACGGAGGTCCCCCTGTTAGGGAGAGAGAACGCTTCCCCTACGGCAGCACGGAGGGCCCCCTGTTAGGGAGAGAGAACGCTTCCCCTACGGCAGCACGGAGGGCCCCCTGTTAGGCAAAGGAGAGACCAGCTCTGACCTGACTGAGGGTGATCTCCTTGTTAATTTAGCAACATGGAAACATGGGATGAGTGACAGGTGAAATAACAGAGCTCATTTCCCTACGCAGTGGGGCCCAGTGGGGCGCAGTGGGGCCCAGTGGGGCCCAGTGGGGCCCAGGGTGCTGCCTCTGCCTCCTCCTTGTGATGTCACTGGAATGACATTTCAGAATCCTCAAATTATATTAGGCCTTAATAACTGGACAAACATACTCATACAGTACACACATACACACACACACAAACACACACATATTCACACACAATCATACAAACACACACACACACAGTCCTATATTTCAGTCTTGTGTTTCATCCCACTGATCCCAGAATGGAGCAGAGTAGACAGAGGTTCTCTGTAGGGTGGTATTACCCCTGGTGGAACAGACAGACGCCCTCACAGCTTTAAGGGCTTGTTCCTGCTTGTCAGAGTCCTGGCTGGGTGCCCAAGTGACGGACCCCCTTTCTATGTGCCTCAAAGCTCCTTCCATCTTCTCCTCCCATCTCCTATGTCGGTATGAGACAACCTCCCTCATCTCCCCTAAATACACACATGCTAGCACAAACACACACACACACACACACACACACACACACACACACACACACACACACACACACACACACACACACACACCACCTGGAGCCAGATGCCCGATCAGCGCTCCTCTCCTCCAGTGACCAGACACTCTTGGAGACAGTGCCAGCATGTGAAATTTCAGGTGACAGTCACCTGGAAGTCTCTGAGCCCCAGAACAGCTGTAGGGCCTTGATTACCTCCCCCTGTCTACACCACGTCACACCGCATGGCTCTGCACCACCGCCACATCAATCGCATGTCAATCCTACTCAGCCTTAACCATGACCTACTCAACCACACACATACACACACCCAAACAGGGGAACACGGGGGAGAGGAGAGGAGGGTTCAAATTAATTGCTACATAAGGAAGATTTTTTAGATAATTATTCGTGCTTTCTTCTCATTGCTGAGGAAAGGATGACCCCATTAACTTGCCGCTTGTACGCAATTCAATTACCAAGATATGGAAATACATTTTTGATTACTTTGGAGGCCACAGCTTGATTCATCTCTATTTCAGATGTGGAGTTGGGGGGGGGGGGGAACGACACCTCTCTGTTTGTATTTAATCAAAGATACCAGCTTTGGTCGCCATCCTTTGAGAGGGACTCAGGCAGAGAGTATGTCTCTTGTAAGCATGAGGAGAAAGTCAAAGATTCCTTTTCACCCTTTGTAGGAGAAGTCTGGCAACATGTCCCTCTCTGATGGGGAGGCAGACAGCAGGCTACCAAACACACTCCTCCACTCCTGTATATCTGGCGTCTATCCACATCTTTCTCCAAGATCCAGCCTCCCTCACTTCAACAGACACACATTCAGTCCCTCTAACAGTGTGTGCTGTTTCTTTCACCTCATGTAGACCACAGAAAGAGTGTTTCTCTCACCCACGTTATTATCTGTCTCTTTTGCTCCGTCTGTCTCTTTATCATCTCTGACCTCCTGAAATATATTGTTTTACTGATGAGGAAGCCAAGACTTCTTCAAACAACTGTGTATATTTTTATCGTTGCAGAGTGGCTCCAGAGTGGCTCCAGAGTGGCTCCAGAGTGGCTTCAGAGTGGCTCCAGAGTGGCTCCAGAGAGGCTCCAGAGTGGCTCCAGAGAGGCTCCAGAGTGGCTCCAGAGAGGCTCCAGAGAGGCTCCAGAGTGGCTCCAGAGAGGCTCCAGAGAGGCTCCAGAGAGGCTCCAGAGTGGCCCCAGAGAGGCTCCAGAGTGGCTCCAGAGTGGCTCCAGAGAGGCTCCAGAGAGGCTCCAGAGAGGCTCCAGAGTGGCTCCAGAGTGGCTCCAGAGTGGCTCCAGAAAGGCTCCAGAGTGGCTCCAGAGAGGCTCCAGAGAGGCTCCAGAGAGGCTCCAGAGAGGCTCCAGAGTGGCTCCAGAGAGGCTCCAGAGAGGCTCCAGAGTGGCTCCAGAGTGGAGAGAGAAGAAAGGAGCCCTGGGGTATCCAACTGTTGACCGGAGCTGCTGGGGCCGTTGATTCAGACACAGCCCACAGCACAGACAGACACAGGACTGCTGGGGCCGTTGATTCAGACACAGCCCACAGCACAGGCAGACACAGGACTGCTGGGGCCGTTGATTCAGACACAGCCCACAGCACAGGCAGACACAGGACTGCTGGGGCCGTTGATTCAGACACAGCCCACAGCACAGACAGACACAGGACTGCTGGGGCCGTTGATTCAGACACAGCCCACTATGTTCCTACTGTAGAGACTGACTGTTCCTATGGTAGAGACTGACTGGTAGAGACTGACTGGTAGAGACCGACTGTACCTACGGTAGAGACTGACTGTTCCTATGGTGGAGACGGACTGGTAGAGACTGACTGGTAGAGACTGACTGTACCTACGGTAGAGACTGACTGTTCCTATGGTAGAGACTAGCTGTTCCTATGGTAGAGACTAACTGTTTCTATGGTGGAGACAGGCTGTTCCTATGGTAGAGACTGGCTGTTCTAATGGCCGAGACTGGCTGTTCCTATGGTGGAGACTGGCTGTTCCTATGGTGGAGACTGGCTGTTCCTATGGTGGAGACAGGCTGTTCCTATGGTGGAGACTGGCTGTTCCTATGGTGGAGACAGGCTGTTCCTATGGTAGAGACTGGCTGTTCCTATGGTAGAGACTGGCAGTTCCTATGGTAGAGACTGGCTGTTCCTATGGTAGAGACGGGCTGTTCCTATGGTAGAGGCTGGCTGTTCCTATCGTGGATACAGGCTGTTCCTATGGTAGAGACTGGCTGTTCCTATGGTGGACACAAGCTGTTCCTATGGTAGATACAAGCTGTTCCTATGGTAGAGACTGGCTGTTCCTATGGTAGAGACTGGCTGTTCCTATGGTGGACACAAGCTGTTCCTATGGTAGAGACCGGCTGTTCCTATGGTAGAGACTGGCTGTTCCTATGGTGGAGACTGGCTGTTCCTATGGTAGAGACATGCTGTTCCTATGGTAGAGACTGGCTGTTCCTATGGTGGAGACTGGCTGTTCCCATGGTAGAGACATGCTGTTCCTATGGTGGAGACTGGCTGTTCCTATGGTAGAGACATGCTGTTCCTATGGTAGAGACTGGCTGTTCCTATGGTGGAGACTGGCTGTTCCCATGGTAGAGACATGCTGTTCCTATGGTAGAGACTGGCTGTTCCTATGGTAGAGGCAGGTTGTTCCTATGGTAGAGACAGGCTGTTCCTATGGTAGAGACTAACTGTTCCTATGGTGGACACAAGCTGTTCCTATGGTAGAGACCGGCTGTTCCTATGGTGGAGACAGGCTGTTCCTATGGTAGAGACTGGCTGTTCCTATGGTAGAGACTGGCTGTTCCTATGGTAGAGACTGGCTGTTCCTATGGTAGAGACTGACTGTTCCTATGGTAGAGACTGGCTGTTCCCATGGTGGAGACAGGCTGTTCCTATGGTGGAGACTGACTGTTCCTATGGTGGAGACAGGCTGTTCCTATGGTAGAGACTGGCTGTTCCTATGGTAGAGACTGGCTGTTCCTATGGTAGAGACTGACTGTTCCTATGGTAGAGACTGGCTGTTCCTATGGTGGAGACTGACTGTTCCTATGGTGGAGACAGGCTGTTCCTATGGTAAAGACTGGCTGTTCCTATGGTAGAGACTGGCTGTTCCTATGGTAGAGACTGGCTGTTCCTATGGTAGAGACTGGCTGTTCCTATGGTAGAGACTGGCTGTTCCTATGGTGGAGACAGGCTGTTCCTATGGTAAAGACTGGCTGTTCCTATGGTGGAGACTGACTGTTCCTATGGTGGAGGCAGGCTGTTCCTATGGTAGAGACTGGCTGTTCCTATGGTAGAGACTGGCTGTTCCTATGGTAGAGACTGGCTGTTCCTATGGTGGAGACAGGCTGTTCCTATGGTAAAGACTGGCTGTTCCTATGGTGGAGACTGACTGTTCCTATGGTGGAGACTGACTGTTCCTATGGTGGAGACTGACTGTTCCTATGGTGGAGACAGGCTGTTCCTATGGTAAAGACTGGCTGTTCCTATGGTGGAGACTGGCTGTTCCTATGGTGGAGACAGGCTGTTCCTATGGTGGAGACTGGCAGTTCCTATGGTGGAGACAGGCTGTTCCTATGGTAAAGACTGGCTGTTCCTATGGTAAAGACTGGCTGTTCCTATGGTGGAGACAGGCTGTTCCTATGGTGGAGACAGGCTGTTCCTATGGTAGAGACTGGCTGTTCCTATGGTAAAGACTGGCTGTTCCTATGGTAAAGACTGGCTGTTCCTATGGTGGAGACAGGCTGTTCCTATGGTAGAGACTGGCTGTTCCTATGGTGGAGACAGGCTGTTCCTATGGTAAAGACTGGCTGTTCCTATGGTGGAGACTGACTGTTCCTATGGTGGAGACTGACTGTTCCTATGATAGAGACTGACAGCACTGTGATGCTTTCCATCAGCACCACACACATAGGCTTATGGTTTGAACGCTGTATTTCCCATTTGTGTAATGACATCAGTCGTGGTTCATCTTCAGGTCAAGTAGATCCAGCCTGTCTCACAGGATAATGTGCCAATATTGAGAGAGTTTTCCCTCTAAATATAACTGTAGAGGTGCCACTTCAAACAGGTCACATAACCAGGAGATTAAGTGTGTGTGTGTGTGAGAGTGTGTGTGCATGCGTGTGTGTGCGCACCATTATGTATGTGTACTGTGGTGGCTTTTGGCACAAGCCGTAAAACTTAATGAGGCGTTAAAGGGTGAGTACCTATGTGATGAGACCTTAAAGGGTGAGTACCTATGTGATGAGACCTTAAAGGGTGACTACCTATGTGATGAGACCTTAAAGGGGGAGTACCTACAGTGAAGCTAAAAAGTATTTAGTCAGCCACCAATTGTGCAAGTTCTACCACTTAAAAAGATGAGAGAGGCCTGTAATTTTCATCATAGGTACACTTCAACTATGACAGAGTAAATGAGAAAAAAAAAATCCAGAAAATCATATTGTAGGATTTTTAATGAATTTATTTGCAAATTATGGTGGAAAATAACTATTTGGTCAATAACAAAAGTTTTAACTCAATACTTTGTTATTTACCCTTTGTTGGCAATGACAGAGGTCAAACGTTTATGTGTGGTCAAACGTCTTCACAAGGTTTTCACACACTGTTGCTGGTATTTTGGCCCATTCCTCCATGCAGATCTCCTCTAGAGCAGTGATGTTTTGGGGCTGTTGCTGGGCAACACGGACTTTCAACTCCCTCCAAAGATTTTCTATGGGTTTGAGATCTAGAGACTGGCTAGGCCACTCCTGGACCTTGAAATGCTTCTTACGAAGCCACTCCTTCGTTGCCCGGGTGGTGTGTTTGGGATCATTGTCATGCTGAAAGACCCAGCCACATTTCATCTTCAATGCCCTTGCTGATGGAAGGAGGTTTTCACTCAAAATCTCACGATACATGGCCCCATTCATTCTTTCCTTTACACGGATCAGTCATCCTGGTCCCTTTGCAGAGAAACAGCCCCAAAGCATGATGTTTCCACCCCCATGCTTCACAGTAGGTATGGTGTTCTTTGGATGTAACTCAGCATTCGTTGTCCTCCAAACACGACGAGTTGAGTTTTTACCAAAAAGTTATATTTTGGTTTCATCTGACCATATGTCATTCTCCCAATCTTCTTCTGGATCATCCAAATGCTCTCTAGCAAACTTCAGACGGGCCTGGACATGTACTGGCTTAAGCAGGGGGACACGTCTGGCACTGCAGGATTTGAGTCCCTGGCTGCGTAGTGTGTTACTGATGGTAGGCTTTGTTACTTTGGTCCCAGCTCTCTGCAGGTCATTCACTTGGTCCCCCCGTGTGGTTCTGAGATTTTTGCTCACCGTTCTTGTGATCATTTTGACCCCACTTGCGTGGAGCCCCAGATCGAGGGAGATTATCAGTGGTCTTGTATGTCTTCCATTTCCTAATAATTGCTACCACAGTTGATTTCTTCAAACCAAGCTGCTTACCTATTGCAGATTCACTCTTCCCAGCCTGGTGCAGGTCTACAATTTTGTTTCTGGTGTCCTTTGACAGCTCTTTGGTCTTGGCCATAGTGCAGTTTGGAGTGTGACTGTTTGAATTTGTGGACAGGTGTCTTTTATACTGATAACAAGTTCAAACAGGTGCAATAAATACAGGTAACAAGTGGAGGACAGAGGAGCCTCTTAAAGAAGAAGTTACGGGTCTGTGAGAGCCAGAAATCTTGCTTGTTTGTAGGTGACCAAATACTTATTTTCCACCATAATTTGCAAATAAATTCATAAAAAATCCTACAATGTGATTTTCTGGATTTTTTTTTCTCATTTTGTCTGTCATAGTTGAAGTGTACCTATGATGAAAATGACAGGCCTCTCTCATCTTTTTAAGTGGGAGAACTAGCACAATAGGTGGCTGACTAAATACTTTTTTGCCCGACTGTATGTGATGAGACGTTAAAGGGGGAGTACCTATGTGATGAGACGTTAAAGGGGGAGTACCTATGTGATGAGACGTTAAAGGGGAGTACCTATGTGATGAGGCGTTAAAGGGGAGTACCTATGTGATGAGACGTTAAAGGGGGAGTACCTATGTGATGAGACGTTAAAGGGTGAGTACCTATATGATGAGACGTTAAAGGGGGAGTACCTATGTGATGAGACGTTAAAGGGGGAGTACCTATGTGATGAGACGTTAAAGGGTGAGTACCTATGTGATGAGGCGTTAAAGGGGGAGTACCTATGTGATGAGACGTTAAAGGGTGAGTACCTATGTGATGAGACGTTAAAGGGGGAGTACCTATGTGATGAGACGTTAAAGGGGGAGTACCTATGTGATGAGACGTTAAAGGGTGAGTACCTATGTGATGAGACGTTAAAGGGGGAGTACCTATGTGATGAGACGTTAAAGGGTGAGTACCTATATGATGAGACGTTAAAGGGGGAGTACCTATGTGATGAGACGTTAAAGGGGGAGTACCTATGTGATGAGACGTTACAGAGTGAGCACCTATGTGATGCTTCAGGCAATACAGTGCATCTTTTGCTACATCTTTCTGTTTGTTTATTGTGGTGTAGGCCTGTTCCTCACTGTGACTGAGCGGGGTGCCTTTGGGTAAGAAGTCGATGAAGTCAAGCAGGCATCACCCAACAGGTGAGTCTCTGTTGTCACTACTGTGTGCTGTACTGTAAAACGTGTTCTGTAACCATGATAAACGTAAAAGGAGGCAGTACTATAGCACGTTAAAGGAATAGATCCTACTGTGTGTCTCCACCAAAGTCAAATGTGTTGTTGTGAGTGGAGGCTGTGCAACCAGCCTGCGGTAGGGAATGAACCTCAGTCACCCACCCCTCTGTCTCTCCTCCATGTTGAGGGTGAGTGTGTTAGGGACCAGGGGCGGAGAGGGGCTCAGATGGGCCTACTCAGGCTTACTTCCACTAACAGGGAACAGAGGAACAGGGGACAGAGGAACACCTTGAGTTACAACAAGAACACACAGCCTGAGAGAATGAGAGAGAGAGAACTCTGTCAGTCACACATACATATTAACCCTTTACTAACCTACAGTATAGCATGGCTTTAGTATAGGCCCCTGATAGTCAAAGGACTGCCCTGACTTATTATGCCCAGGGTTGGCATCCATATTGGAAATATAGATAGGGTCAGGGACCAACCGGGGGGTAGGCCCTCTGGGCATCTGACGTCATCCTGGCCTGCTTTAAGAGGCAACAGACACCTTGCCTTCAGGGTTGTATAAAGAACAGAGAGAGAGAGTAAGAGAGCGAGCGAGAGAGAGACAGAGAGACAGAGAGAGAGAGAGACAGAAGACAGACAGACAGACAGACAGACAGACAGACAGACAGACAGACAGACAGAGAGAGTCTCTGTAATAGGATTACATCTGTTAACATCATGTGAGATAAGATCACAGTTTGTGGGCAGTGCTCCTGGGGAAGTTGGGGGATGAGGAGGCCCCCTCCTCCTTGAATCCCGACGGGAACCAGTCACGCAGGCAAGGAGATAGAGGGATGGGGGAGAGAAATTATAGAGAGGGAGGGAGGGAAGCAGCCTCCAGGCGTTAACCTCATTTGTGACAAAAGCCTTGTCTTGGAACAGAGCAGAGAGAGAATCAGAGCAGAGAGACTCTCCAGAGACCAGTCTGCTCCCTGGGCTCATTTCCATGCAGACCTAATGAAAATGTTTGGCTTGCTCTCTTAATTAATGATCATTCCCATTTACATTCTCCAAAGCTTGTGATCTGTACACACAAGAGCTTGTTTTAATTTCTCATTAAGGCCTGATTGGCAAAGTCCCTTTGCATATAGTGTCATACATCTAAATGCATAGTAAAAGGGATATATATACATGATAAGATGTTGATGTTTTTGGACTCTAACACAACAAAATTAAATATTAATTGACTCTGTCACTGAAAAGGTTAGATAAGAGATGGCAAAATAGAGATAGCGCAAAACATTAGGTAGATACAGAGAATGTTTTATAGAATATTAAGCCAGTCAGACATGGTTAGGCTACAATAATAAGCATGTCTACTCTTCCAATTACATAGGCTGTCTTTGTGACAGTACATTAGAAAGGTATTTATTGTTTGACTATACCTGAAAAATTATTGCTGCCAAAATAATGACTTTTAGGATCCTTTCAAATCCGTATTTCTGTATGGAACATATCCTTTCAGGATATCTGGCTGTGTCTGGTTACTTTTGGCGTGTTTGCATGGACCATTCTAAAATAACAAAGCTACTGGGAGAAAGGAAGTGAAATGAATGGATCTCCCTCTGTTCTGTCTGTATAAAGCCATTCAATGACGTCGTTGAACTCAAACAATAGTTGTGCTACTCATGCTCTGTGCATGTGCATAGTGATTTCCCTGGGGGGCTGGGAATAGGACTTTTACCAACATGGTAATTCCCTGTGTTAATCAGACACTGGCCAATGGATGGAGGATGTAAAACTGTTTGATTTGGAATCGGCTCCATGCGACCCTCTCGAAATTGGCTTCCTTCCCCTAAAGATGGTTCAAGTTAATTAAGCACTCAACGGGTTTATGATGTTTAAATTAAAATATATAGCCCTCATTGTGTAGCTGTCAGGGGAGAAAGCTGCAAGGCTGGCTAATGGGCGTATGAAAATTCATGATGTAAGACTGAGGGGGTGTTTTCGCTGCTAACCCTGGCATTTTCTCAATTGGATTTGCTTAACTCCTGCGTCCTTTCTCCTCTGTCCTCTCTCCTCTGTCCTCTCTCCTCTGTCCTCTCTCGCCTCATTTTGAAAAAGATCAAAGGTAATCAAGGTGAGGTGTTGAGAAAAGGGAACGTGGACAAAAATGCGCTTGTATGAAATGAGACTCTTCTTCTCCACTCGCGCTTCAACAGGCGAATAACGTTTACACTAAATAAATGTTTGAAGTGATGAAAACTGATTCAGTTAGTTGTGGAAGACATTTATAGACACAACAATAAGTAGTATAATGTTTTTAAGTGTGTGCATGTTTTTCTCCTCTGACAAAATAAAAGCTGATTTAAAGGGGAGTTGGCAGATTTCAAAACGCTTCTGCGAAGGACTCAGGTAAAAGGATACAGATGACTATCCTCACTTAAAGGCGGCTTTCGAGTAGGGGAGGACACTCTTCCGTTCGCCTACTAATGAACTGACAACGCCCTGACTACTCAACCACTTATTGGTTTCAGGGGTCACGGAGGAGAGAGGACAGAGGAGAGAGGGTGGAGGACAGATTTTTACCAAATGAGAAAAGGTCCTCGTCGCTCAGGGTAGTGGTCGTGCGTGGATGTAGTACCTCTGGTGCCCAGTACGGGGAGTGGAGCTCTGTTCAGGCAGTTGAGAATCAGCTCAGCTCAGGGGAGTGTTGTTGTGACCTTTCCAGATGCTTCATGAAAGATTGATGCCGGAATGTGACCATGTGTCTCCCTGACACACACACATACACACGCACAGACACACACAAAGACACAAACACCTAGACGTGCAGACACACACACACACACACACACACACACACACACACACACACACACACACACACACACACACACACACACACACACACACACACACAAACACATAGATGCGCAGACACACACACACACACACACACACACACACACACACACACACACACACACACACACACACACACACACACACAAACACATAGACGTGCAGACACACACACACACACACACACACACACACACACACACACACACACACACACACACACACACACACACACACACACACAAACACATAGATGCGCAGACACACACGCACACACACACCTTTTAAGCCTTATCTCTCTTTCAAGTGACACACATTCTTCTCCGAAATGACAGATGAATGTAACTTGTGAAAGTTTGATGAAAAATTCTGATGACCATTTAATGTCACATAAAATCATGTGTTTTAGACCCCTAAGTTCACGATTTGTCCATCTCTCATACAGTATTGTGTAACGTGGACTTTGAGTTGCAAATGTGATGGGATTCATACATTTCCAGATAAAAAACAAAATACAGTTGCTTGTTTTCTACTGAGTCGAGGGTAACTCAAGATGAGAAAATGTTGTGATCTGAGAACAAACAGAGTTGACTTTGAAATCCTATTTTGCCATCCCTGGCATATTTAATGAAAGAGACAACTTGAATCAAAAGGAAAGCCAATAGGGAAATAGGACTAGACTACACGATGCCAGTGTTTACCACAGATCCCGTCATTATGGTCTCTGAGTGTAGACTAGAGGTCCCGCGTGGGGAATTACTATTCTGTGCAATGAGCTGGAATTGCTTTGGTTATGATTTTTTTTCTCATTGCCCCATAGACTGAAGCAAATCAACCATCTTAAAATTGTGCAACATCTGCACATTGTATCGATATGGTCAACACTCAGTGCTCGACTTGGACTGAAATAGGTGCTGGTACTAATTTTGGGTGCCAGTACTGTTTATAATTAGGTGCAGGAGCAAGACTAAAGTTTTGAGCTAATATTCGGAACAAGAGCTCAAACAGTAGAACATTTAAGGTGGCGATACTCAGCTCTGGTGAGCTCCTGCCCAAGTCAAGCACGTTCTACACTACAGATCTGTAAGAGGCTGCTTTCTAAGGGTCTTTGAGGGCTTCTATGAAGCAGAAAAGAGGAGGAATGGTCATATGCTAATTTTGTCTAAAAAAGGCATTGCCATAATTGCTGGCTGTGAATGTGGTAATATTTTACATGGTAAGTCTTGGAGAAATAAAAGCAAGCCACTTCATTGTTGTTTCATTGCTGGTTATCCTTCACAGGGGCTTGAGGAGATACAAATCATACAAATCATATATGAAATGTCTTAATAAACTCAACATTTCTGTTAACATTATTGTCTTTAATTATAGCCTGTAATAGTCTGTAATAGTCTATAATAGTGTGATAACTCAGTCACAATTTATTTCACACCATTTTTAGGTATTCGTGTGTACGCCGGTGTATAAGTGTACGGTGAATGGAGACCTGTGGTTTAACCCTGGTGAAGGACCATTCCTCCTCCTCCTCTTCCTCCTCCCCTATATGCCTTAAGTGGGTAACATGGTAGAGGCACGCTCTGCTGGAGAGGAGAGGAATTGTGTCCGGGGCATGGAGAAGTCAAAAAGACACTAAGAAATAACACACATAGACCTGGCTTTGATTAGGATGTGGGCTGGAGGGTATGGCTATGGAAGTTAGGCTCTGTGTGTGTGTGTGCGTGTGTATGTCTGTGTGTGTGTGTGTGTATGTATGTGTGTGTGTGTGTGTGTGTGTGTGTGTGTGTGTGTGTGTGTGTGTGTGTGTGTGTGTGTGTGTGTGTGTGTGTGTGTGTGTGTGTGTGTGTGTGTGTGTGTGTGTGTGTGTGTGTGTGTGTGTGTGTGCGTGTGTGCGTGTGTGTGTGTGTATGCGTCAGTGTGTGTGTAAAAAGGTTCTGAGATAAATATTGAATTTTAGATATTGCATTTTTTACTTTTGCTAAATGCTGTTTAGTTTCATATTGTCTCAAACCGTCCTGATACCCATTTCTGTGTGTTTTTACACCTTTCCTTGATTGACAGTGGCTGCTGCACCATGCCGTCTTAATGCATTTGGCATCATTTTCTTCTTCTTACATATCTAAGATCCTCAGCAAATGTGGGTATAATGTGACCACACGGTGAACTGGCTGTAATTACAAAACCTTGGTTATCAATGTGTGTAAACAGTTTCATTCCAGTCCCCTAAAACGGTGTTGTAAGCCATTTCCCCCCCTTTTCTCATTTAGTAAATTGACCTTGACTGTGCCAGTACAGTCCTGGCACATTATCCCCCTCTCCCTCCCTCTCTCCCCCCTCCCTCCCTCTCTCCCTTCTCTCCCATGCTCCAAGGTTTAAAGTCCCATCAACAAAATTACCCCAGTATCCTGATTACAAGAGAAACTGCCCTATGCCGACGAGTCTGCAGCATTCAAATATTAATATTCAAATTAAAACATAATTTACTACATTATCTCGCTCCTCAGACATACTGTGCTATTTTTATGTGAGCGGTGTGATTTACATATACATTGGAGGAAGACCTGTCCACGGTCATTAAATTAGATCTGGCTGAATAATTAGATAGTCATTTTCAATTTAGGAGTGTGAGGAAAAGCATATGCTCAGGTGTTCAGGTCCCACACTATATTGTCCAGACATATTTTTCAGAGAAAACATGACATTTTACAGTGTAACTCTGTTTAAGAGGCCAATGAACACTGACCTTTTATTGACAGCCAATTTCATCCATGTAATTAGACAATGCCATTGCGCTGTGGTTGGTCCATCTGAGAGTTCCTGGTTTTGAGGACATGAGGAATGCTGTAGGTTCGGTCGAGATTTTGTGAGAATCCGTCCTGGCTTCTGCGTGCATATGCTCTCTCTCTTTTCTCTTTTCTCTCTCCCTCTCTCTCCCTCTCCTTTTCAAATTTAGAGGAGCTCCGGCTGTTTGGATTGAGCGAAAGGTCCGCCCTCTCCCTGGTCATGCCCTGCTCCTCTCTCAGTGGGACATGGAACCACTTAGAGCCTGAAACATCCACTGCTTTCTCCTCAGTGCTAAAGTGCAACAAAACTTCTATGCATTTGTGTTATAGATTTAACCAAAATTAAACTTGCTTTGAATAGCTGTCACATTTATTTATATTTTTTTTACGTGATGAAATCAGTGTGTCAGAATATGATTTGTTTCAATTAGTATGTGCCATTCCTGAACATGTAATAGCAGCATTTCCTGTGAAAGCCCTTGTTCATATCTTTGACAACATAACACGATCCAATGACTTAAACAAAGCTGGTGCAATTTTACAGCTTGTCTGAG
Source organism: Oncorhynchus masou masou (assembly GCF_036934945.1). Lineage (NCBI taxonomy): Eukaryota > Metazoa > Chordata > Actinopteri > Salmoniformes > Salmonidae > Oncorhynchus > Oncorhynchus masou. The sequence goes on along the minus strand of NC_088233.1, from coordinate 16,781,307 downwards.
AGGTCATAGTTCACCTATTCACCGAAACGGGAATCTAATTCAATCAAACACATTACTGTGTTATTTTCTCTCTTACCGACTGAAGGATGACGTGCATCTTGGAACAGGAGAAAATAGCAGCTATTGACCTGGTGAGGGCTGCTCCTTTCAGAGCACGTGTCAACACCAGCATCAGCTCCTCAGCGGCAGACTGCTCTCCCCTGTGTTCAGGCTTCAAGCAAGGAGAAGAAGACGAAGACTGTTCAGCCTATAACAAATGCTGACAACCACCCGGTAATTAGGTGGCGGTAATTTCCCTGAATGGACTTTAATTACAGAGGAAATGGTAGTCCTCCATTGTGTTGGCGGATCATGGGGAGCATCCCAATGGGCCAGCCTAAAGAGAAATGTGACGCGGGGTGAGGAGTTGTGAGAAGCTGTCATCATTTATCCACCTCGTGTAGTTAGCAGTCCAGGAGCATTATCAGGTGATTCTTAATCACTGACCTGCAGTAAGCTATTAATTGTAATCCTGCGAATTAAAGATAATTCTAATTAGCTGGCACTGGGGATATAACTCATGTGTTTTTGCAGGTTTGGGAGACATGGAAGATGAGAGGGACGTGTCCTGTCCATAGCCAGACTGGGATTCTGGAAGCTCTCAGATGGTAACAAATGAGGGCTTGGTAAGTGCTTGGGCCCACACTGACTGAATTTCATTATTACAATCACTTTCTTCTCTTTTACTCACATTAATATTCTGTTCTTTCTTCCATGCTTTTGTATTTGTATTTATTAGGTATCCCCACTAGCTCCTGCCAAGGCAGCAGATACTCTTCTTGGGGTCCAAACACATTAAGGCACTTACATCACACATAAAGCAAAAGATAAAACAGTACATCATATAACATTATTACACTACTACAAAATGTATATGCACTACAAAATGTATAATACCACCATGCAACAATATTACAATGTACGTGTGTTTAGAGTACGTGTGCTAGCGTGTGTGTGCGTATGCGTGTCTTTACCTGTGTGTGTGTCTCTTCACAGTACTCGCTGTTCCATATTTCCCATGTCAATAAAGCCAATTTAAATTGAATTGATTTGAATCTCCACTGAAAAGGCTTTTTAGTACAGGATTAGGCTGAATCTGTCACGCCCTGGCCATAGTTTACTTTGTATGTTTCTATGTTTTGATTGGTCAGGGTGTGATCTGAGTGGGCATTCTATGTTGGATGTCTTGTTTGTCTATTTCTGTGTTTGGCCTGATATGGTTCTCAATCCGGGGCAGGTGTTAGTCATTGTCTCTGATTGGGAACCATATTTAGGTAGCTTGAGTTCCACTGTGTGTTTGTGGGTGATTGTTCCTGTCTCTGTGTTTTGCACCAGATAGGGCTGTTTTCGGTTTTCTTCCGTTTGTTAGTTTATCATGTATAGTTTCCTTATTAAATAAAATGAATCACAACTACGCTGCATTTTGGTCCGCTCCTCCTTCCCACAACGAAAGCCGTGACAGAATCTGTGTCTGGGAATCCGCCCCGTAGAGTTCAATGACCTTAATAATGCCTGAAAATGTCTCTCTGAGTACCTCTACAACCTTTAAAACTGACCAAATTAGTACAGAGGTTCTCCAGCTTTGACCTTGGTGGGCAGTCTTGAGAGAGGGTTTGCCTCCCCTTCTGACCATTATGGTTGAAACTCAGAGGCTTTTATCTAGCTCTATAAATATTTACTGAACCTATCTGCTCTCACCCCTGCTGGAGAAGGACTACTTGCCACGCAACCCCAGCTCTGTTTGGGGCAGAGCCATTACCTGGCCAGGCTAAATGCTCCAACTCCACTTACATGTACCTAAATACCCTCCCTGTCTGAATCCCTCTGGGTGTAGGTAGGGCTCTTCACGGCTGGCTGCCGGCCTGTCTTCAAGGTCACACCAAAGGTCACACCACTGTAAACATCTATCACATCTCCTCTCACTCTTGAGAAGTGCCACTTTCTTGCTGGAGGAAAGGTGACATTCAATTGGACCACTAAGGTGGATAGAAACCTGCACATGAACTGGTAAAGGTATTTAATCAACATACACAACTGAAATGTTCTTAATCTCTTATTGAGGCATTTGTTTTTACATAATGTCCAGTAAAACAGAGTTTTGCATATATAGAGTGCCATAATCAGCTAAAATAAGAGAAAAAAATCCCCCTTGCCATCGGATCCTCTGGTAATTAGAACACTGCATCATCTCAACTGGTTTAATGTGACTCATAAGGATCCTCTGGTAATTAGAATACTGCATCATCTCAACTGGTTTAATGTGACTCATAAGGATCCTCTGGTAATTAGAACACTGCATCATCTCAACTGGTTTAATGTGACTCATACGGATCCTCTGGTAATTAGAACACTGCATCATCTCAACAGGTTTAATGTGACTCATACGGATCCTCTGGTAATTAGAATACTGCATCATCTCAACTGGTTTAATGTGACTCATAAGGATCCTCTGGTAATTAGAACACTGCATCATCTCAACTGGTTTAATGTGACTCATACGGATCCTCTGGTAATTAGAATACTGCATCATCTCAACTGGTTTAATGTGACTCATACGGATCCTCTGGTAATTAGAACACTGCATAATCTCAACTGGTTTAATGTGACTCATACGGATCCAATTCTCCCTTCTATCTAATTCAGCTCACTGACACTGGCTGTCAAGCAGACACATTACATGACATAAAGCGTCGCTAATCACTTCAGTGGAAGAGAGCGTTTAAAAAATAGGGTGAGCAATGAGCAGAGATGAAAGAAATATTACTATCAGAAGCCATAATGAGCAGAGATGAAAGAAATATTACTATCAGAAGCCATAATGAGCAGAGATGAAAGAAATATTACTATCAAAAGCCATAATAAGCAAATGAAAGAAATATTACTATCAGAAGCCATAATGAGCAGAGATGAAAGAAATATTACTATCAGAAGCCATAATGAGCAGAGATGAAAGAAATATTACTATCAGAAGCCATAATGAGCAGAGATGAAAGAAATATTACTATCAGAAGCCATAATTAAGAGGTTGACATGAGACAATGACGCCACTGACATGATATTAGCAGCCTGGATAAATGTGTTCCCTATCGACATGAATATTTCAGACCAAGCAGGAGTGTCTGTGTGTCTGTGTGTGTGTGTCTGCGTATGTGTCCATATGTGTGTGCTTGTGTTGGGGGGTAGAGGAGGTGGGCTGTGAGAGTGGTGGAGAATGAAAAGCATGAGTGTAATTTAATGAAGGAAAACGTATGTTCGTAGCCATGCATAGTTAATTTTGGAGTAGGATCTGGCTGTGCCTGTCGCTAGCTCTACCCTGGAGCCAAACAAACCCTATCCATTCTGATTTGTGTTGAAACAACATACAGATATGCATAGGGGTCATTTTACTACATGTGCGACAGTAGTTAGATTGCCATCTAAGCCAATTGAAATGGCACAAGGCACTTATGGTGGTTCTATCACAACTCAGGATATGACCCAGATACAGATACAGGAGGCGGATGGTTCAGCTCTCAGATCATTTACTATAAAACAGGGGGCAGGGAAAGCGCAGGTTGAGGACATCAAAGGTTCGTAATTAGGTCAGAGTCTGACAGGTACAGGACGGCAGACAGGCTCAGGGTCAGGGCAGGTACAGGCTTAGGGTCAGGGCAGGTTTTGTCAGGGTCAGGGCAGGTACAGGCTTAGGGTCAGGGCAGGTTTTGTCAGGGTCAGGGCAGGTACAGGCTTAGGGTCAGGGCAGGTTTTGTTAGGTTCAGGGCAGGTACAGGCTTAGGGTCAGGGCAGGTACAGGCTTAGGGTCAGGGCAGGTTTTGTTAGGTTCAGGGCAGGTACAGGCTTAGGGTCAGGGCAGGTTTTGTTAGGTTCAGGGCAGGTACAGGCTTAGGGTCAGGGCAGGTTTTGTTAGGTTCAGGGCAGCTACAGGCTTAGGGTCAGGGCAGGTACAGGCTTAGGGTCAGGGCAGGTTTTGTTAAGTTCAGGGCAGGTACAGGCTTAGGGTCAGGGCAGGTTTTGTCAGGTTCAGGGCAGGTACATGCTTAGGGTCAGGGAAGGCAGAAAAGGCAGAACCGGAAAGGCTAGAAACAAAAACTAGAGAGCAGGGAAAAACAGGAAACACACTGGGATGACCTGACAAAACAAGACGAACTGGCAACAGACCAACAGAAAACGCAGGAATAAGTATACAGGGGATAATGGGGGAAATGGGAGACACCTGGTGGGGGTGGAGACAAGCACAAGACAGGTGAAACGGATCAGGGTGTGACAGTACCTCCCCCCATCTAAGGGGGCCACCTGATGGGCTACCCGGGCACATACCTGGCGGCAGAACTCAGCGATGAGGACTGTGACCAGGATGTTTCAGAATGTTCCTATCGGGGACACAGCACCTCTCCACTGGGCCATAACCCTTCCGGTCAACCAGGTACGGGAATCCCCTTCCCCGAGGTTATATACCCTACGAGAGCAGGGAGCAGGGGTCCGGTGGCGGTCCGCCTGTCGCTGATACCTGGAGGTGGTCTTGAGAAGAGCAGACCGGGCTCTCTTCCAGGTACGTCAACAGCGGCGGATACACATCTGGGCCGAGGGCATGCTGACCTCTTCCTCTTGCTCTGGAAAGAGCGGGGGCTGATATCCCATGGAACACTCGAAAGGCGAGAGACCAGCGGCCGAGCAGGGAAGGGTGTTGTGGGCGTATTCCACCCACACAAGTTGCTTGCTCCAAGTGTTGGGGTTGAAGGAGACGAGGCAACAAAGAGCCGTCTCCAGGTGCTGATTGGCTCACTATGACTGGCTGTTGGACTAGGGGAGAAAACCGGAGGACAGGCTGGCCGACGTCCCAATGAGGGTGCAAAACGCATTCCAGAACCGGGACGAGAACCGCAATCGGAGACCATGTCCACCGGAAATCCATGGATCCGGAAGACGTGCTACATCATGAGCTGGGCCGTCTCCTTAGCTGATGGTAACTTGGGAAGGTGAATGAAATGGGCAGCTTTGGAAAACCTATCTATCACCGTAAGGATAGTGGTGTTGTCATCTGATGGAGGGAGACCAGTGACAAAGTCCAGGGATATATGGGATCAGCGGGAGTGAGCAATAGAAATCAAATCAAAGTTTATTTGTCACGTGCGCCGAATACAACAGGTGTAGACCTGACAGTGAAATGCTTACTTACAGGCTCTAACCAATAGTGCAAAAAATGTATTAGGTGAACAATAGGTAGGTAAAGAAATAAAACAACAGTAAAAGACAGGCTATATACTGCAGCGAGGCTATAAAAGTAGCGAGGCTACATACAGACACCGGTTAGTCAGGCTGATTGAGGTAGTATGTACATGTAGATATGGTTAAAGTGACTATGCATATACGATGAATAGAGAGTAGCAGTAGTATAAAAGAGGGGTTGGTGGGTGGTGGGTGGGACACAATGCAAATAGCCCGGTTCGCCAATGTGCGGGAGCACTGGTTGGCCGGCCCAATTGAGGTAGTATGTAGGGGACGACGTCCTCGATGCACTTATTGATAAAGCCAGTGACTGATGTGGTATATTCCTCAATGCCATCGGAAGAATCCTGGAACATGTTCCAGTCTGTGATAGCAAAACAGTCCTGTAGTTTAGCATCTGCTTCATCTGACCACTTTTTTATAGGTGATAAAATAATTTATATGTTTAAAGATAAAGATTAAATCATTCTACCCTGAAACCTAACTATTAGGGATTATAGTTTATGTAGCATGTATGAATAATTAAACTATTAAACGTAAGTCCAACTAGGCTCAGAAGAGACCTGTAAGGGAGAGAAATGTGTGTGCCTAAGAAAATACTGAGAACAATTAAACTGTGTTTGACCCGACCTGGCTAGAACTCTGAGGAACCTATGAGAGCACAGGGAGTACTTCTCAAGGTTTCTCTAATCTCGGGGGAATGGAACTGTCGGCTGGGTAGTGATACACAGTGGTGAGAACTATGGAGAAGGATACAACTCACCTACTGTTCGTGTGTATGTACTATATGTGCGTAGGATATCTACTGTTTGTGTGGAAGTATGTGCGTAAGTAAGGAGCAAGGTATAAAATGGATGTCTTTGCATAATGGACTTCAGAGTGCTCTTGTGAATAAACATTTTGACTATTGTAAACTGGGAACTCTGTCTGTTTCATTGAAACCAGAACCTTACAAACTCTGGGTTGCAGACTGAGTAGATTAATTGAAGTTAATGAACATCGACAACGAAATTCTCATAACAATAGGCTGAGTCACTGGTACTTCCTTCTTTCATTTTTGCTTGTAAGCAGGAATCAGGAGGATAGAGTTGTGGTCGGATTTACCAAATAGAGGCCGAGGGAGAGCTTTGTACTCGTCTCTGTGTGTGGAGTACAAGTGATCTAGATTTTTTCCCACTCTGGTTGCACATTTGACATGTTGATGGAAATTTGGTAGAACTGATTTAAGTTTCCCTGCATTAAAGTCTCCGGCCACTAGGAGTGCCGCCCCTGGGTGAGTGGTTTCCTGTTTGCTTACTTCCTTATGCAGCTGACTGAGTGCGGTCTTAGTGCCAGCATCTGTCTGTGGTGGTAAATAAACAGCCACGAAAAGTATAGCTGAAAACTCTCTAGGCAAGTAGTGTGGCCTGCAGTTTATCACAATATAATCTAATTCAGGCGAGCAAAATCTAGAGACTTCCTTAGATTTCGTGCACCAGCTGTTGTTTACAGATATGCACAGACTGCCAACCCATCGTTTTACTGGAGTGTGCTGTTCTATCTTGCCGGTGCAGCGTGTGTCCCGCTAGCTGAATATCCATGTCGTCATTCAGCCACGATTCTGTGAAACATAGGATATTGTAGTTGTTGATGTCCCATTGGTAGGATATTTGTGATCGTACCTCGTCTAGTTTATTGTCCAATGATTGCACTTTGGCGAGTAGTATTGATGGTAACGGCAGCTTTCCCACTCGCCTTTTCCGGGTCCTGACCAAGCATCCGGCTCTTTGTCCTCTGTACCTGCGTCGCTTCCTTGCAAATAACGGGGATGTCGGCCCCAAAATCCCTTTGTCTTCTCACTGTGGAGGATTGGCATGTATGACGGGCCTATGGAAAACCTACCTCAGAATAGTAACATGCAATAAATGGACTTTGGGACAATATGTTTTGTCAGCCAAAATGGTGGCAATGACAATAGATGGAATATGAAAATGAATGTTGTTTTTGTTATGTTATTAAAAGTTAAATGACGACATTATAACGAAAACGTTGTAATTTAACCTCTCTGGGATATTCGGGACGGTAGCGTCCCACTTCAACAACAGCCAGTGAAAGTGCAGGGCGCCAAGTTCAAAACAACAGAAATCTTACAATTAAAATTCCTCAAGCATACAAGTATTTGACACCATTTTAAAGATAAACTTCTCGTTAATCCAGCCACAGTGTCTGATTTCAAAAAGGTTTTATGGCGAAAGCACTCCAAACAATTATGTTATGTAAGTACCTAGTCACAGAAAAACACCGCCATTTTTCCAGCCAAAGAGGAGTCACAATACTTATTTTACACCATAATTTTCAAATAAATCATTAAAAATCCTACAATGTGATTTTGTGGATTTGTTTTCTCATTTTGTCTGTCATAGTTGAAGTGTACCTATGATGAAAATTACAGGCCTCTCTCATCTTTTTAAGTTGGAGAACTTGCACAATTGGTGGCTGCCAAAATACTTTTTTGCCCCACTGTACATGACACAGGTAATTTTCCAACAATTGTTTACAGACAGATTATTTCACTGTATCACAATTCCATTGGTCAGAAGTTTACATACACTAAGTTGACTGTGCCTTTAAACAGCTTGGAAAATTCAAGAAAATTATGTCATGACTTTAGATGCTTCTGATAGGCGAATTGACATAATTTGAGTCATTTGGAGGTGTACCTGTGGATGTATTTCATGGCCTACCTTCAAACTCATTGCCTGTTTGCTTGACATCATGGGAAAATCAAAAGAAATCAGCCAAGACCTCAGAAAAGAATTGTAGACCTCCACAAGTCTGGTTCATCCTTTGGAGCAATTTCCAAATGTCTGAAGGTACCACGTTCATCTGTACAAACAATAGTACGCAAGTATAAACACCATGGAACCACGCAGCCATCATGCCACTTAGGAAGGAGACGCGTTCTGTCTCCTAGAGATGAACGTACTTTGGTGTGAAAAGTGCAAATCAATTCCAGAACAACAGCAAAGGACCCGTTGAAGATTCTGGAGGAAACAGGTACAAAAGTATCTTTATCTACAGTAAAATGAGTCCTATATCGACATAACCTGAAAGTCTGCTCAGCAAGGAAGAAGCCACTGCTCCAAAACCGCCATAAAAAAGTCAGACTACGGTTTGCAACTGCATATGGGTACAAATATTGTACTTTTTGGAGAAATGTCCTCTGTTCTGATGAAACAAATATTGAACTGTTTGGCCATAATGACCATCATTATGTTTGGAGGAAAAGGGGAGGCTTGCAAGCCAACGAACACCATCCCAACCGTGAAGCATGGGGGTGGCAGCATCATGTTGTGGGGGTGCTTTGCTGCAGGAGAGACTGGTGCACATCACAAAATACATGGCATCACGAGGGAGGAACATTATGTGGATATTTTTTATTTTATTTTTATTTTTTAACCTTTATTTAACTAGGCAAGTCAGTTAACCTGTTGCGTCGCGCAATCCCGGATCCGGGATTCTATTTATAGCCTCAAGCTCATTAGCATAACGCAACGTTAAATATTCATGAAAATCGCAAATGAAATGAAATAAATATATTTGCTCTCAAGCTTAGACTTTTGTTAACAACACTGTCATCTCAGATTTTCAAAATATGCTTTTCAACCATAGCTAAACAAGCATTTGTGTAAGAGTATTGATTGCTAACATAGCTATAAGCCTAGAATTCAGCCAGCAACATTTTCACAAAAACAAGAAAATCATTCAAATAAAATCATTTACCTTTGAAGAACTTCAGATGTTTTCAATGAGGAGACTCTCAGTTAGCTAGCAAATGTTCAGTTTTTCAAAAAAATATTATTTGTGTAGGACAAATCGCTCCGTTTTGTTCACGTTTGGCTATGAAAAAAACCTGTATACAGTTATAGCCTCAAGCTCATTAGCATAATGTAACGTTAACGATTTCTGAAAATCGCAAATAAAATGAAAATAATGCGCCTGCTCTAAAGCTTAGCCTTTTCTTAACAACACTGTCATCTCAGATTTTCAAAATATGCTTTTGAACCATCGCTATTCACTAATTTGTGTAAGAGTATGCTAAGCTAGCTTAGCATTTTGAGTAGCATTTAGCACGCAACATTTTCACAAAAACCAGATAACCAAATAAATAAAATAATTTACCTTTGAAGAGCTTCGGATGTTTTCAATAATGAGACTCTCAGTTACATAGCAAATGTTCAGTTTTTCCTGAAAGCATCTTTGTGTAGGAGAAATCCCTCCGTTTTGTACATCACATTTGGCTACCGAAACGAACCGAAAATTCAGTCACCAACAACGTCAAACTTTTTCCGAATTAACTCCATAATATCGACCGAAACATGGCAAACGTTGTTTGGAATCAATCCTCAAGGTGTTTTTTCACATATCTCTTCATTGATATATCGTTCGTGGAAGCCTGCTTTCTTCTCTGAATTCCATGGAAAAATACTTGCAGCTGAGGTTTGCGCACCAATTTCGGCGCAGGACACCGGGCGGACACCTGGTAAATGTGGTCTCTTATGGTCAATCTTCCAATGATATGTCTACAAATACGTCACAATGCTGCAGACACCTTGGGGAAACGACAGAAAGGGCAGACTCATTCCTCTCGCATTCACAGCCATATAAGGAGACAATGGAAAACGGAGCCTCAAAAATCCTGCTCATTTCCTGGATGCCGTTTCATCTTGGTTTTGCCTGTAGCTCACGTTCTAGGGCACGCACAGAAAATATCTTTGCAGTTCTGGAAACGTCAGAGTGTTTTCTTTCCAAAGCTACCAATTATATGCATAGTCGAGCATCTTTTTGTGACAAAATATTGCGCTTAAAACGGGCACGTCTTTTTATCCAAAAATGATATAGCGCCCCTAGAGGTTAAGAACAAATTCTTATATTAACGCCTCCAGACTGAGGCATTGTGGGATTGTTGCTCCCACCCCGCCATAGCCCAAGTAATAGCCTTCCCAGACATCAGTGTTATTTAGTATGCTATCCTCAAGCAATCTGAGGGAAACGTGGTAGATTGGGCAGAAATGCCACTGGTAGAGGGGTAACTGACAGTCTGGGGGTTACTGTTGTGGCTTGCTGCTTAGTAGATAACCTACATAACGCAGTGAACGCGTGGTCATGGCCTTCTGTCAAGGTCTGGAGTATTTCCATAAGATCTTGAAATACTTCCTTGTGTCTACCAATGGTGACTCCTCGAACGGAGACAGCATTGCGGAGCTGGTCCAGGTCTGCTGGGTCAGTCATGGCCAGTTCGTACTCTCATGACTCAGGATATGACCCAGATACAGACATAGGAGGCGGATGGTCCAGCTCTCAGATAATTTATTATAACACGGGGGGCAGGCAAAGCAGAGGTTCGTAATCAGGTCAGAGTCTGATAGGTACAGGACGGCAGACAGGCTCAGGGTCAGGGCAGGTTTTGTCAGGTTCAGGGCAGGTACAGGCTTAGGGTCAGGGAAGGCAGAAAAGTCAGAACCGGAAAAGCTAGAAACAAAAACTAGAGAGCAGGGAAAAGTAGGAAACACACTGGGACGACCTGACAAAACAAGACGAACTGGCAACAGACCAACAGAAAACGCAGGAATAAGTATACAGGGGATAATGGGGGGAAATGGGAGACACCTGGTGGGGGGTGGAGACAGGCACAAGACAGGTGAAACAGATCAGGGTGTAACAGGTTTATAGGATCTTTATTGTGCCCAGGCTGAAATGTTTGTGTTGTCTTAGGTAAAATGCTAGAAATATGACCAAGAGTAATCGAAACAACCTTTATTGTTGACACCATGAACATGTTCTTTGATGCACAAACAAAGAGTACAGTATAAAAATTAAGAGTTGTCATTGTATTGGGTTCAGAGGATGTTTGTCTGGTTAGAAAAACATTTAAAACATGCATATGCGTACCTATGGACATATACTGTATGTGTGTTTGCATTTCACATGACAGTGAGACCGTATTCTCCTCTGACATACGTTGGGACAACCGATGTGTTCTTCAGAGAAAGTCACGTTTGGTTAAGCGGACCCCAGTTCTCCATCTGAACCCATCCTCTACCGTACAGTATTGTACTGTATCTCCTGGGTGTCTATGGTGGCCCAGAGACCACTCCTTGTCCGAACAGTGATAATATTCATCTCATTAACCCACTGTGATGTAGACACAACAGGGCTGGGTCCCCAGGGGCCACGCTGTAAAGCACAGCAAGGTAAACGCTATTGAGCAAAACACACGGCCGCTATACATAGATGTAATTGTGATTGATGCATGATTTGATATGGCCGAGTGTGTCTCTCATTTCCACAATATGGAAATGAGAGACCATGAAATCTAAAAGAATAAACAGACACAATAAGGCCTAAGGTCTCAGTTGTCAATATATAGATTATAGAGTTTTATCAACTCTGAGTTTCCTAAGGAGTATATGGCTCTACAGAAAGGATAACAAACCTGCCCTAATGTCTTGAAATAATTCTTCCTCTAACCAGATTACTGTAATCCAATTTGAGTTAGAGCCGCAATATTTTCAGTGGCATGTGGTGATTAAATGGACTGAATTTAATGTAATTTGAGCCATAAAAGTGTTATAAAGGCTTGCTAAAGGAATTCAGTAGGGTTAAGAGGTAAGGATGAGCTGGCATGTTCATAGCGAGGTATAAATTTACCTCTGTTCCAGACAGATCACCTCTTCCAGGACAAACATGAAGTTCAAGGCTTCCCTGGCCCACCGGATTATATATCTCTGACCTTTTAGTAAGGAACGGCCCAGTAACATGGCCATGTCTTCTACTCAGGGGTTCACGAGGCCTCTCAGGAAGTAAAGGTCACCCAGGAGGGTAATGCAGGGCAGGCATTCCCCTCAGACCAGGAGAAGAGGACGCAGGCATGGCTGCTCCCACTACTTTCACATTCTCTTTTTCCTCTCCTCTCTCTGGTATTCTCTCTCTCACCTTTATTCCTGCTTCCCTCCTCCCTCCTCTCCACCTCCCTCCATCACTGCCTCCCCCTCTGTAATGTTGCCTCTAATGAATAGAGCACTGCTTCAGCCCAGCTATTTCAGAAATGTTTATCTCATCAAAACTCAGCTTCTTTTTTAATCACTACAGTAAAATGGAGGTAATCACAAGATCCTCCTTGTGACATTTTCAAGCTTCCCTCTGTCTGCTCCACTTGTGAGAAACAAATGACGGGATGGGCCAGATTGAGTTTTTTCACCAAGTCATTACTTCTGTCACCGGCGCCCATTTCCAAATTGAAAAATCGGAAACAATAAATGATGGCGAAGCAGTTAATAACTGTTAAGAAATCACATTTGGAAAATTGCATTTAAGCAATAACCTTTTCTCCCTGTAATTACATGACAGAAAGGTCCCCGCTTTTAATTAAGTCAGCCATTTATAGTTATGAAGCCATACTTCACTATGCAGATTAGTGGCTGATAGGTCACAGAACACCCCGACTGCTTTTTTAGTGGAGTTGATCTGGTAATTACTCTGCTGTTCCACAGTGACCACACTGAACCTGAGCCTCCACATTACAGTCCCCCACCACACACACACACACACACACACACACACACACACACACACACACACACACACACACACACACACACACACACACACACACACACACACACACACACACACACACACACACACACACACTCACACACACACACACACACACACACACACACACACACACACACGCACGCTTGCTCCTCACGCTCTATGATTGTATCGCCGCGGCCGTGTCAAGCATCTTTAAATTAAAATGGATTTCAAAATGAGGAGCATCAACGGAGGGAATAATGTTTGAGGAAATCTGCGTGGCTAGATGTGTGTGTGTGCATGCTCATCTTTGTGTGTGCATGTGTGTGTGTGTATGTGGGATGAATGGCCCCTGGGACAGCAGGGGAATATATCATTGTTCTACAGAGGGTTATATTTCTGGTGCTTAGGGGCTTGAATCAATCCCTTGTGCTGAAGATCAGCGCTGTAGAACAACTGAAATGTAAAGCTACTTCCTGATTGAGCCGACATATGCAGAGTTTACAGTGAATGCCGTCTCCACGAACTAGAACGGTGCCTTTACATTTCTATCACGCTGCAGTGCAGGTCTTCAGCACTATGGACTGAATCGAACCCTAACTGTTGTTGGCTGAGGATTTATGGAGAACTTAAATGCTAATGTTAGTGTATTTATAAACATATGGTGGCGTTTCATCTGTCATTTATTCCCTCTCGTTTAGTTATGAAGCTCATAAAAAGAATATTAAATAGAGTTTTGGACAGGACTTTGGATTTATTAATGCTACTCTGTGATTCCCAGAGAACATTGATGATACAACTGTGGGGTTGCTTAGGAACGAATCATTCTGAAAGTCTTCCCCAGGCTTTATGAAACCCTGAATGTTGCATCCTTTAAAAGGCTCCATAATTGTCCATTTAAAAGGAAGGGTGTTAATTGAACATTTTGGTGGCCTCTGGGAACATGACATTCATTAGGCCACATAAATATGTATCCAGTTCAAATGTGTGTAATAAAAGCTGGCAGTGGCCAGACACTTCATTTGAGGATTAAGAAGAGTGTTTTGATGGGCTGGGCTAATTGTGGGGGTTGTACTGAGGAAATGTGATGAAGATATAGTACAGTACTTAACTCTGCTGTTCAGGTCCTCATCCATGGTGACGTCATACTCCAAGCATCTCCTATGTAACATGAAATACTTGATCGGATCAAGGAAATTATTCTCAACTTTGTCATCAAGTTAAATGTATCACCTCTCATTTCTTACACATATGAAAATGGCCAAATACTCAAATGTTTGTAAGAATGTAGGTTTGGAATTTCAGAAAGAACCTGAGCTGTAGGCTATGCTCCATGGCTAAAGGTACAACCTGACTCATACATAAAAAGTACATCTCATTTATTCATAGAGCTACAAATGTGTTCATGCTCAAAATGTGTATTTTGCAATATCTACCAACAACATTTAACCTCTAACCTACAAGACAACCTCACTCACCCAAACAACCCATGTCCACCATGGTAAACACTGAAAGGTGGGGTGGGCCGTAGGTACGGAGTGGTGTTGGAGAGGGTGCCTGACTCAGATAACAGATGGTTGTTGTGAATGCTGAACAGTCCCGTCTCCGTCTCGTGACTGACAGGCCCGAAGGGCACTCAGCTCTACAGCTCCTGATATAAACCTGGCCTTACTATAAAGACAGTCAGCCAGGAGAAGAAGACATCCAGTCAGCTTCAAGTGGAAACCTAAGCTCTGTTGTGCCTTCTGTGAACACATCTCTCAGTAACACAAACACCTCTTTCCATGTAGCTCAAGTGAAAGGGCAATCCATCTTGCGGCACAGCTGGTCTGCTACTAAGGTTTTAGCCTGACAGTTGAAACTTGAAAGAAGAACCTGCAAATGCTTGTCTGCTTGCAGCAAGACAGGGGGCTGCAGCTGGCGCTGTGGGCGGGCGGGGACCATATGCTTCCCAAAACCATCATGTTCGTCTTCAGACGCTCAACTCCCATGATCACTGATCAATGGAGCGTTACGCCATGAGCGCATGTGTGTGTGTGTGTTTGCGTGTGTGTGTTTGTGTGCATGTGCTGTGGGGTGAGAGTTAACACTGATCATTCTAATATTCTCAAAGGATTGAGCAAATGAACCCCTTAATGAAATAGTCCAATTATATCCATAAGTCTACAATGGTGAACATCCTCATTGTCAAAACTCTCAGATCAAACGTAAAGGTACTGAAAAGCAACATTCATTTCCCACAAGCGAAGCTTCATCCCACATCACACATGAAATCATGATCTGGGATAGTCTCCAACCACACAATCACACATCTCTTCCCTGTCCTACCCTGAGATCCAGCCAGGGTAAAGTCTCTTCCCTGTCCTACCCTGAGATCCAGCCAGGGTAAAGTCTCTTCCCTGTCCTACCCTGAGATCCAGCCAGGGTAAAGTCTCTTCCCTGTCCTACCCTGAGACCCAGCCAGGGTAAAGTCTCTTCCCTGTCCTACCCTGAAATCCAGCCAGGGTAAAGTCTCTTCCCTGTCCTACCCTGAGATCCAGCCAGGGTAAAGTATCTTCCCTGTCCTACCCTGAGATCCAGCCAGGGTAAAGTCTCTTCCCTGTCCTACCCTGAGATCCAGCCAGGGTAAAGTCTCTTCCCTGTCCTACCCTGAGTTCCATCCAGGGTAAAGTCTCTTCCCTGTTCTACCCTGATACCCATCCAGGGTAAAGTCTCTTCCCTGTTCTACCCTGAGATCCATCCAGGGTAAAGTCTCTTCCCTGTCCTACCCTGAGATCCAGCCAGGTTAAAGTCTCTTCCCTGTCCTACCCTGAGATCCAACCAGGGTAAAGTCTCTTCCCTGTCCTACCCTGAGATCCATCCAGGGTAAAGTCTCTTCCCTGTCCTACCCTGAGTTCCAGCCAGGGTAAAGTCTCTTCCCTGTCCTACCCTGAGGTCCATCCAGTTTAAAGTCTCTTCCCTGTTCTATCCTGAGATCCATCCAGGGTAAAGTCTCTTCCCTGTCCTACCCTGAGATCCATCCAGAGTAAAGTCTCTTCCCTGTCCTACCCTGAGATCCAGCCAGGGTAAAGTCTCTTCCCTATGTGGGACTGTTCTACCTGGAGACCAGCCAGGGTAAAGCTCTGTGCTACTCACAGGCTGCTGTGTGTGTGTGGCTAGCATACACATCTGGGTGTTGGTGAGCAGCGCTCCAGAACTGGGATCCAGCATGCCTGGAGCAGCTGTGCTGTTGGTGTTGAAGGTAAACGTGAGTGATAGGATCAGAAGGCCCGTATGCTGATGAGCACACGGTAGCACATGGTAGCCGGGCGCACCAGAAGGCCCTCAGCAACCCTCAGCAGCCACACACCTTTCAGCATGGCTGCATCAATCACGCCTTTCAGCATGGCTGCATCAAACATGCCGTGCCCAGGTTCTAACACACACACCTTTGTTCGTCCTCACCTTTTGTTGTTTGGCCTGGATGCATATGTACATCGGTGGTTGATCGTTTTAATGTAATTCCTTGAACACATTGGTATAAGTGTCCTTGTTGTGAATCTCTTCCTTGGGTCTCAAACTCGAAAATCTTTCCTTTAAGTCATGACAAAAAATGTAATGATATTCAAAATAGAGAGGGGGGGGATAAACATCTGTAAACAGCATACAAATGTCCAAAGGAAATGTAATAATAAATACAGTTTGTCACTGCTGTTTGGTACTGGATGCACTTCCAGATGGTGAACTGTGGTCATTTGCGTAGCGTAAAGGAGCATCCAGTCCAGTCCAGACTGATCCATATGGACGTGTGACAGCATGAAGGCAGAGAGAAACTGCTATTGGACTAATGAGGTCAACCTTCCTGTCAGATCGATGGAAGCGTGGGATTCTTCCCCTGAGCAGAGTTGTTCTCTCTGTTTTCCTGACAGGAACCTCCATCATCGTCACTCCTCAGCTAGCTATACCAGAGCCACACAATAGAGCCACAACACAAGCTAGCTATACCAGAGCCACACAATAGAGCCACAACACAAGCTAGCTATACCAGAGCCACACAATAGAGCCACAACACAAGCTAGCTATACCAGAGCCACACAATAGAGCCACAACACAAGCTAGCTATACCAGAGCCACACAATAGAGCCACAACACAAGCTAGCTATACCAGAGCCACACAATAGAGCCACAACACAAGCTAGCTATACCAGAGCCACACAATAGAGCCACAACACAAGCTAGCTATACCAGAGCCACACAATAGAGCCACAACACAAGCTAGCTATACCAGAGCCACACAATAGAGCCACAACACAAGCTAGCTATACCAGAGCCACACAATAGAGCCACAACACAAGCTAGCTATACCAGAGCCACACAATAGAGCCACAACACAAGCTAGCTATACCAGAGCCGCACAATAGGGCCACAACACAAGCTAGCTATACCAGAGCCGCACAATAGAGCCACAACACAAGCTAGCTATACCAGAGCCGCACAATAGAGCCACAACACAAGCTAGCTATACCAGAGCCGCACAATAGAGCCACAACACAAGCTAGCTATACCAGAGCCGCACAATAGAGCCACAACACAAGCTAGCTATACCAGAGCCGCACAATAGAGCCACAACACAAGCTAGCTATACCAGAGCCGCACAATAGAGCCACAACACAAGCTAGCTATACCAGAGCCGCACAATAGAGCCACAACACAAGCTAGCTATACCAGAGCCGCACAATAGAGCCACAACACAAGCTAGCTATACCAGAGCCGCACAATAGAGCCACAACACAAGCTAGCTATACCAGAGCCGCACAATAGAGCCACAACACAAGCTAGCTATACCAGAGCCGCACAATAGAGCCACAACACAAGCTAGCTATACCAGAGCCGCACAATAGAGCCACAACACAAGCTAGCTATACCAGAGCCGCACAATAGAGCCACAACACAAGCTAGCTATACCAGAGCCGCACAATAGAGCCACAACACAAGCTAGCTATACCAGAGCCGCACAATAGAGCCACAACACAAGCTAGCTATACCAGAGCCGCACAATAGAGCCACAACACAAGCTAGCTATACCAGAGCCACACACAATAGAGCCACAACACAAGCTAGCTATACCAGAGCCACACAATAGAGCCACAACACAAGCTAGCTATACCAGAGCCACACAATAGAGCCACAACACAAGCTAGCTATACCAGAGCCACACAATAGAGCCACAACACAAGCTAGCTATACCAGAGCCACACAATAGAGCCACAACACAAGCTAGCTATACCAGAGCCGCACAATAGAGCCACAACACAAGCTAGCTATACCAGAGCCACACAATAGAGCCACAACACAAGCTAGCTATACCAGAGCCACACAATAGAGCCACAACACAAGCTAGCTATACCAGAGCCACAACACAACACCCTCCGAGATGAATTACAAATGGTCATTATTAATGAGATTCCTCAGCGCCTGTGGTTCTCCTCCTCTCCAGAGGTCACCTCTCATTGGGGAGAGTGCACACTCTCACAGAGACCAGCATCAGCGGCCCAATCCCACTTAGTTTCTACCAGTCAGGTATTCAGGTTAGTGTCATCATGAGGACGGTAGGAGGGAATGTTGCTAAATGAGTCCCATAGCCAGTCAATTCTACCGTCTGTGATCAGCTCTCACCTCCATACCATACTGTTAAAGTAACATATCCACTTGGTTCCAGAACATTGTTTTTATGGAGGCCTGTGTAGTGTTACTATTAGCAGTCGTACAGTATCTGAATCATACATGTTAGAGAGAACAAAGCAGATGAATACAGAGCCCACAGTCCCCAGTGTATAACCCATGCCTCAGCAGCAGCAGCAGCAGCATTAAAGCATCGCTTGCTTTAGTGCTGAGAGGCAGGTTTGTATGGTGGGCTCGGTCAGTGGGGCCTGACTGCTTCAGTAGACCCTGTGGCTATGCTGAGCTGGGTGCTCTTTGTGACATTTCCCATCTTGCCTGAAATGAAAACCCACTCAGCAGCTTTTGCTCCTTTCCTCTCCTCCTCTCCCCCCAGGAGCCATAGCACTGGAACCAAGACCTGTCACAACAGAGTGCCTAAAACAAACCTCTCCACACTGCATGGGCCCAGAAAAATGCCCCTCAACTAAAGGGAACTAAATAGCACCAGGCGGTGCTAACTGTAAATGACTCATGAGGCCACAAGACCATACTGCACATTACTGCCATAGAACCCACAGTAATTGCATAGAACACACATGTACATACATGTTTTGAGCACTCCTCCTATTAATCCACAAAAAGAAGATCAAATATTTTTGCATATGCACCTTGATTTCATCAATAAAACCTGGTAAAAAGGGATATTACAGAACATGCTGCGTTAACATCAGTAACAACATTACTGTGGGTATAGGCTGCTAGAGGCAAAAGGCACAGTTACAACTCTTCCCAACCACAGCTGCACCAGTCCTCCACACCATGCCAGGCAGGCTCTGTACCAGTCAGCTCTGCCCTCATGCCTGCAACCTCTCCCATCCGTCACACACACACACGCACACGCACACGCACACACACACAACATAGACTACATGTACACTCAGAAATACCTTGTTTGCACAGGCACATGCAGTTGCATCTCGGATAGCCGTCTAAAATATAAAACAAAAACTGGAACAGCATGATATGGTGCAAGGGAAAGTAGCTTTTTCTTCAGAGTTGACAGGTAGGTTAAGAAGTTGAGTAGAGGAGAGTGGTTCTGGAGGGAGACATGGCTTTAGGCTGGCTGCACATCCATGTGCCTGTGTCTTCTCTCCTGCACCAGGAATGTTGGGGTTTTCGGTGGTGAGGCATATGCTGCCTGGCAGGGGAATCTGCTTTTGTTCCAAGACTTTCTCTCACTCCCTGGCTGTATACATCTCTGGCACAGGGTGCAATAACATTACTGTGACCTTAGCCCATAACCTGGAAGAAACTGGAGGAAACTTCAGGACCAATAGATCACAGAGGACTGATTAGACATGAGAAAACATATCTTCAACACGAGTGGATGGATGGTAGAGTAGTGATATCACCTTGCCAGCCTAATGAGTGGATAATTAGGTCCAAGTTAATGAAATAAACACTGCACTCTAATTTAATCAGAATGTGTCTCACTTTGTTCACTCTTTTATTTCTGAACCAGATTACTCCTGATCCTGAAGCCGAGGATCGTTGGGCTGCTAAGCCTTCTCTTTGGATGCTGCATTCAATTCATCAGTGATGACGATTCTGCATTTCCAAGCACTTAAGAGCAATGCAATCAATGCAGGATGGCCACATTAGGGCAAGCTGATCAAGGGAGGTAGTGAGAGTACTGTCAGAGACAGAGAGGGATGCAACTCTGATGATGTGGCTTGCACGTCAAAACCATGTGTGTGGCGGGGGAACCATTTGGACTGGGCTGTTATGGTAAAATCTGCTGCAAAACGTCTCGCCGCCAGCAGTGTTTGTTTGTGGAAATTAGCATGTGTTCATCAACCTCGTTTGTGACATCAGAGAGACAGGGTAGGAGACAGAAAGGGGGAGGAGGGTGCAGTCCCCTGGGGCACTGGGGTTGGGAGGGGCACGGGATGGCAGGTGGAGGGGGGGGTTAGTTTAGGAGGTTGGGTAAGTCTTCTGGTCAGCACTGGCTGCTATGAGATGTCAGTCCCATCTAGCACAACCCTGTGCCACAAGGTGAGTCAGTTAGACTGACACATTTGTTCTTTAGACTGACACATTTGTTCTGTTTTTATGTCAATACAAATACTCGTACAGTCATTTACCTACAAATGATGAATTCTCTTCCACTGAAACAATTCAGTATTAAGCGAAATTACATCTACAGTCGTGTGCTCATATTCCTTATGTAAAGACAATAGGTATAGCAGGTGAGAATAGAGATGGCGTCACACATTGATTCACCCATTAAAAAGCCCTGTCTGTAACAAAGCCCGGACCAAAGCTCCATCTTCTACATTTCCATATGGCATCCTAGAGAACTGGAGCAAATTACGCTGACTATCAAGATCGGCATCAATTATGGTATGACGTTTCACTGGAGTTTTGGGAAAGGACTTTAAGAGCAACTTGGATGGGTGAGATTGCAATTGCCTGTTAAAGTGTCCCTTGTGTCAGCTAGTTGTAGCTGCAGTAAAAAACAGACAGGAAGGAGTAAATGGATGTCAGTGGCTGCCACTGCCAGTCCTCTCACAGACGGACCTCTCACAGACGGACCTCTCACAGACGGACCTCTCACAGACGGTCCTCTCACAGACGGTCCTCTCACAGATGGTCCTCTCACAGACGGACCTCTCACAGACGGTCCTCTCACAGACGGTCCTCTCACAGACGGTCCTCTCACAGACGGTCCTCTCACAGATGGTCCTCTCACAGACGGTCCTCTCACAGACGGTCCTCTCACAGATGGTCCTCTCACAGACGGACCTCTCACAGACGGTCCTCTCACAGACGGACCTCTCACAGACGGTCCTCTCACAGACGGTCCTCTCACAGACGGTCCTCTCACAGACGGTCCTCTCACAGATGGTCCTCTCACAGACGGTCCTCTCACAGATCCAGTCCTCTCACAGATCCAGTCCTCCACAGATCCAGTCCTCTCACAGACGGTCCTCTCACAGATCCAGTCCTCTCACAGATCCAGTCCTCCACAGATCCAGTCCTCTCACAGACGGTCCTCTCACAGATCCAGTCCTCTCACAGATCCAGTCCTCCACAGATCCAGTCCTCTCACAGACGGTCCTCTCACAGATCCAGTCCTCTCACAGATCCAGTCCTCCACAGATCCAGTCCTCTCACAGACGGTCCTCTCACAGATCCAGTCCTCTCACAGACGGTCCTCTCACAGATCCAGTCCTCTCACAGACGGTCCTCTCACAGATCCAGTCATCTCACAGACGTCAGATGTAGCTAGCATTTTACTGATGAGAAAAACATGTCTTCTGACTCATATTTGACTTTCATTTGACACAGATAAATGCACTTTATGTCTCTTCACACAGATTTCACCACAGGTAAACATAATCATGATGATGTTATTTGTTGTCACAGTAAATCCTAGCAATTAAGTTAGTATTCAATGTGTTATATTGTTGTGTCGTTAGGAGTTTTAACCTTGCTATTGTATGACCTTGGGTTCACTGGTAACATGAATGTGCATTTTTATTATCTGCAGTTTTATTGTCGACTACTGACTTCTACAGAGTCTAAATGAAATCTTTTTGCTGCAATGATTTCATAAGTTTCGTCTATCAGTGGGAATATGACAAAAACCTAATTGGAAGAATATTGTGTAAGTGTGTCCAGTGAAAGATAAATCTTTTAATTACATTTTCTTTGAACCAAATGTGTTTATTATGGGTGAATAATGATTAACCTTTCAAATGGGACTGACATTTCCCTTTTCCCTCCAAATGCAGAATTAATGTACATTTTAAAATCATTAGTTGAATTTTCAGGATGCTACTTTGGTTCTTTTGTCTGTTGAACTGTTATGGATGTTATGGATGTTACAACCCTTCAGATTGTTTGCCTCCTTCATGGAGACTATTAAAAAAAAAATCATTAAGAATTTTTAGCCAAGCGTGCAGCACCTCATTTAGCTGAGCATTATTTCCTTATGTGTGCCTGACAGGCAATCAAAGTTTGTATCAGTCCAGAAAATCTGCAATTTAGAAATATACTTGCAGCATTCAGATAACCCAGGATTGGCATGTTGGGGGGAGAGATAGAGGATTAAATTAAGCGGAGAATAGTTAGGCATGGTTTAGACAGAGCAAAACAAGAGTCAGCTTCTTCAAAGTGATAGGGTGATAATAGGTTATTCTTATTAACCTACTGCCTAACAATCTCTCTGCATGAAAACAGCTTCATTTCATCTACAAGTTGCAGTGAATAACAACCATAGAGTAAGCCATTTTCAGGCTGGCTGCACCTCTGCCTGCATATGTTCTCAGAGGTCTTCCTAATCATGCCATCTCTCTCAAGCACAATTACAATGCTCATAATGAAAGGGCAGTCGAAGCCCAGAAATGTAGGCTATCCCTACCCTGTGTAACTGTTCGAAATATGTCTGTGGCCCCAAGGGGCATCTCCACCAGGCTATTCAGGTAGGTCTTTACTTGTTCATATCAATATTCACAATCCAATAAACTATTGGAGTTAAAAGTATTTGATATGTTTTTAAAGTGTTTCTATCCGCGCGCAAACAGAGACCTTGCTGAGGACCCGGTTGTTTAATACTCTGGACAGTGATGTGGTGAGGAAAAACACGGGTCCATTAAAACATCTCCCACCCTTCCCTGACCCTCATTAAATACACGGCCAGTCTTGTTAAAATACAAGCCATATTTGCGCTTAATGATCTCGAAAGAAATGTAATTGACTGTGCCTTACCATCCAACGGCCTCCCAGCACACGATATGTACCGTACATATTTCTGAAGCGATGGCTGATCAACTCAACATCAACTGCTTGCGTATGAAGAAAGTGTTTGACCAAATACAACCATGGATTTGACCCCTCAGTCCATTACTCATTACGTAACAGTTCCAAAGATACAAACGGAGAAATAATATTATGTTACATAATATAATATACAATAGTAGCCTCGTGCATTGCAGTAAACTATTAGGCTACTAAACAATGATGGCTTTGAGGCCGCGACCTAAAATGAGCTGTCCTTTCAACACCACATAGTGTCTTTCAGTCCACAACTCAAGTAATTAAAAGGTTTTTGTTAAATGCAAGTGGTAGTTTGATTCTAAAGAAATATAAAATTGTGCCAATAGCTCACTAACAAGTTTGAACCTGTGCCAAAAAAACGTTTTTTAAAATCATTGTGTCGTTTCTCAGTTCCATCAAAACGTTACTATTAAAAACTAAAAACCACAAATAAAGTGATGTCAGACTATTTGAATCGTCGGTAACTGAAGCCATCCCATGGATGTATGCTATTTTCTACCGCTAGAGGGCATTCCAACATTAAGCACCAGGCAACTGCTGCAGCGTGAGTGTGAGGAAGTAGCAGTGGTGGACGAACCCTGCATACGACGGAGGCAACTGAACTGTTTACCATACTGCCACCGACTCTCAAGGGAATTTTCAAAATCATTGGACCCCAAACGTTAACCTTACTAATTACCTTACTAAGAATGATACTTTGGTGAGCCTCAGAAAAATGCACAGGGAATGCACAGAAACTATTGCTATGCCAAGTAGACTAAGCAGAGAGCTTAAGTGAAGCAATAAGCAAAGTTTTTATCCACAAAGCTATTTGTTTTCTGAAAGAGTTAGTTCAATTGATCTCTGTACTTCGGTAAACTGCTTTAGTGGGCCTACAGAACAATCAACTGAGCGTGCCTATTATTTTTTTAAATGCTGATTTTGTTCTATGCAGAACTCTGTTGTGTGTTTTTAGCACTTGATTGTAGCCCTTCATTTGTGGAGTGTTGTGTAAGCGTTAAGGTCTGTTGAGTGTCCTAACTTTCCATCTGTTGTCTATACTCGCTAATCAAAGTCCTTAGGCCTGGCACAAGTAGGCTAGTCCGCTATTCCTGCAGACAATACAAAAATAACAATAACTTTTATTTACAATTACTATTCCTTAATAAGCAGTGGCATGTTTATCCTGTCTTTTTTGTGCATGTGAGAGCATGGACCCAATCCCCTGAATATATGCATGAATTATGGGACAGAGAGAGAGGAGTCTCTTAACATCTGTAAACACTGTGTTGATTGTATGTGGCAATGGAGCATCCAGCCACAAAATGTTTCTTATTTTAGAGTTGTGTGGAATAATTTGTGTTTTCAGTCAAAATGCACGCACAGATCATTCACAAAGGTATGTATGTCCAGAATATATTTCCACCACGTAGAATAAAATTGTTTTCCCAAAAGTTAAACCAAAGTAGCCATAATTCATGACAGACAATTGACATGTTAATCTTTCAAACGAATGGCTGATCCTAGTTTGAGAAACATGCGGACAACCCAAACAGACGCCGGAATCTCGCGTTGACACATGAGTTATGCGTATTTACGCGCGCACGTTTTACTTTTTTATGTCTATAGACAACCACTGTCATGGAGTAAAGTAGTTAACATTTATTCAAACCAGTTTAACGTCATTCCTGTTTAATCGTTTGGCCTCTACCATACATTAGCAACAAGCTGATTTAGTGTAGCTGTAACAAGGCGGACAAAGTTATGGCACAGTGGTCACCATTTTGGATTCTATTTGTATCATAGAATAAATGTCAGTATTTGCATTGAGTATATGGTCATGCAGCTGGGGAGATGTGTTGATAACATGAACATGGGTCAATGACCATGTTATCATGTGCTGCAGTCAGAGGTGAGGCCAGGATCCCATCCCACATGATATGATCCAAAATAGAGAATAACATATGTAGTCACCTGACCCCAATGCATTAGATATTATTTTGAGATGGTTGAATATGGAGCTGCAGAAAGCTTATACAAGTGTGTATCATACATGAATGTGTATTGGCAGTGTATAGGCCGCTGAGGGGTGCATAGAATAGTCATACTTAGCCTACTATACAATCTTGGTTCCCTTTAAAAAAAATGTATATATTTGCACACACTTAAAAGGAGAAAAAACGGCAAAGTGATTAAGAAAATTCAGAATTCGAGGAACAGCATTTACAGCATTACAGCAATTCTAAACAGCTTGGAACATTAATTTTATGACAAATGTTGAAATGTATTATAAAAACATTGGTTGTATTTGCTTGTTACATTTTTATAATTAATAAATAATTACTGAGCGTTATTATAAAGAAGAAAATATGCCACTGCTCACGTGGTCCGCTATCTCCCAACGTTCGAGTTGTGCCATTAAACTAACGCGTTGTGACTGCTCCTCTCTCTTGAGACAAAGTCTTACAGCTGCTTCGAAATCAATAGATGTCAAAGAAATATGAAAACTATCATGACAAACCTGCATGACTAACGAAAAACGTGCCCCTATTCTCAAGACAACAGATTCATTCAACTAAAATTTTGGTCGAATTGTGTTTAGTATACATTGTTTCATCCCGCAGATAATGGCAGTCGGTCACATATGTTGGGGTTGTAGTGTAATTTGTAATGTTCTTCATGTGGTCTACAGCTTTGAACCATCTTTAATTAAAAACATAAAACCACAATAGCCTAGACGAAGTGAGGACTTATGCTGACTTGTCACTAGGCGGCCATTCATGCTCATTCAAAGTGAGAAAAAAGCCTCTGAACTTAAAATGAAACAAGAAAAATAAAATAAGAATAAATGAAATCAACTGATTCAAAAATGTCCCCCATCCAAGGGAACGTGTGTGTGCGTGTGTGTGTGTGTGTGTGTGTGTGTGTGTGTGTGTGTGTGTGTGTGTGTGTGTGTGTGTGTGTGTGTGTGTGTGTGTGTGTGTGTGTGTGTGTGTGTGTGTGTGTGTGTGTGTGTGTGTGTGTGTGTGTGTGTGTGTGTGTGTGTTTACCTGCCTATGAACGACAGTTAACACTCCATGGGCTCGATCATAACCAAATAAAGGGAGTCTGATTTTCCTATGCATTAACAGAAATTACATTCTATATAGGATATAGTCTATATAGTCTTCAATTATCTTCAAAGTATCTACTTTTTATCAAAATGTCTATTCTAAAGAAATGGTCATTCTCCATTGTAAGTCTATTTTCTAGACGGTTTGTCGTTCTTATTGTCTGATTTAGTGTGTTGCTGTTTTAAATACCATGCTTACCTCTGTTTATTCTAATTACGCACTTATAAATGTCTTTTCTCATATAAACATAGTATTATTTGGTAACTAAAAGGAGAAAGGAGACGAAGAAACGGTTGTTTAACTCTAATGTAGCATGACTCCTTTGTTTACTATGTAGTAGCTGAGAATAAAACGGTTTTCTTGGGAGAGATATTGGTGTCATTTCATTTGAGCCATGCTGTACCCCTTTCTGTGACACACAGCACGCACACTTCGCTTTCACTGCAGTCTACTGGACTGTAGCACCTGGAGCTGCCTCGACAGGAAAATTAGCATTGATATGGATTTAGTTGAAATGCAATCTTTTAAATCTTTGCGAGAGGGAGAAAAATAATTACACTTTCAGCAAATTGCCAGGGGTCACTGTCGCCGTGGACCCAACATGCTGATTCCCTCACAATAGAGTGTACATGGAGCAAAGCACCGGCTGAGATTGCAGTGTTAATGGAAGAAGTCGCTGGGGAATGGGGAGGGGTGGGGGGTGTATCAGGGAAAAACTAATTCAATGCTCAAAGCATCTAGGCTGAATTTGGTCTGCTTTATATTATCACTGAGTCTAATTTAGGGGAATGGACTCGTGATCACTGCAAAGGATAGGATGAGATACTAGGCTTGAGGATTTGCTTTGTGTCCATTATACATGAGAACAGGTGATTTGTTCCTAGTCAGCTAGAAAACATATTACAGTCACTTTATATACAAGGCTAGCAAGCCATTTTGCTGAGCAACATTGTAGTAGGCTTATATAATATCAGCTTGAAACTTAACTTATAGATCCCCATCCTGTAAGTTCCAAATCCAATCTTTTTCCTGGCTAAACTAAATTCTACAGCTATGTTCCACACTCAGAAGATATATTAGCATAATGCCACAGGTGATAAATCAAGTTAAGGCAAATACAAAACATACCTGGTAGATAATGTCACCCCATGTGGAGGTGGAGAGTGAGAGCGAGAGTGAGAGAGTGAGAGAGTGAAAGAGAGTGAGAGAGTGAGAGAGAGAGAGAGAGAGAGAAATTCCACAGTGTGCCATCACAGCAGCAAGATTTGTGACCTGTTGCCACGAGAAAAGGGCAACCAGTGAAGAACAAACACCATTGTAAATACAACCCATATTTATGCTTGTTTATTTTATCTTGTGTCATTTAACCATTTGTACATTGTTAAAACACTGTATATATATAATATGACATTTGTAATAATGTCTTTATTGTTTTGAAACTTCTGTATGTGTAATGTTTACTGTTAATTTTTATTGTTTTTCACTTTATATATTCACATTATATATTATCTACCTCACTTGCTTTGGCAATGTTAACACATGTTTCCCATGCCAATAAAGCCCTGAATTGAAATAGAGAGAGAGAGAGAGAGAGAGAGAGAGAGAGAGAGAGAGAGAGAGAGAGAGAGAGAGAGAGAGAGAGAGAGAGAGAGAGAGAGAGAGAGAGAGAGAGAGAGAGAGAGAGAAGTATCAGCCCCTAGCCTTGGCCCCTAGCCTTGGCCCCTAGCTTGGTCTGTCTCATAGGTGGGGGGGCATAGTGGAATGCTGCACTTTTTATGGATTTATGATCAGACCTCGAGATCAAGGTCAGCCTGCCTGATGTTACTGATCAAATGAGAAAGGAAATAACCATTTATGGAGTGGAATCTGGACTTGATACTTTAGAACTATGGCGTGGGGTGCAAACAAGTTTTGGATTCAGCACATGGTGATCAGATCAATAGTGTTCCTAGTTTCTGTAGCAAATATAACCTATTATAACATATCACGACCCTATTCAAAATCGCAATCTAATTTTCACTATATTGGCAGAAGGGAACCAACCGAGGTAAACTGCAATCCTCATGGCTTAATTAAGTAAATAATTCCATCTCTCTAATTCAGCGTGCTGTGAAGAGAACATTCCACCGACACAATTCTTGCCTCTGCATGAGCATAGCCCTCATGCCTCATTATACACCGTAGGTGTATTTAAAGGCAAGTCAAAGTGTTATCTGACACGTATGGGATACCGTTTGTCAAATCTGATCGAACAATACAAATAATTATCAGTAAAAGGCGTTTGAAAATACAGTTTTATTTGATTAATTATGTGCGTTATGGCCATTAATTTCGGACTGTGGAGAGAGGGGTGTAATCACATGTTTAAACACTCCGGCACTTAGAACGGTGTTGGACGTCCGCGTTGAGAGTGATTCGTTTGTTAGAGGAGATGTGTCCTCATTTGTCTTGTCAACATGGCTGCTATTCTTGTTAGGGTGCATGTTCCCCTTGTCATCGTAGGTGCCATATACGTCTTCACTAACTCCCCACTTTTGTGGCGTGGAAATGACAAATATGTTACCTTTTTCCCCCTATACAATTTGGTTCATTATTGCAGCCAGGACTTTGCATCAAAGTCATTGTGAGTGGAGAGTAGTCGGAAGGTGTCAATCTCAGTATTTTACTTCTTCCCTGTCTATAGTTAATCTTATTACCAGGGCCAAGGAGTAAGAGCCAATCCTTCTGTTATATTCTCAAGTTAAAAAAGCATCGAGCATGGACGCTGGCGGGATCAGCAGCAAATACGTGTCTATGAATGTTATCAAGGGTTTTGTTGTAGGAATAATCCAATACATGTCTATGAATGTTATCAAGGGTTTTGTTGTAGGAATACTCCAATACATGTCTATGAATGTTATCAAGGGTTTTGTTGTAGGAATACTCCAATACATGTCTATGAATGTTATCAAGGGTTTTGTTGTAGGAATACTCCAATACATGTCTATGAATGTTATCAAGGGTTTTGTTGTAGGAATACTCCAATACATGTCTATGAATGTTATCAAGGGTTTTGTTGTAGGAATACTCCAATACATGTCTATGAATGTTATCAAGGGTTTTGTTGTAGGAATACTCCAATACATGTCTATGAATGTTATCAAGGGTTTTGTTGTAGGAATACTCAAATGCATGTCCTGGGCATTTTTTGTGCAAATGAAGGAATAATATTGTTGTCCTGTTAGAGAAGAGGGTAGGTTTACTGATGGAGGGTCTTTCCGCCCGATGTACTTTAAAATACATTGAGATCGAACTCAGCCTTGTCACGTTGAGAAAAAGTGTATTTCTAGCATGCAGGACGTGGCTGTCGACTTCGAACAAATTGCATCCAATCACCCCGAGGGTATGCAGCTAATGTCCCAGTCAAGGCCTGGACGAGGGAGGGAACAACAAATGAAACACTCAGCTATAGATTTATTAGAATATTTAACAGAGAAGAGAAAAAGAGAAAAATAATAAATAGAAACAAAGAAAAATAACAAATATAAAAGTACAATTGGCCTTAAAATAACTACTAATAACTTTATTTAGATTATGCTATTTTCTGGACCAGTATTTACAAGTAATTTGCTTTATATGTTTGGTTGGTTAAAGGTTAAGGTAAATGTCATAACTGAATGGTGACACGAGGCTTTCCAGTAGACTGTAAAAGAGAGTTGATTGCCAAATTAATATTTTATAATTTATATCCTCAAAGATGAACTCCCCTGCTATTTTGAATGCTACTTCCAACAATCTGATAACAAACAAATATTATTGCAAGTATTTTAGGCCTCCCAAACCATATGGACAGACTTGCTGCACAAAAACGTCTAGGCCTACCAGAAGAAACATAAAACCAAATTGAACACAATATGATTTTTAAGCATACCTCACTCCATTAAAACATCCAACAGTTATTCCAGTCGAGCCGTGGGTATAATCACAGCTGTACTGTTGGTAACATGGTCAGTCCCTGGACTTTTACAATCAGACTCGCCGCAAACAAATGCTTCGGGATGTAGGACACGTGTTATTGCTACCACCGCTCTGGCTCGGGAATCAAGGCAGATCATTCATGTATTTGTTTTTTATTTTCTCCGTTTGAGTGATCTCCTGTAAATTAATGGTGCCATTGCATATACAAATGTTTCCAAATCTTCTTTAATGGATTTTGTTATATAAATATTTGTATTTGTATTTATAATATAAAAATTATTATAACATATGATTACAACATATTATTATTTGTATTAACATTATTATTATTTTATGTTTCGTAGAAAATACTTACATTATTTTCATTTTCATATATGTGGTGGCCTCCATAACACGCGAGAGCACACACACACACACACACACACACACACACACACACACACACACACACACACACACACACACACACACACACACACACACACACACACACACACACACACACACACACACACACACACACACACACACACCAGAGGGCCAAGATGAGTAAGGAAGGCTGGCTGGCCAGATTTAAGTTTCCGCCTGATCGAGTTCTGGAAAAGGGGCTAGTAGAGAGAGGGAAAGACAGCACCTGGACCGGCTTTAGCGTCCCATCTCCTTTTATTGACAACATGATAAGCGGACCGAAGCCGTGTGGTTTCCAGCGGTGAGCTAGAGAACCCTGCAGTTGCAGAATTTCACACAGTACCTTAATGGTGTCGCCACTAAACAATCAACCAAACTCTACCATATACCTCACCGCTATTCCATGGTTTTAAAGAAATATATCATTTTGTATGTCTTTTTCGCGCTTTAGGTTATGTGTGTATTGTGCACGCGAACCTTATTGTGTTGGGTTAATAACATTGATGACTTGTGGTCCCCATATCTCCAAGAGGTCAGAAAGACAATTATTTGACCTATGTTCTTTTCGTTAGGTTTGTCGAGACAAGACAAACTAAGCTGCATTACATTATTAGAGGTAGCAAAATGTCCTGTAGGCTAGATGTTAAGAAGCAATAGCCCCACTTCCGTTGAATATGTTCATGTTTTCTTGACATGGCCTCCGTTAACTGAATGAGACATACTATTTCAAAGAGCACAACATTAGTCCAGGCTAAGACCTAGTTTACCAAATAATGAACCAGTCAGTCAAACGTTTAGGCTTAATTGGTGTCAATATCCTACTTTGTTTTAGGCTATTTTATGTTCTGCTCTTGTTTAGGCTGCAGAGGGCTGTAACTTACATCCCAAAATAACTCGACACTCTGAACACAATGCATCAGAAATTATGACTATTTTAACTTGACACTGAACACAACGCATCAGACATTATGGGAAAGCCTAGTCAGTTGTACAACTAAAATGTGTCTACATTTAACCCAAACCCTCTGAATCAGAGAGGTGCGGGGGCTGCTTTAATCGACATCCACGTCGTTAACTGCCTTGCTCAGGAGCAGAAAGACAGAATTATTGTACCTTGTCAGCACAGGGATTCGAGCCAGGAAACTTTCAGTTATTGACCCGACGCTCTAACCGCTAGGCAGAAATTATGACTATTCTAATTTGACACTGAACACAATACATCAGAAATTATGACTATTCGAACTTGACACTGAACACAATGCATCAGAAATTATGACTTTTCGAACTTAACACCGATCACAATACACACGATTTAGGCTACATCAAACAAATCAGCTAGAAAGTGACTAAATAAATGAAAATCGGAGATAAATAGGACATTAGCTCATCAATGCCTTCTGTTTGATGGGCATACGAGTGGTTATTCTAATAAGAAATTTTATTGGCTGGCATATATTGCATGAGCATAAGCGTAATGCACAAGTGGGTTTGGACATCTCCCGCAACTTCCTAGTTAGCAGAGTGATAAGTGGTGTCCAAAGTGACGTGTAGCGTCACTGCGGCCAATCACTGCCAAGTTGTGGATGATATTATGGGAAAGTTGATGGTAGAAGCGACAGGGTCATTTTATATGATCATCGACTTGGAAACAGACCTGCAATTGAATACATGAAAACCATGGACTCTAAATGTCACATTCTATACATTCTTTCTTCTGTTTTATAATGATCAACACTGACTGGAAACACAAGTGAAGCGGATCTTTACGTTATTCCAGGTAGGACTTTAAAAATATTTATCTGTCAGCCATTACGCTTTATATTGCGTTCCTGGCTTGGTGGCTAGGATATATGAATCCTTACTATTCAGCAAAGCCGTCTGCAGACATATTTTTCCTTTGCATTAGTGTTCCCATTGAGCTTCGAGGAAACATGTTTATTGAACCCGAGATAAGTCTTCACGTGATAGTAAGTAGGGGAATGTTGTCCAGATTGCTTAAAAAGTTAAACAAGCTAGACAATGGACTTAAGAAATGTAAACATAGCCTTTGATGGATTTAATCCAACTACAGTTTTACGTAAGCATGTTTAATGCTTAGGCTAATAATATAAATAATACAAAGTATAATAATTATTGTTGTGTTTCGTGTGTTATTAGGTTTTAGAGTTGATATAACCGTAGGCTATTTTTCCAGTTGTATGCCCTTTTAAATGGTTAAAAGCATGTGAGTATGACAACACGTCCGTGAGTGTACTGTATGTACACTGCAGTTTACCTCGTGACTAAATTGAACAATTTTCACACCTTCCTATTTAGGGGCATTTATAGAGCAATATGTTTATGCTGCTGTGAGGAAGTAAATAATCTGCCAATGAACCATTTCATGAAATATGACAAGATCTTTAGTCGCACTTTACATTCGGAATATGGGCCTGCATAACAATTAATAAACACATAGGCCTGCAAGTCTAGCCTTAACAAAACATGTTACTACCCCCTCCATACAGGAGTTAATGGTTAGACCTATATGACAAAACATGTATTAATTCAGCAGTAGATAATTTATGTCAAGTATAGCCTAGCTGCAATTTATAATTTGTTAGCTGTGATACTCCAAGATCAAGTGCTAGACTACTAGTTAGCTGTTGAGTATAATAATAAACCTCACGCAATCAACAATCCTCTCCATAACGTCTTATAAATCAATGGCTGCATCAACCCACTTTATTCACTTCGGCTGATACTTCTCTCTCTCTCTCTCTCTCTCTCTCTCTCTCTCTCTCTCTCTCTCTCTCTCTCTCTCTCTCTCTCTCTCTCTCTCTCTCTCTCCTGTTTTCAATGATGACGTCAGTCACATTCAGTGCCACCTCCTCTTATGATGTTTTGATGGGGGGGGGGGGGACTTTAGGGGTGCTCAAAAACCACTCTTTGCCTGAGGGAAAAAGAGCGAGAAGATTACAGTATTTTCCCATGGTCTGAGAAAGTACTTTGTGCTAATCCAAAACTGCGCTAATTGATAGTTTTCCACATAGCAATTGCAACTCGTGAATGTTTCCTGAGTTGTTCCAATTAATGGATTTACATTTTAAATGTTGTTGTTTTTCACTTGTTGATTTCGAGAAATGTGTTCTGGAGTCAAGTAACACGATAACTCAACCACAAGAAAACAACAAGGCGGATTACATCTTTCCAAATAATGAAATGATCCATAGGCGCTATTGTTGAGCATTGTTTCAACAGCTTAATCTGGGATCTTCTCATTGAATGGAGTGAAGCAAAGGAATTGTGGTTTGTACATTACAATATAACAAATGTTGTTAGCAGTGCACTGCATGGTTCTTCAGTGGGTTTATGGACATGAAAGACGGAGTTTTTGGTAGCCGGGTTTTAGGGTAAACTTGTAATGATGTATTTCGCCCATTGATGTGTATCAAAGCAAGTATAACTGCATTTTCAACTTGCATAAAATGTTTGGCCTATGCTGTGCATGCTCAAAAAGCTTAATCAAATATCATATTCAAACGTTAGTATTTATTTAACCAGGCAAGTCAGTTAAGAACAAATTCTTATTTACAATGACGGCCTACCCCGAACAAACCCTAACCCGGACGACGCTGGGGCAATTGTGCGCCGCACTATAGGTATCCCAATCACGGCCGGACGTGATACAGCCTGGAATCGTACCAGGGTCTGTAGTGACACCTCTAGCACTGCGATGCAGGGCCTTAGACCGCTGTGCCACTCGGGAGCCCAAGCAAAAATTTGCCATCGTAAAAATCTTTGGTTTTGACATACTATTAACCAATATTTACGACACAGAAACCTTAAAAGCAATACAACCCCATTGTAAGGGTGGCATATAGTTTATGCAGCCTACAGATAAATAGAATCTTGATCTTATACAAATAATGTCATTAGAATAATTTGCTATTTTATTCCTGATTCTAAGACACATGTAGCCTACTTTACTGCGTCTAACTATATATTCCACGTATGACAGCAGAGTTCATTGGAATAAAAAAATAGCCACATTGGTAGCCTAACTTCGTTAGCACTTCTGCGCACTGCAAAAACAGTGTGTAGGCAATAGTAAACCGTCCACGTAATAAGAATTTGCAGCAAGGATTGTAGAGGAGTGGAATGAAAGTTTTGTGCAAATATTAGGAAGTGACAGAGTTTCACCACGGGACTCGAGATGACAGTGCATGACGGTCGCGGCAGCTCATTATCCTAGCCGCCCTTTCATTGCGATGCAAACTCTTTGGCAGTGTCGTTTGTCTTCTCATTGTACTTTAGTTGGGAATGCAATGGTTGTCAGGACTTATTCAGTTTATTGATGAGCTCTGACTTTTAGCACTTTTCACATGTCAAAGGAAGTCAAGTGTATGCATCCACGACTTCATTTTATGCTCTGCGTCTCCCGACACTTTTCTCCCCTCTTGTAGGTTACCCCACCATGCCACAGCCACCCCCCCCCTGTTTCTTATCCCACGACCCGGAATCTATTCCATTTGAATAAATGATGGGAACACCCATAGCCGAGACTGGTGCTCCAAGTGTAAAGTCAAATTCAGGCACGGAGGGGTTGATTTGGAGTGTATGGTGTGCGTTAATGGCCAGGCATTCAACAAATGTAGGTCTGCTGTGTGGTCATGACTGCAAAGTAATTTGCTTATATTTACGTCCTGTGTTATCTGTCCTATAGAAGCTTGGACGCTGCGTCTTGGCTATCATTTGGTCCATTGAAAATTAAGTAAGATTATCGTTCTCGCTATTATATTAATTTAGTGTATAGATATTGTTTGTAATTTAGGTCTTAACAACAAAATCTACCATGTGATGTCATAATCAACAGCGACAAGTGCAGAAAGTTTGCAATTATGACACTGCACTTATGGCTGCTGCGTAAAGATCGCTTTCAGAAGTGATAGCCAGATAATTCCTAAACTGAATATTTCAATTCAGCCTTTAGATAAATATATATATAAATGTTAATATTACAAATAGATAAGATATCAACTTATGTAGGCTAAATTAGTAAAGTGTTGCTTTGTTTGTCTTTATCAGTGGATTATCAGTGTAAACGATAAAGATGGACTGCAAATTGTTAATGTTGATCAATTTGAGGTCGGCGCGCACCATGTATGTCCATGTATAACTTCAGGTTCATCGTTAGTGTAGGAAAGCTTGTCTGCGTTCCACGATGGTGGAGCCCTGTGAGTTGCACTTGCCGTTCCTTATCCAATGGTTAGCCTTCAATAGCATCCAATAGCATTTCTAAAGGACATTTTCAGTGTGTATATGTGTGTGTGTATATGTGTATACGTGTGTGTGTGTGTGTGTGTGTGTGTATGTGTGTGTGTGTGTGTGTGTGTGTGTGTGTGTGTGTGTTTCTGTGTGTGTGTGTGTGTGTGCGTATGCGTGCGTGCGTGTGTGTGTATGTTAGAGAGGGATAAGTGAATTTGCATGTGCAGAGTTATTAGTAGGTTTGAAAAGCTAGCACTGGCTCTGCCCCGTTTCCCGCTCTGCACGGCGGAGTAGGAGGAAGTGTTTCGCTGGAAGACGATGACAGAGGTCAGGCACTGCTAATCGGCACTGAAGAGGAGTGGAGGCGAGGCACAGACCAGGAACACATACATTAATACACTTGTACCATCACCAATCAGCATAGGTGCGCTGCTCTGCGCTACCCTCTCTCTCTCTCTCTCTCTCTCTCTCTCTCTCTCTCTCTCTCTCTCTCTCTCTCTCTCTCTCTCTCTCTCTCTCTCTCTCTCTCTCTCTCACCAACTCACGAGCGCACATTTTCAGTCTCGCGCTGCCCTGACAACCCATTTTATTGTCAATCTCTGCTTCCTTCGCAGGGATTTCCATCTCTATTCAAGATCACTTGGAACATATATACAAGACAAACTCTTCGCAGGGGCTATACAGCACTGTGGCTCCGTCTCATTTGTGCTCAGACTTATCAACTAAGGCTTTGGCTGCAGTGTACACAGGATGCCTCAAAAAGGTAAGCTCTGATTTCTTGGCACTTTGTACCTAGCCCACATTTCAGACAGCACACATTATTCACTCGTATAGCCTATAACGTACACATTACACCATTTTAGAGTGAAACATCAAAAAGTAGGTTAAGTGTTTGAAATGCTAATTAAACTCCAAGTTAATAACGTTTAAGTTTTTGTAATTTAGGAAGAGTCCGAACGGCTCAAAAGTTTTTAGTGCTGGTCATTTAACAAAGGAACTTTGGTACGCAGACTAGTGGCAGCCTGATTTGAACATTTAGGTTCCTCCTGATGTATTTATGCTGTGCTTTTGCTTTTATTCCGTCGGTGCTTGCAGTTATCTTAATGCTTATGTATGACAGGGAAGAGTAAAAAGTCAGGCCAAGACAATGATCAGTCCAAAGAATGGGGACGTGATGATGCGATGATCAAGGGTGTCAAGTTGAATCATACAGTCGGCCTCACCCGGGCGCCATCACAAAAAATGTTCTTTTAACTTTTTCCTAAGTTTGGCAAATGTTTAATCATTTTCAGGATACATTTTCCTCTATTCAATGACAATTTAAGTATTATACTTACTGAACGCAAATAGTAATGTTTTTAACATGCAGGATATATGTGAAAATAATTCAGAAATAAACTCGAATAGATTAGTCTATTATAGCTATTTCTCCACACAAAGTAATAATGATTAGAATAAGTGCATAGTTACGTTTTACGTACTACAAATATAAGACAATACAGAAAAATCACGACTTCAAAACCATTGTTTATATTAGTGGTTAATTACCTAATATGATTTATAACATTAGGCTGTGCATTATGCATTTGACTCTCCCAGTACGATATTGCTGTAGTCTATGAGCAAAATATATGGAAGCTATATATAGTGGTAGATATATCAAATGTTACTGTGTTCAACTTCCTATCAGGACATTGTTCATTTATGGAGTTTTTCTGCATATAAATGAAGGGAATAATCAGGAATAATATAGGCCTTACAAGTCTGAAGATGCATGTTCAATTAAAATGGTTGTAGTTGTGAATTAAAACGGGCAAAATGCAGATGAGGCCTTCCTATTTTACACACGGCATCAAATAAATTATACAATTCTAGTTAGACTTGCACAATACGCTAATTATTGGCACCTCATGACATGAAAAAGTTTGGTTTACAAGTAGACTGCTTCCGGGTTAAGTTTATGCTTAATTAATTTCTATATCAAATGAGTTGAATGATTAAAGGTTAATGGATTATTTTACACATACAATCAAAATAAACTCGAGACCCTTTACTTTGCTCTTCCCCATTTGCCCATTGCATAATTGCATTTGAAAGTAATTAGAAGAGAGAATGAGAAAAATCCAATACACCTGTCTAATTATAAACGTATATAATCAGTGAACCAATAGTGCATTTAATTTTCCTAACTTTATTTTAGAAAATGATTATAAATGATGAGTTATGATGATGAGTTAGTTGAATTTACAGCTTCTTTGGAATATCTTCATACACATGAATAGCAGCTTGGCTCTATGCTTGGATGTAAGCTATAGGCTATTTATTTGTGGCTGCACACTGTAAATACACACACGTTCAGTCCATTGCCTGTTTAAAAATGAGAAGATAAAAAGGGAGAAAATCAAAGCGTGGACTATTTCCTTAGTGGCCTCCTTTTCGGCAAATGTTTTGAATGGGCTCTTTATGGCAATTGTCTTTTTCCAATTGAGCACCCCACTGAGCTGTTGTATATTTTTTTACAATCCTAACGACACACAGCAGCAACAGAATTACCTCCAGATATTTAAAACAAGAAATTGCGTTTCTATTTTCCAAATCGAGACAAACAAAAAAGCAGAGGGATACGGGCACCGGGTCACGGCAAGCAGCAGTGTAACTGTGGCGGTGTGAGAGGGTGTTGTGCTGGGCATGGTTGCAGTGGGAGGGGGTTGCTCCCTACAGCTCTTTGTATTCCTGAGAGTTGTTGGTACGTTTAGTTCGAGGCTGTGTAGCTAGTTAGTGAGCTTGAGTTATGCTCTCTGGGTTCTGGTGTAGAAGCAGAAAGGACGCCATTGTTGAAATTCTGCAGGCTTTGTTGGAGAGCCTTCACCCCCTCCCGACGTCACTTTCCAAAGCAGCCAAGCGAGGTAGACAGCGTGTGTCACGAGACGACTACATATAAAGACATCTTAAACCTATATTACTGACTAAAGTTTTCACGGACAATATAATAACAGTCATATTTGAGATCTTAATATGCAAATTAATTCAAAATTCCTTAACATTATTTCCTAAAGGTAGCCAGCTTACTCTCAATACACCTAAAATACACTCAAAAGCTGATAATAAACTATTTAACGTTTTCTAAAATTACTGCAATGCTATTTATCTCATGAAATGAGTTAGAAAATATTGCAGTAAGTGTGACTTAATAAAAACAAAAGCTCAGGTGCCTACTAATAAAATGTTTTGCTTTGTCCATAGGGAGAATTTATTAACTAGTGAGAAGCAGATGAGAGATTCTTTAAATTGTTTTAAGCGGACAGTCCACACTGTTTCCAGGCAAGTTTAAACACTGAATATATATATATATATTCAAAAATCTATAGAACAACAAACGATATTATGCTCTCATATTATGAAATATCAATGAATAATAGCTTATTGCACCCTGAGGTATTCATGAGTGATATAGTTCCCACCGTAATTGTCTAATTGCACCAAATCAATGTCTGCGATGTGTATGTATCCTGAGTATTGTAATATTATTAGCAATACTAATCATTGCTATTCTTTCCCATGACTAATAGAATACTATAACCGGGCCACGTGGGAATCTGGCGTCGCGTCCATGATGCAAAACAGTAAGTGAATGTTTTTTTCAGAGTAACTATATACACTGAGCTGTAAGGAAACATGTGTGCACATAACATGTATGCTGCATATATTAGTTTGCATGTTTGTGTAGAATAAGGCCAAGATTTTTCGACATGTTTACATTTTCTGAATTAGGAATGTTTTATATATGCTCATTCTCATTATTTTGATCCACACAGTTGTATTTGTATCAGTGGACTTTGACTAGTATGCTTCTATTAACCTGTACGTGTAACAACTGAAATATACCCAATATCTGCACCTGCACTATCACGAACTATCAGAGAAGAGGCTAGCAGGAAGTAGAAGGCCTCGATGGTTGTATTTATTGTCTAATTACATACAACTTCCAAATAAGCTGTGTTGTCACGTATAGGCCTACACAATAATAATACAACACTAATAGAAGGAAAGAAAGAAAGAAAGAAAGAAAGAAAGAAAGAAAGAAAGAAAGAAAGAAAGAAAGAAAGAAAGAAAGAAAGAAAGAAAGAAAGAAGAGGAAAAGTGTATTCTTAATATGATAAAATAACATTTCAGAAACGCCAGTTGGGGTGTGCCAATTCACATTGCCCATTATATATGCACTAATGGACATTGCATGCATCTCGTGGAGAATATGTCATGTTTATGAAAATGTTATTCGTTCTGTATAACCGCAGTGTGAGGGGTAATGCTTTGATGAGACTTTCAGAGTATTTTTTTATGAACACATGGCGACTATACACGTTAGAGCAGTATTTACATATTTGAAATGCTATTCAGTAATTCATAATTCATAATTTTGTATCGTTGACAGAGTGACAATAAAATACATAAATGTTCTTTTTTAATGCTGGACAAGAGGTGTATGACTATAACGAAGGTGTGTGGAATGGCTTACTCTCATTCTCTTAAAATCAACGACACGTTTGTGCTGCAGTGTGCTTTCATATTTATGCCAGTACATTATATTGTCTTGGCTTAGCCTTTTGCACCTCATGTATATTTTTTTATATCAGACCTAAATTTAACAAGTTATAGACGTAGGATCAGAGGGAAGATGTGACGCATACACTTGAAAGACCTCCAACCAAACAAAGCATTTGAATCTAGGTCAGTTTAAGTAGGCCATATTCAATAATTGAACGGTGATGTGAAGTCC
The DNA here is from genome assembly GCF_036934945.1 of Oncorhynchus masou masou. Classification (NCBI taxonomy): domain Eukaryota; kingdom Metazoa; phylum Chordata; class Actinopteri; order Salmoniformes; family Salmonidae; genus Oncorhynchus; species Oncorhynchus masou. The sequence goes on along the minus strand of NC_088233.1, from coordinate 16,740,501 downwards.
CATATTCCCTCTCACGTTTGAAAAGAAACCTGAGGTCTTCAAATAATTGCAATATACGAGTTTTTTATTTGCATGAAAAAAAAATACCGCATCAAAATGTACATTGTGTCTGTCCTTACTTTTTAAATGGACCTACTGGCCACCAAAATATTAGGGCTATGTATTATCCTGTAATCAAGATTGTATAGAACTATGCCTTCATTTATCTCTTGTTACATTTTTACATTGTGATGGCAGTGGACTGTGGTGATCTCTTGAGCGAAATACTGAGCAGATATGATTCGGGTGAGGCCTTCAGATTGTCTAAAGGTCGCGGCTGGCTCTGCAGGCTTTGTGCTAATAACTCCTGGGTGTATATGGAACTGAGCGTCCAAATTGACGCCATATGTTTTCCTATTAATTGACTTGCAATAGAATACAAGGCGCATAATCATTGCCACCAGGCGAGATCGACACCACTCGCCGTGGGGAATTATTTAATGATTGAGATTTAACCTTTCGAGTGAAAGTTAGATTGGATATTCTTATCTCTGTGTGGCAGTGATCAAGTGAATTTATATGAGCACTAGGCCTATACGGGAGGCGCGTTCAAAGCCAATAAATCTTCAATATGCTTTTCCCTGCTGGCCTATCAAATGCACAAACACAATTGATTTTATCTAATCCTGGAATTAACCTCAACATAGCGATGGATTTGCTCTTACAGCAGTCTTCTCCTGGGCGAATAGCCTGTATTTACGCCCTGGTTTGGGCTATAATTTGTAAATTTAGCACAATGGCAGTAGACAACAAATTCACAAGCAGGTGTAATTTTATTTTTTAAGGCCTAATGTAATATTCTAATTGATGTAGGGCTTATTTAATTATTATTTTAAAACAATAACAGAACATATATAAAACAAGAGAGAGTGCAAACATCTACAGCAGACTCATAATAACAAATATGGTTTGTCGCTTGAAAAAAAAAGGATGTCACTTTTGATATATTAAGAGCGACGCGCGCTCCTATCCTCGTGCCCGCGCACAGCCCCTTGGCTACCATAAAATGAAGCTTCCCTTGAAGGGTAAATGAGTAGAGTCCAATTTAGTCTGAGTGATATCCAAATGCAGACAGAAAGGGTCGTTTTATCATGCTACTATTTGTCGTGACGATGCCATTTTCAAAAGCAGAGCAGTGTCATAAAGTGACATGCCTGCCACAAGTGCTCCAACTGATCTTTTCAATTAGCCTTCCATGCATGATCCAGGGCGACTTCCGCCTATTTCCAGAAATTAACATCAAACTTGACGTGTAGCTAGCTTTACTCTAAAGACAAATGTCAGCCAGGCTCATCATATTTTCCCCCTCTTCTATATTTGGAGCTTATTTATTGCTAAGGAGCTTGTGCTCTTGGAGTCAATTTAACGGGAGGCTTCGAAGGGAAGGGAGCGGACAACTAGAGCAAACGTAGGCGGATACAAGGAGGCTGCTTTTCTATTGGACTTCAGGTTTGGTTTGGTTTTCTGGGCTATCCTAAACTGGATATTGCTAATGAACTCGCATGAAACCTGATTAAATTAGCATTTATGGTGTTTTAGCTGGTGTAATATCAGGTTGATGTAAAGTTGGATTAGGTGACGATTTGTTTTTAAGTCTTGAAATTATACTGTAATTACTACCTTAAAATGCTGTGCCGCAAATGCCATTACGCTATTTGATCTTAAAGCTTTGCAAAGATGCACAAATCTCGGATCAGTGGGCTGGAGATGTTTTGGTCGAGATCATACCACACCGCTAATCAATGTTCTGCTCGTGTGATTAGAACAAGAATGTAGAAAATAATGACATCGGAAAGCATTTAGAACATATGACAGATGAACAATGGCAATCATTACAGACTTCAAATTCCAGCGTGATTTCCCGATGTTTGGTGCTGAACGTCCAGTTTAGTTTCTTGTCTCCTGTTCTGTTTGATAACTTTATTTTGCATAGTTAACATCTAAACGCTTGCATCTGTATTGAAGAGGCTGCTGTTTTTTTAAATCACAGCTCTTTATTAATGGCTTAACTAAAGAGAGTGCATCCCCTGTCTCTGCCCAGGTCACAGCGGAGTGAATCAGCTTGGCGGAGTGTTCGTCAACGGCAGACCCCTGCCGGACACCACCAGACAGAAAATAGTCGAGCTTGCTCACAGTGGCGCGCGGCCGTGCGATATATCCAGGATTCTGCAGGTGATAACACTGCATTCTTCTCTCTGTCTGCACCAGTAAAACGCTTTAGAATAATATTCCTAATGCGTGATTTTTATTTAGAATATAGACCAACTCAATGCACGTCCAACTATTGTCAGTTCAAACCATTTTAAGTTGCAGTTTTGAAAATATAATATTACGCACGAATAAATAGGCTACTTCATTGCAGCAATGAATTATGGTTTGTGGTGATACCAGGATATGTTAGGATACAACCTGCAAACACAACCATCCAAAGTAGATGCCGTGATCCAGTGCAAATTAAATTACCGTACCATTCAAGGTATATTTCTTGTGTTATAGACCCATGGTGATGCAAAAGTTCAAGTGCTGGACAATGAAAACGTAAGCGTAACAATGTTTGTAGTATAAACATATATTTCACATTAGTCTTAAATAATGTATGTGATTTGTGTCTATTGTTTTCTATTTAGGTGTCAAACGGCTGTGTGAGTAAGATTCTGGGCAGATACTATGAAACCGGCTCCATCAGACCAAGGGCGATCGGGGGTAGCAAACCAAGAGTAGCAACTCCCGAGGTGGTCGGGAAAATTGCAGTATACAAGAGGGAGTGCCCGTCAATCTTCGCGTGGGAAATTCGTGACAGACTGCTATCCGAGGGGGTCTGCACAAACGATAATATACCCAGTGTAAGTTCATTGAGTGTAAGTTATTAGTCATACCATAATACGCTTAAAAAATTACCATGAACAACTGACCTCCATATTGGTTATGATTATGCACCTGTTTCAGAATAATTACACAAATTGAAAATGCAATTGATATTTTGTTAATCTCCCATTTCGATAGCGATTTTCTTATCCAAATACATATTGTGAATGTGAGGGTATGCATGCACTTATGTGGCAGATCACATGCAAGCCAATGTGCCGTCACAACAAGGGAAACAAGCGCCAAGCACGTTTAATTAATGTGAAGGATTTTGGATTTGTCTTTCAGGTGTCGTCGATAAACAGAGTACTGCGCAACCTGGCTAGCGAGAAGCAACAGATGGGCGCAGATGGCATGTATGAGAAGTTGAGAATGCTGAACGGTCAGACTGGGACGTGGGGGACCCGCCCGGGCTGGTACCCTGGTACCTCAGTGCCAGGACAGCCCAACCCAGGTAAGATAATCACTGGATTAGACGAGTGAAGTGCGGGTGTCTTTATTATGTTGTTTTTATAACGATTAATTACCATTATTATTATTATTATTATTATTATTAGTAGTAGTAGTAGTATCGTAGGCTGTATGATTATATTAGGTCTATATTATTACAATAGTGTTATTACCAAAATAAACAATAATATTTACTTTTTATTATATCCTGTTACAACATTATTAGGTTAATTATTGTTACATTGTTTAAAGTAACATGGGAACATCGAACATCTTTGAAAAATTCGAAAATCTTTGAGTTCAGCTGATATTGTTTATCACTAACGCATCTGGTTCATTAGACTTATCTGACCTATGCATGGAACTATAATTCATTTGCTGTTCTATATGCAGAGAAGTAACCAAACACTTTTGGGAAGCATAGATGAACGTCTTATTCTGATGTGAGAGTGTGAGAGCTTGTTGAGATTCACAGATTACTTCGACTAGTTATTACATTGCAAATTCTTGACATGTTTTTCTATCAACTTTTTTTTACAATATGGTTGTAACTTCACAATTTAGTCTTCACGATTTAGTCTGCACGATTTAGTTTGCACGATTGATCCATTCCTAGGCCTGTAGGCCTACTATATTTTGCATTGACCGAGGATGAAAAATATCTGAAGCTGTGTGCGGAATATCTGTACAAAGGATGTTTCTGTCACACGCAAGAATTTGTTATGGGAACAGTTCTGTCGCTATGTAATTGCTCATTAGAGAACGTTTTGTTTCTCATTAAGGGCGACATGAATAAGCGTCTAGTTTGAGGAGACAGCTGTAGAAATGTTCCACTGGAGACCTTTGGACACGATATGGCACCACCTGCCAATTAGATACGTCAGTTTTAAGAGAACTAAACAATAAAGTATGGACACTATAGATATACAAATAATCGTGTTTTCTCCCTCATAATATCTGCAGTTTGTTGTTGTTGTTGGCAACTATTTCTGTCGCGAGAAGTGCTTTGATGGGCCTACATTTGTATTTTTTTCACGATACATTTTTTTTCCAACTCTTAAAGTCCTGTTGGCTTTGGAGCTCTTGGTAGAACGAAGTAACCCCAACAATTACATTAAGGTGGATGAAAGGTGACGATGAAAGGTGATGATGACAGGTGACGATGACAGGCGATGATGACAGGCGATGATGACAGGTGATGATGACAGGTGACCAAGTGTCATGAGTAACAAATGGTAGCCTATTTTTTATTAGCAATAATATATATATATATATTTATTTTATTCTATTTTTTGTTATTATTATAATTATTATTATTAACTAGGCACTACTGTTATTATAATAGTATCATAATAGTATTAAGTATATCATCTAAACCTATATAATCTTATCACAATGATATAGGCTAATATTATTAAAAATGAATAATAACGCTGTTGTTGTTTGTACTTCAAATGTATCTCTTTTATCCTGTCTATTCAAAATGTGTGTGTAAACAACACAACCAGCTATACGAACATCATATGTTCACTTGTGTTCTGCCATAAGTGTCTATACTTGCGTGGAGTGCGATTTCAAGGGCATTAAGAATCCATTACTCTGGAAGCATGCGGTTGGGTGAGGTCTCAGAGGGGGACAAATATGGTCTCAATCTGATAAACGCCATGCAACAGTGAATAAAATAAGGAATTCATCAGAGTGACAGGGCCTACAAAGACAGAACTCTTTCATAAGGAGAGGGTAAAAACTCTCCCGAGCTATTTCGTGTTTTTAGGGATCAACGTGACAGTTTTTCTGATCTTCTTTTTCTTTCTAGAGGACTAAAGCTGTCTATAGGGTTTAAGCACGTTCTCTTTCAGGGGTACCCAGAATGTTTTAAGTTTCTATTTAAGGTTCTCTATATTTTGGCTTGTTTTACGCCTCACTGATTGCGACACGTGATACTATGGAACGGTACATTTCCCAGCGTCTTTCATTAATGAAAACAAATCCCAAATCTAGCGGCAGTTGATCTGGCTGATGGATAATAGGACGCACATTCACTCCTTTTGACAGATTAGCTACAAAACTACAGCCCGCTGGCCACTGATAAACTTTCTTTTTGGAGAGACATTTAAAGTGGATAACTTAATCGTTGCGTATGTTTACACCTGGTTCTGAATAATACATTTGGTTTTGAAAGTACAAATCTGTCAGAAAGACATACACATAACGTCAACGCAGAGTGAATAAGATACCCACATATGATGATGGGTCACTGCTGATGTGTTTTTCAAATATATCAAGATTATATTCCTTATATTCCTTACGAATACAGTTTATGACTATACTGAGCAACCTGCCCAGGCATGTTGAAAAAATCATACGAAACGTAAAATGGTAATCTCCTGCACAATAAACTGTCAAAGCAGATTTATCTAGGCCTACATAACCAGTCTATATCATCTTGCTACATAGACATAATGTAATGGAGCAAAGGGATGCTGAATAAAGTGTTTAACAACGCCAATCACTGAGGCCCCCCTAACTCACTGTTGGTTTCCCTGTCCCCTTTATGTAGGTCTAACAAACAGGGCCTGAGCAAGTGATGTCTCATTCAGTATGTGCTGGGGGATTTTCTTCTATGGCCTAAAGAAGGTATAAATCCTAACTGGTGTTGAACAGGGCATCCTAGGAGACAGTGATTAATGATAGCAGTGCATAAAGGTTAACATACTAAGCTGAAAAGTCTGTTGACTGGAATCCTCCAGCTACAATGAAGGGTACTGAGTGCCTCCAGAGAATCCCTTTGTTGCCTTCTCCAATTGTGTCCTCAAAATTCTGCCCACGAAAGTTTGCCAACCCCTCCATAGACCGTGAATTGAATAGTTTCCCTTATGCTCTTGGTTTTGTGTGGTTGTGAAAAATAGCTTTTATTCAAGTGTTGGGGGTTATTTCAAAGGGTGCACAAACATCCATGTGGAAAAAGCTAACATTTATAAAGGGAACGTTTGGATTTTAAAGCATTTCAGTGGATCTGAATAGGTTCTACCGCATTTTGTTGTATTTCTGCACGATAGACATTGTTACATGGTCATAAAAGATATAAGCCAAAATAAATCATTTCCTACTAAATTGTATAGCCTTTTCTATAGCCTGACGTAACTAATAATATTTGGTCGAAATAATGCAATGAATTGTCAAACCAAGTCAATATCAGCTGGAAGAAGCAGAGTCTTCTTCCAGCTGTCTTAACATTTCACTTATTTTAAGATAATATTTTACACACAGATGGGTTTTGGGCAAAACTCTAACATGATCACATTTACTTCCCAACAGGTGCACCTCATGCTATGCATGGAAGCTGAAGAAGGAGTGATAGCTTGTATTGATTGGTTGATTCTGTATGTTTCAGATGGTTGTCCACAGTCAGACGGTGGAGGTGAGAACACTAATTCAATAAGTTCGAATGGAGAAGACTCGGATGAGACCCAAATGAGACTTCAGCTGAAAAGAAAATTGCAAAGGAACCGCACTTCGTTCACACAAGAACAGATAGAAGCGCTTGAGAAAGGTACATTATACCGCCACTGTCACAGGTTCTTGTCCAACATTCGGCCAAAGTAATCTCATTAAGAGCTGGTGATACTAAATTAATCTCTTTTACACAAAAGTAAAGCATCATGGCTGACTCATAACTGGGTCTATTTATTTTGAATATCACCACAGAATACTGTTTTCAGAATAATTTATTCACTACAAATTATCCGTTTTTCAACAACTACTTTAGTCTGAATGATTTTTTTAGGCATATGTTATGTATAGCCCATTTAATGACTTCCTTTGTAGTTTGTACTGATGTTGTTTTTGTTTCAGAGTTTGAAAGAACTCACTATCCAGATGTTTTCGCAAGGGAAAGACTTGCTGCAAAAATTGACCTCCCAGAGGCCAGAATACAGGTACAGCAACCGCTCCTTGTGCCAATTAACATGATAACCACAACGTGATAACCACATTCACAGAAGTGACAGCAGACAAATCCAACACTAACCTTTGAAACATGACTGTGGTTTCAGGTGTGGTTTTCAAATAGAAGGGCAAAGTGGAGGAGGGAGGAGAAACTACGGAATCAAAGACGACAAGCCAGTAACTCTTCCAGTCACATCCCTATCAGCAGCAGTTTCAGCACCAGTGTCTACCAGCCCATCCCACAGACCACAGCACCAGGTTGGAGTCAGTGATCTTTATCAAAACCTTATGTTACATCAGATACATTCCACCGTCATGTATTGCCTGTAGGGTCTATTTTTGTGATTTTAGTACTGTAGCCTAATCAGAATGGAGAACAAACATTTAGTGTACAAATATGTGTGAGAGTCAGGAGAGCCACACAATCCATTCTATGTTCCTGCATGTCAATGATACAATTGGCAATCAGGTGCAGAATGTTATCTAAAATACCTTTCTATATCCTCCCCCTGCAGTGTCGTTCTCATCAGGATCCATGTTGGGAAGACCAGACACAGCCCTTACAAACACATACAGTGCCCTGCCACCTATGCCAAGCTTCACCATGGCCAACAACCTGCCTATGCAAGTAAGTACATCACTGTCAGATCCAATAATTAAAGCAGTATTTTGGCGTTGTTTTTGTAATGACTTAGCATAGCATCTAAATGAATGACCACGATAAAGATATGTTGTCAACCTATAAAAAGTATACGGAGGCAGGTAGCCTAGTGATTAGAGTGTTGGAGTAGTAGATTCTTGAGCTGACAAGGTAAAAAGCTGTTGTTCTGCCCCTGAACAAGGCAGTTAACCCACTGCTCATAGGCCATCATTGTAAATAAGAATGTGTTCTTAAAACCTCTCTGGGATATGTGGGACGGTAGCGTCCCACCTCGCCAACAGCCAGTGAAAGTGCAGGGTGCCAAATTCAAAACAACAAAAATCTCATAGTTAAAATTCCTCAAGCATTCATGTATTTTACACTATTTTGAATATAAAATTCTCATTAATCCAGCCACAGTGTCTGATTTAAAAAATGCTTTAAAGCACCACAAACAATTATGTTAGGTCACCACCAACTCACAGAAAAACAAAGCCATTTTTCCAGCCAAAGAGAGGAGTCACAAAAAGCCCAAATAGAGATAAAATTCATCAATAATCTTTGATGAGCTTCATCAGATGACACTCATAGGACTTCATGTTACACAATACATGTATGTTTTGTTCGATAAAGTGCATATTTATATAAAAAAATCTCACATTACATTGGAGCATTATGTTCAGTCGTTCTAAAACATGCGGTAATTGTGCAGAGTGCCACATCTATTTACAGAAATACCAATCATAAATGTTGATGAAAATACAAGTGTTATACATGGAATTAGAGATATACTTCTCCTTAATGCAACCGCTGTGTCAGATTTCAAAAAAACTTTACGGAAAAGCAAACCATGCAATAATCTGAGTATAGCGTTCAGACAACAAAGCAGCCAAAAATATATCCGCCATATTGTGTAGTCAACATTAGTCAGAAATAGCATTACAAATATTTACTTACCTTTGATGATCTTCATCAGAATGCACTCCCAGGAATCCGAAACGCGCGTTCAGGTCCAGACAAATATCGGAGGAAAAGTTCAAAAAGTTCTATTAAAGGTTGTAGAAACATGTCAAACTAAGTATAGAATCAGTCTTTAGGATGTTTTTATCATAAATGTTCAATAATGTTCCAACCGGATAATTCCTATGTCTGTAGAAAAGCAATGGAACGAGAGCTAACTCTCTTGTGACTGCGCCTTAGAGCCTGTGGCACTTTCCCAGACACCTGGCTCTAGTTCTAAAGACTGTTGGCATCTAGTGGAATCCTTAGGAAGTGCAATATGACCCCATTTACACTGTATATTGGAATGGCAAAGAGTTGAAAAACTACAAACCTCAGATTTCCCACTTCCTTGATTGGATATTTCTCAGGTTTTCGCCTGCCATATGAGTTCTGTTATACTCACAGACATCATTCAAACAGTTTTAGAAACTTCAGAGTGTTTTCTATCCAATACTACTAATAATATGCATATATTAGCATCTGGGACAGAGTAGCAGGTAGTTTACTCTGGGCACCTTATTCATCCAAGCTACTCAATACTGCCCCCCTGTCACCAAGAAGTTATTAACTGACTTGCCTTGTTAAATAAAGGTTAAATAAATAAATAAATAAAAAATACATACTTGTCACACAAGTTAATGCTGAAACCTGCAACACTGTATTAAATACTATGATGAATTTCTAGCTGAAATATGATAGACAATATTTGTGTTCCCATGCTTGACATGGCCCATCCCTTAGTAGATACAATAGGAGATGTTGCTAGGTGACAGAGAAGCAGGTGAATCTGACTGGCCTGTGTGTTGTCCCCTTAGGCCCCTGTGTCCAGCCAGACCTCCTACTCCTGCATGCTTCCCACCAGTCCCTCAGTCAACGGACGGAGCTACGACACGTACACCCCTCCTCATATGCAGGCACATATGAACAGCCAGTCAATGGCTGGTTCAGGAGGCAACTCAACAGGTAAGCAGAGAAAAATGCATGAAAAAATAAACAAAATCCAAGAAATTACAAAACACCATTTGCAAATGTTAGTATGCCTTCAGAAGGTATTTACACCCCTTGACTTTTTCCACACTTTTATGCATTACAACCTGAATTAAAAATGTATTAAATTAAAAAAATTTTGGGGGTCACAGACCTACCTACACACATTACCCCATAATGTCAAAGTGGAATGTACAGAATAAAAAATATCCGCAGCAAGGCACCAAAGTAATACTGCAATAAATGTGGTAAAGCAATTCACTTTTTGTCCTGAATACAAAGTGTTATATTTGGGGAAAATCCAATACAACACATTACTGAGTACCAATCTCCACATTTCAAGCATAGTGGTGGCTGCATCATGTTATGGGTATGCTTGTAATCATTAAGGTCTGGGGAGATTTTCAGGATAAAAAAATAAATAAATGGAATGGAGCTAAGCACAGGCAAAATCCTAGAGGAAAACCTGGTTCAGTCTGCTTTCCACCAGACACTGTGAGATTAATTCACTTTTCAGCAGGACAATAACCTGAAACACAAGGCCAAATCTACACTGGAGCTGCTTACCAAGAAGACAGTGAATGTTCCTCAGTGGCCGAGTTAAAGTTTTGACTTAAATCTGCTTGAAAATCTATGGCAAGACCTGAAAATGGTTGTCTGGCAATGATCAACAACCAATTTGACAGAGCTTGAAGAATCTTGAAAAGAATAATGGCAAATGTTGCACAATCCAGGTGTGGAAAGCTCTTAGAGACTTACCCAGAAAGATTCATAGCTGTAATTGCTGCAAAAGATGATTCTAACATGTATTGACTCAGTGGCTTGAATACTTGTGTTATCGAGATAGATAGTGTTTTATTTTTCATAAATGTTCTACAAATGTTTAAAAAAACATCTACTTTGACATTAGAGTATTTTGTGTAGATCGTTGACAAAAAATTAAAATTTAATCCATTTTAATTCCACTTTCTAAAACAACAAAATGTGGAAAAAGTCAAGGGGTGTGAATGCTTTCTGAAGGCACTGTATTTTGATAGATAGGTAATATTGATGTTCACATGTAAAAAATAAATAAATTAAGTAACATTTTTGCAATGAATATTGAACATGTCAATTATATGGAGATTCTTGTTTGCAATAATTCTGTTATGAGAATAATGGCGTGTTTGCTAAAATTTCAATGAATGTTACTGAGCAGACACTAGAAGTTACTGACGATATGGTTCCAGAACTGATCCGCCGCTCTGTGTTTGTTGTGTCAGGTCTCATCTCTCCTGGAGTATCTGTTCCTGTTCAAGTCCCAGGCAGTGAAGCAGACATGTCCCAGTACTGGCCCAGGCTACAGTAGAGACTTTCAACGTGTGACTCCTTGGATATTGTCTGTCCGGCAGTATTTTATTACAGACCTGAGAAAATACTCTAAAAGAGACTATTTTGTACTGGGATTGGGCCATTCTCTATCATTCTCTGGCCACAAAGACTTGAAGAAGAAAAAAAGAGAAAGGACTTCTGTAAAGTGCCCGGTGTAACATCGTAAATGGGGGGAAAACTAGCTGTTTTCAGTTTCCAACTTATGTCATTTTTGGTGTATTTGTATATGGCCAGTTGTATGTCATGATGAAAAAATAACAACGTGGATGGACAGTGAAACTGAGTTGGTCCTTGCTTCTGCTGAAAAGAAGATCATTTGTGAAGAATTTTCTTCCATGAATCATATTTATCAATGTATATCAAGAAGCTCTCCCAGTCTGTGTACAGAATGTGGACTCTGGTGAAACAAGTTTGTATCATTCCAGGTACCAGTTGGGTATGAGACACCTGTTTCTCTATTCTTTTCTTTTCAAAAGCTTGCTGGCAGAAACATTGTAAATGGAAAGCATTAACCGCTGAAATGGAGTTTTGGTAGCTAAAAACGGTAGATTGTGTCTTCGATATAATTCAGTTTGTTATGTCGAAATGTAACTATTTGTCTTCCCTAGCAGTCTCCCGGAACAATTTCTATAATAAAGTTAATTTCATTTATATTTCTCAGAATATTCTATATGCTTTACACATTTTAATTTCATTTTTTTCAATCGGGTACAAGTTATTTGTTATAGTTGTACTTAAGTGTTTTACTTGACTTTGTGCTACTAGAATACTCTCACTGCAACAATGCATAGAAATGCAAGGCCTGCCAGAGTCTAAAGCCTTTTGAGGTTTGCATCTATACATATCCAAATTAACCATTGTTGATTGTACAAACTGACCAAAGCCTTTGTATATAATTTATTACACAACCTCAATTTCCTTTTGTCGTCTTCTGTTGCCAATTTTGTAAAGATTTTGGTAACTTCTAGATAGGTACAGAGTTTTAAATGTTAGTCTATCAGTTGGTCTTTCACTTATGAGCAACAATCTTTCCTTACAGTTGATGACTTGAGCTCATTTCTCTCTCTCAGTTCCATGCCTAGACTATTGTATGGTTGGGGAGTCAAATTCAATTGTATTTAAAAATATTTCCTTATACATTTATTTAAGCATTCTTGTATTTTGTCAAAATATAAAAGTAATTTTGTACAGTATGATAGTGTCTAAGTGGGAGCTTTATGTTGCTAACTAATTCTATCAAAACAACATGCTATTGATGATGGTAATGAGTGTATGTTGCTGCAACATTCAGGACCTATAACATTGGTAAACAAAACGTTATCATAAGATCATCATACAGCCATAATTATTTAATGCAAGTAGACATCATTCATCTCATATGAGGGCAAAATACGTTTATCTTACATAAAGACTATAGGAAGACTGTAGTATTACGTATATACAACAAGAACATTCTGAAAATGTAGCTGTTATAGTTTGGAAAATATTTTATATTACCCAAAGGTCAATAGTACATGGATAACTAGTGGGCCCTATGAATGCTAAATTGTGAACAATCACACTCCAATGCTAAACCACCAAGAGTAGGATATACAGCACAAACAGGTCTGGGTTCAGGCTAGCAATTGTCCTGCTCTTCCTACACGTTTGTGGGTATTTCAGTCCAAACAAGCCACATGTAGTAACGAAACCTGAGTAAGATATCCACGTTGGAAAACGTTTAGAGAAAAAAAAACATTTAGAGGGAGAGCCCATGTCACAATGCCTGCTATGCTGTGCATAGAGCTTTACATTGTCTATTTTAAAGACAATTATGCTCCCACGCCTTCATATGTACATTACAATATCATGACAATTATATGTTTCCAAGCTTGATCAGCTCATTATGTAGTTCTTGGCTTAATAACTAGTAAGTTTACTCAAACTATGATTTAGTGCACACATATCATATTTCAGAATATACACTTATAACAGCTATCATCTTTCAGAATAGATACTTATAACAGATATCATCTTTCAGAATAGATACTTAAACAGATAACATCTTTCAGAATAGATACTTATAACAGATATCATCTTTCAGAATAGATACTTAAACAGATATCATCTTTCAGAATAGACACTTATAACAGCTATCATCTCAGAATAGATACTTATAACAGCTATCATATTTCAGAATAGACACTTATAACAGCTATCATCTTTCAGAATAGATACTTATAACAGCTATCATATTTCAGAACAGACACTATAACAGCTATCATATTTAAGAATAGATACTTATAACAGCTATCATATTTAAGAATAGATACTTATAACAGCTATCATATTTCAGAATAGACGCTATTTCAAACAATTATGAGGGTTCTCTCCAGGGTTCTCTCCATGGTTCTCTCCATGGTCCTTTCCAGGGTTCTCTCCAGGGTTCTCTCCAGGGTTCTCTCCAGGGTTCTCTCCAGGGTTCTCTCCATCATAAACGTCAGGCCTAGCTTTATTATCTAGATCACTTGACTTAAGATAGCTGCAATCAAGAATCCATACAATGATGCCAAACTCTCAGTAATGAGGCCAAGTTTCTGGACCATGGACTTTCCTCAAGTACATCTAACACTGAAACACACCTCTTTTCCTATCGATTTACCTTCTCTCTGTTCCAAAGAGCAGGTATACATTTGCGATTGGGTTCCCCTCTAGCTCTAGCTAGTGTAGGAGTTGAGGAGGTTACACATGTAGGATATTCATTTGAGACAGTTAGCTACAGCAGGAAAATAATCCTGCAGCATCAGGAAATGTGAATGATCATGTCAATTGTGACGACCCTCCCACTCTGTCTGCCGTATTCTCTCTTGTGTTCTTGTTTCCTTATTAGGATGCCAGTGGACGGAGTTGGGAGGGTCATATAATTCATACATTTCTTTTGTAGGGGTTGATAAAACATTTTTGTGAGGGAAGATCAGAAGTCTGAAATCTCAAAGTGGAAATTACAAACTTCAGAGGCCTTTTGAAATCTCAAATACACTACACATTTTATGCAGGAAAGCTGTTCTGGAACAGGATGATTAAACTAAGACCCTACACCTGTATGAGGAGGTGAGGTTTAGAGTGGGACAAAGATGATAAAGAGGGAGGGACAGACAGGGGGCTGGCAGGGGAACATGCCTGTTTGGAGAGCAGCCTTCAGGAAGCAGGCCCAAAACAGACAGTAGACTGGGAGAGGCTTCTTCTTTCCTAAAGGGGGAAAAGGGGGACTGGCTTCACAATTGGAATGCAATCAGCACCAAATAACCAGGGACTGTCTAGGGATCCTTCTATGTGGTCTCGTTTGCCAGTCATCCATTGGTACATAGCAAGCATTATTCTCCTGTGAGTATTCAAGCCATGTCAGTATTGGTGCCTGGCCTCAATCTCAGTTGTGACGCTCTACAGAAGGATTGTCAGCCATTGGGCTCTCTAACATAACAGAAACAATGCACTTCACCCGTTTCAATGGTTGCGTTCGTTGAGTCTCTGCTTAAGAATCTCTTCTCTTCTACAGTGTTCTAGGTAGAGCAGATCTGTGGACACAGAGAGAGGTTGATGTGACACCGATCGTAGCTGCTGCTCAGCAGTCAACTAGGAGCTACTGGACATTGACAGAAATGGGAATGTATCTCTTTCATACTTTTATTGGTGACATTTATAAAAGTGAGCCAGTTTGTGGTCAGGAAGGAGAGAGACTGTTCCTTTGAGCTGTCTGATATATGAGACAGAGTAGAGAGGAGAGGAGACCCCAAAGAGACACAGGTAATGCTCGGAAGCACAATGTCAACTGATTTTTATTTCTTCTACATAAGATGTAAATGACATTGACAACACTAGGCTGGAACCAGTGAGGCATCAACACACACTGACAGTCATTATTATAAAAACAACAATGCTGGGAACATTCAATGTTCAATGACCATGTTCTTTATCTCTTTTTGACTAACAGAAGAAATCATATTTCCTAAGGCACTGTTGGTGGTAGCTATCCAATGAGGCTTAAAATATCTGATTGACAGCACTGGCATAAATACCATAATGCCATTTATTAGTATGTAATCAACAGTGGAGCCAATCAGCCAATCATAAGCCATGGACAAGTGGCAACCAGTTAGAATGAGTTAAAGGTGTGAAACAAGGGGCAACCTTGAACATGATAGTTTCACACCCACCAGACTTACATTGGTAGACTTTGCATTTGTAGAGCACACAATGTGACACGTATCACCTAGCTGTGCGTGCGATTCAGTCAGACATGGCTGTGTCAGGACAGGACCAATGTTTCTGCTCAATGGAACACAGAGCTGATAATATTCATGTTGAGCCGCTAGCACTCCCATCACAAAATATTGAAATTAAACAGGAAATGCTGCACTGCTGTACACGTCTGCCAGAGTTTGATCTGATTGTTCTTGTGCCGTCACAGAAGTGTTTTGTTTTTGTTGCCGAACATCTCTGATGAAACCTGAAGCAAGTCACCTGAAATAAGGCCTTTTCTTAATGCCCTGAATGAGCTTGTTTTTGTGCTGGTCAACCCTTCCTAGAACTTCCAAAGACTTGGACGATGTGTTATAGGTGTTTGTGTAGATCCATTGCTGTACTCTTGCAGAGAGCCATATTGATTGTGAGAGCATGGAATGGTAGTTTGGTGGTCTAGTGACAGAAGTTGTTAAAGAGAGAAGGCAGAGGTAATCCAGGTGGCTTCTACCTGTGTCTACATGATGCCTATAGGCCTCTGCTCTGAATGCAGCCTGTTGGATTCTGCCAAATAGAGTTTTCTGCTCAAATGACTAGTCTGGGGGCAATGTTTCTACAGAGAAGGAGGGAGAGAGAGAGAGAGAGAGAGAGAGAGAGAGAGAGAGAGAGAGAGAGAGGGAAGGAGGGAGAAAGAGAGCAGGAGAGAGAGGTAGAAGGAGAGAGCGAAAGAGCAAGAGAGGGAGAGAGAGAGCATGACAGGGAGAGAGATTGAGAGAGCTATTGCATTTGTATTTAGGCAGCAGCTACCGTTCCTGGGGTCCAAACACATTAGGCAGGACGTGAGGAGGTTACAGATGCAGGATCTTAATTTGAACCAGCTTGCTACAGCAGGAAAATAATTCTGCAGCAACCAACAGGAAATGTGAATAATTATAATTAATGGATTTCTTTTGTGGGTAATACATTATTCGTAAGGGGAAATCAAGTCTGACATTTCAAAGTGGAAATTACAAACTTCAGAAACCTTTTTAAACCTCAAATACACTACTATTTAAAAATGTCTTGCATCGCAGGAAAGTTCTCCCACAACAGGGCGATCAAATTAAGATCCTACATCTGTAGAGGAAAAGGGAGAAGGATAGAGAGAGACACTTTGTCACAGATTTAGCTTTTAAGGAGTATTTAAATATGACAGGACACAATTATCCTCGGCGATGTCATCCGCTGCAGATGTGCTCGCTGAAATAATTCCACACTGTTCCTTTCAGCGTGGCGTGCGAGCTAACTCATCAGAGAAACAAATGTCAACCCGTTCCGTCGTGTTTATGCAGCTGTGTCTAACATAATAAACAAAAATAAGATCATTTGGAATTCAGCACAAACATAGAGATCAAAATGTCTGATTTCACTGCCACTAACATCCCGTGAAGGCAGGCAAGGCGTGCTCCAGAGTTTCATTATGCTACTGTGTTTATGCTAAACAGGTAATTTTCCAACAAGGTTTCTACTTAACAGACCAAGAGGAAAGAAACCTATTCCCTGGAATTGGCAAGAGGAGGGAAACACACGTAGGTTACCCATCTTATACATGCTGCAGCTTTCAGTGTTTACATACACAGGTTGGAATAACATTTGAATGTGACAGAGGCCTTTCTGTTGAATACAGCAATGGAACAAGTCTCTCAAAGTATAAACTTAAGCTCATTTCAATATTCTGAAAAAGTATTGTACCAAGCATAGCTCAACAAAACACATCAGAATAAGATGCCAACACAAGTGACTAATCTTGGTACACATTCTGTTGCATGTGCTCTATGTGTGTGTGGACATACAGCTATAAGCCAAACACTTACATTGATAATCCTAAGTGAAACCACACTCAGACTGAGAGTCATTGGAGTGTAGAGGTGGTGTTCCAACTCCACACCAGCAGCTCTAATCCTCCCCCGAGCAGGCCAGTGTGCCAACAGTCCTAACAAAGGGCCGTTTAAGCACTGCTCTGTGTGTAAATCCACATAAGGTAACGTAGAACGTGTTAAAAGGGGTTAAGAGTGGCACTTGATGAACAATGCTGTGGGATGAGGAGGGGATGAGAAGGGTGCTTTTCTCCCTGCTGAAGGGTTTTCATAAGAGGACTTGTAATTTGCAGTAAGAGCCACTTCATCCGCCCCCTTACCCAACACCACCTCAGCCCTCCAGCCGTGCGGATAAAGGACAGCTCCTGTCCTGTCCACACAGGCATACTTATCTCCTAGCTAATGAAAGTGCCTGATGACCATCTCCTTTGTGGGTGTTTACAGGGACACAAGTGAAGAGTGGAGCTCCGGATAGAACCGCAGCCACTAGATTGTAACTGAAGTGACTCTTCAGTCCCTGATCCCTTTCTTCTCCAAGACTCCTCTACACACTACACTGGCTGGTTGAATGGTGGGTCTGATTTACAGGTTTTGTTAACACAAGACTAAGTGGAGATTTGTCAAATTGGATGACAAACCACTTCTGGAACGCTTAACTTACTGGAATTTGAATACTGTACATCAAGGGTTGATTTGAGTGCAGTAGTGGTCTAGGCTGTGTATCAGTCCAGCTCGGTAAGTGACAGTAGTGTAACAGTGAGGTGACATCAGATGATGGCGGCCAGCTGGGGAGCAAGGTCAGGGACAGACCAGAGGAGGGATGGATGGAGGGAGAGAGAGGGGGGACAGACACATTTGTAGCAGATGGAGCGGGGAGGGGGTGTGGGGGGGAACGATTGTCTCGAGATCTCCACTCTTCACCCACTCCTGCTTTCATGAGCCTTTTGACTCGGGGCCCAGAGAGACAGACAGAGAGCGAGCATCTCTCTGGAGCCTGGCCGGGCCTGGCAGATCCTGGCAGCGGTGGGCAGTGGGGACTGAGGGAAGAGTCCCACTGTCACAGCTGTCCCAGCCAAGGGAGGTGGCGGGATGGCAGTTGCCCTCCTTTGTTCCATTCTTCCCACCTGTGGATGGAGGAGGAGTAGGCAGGAACCTGCTACAGATACAATACTTCATAAACGGATGTGCACCTTAAGCAGTTCTAAGTTGATATGATAAACAAGTCTAACTAAATAAAACGTGATTAAATACTTAAGGCATAAACATGGAGCTTTCTGTTCAACCATACAGTATATGTCCATTTCATATCTGAGGGGCATTCATTTTCCTTTTTTTCTCCAGGTTAATATTTTTCTGCTTTACCACGTTGTACTGCCACTGCTGGTTTACAAATGTGCCCTGTGGTCAATGTAAAGTATTAGAGCATGTGTTCTCGTCATGATGAAAATCTCCATCTACATACAAGTGGGAGTGGAAGCGATGTGGATTGTGAGTAAGTGAAGCCAGGATCAGGACGGATCCAATATAAAGACTTCAATCAGATTAAATCAGATTAAGCATTAGCCGGCGATAGCAGACAACCGCATCGCGGATGGTTTGGAAGTGTTGGAGGTGGAACTGCATTGGAGCCGTCAAATCGGTGATCAGCTGATTTTGCGATTATTGTCACTAAGACACACTCGACCCACTCGCGTTAGAGGTTCAGAAGGAGGTTATATAGAAATAATTGAAAATTATTCAAATAAATAATGAGGGTTTCTATCATCATAATGGAGACGATCCAGTCTTTGGAAAAAGGCTGCATGGGATTACAGACTCCGTATAGCCAATGGCAACGTCCGCTTTAGGTATTATGCCAGGAGCCACTTGTAGATTTGACAGCCAAAACAACCACTATGCGGATGGTGGCTAAAGTGGGTCTAATTGAATAGAGCTCAAGTGAGGTTTAAATGTGCTTATGTGACTTAAACCAGTGAATCATTTGTGACCTAAATAAATGGAGATTAGGAAAATACCCTCACTATAGCATCATTGTAATTCCGTTGGCTGGGGTTTATGGCTAATAACTGAAGTATTAGGTGCAAATTCAATGAGTATATATTTCCTGGGGTTTTATCTCCAATTCTAAAACCATACTAGAAATGTTTGAAGAGGCAAAATACATCATCTATACAGTTGAAGTCGGAAGTTTACATACACTTAGTTTGTGGGCACTATTTAATGAAGCTGCCAGTTGAGGACTTGTGAGGCATCTGTTTCTCAAACTAAAGTCTCTAATGTACATGTCCTCTTGCTCAGTTGTGCACTGGGGCCTCCCACTCCTCTTTATATTCTGGTTAGAGCCAGTTTGCGTGGTTCTGTGAAGGGAGTATTACACAACGTTGTACGAGATCTTCAGCTTCTTGTCAATTTCTCGTGTTTCCTTCCTGAGCGGTATGACGGCTGCGTGGTCCCATGGTGTTTATACTTGCATACTATTGTATGTACAGATGGACGTTGTACCGTCAGGTGTTTGGAAATTGCTCCCAAGGATGAACCAGACTTGTGGAGGTCTACAATTTTTTTCTGACGTCTTGACTGATTTCCCCATGATGTCAAGCAAAGAGGCACTGAGTTTAAAGGTAGGCCTTGAAATACATCCACAGGTACACCTCCAATTGACTCAAATGATGTCAATTAGCCTATCAGAAGCTCCTAAATCCATGACACCATTGGAATTGTGATACAGTGAATTATAAGTGAAATAATCTGTCTGTTAACAATTGTTGGAAAATTTAACCGACTTGCCAAAACTATAGTTTGTTAACAAGAAATTAGTGGAGTGGTTGAAAAACAAGTTTTAATGACTCCAACCTAAGTGTATGAAAACTTCCGACTTCAACTGTATACGTATATATATCTGTGTGTGTTTTTGTCTCTTCAAACAAAAGAAAGAACACAGAAGTGGCTTCTACCTGTGTCTACATGATGTCTATGGGCCTTTGCTCTGACTGCAGCCTGTTGGATTCTGCCAAATACAGGTTTCTGCTCAAATGACTCAATGTATATAACAAGTCTAGAGACAGTGTTTCTACAGAGATGGAGGAAGATAGTGAAAGAAAGGAAGCGAGAGAGCGAGAAAGGGAGGGAGAAAGAGAGAGATGTAGAAAGAGAGAGAGACAAGAGAGAGAGAGAGAAAGAGAGACACAGCGAGAGACAGAGAGAGAGAGAGAGAGAGAGAGAGAGAGAGAGAGAGAGCGGGAGGAAGGGAGAAAGAGAGATGTAGAAAAGAGAGAGACAGAGAGAGACAGAGACAGAGAGAGGGAGAGAGAGAGAGAGAGAGAGAGAGGGGGAGGGAGGGAGGGAGAGAGAGAGAGAGAGAGCGGGAGGGAGAGAGGGAGGGAGGGAGAAATAGAGCTATACTAAGGGAGCTTAGAGAACAAAACTCAAACTTCATTAATCCAAGCCCTACGTGCAATCCGAACCTCTTTGACTCCAGCGAAAGATGCAACTCCTACCCTAACATTAGCCTGAACCTAAACCCCTAACACATACCTCACTGTAAACCAGGGGTAAGATTGCCATCAAAACTTGTTCCACAGTAATTCTACCCTGCTGTCTACTCAAAGATGTCTGCTTCTTAAATCATCTTGAGATGGAACTCAACTCTACAGTCGGTCACACATACAGAATTACAAGTTGTTGTTCTGGGGCTATTTAAGGTGTTGTTCTGGGGCTATTCAAGGTTTTGTTCTGGGGTCTATTCAAGGTGTTGTTCTGGGTCTATTCAAGGTGTTGTTCTGGGTCTATTCAAGGTGTTGTTCTGGGGCTATTCAAGGTGTTGTTCTGGGGCTATTCAAGGTGTTGTTCTGGGGCTATTCAAGGTGTTGTTCTGGGGCTATTCAAGGTGTTGTTCTGGGGCTATTCAAGGTGTTGTTCTGGGGCTATTCAAGGTGTCTTTCTGGGGCTATTCAAGGTGTTGTTCTGGGGCTATTCAAGGTGTTGTTCTGGGGCTATTCAAGGTGTTGTTCTGGGGCTATTCAAGGTGTTGTTCTGGGGCTATTCAAGGTGTTGTTCTGGGGCTATTCAAGGAGTTGTTCTGGGGCTATTCAAGGTGTTGTTCTGGGGCTATTCAAGGTGTTCTGGGGCTATTCAAGGAGTTGTTCTGGGGCTATTCAAGGGCTTTTCCACATTTCATTCTAATAAGAAAAACTATAGCACACGAGAGAGATTTGATGATGATTTTATGAACCAAAAAGCAATGTGTAAATCTGATGTATTTATTTTCACATAAATGCTTTTCCTGGTCTAAATGTATAAAACACTGTCGGTATTTATGGTGCAAATGTATGTGGTAAAAAAAAAAAAATTCCACACAAGTCCAAATAAGCAAATCCATATTCTGTTTAAAGGTCTATATGTTCTACTTAGCTGGTAGTCTGCCTAGTCCAGTCCATTGTCTGTAGGTTGGGATGCAGGCCTAGTACAGACCTGAGGGGGTGTGAGGCAAGCTGGGCACGACAGGACAGTGAGTGTTCAATATTTGATCATAGCGAGCACTCGCCGAGGGGCTGGGGGGAGGAATGAAGACAGCACAGTGTGTAGGGGGAAAATTCATGTAAGTGCTGCATTCACATTAAATACACTGTCTGGAAAAACTTGTAGCCCCACGTATTATAACAGGCTACGGTCTCTGAGAGGTGAACAGTCTCCTCATCTACCCATTTCCATTGATTAATCTCAACAAGTCATTTATTAGTATGGATTCACTCCATATAATAGCGCTAAAAACAATGTCTCTTATTAAATAATTATTTCAGTACAATCAGCAGGTGTATCATTCTATCAGGTTTGAAAAAGTGTTTATGTTTTTTGTAAATCATTTTCTTTAACAAAACAAAAAACACTGGCATGTTCTGATCTCACCTACAATTGTTAGGATTTGTGATATACTAAAAATCTACAAATATTCTCAGGCCAGTTAGCTATATTTTTCTCACCAGAAATCATCGATATACATTTCTCTGTGCTTAAATGTTCTTGTTCATTTTAGTAGAGAACATGCACAGCCTTGTGCAGAACAGATCCTCTGATTGGCTGTCGCCTCTACGTGTAGCTCTAGCCTGGAGACGTCAGCTTAATTAGCCGTAAAATGAGCAAAAGCAAATATTTCTCAGGTTTAAAGAGGAGTGTGAAGCCCAGCCACACAATGGAGATGCACCTTGTATTGGATCTGCTGGAGTAGTCTGACAGCCACTATACAGATGACAGGATGGTGACAGGACAGCCTGGGGATGAGGGGTCCAGCGTGTTCATCAATACAGTTATTAGTTACTGTAATCATCTTATTGCAACCCAATCTCTTAGATCATTTGTCACTATTATGCCATAATAGCATCAAATATGTCAGGTATGTTGAAAGGCTATCCAAATAATAAAATCAAATGTTATTTATTTGTCACGTGCGCCAAATACAACTTACCCTGAAATGCTTCTTTTAAACTAGGCAAGTCAGTTCAGAAAAAAATATTATTTACAATGACAGCCAACACTGGCCCAATTGCACAATGTCCTATGGGACTACTAATCACAGCCAGTTGTGATACAGCCTGGATTTGTACCTGGTTGTCTGTAGTGCCACCTCTAACACTGAGATGTAGTGTCTTAGACCACTGCACCTCTCGGTGTGCCCTAAGTGGCACAAGCCCTAAATAGAGTTAAGAAAACAATTACTAAATAAACTAATGTCAAAAATAAAATAAAAACTAATACAATAAAATAACAATAACGAGGCTATATAGGAGGGGGTACAGGTACAGAGTCAGTGTGGAGGCTATATAGGAGGGGGTACAGGTACAGAGTCAGTGTGGAGGTTATATACAGGGGGTACATGTACCGAGTCAGTGTGGAGGCTATATACAGGGGGTACCGGTACCGAGTCAGTGTGGAGGCTATATACAGGGGGTACCGGTACCGAGTCAGTGTGGAGGCTATATACACGGGGTACTGGTACCGAGTCAGTGTGGAGGCTATATACAGGGGGTACCGGTACCGAGTCAGTGTGGAGGCTATATACAGGGGGTACCGGTACCGAGTCAGTGTGGAGGCTATATACAGGGGGTACCGGTACCAAGTCAGTGTGGAGGCTATATACAGGGGGTACCGCTACAGAGTCAGTGTGGAGGCTATATACAGGGGGTACTGGTACCGGGTCAGTGTGGAGGCTATATACAGGGGGTACCGCTACAGAGTCAGTGTGGAGGCTATATACAGGGGGTACCGCTACAGAGTCAGTGTGGAGGCTATATACAGGCGGTACCGGTACCGAGTCAATGTGGAGGCTATATACAGGCGGTACCGGTACCGAGTCAATGTGGAGGCTATATACAGGGGGTACAGGAACCGAGTCAGTGTGGAGGCTAAATACAGGGGGTACCGGTACCGAGTCAGTGTGGAGGCTATATACAGGGGGTACCGGTACCGTGTCAGTGTGGAGGCTATATACAGGGGGTACTGGTACCGGGTCAGTGTGGAGGCTATATACAGGGGGTACCGGTACCGAGTCAGTGTGGAGGCTATATACAGGGGGTACCGGTACCGAGTCTATGAGGAGGCTATATACAGGGGGTACAGGTACATAGTCAGTGTGGAGGCTGTATACAGGGGGTACCGGTACAGAGTCAGTGTGGAGGCTATATACAGGGGGTACCGGTACCGAGTCAGTGTGGAGGCTATATACAGGGGGTACCGGTACCGAGTCAGTGTGGAGGCTATATACAGGGGGTACCGGTACCGAGTCAGTGTGGAGGCTATATACAGGGGGTACCGGTACCGAGTCAGTGTGGAGGCTATATACAGGGGGTACCGGTACCGAGTCAGTGTGGAGGCTATATACAGGGGGTACCGGTACCGAGTCAGTGTGGAGGCTGTACAGGGGGTACCGGTACCGAGTCAGTGTGGAGGCTGAATACAGGGGGTACCGGTACCGAGTCAGTGTGGAGGCTATATACAGGGGGTACCGGTACCGAGTCAGTGTGGAGGCTGTATACAGGGGGTACCGGTACCGAGTCAATGTGGAGGCTATATACAGGGGGTACCGGTACCGAGTCAGTGTGGGGGCTATATACAGGGGGTACCGGTACCGAGTCAGTGTGGAGGCTATATACAGGGGGTACCGGTACCGAGTCAGTGTGGAGGCTATATACAGGGGGTACCGGTACCGAGTCAGTGTGGAGGCTATATACAGGGGCTACCCCTACCGAGTCAGTGTGGAGGCTATATACAGGGGGTACCGGTACCGAGTCAGTGTGGAGGCTATATACAGGGGGTACCGGTACAGAGTCAGTGTGGAGGCTGTATACAGGGGGTACCGGTACAGAGTCAGTGTGGAGGCTATATACAGGGGGTACCGGTACCGAGTCAATGTGGAGGCTATATACAGGGGGCACCGGTACCGAGTCAGTGTGGAGGCTATATACAGGGGCTACCCCTACCGAGTCAGTGTGGAGGCTATATACAGGGGGTACCTGTACCGAGTCAGTGTGGAGGCTATATACAGGGGGTACCGGTACCGAGTCAGTGTGGAGGCTATATACAGGGGGTACCGGTACCGAGTCAGTGTGGATGCTATATACAGGGGGTACCGGTACCGAGTCAGTGTGGAGGCTATATACAGGGGGTACCGGTACCGAGTCAGTGTGGGGGCTGTATACAGGGGGTACCGGTACCGAGTCAGTGTGGAGGCTATATACAGGGGGTACCGGTACCGAGTCAGTGTGGAGGCTGTATACAGGGGGTACCGGTACCGAGTCAGTGTGGAGGCTATATACAGGGGGTACCGGTACCGAGTCAGTGTGGAGGCTATATACAGGGGGTACCGGTACCGAGTCAGTGTGGAGGCTATATACAGGGGGTACCGGTACAGAGTCAGTGTGGAGGCTATATACAGGGGGTACCGGTACCGAGTCAGTGTGGAGGCTGTATACAGGGGGTACCGGTACCGAGTCAATGTGGAGGATATATACAGGGGGTACCGGTACCGAGTCAGTGTGGAGGCTATATACAGGGGGTACCGGTACCGAGTCAGTGTGGAGGCTATATACAGGGGGTATCAGTACCGAGTCAGTGTGGAGGCTATATACAGTGGGTACCCGTACCGAGTCAGTGTGGAGGCTATATACAGGGGGTACCCGTACCGAGTCAGTGTGGAGGCTATATACAGGGGGTACCGGGTACAGAGTCAGTGTGGAGGCTATATACAGGGGGTACCGTACCGAGTCAGTGTGGAGGCTGTATACAGGGGGTACCGGTACCGAGTCAGTGTGGAGGCTATATACAGGGGGTATCAGTACCGAGTCAGTGTGGAGGCTATATACAGGGGGTACCGGTACCGAGTCAGTGTGGAGGCTATATACAGGGGGTACCGGTACCGAGTCAGTGTGGAGGCTATATACAGGGGGTACCGGTACCGAGTCATTGTGGAAGGTATATACAGGGGGTACCGGTACCGAGTCAGTGTGGAGGGTATATACAGGGGGTACCGGTACCGAGTCAGTGTGGAGGGTATATACAGGGGGTACCGGTACCGAGTCAGTGTGTGGGGTACAGGTTAATCAAGGTCATTTGTATCAATCAAATGTATTTATAAAGCTCTTCTTACATCAGCTGATGTCACAATGTGCTGTACAGAAACCCATCCTAAACTGGGGACAGCAAGGAGTCATCAGGCCAGGTAGTCCTGAGGCATGGTCCTAGGGCTCAGGTCCTCCAAGAGAAAGAAAGAAATATAGAAAGAGAGAAAGAGAAAAAGAAAGAGATATAAAGAGAGAAAGAGAGAGAAATTAGAGAGAGCGTACTTAAATTCACACAGGACACCGGATAACAGGAGAAATACTCCAGATATAACAGATTGACCCTAGCCCCCCAACACATAAACTTCTGCACCATAAATACTGGAGGCTGAGACAGGAGGGGTCGGAAGACACTGAGGCCCCATCCGACTATACCCTCGGACATGGCCAAACAGAGCAGGATATAACCCCACCCACTCTGCCAAAGCACAGCCCCCACACCACTAGAGGGATATCTTCAACCACCAACTTACCATCCTGAGACCAGGCCGAGTATAGCCCACAAAGATCTCCGCCATGGCACAACCCAAAGGAGGCTTCAACCCGGACAAGAAGATCACGTCAGTGACTCAACCCACTCAAGCAACGCACCCCTCCTAGGGACGGCATGGAAGAGCACCATTAAGCCAGTGACTCAGCACCTGTAAAAGGGTTAGAGGCAGAGAATCCTAGTGGAGAGAAGGGAACCGGCCAGGCAGAGTCAGCAAGGGAGGTTCGTTGCTTCAGAGCCTTTCCATTCACCTTCACACTCCTGGGCCAGACTACACTCAATCATAGGACCTGCTGAAGAGATGAGTCTTCAATGAAGACTTAAAGGTTGAGTCTCCGTCTCTCACATGGGTAGGCAGACCATTCCATAAAAATGGAACTCTATAGGAGAACGCCCTGCCTCCAGCTGTTTGCTGTAGTGACACCTCTATTTGTACATGCAGGTAGGGGTAAAGTGACTATAATAATACCCCTTAATAATATCAACAGTAACAATATCCCAGGTCTGGAGTTGGTTTTACCCATGACTTCCCTGTTACAGTAGCTCTGTACTGTATGTTAATACATGTGGAGCATTGGGACAATATTTCATTCATCAGGTTTCTCAGACAGGGCCTGACTGGGAATGAAAGTGGCAGTATTTACAAGCAGAGCTCTGCATGGAGATAGCTGGACCTCTGTCCCCTGACGAGACATTTCCAAGCACACAACATGAAGTTCAAGCACAGTTTAAATGAGCTGCGTTTCACAGCTGAAAGGCCACCCAGGGGTTACTGTGTCAGGCAGCTCCAAAAAGAGGGGCACTATCTGGCAGAGCCTTGGTGGGAGGAGTGCCCTAGCTGGTGCGGGATACACTTGCAGACACTTCATGTAGAGTGTTGGTCCCATGTTTCATGAGCTGAAGTGGGGGATCCCGGCAATTTTCCATACGCACAAAAATTATTTCAAATTTGGGCGCAAGTTTGTTAAGGGATACATCCAAACAATGCATCAATAAAGAAATGAAAAACAATCCCCATTATGTAATAATAAATGATGTAGGTCTATTTGTGTGTCCATGTGCTGAGAAGAGGACCTCTTTTCTAAGACCCTCCAACATAAAGGAGCTGTAATGTTAACTAGGCCTTTTGGTGTGCACCAGGGAGGTGGAAGGAGCCATGAATCACACTTAGAGAGGGTGGGTCATGATGGAACAAGTCAGGTTCGGGTGAGAGGACCACTGGGATAGGAAGGGAGTGGAATCTAGGAGAGAGGACCACTGGGATAGGGAGGGTGTGGGGTCCAGGAGAGAGGACCACTGGGATAGGGAGGGAGTGGGGTCCAGGAGAGAGGACCACTGGGATAGGGAGGGAGTGTAATCCAGGAGAGAGGACCACTGGGATAGGGAGGGAGTGGGGTCCAGGAGAGAGGACCACTGGGATAGGGAGGGAGTGTAATCCAGGAGAGAGGACCACTGGGATAGGGAGGGAGTGTAATCCAGGAGAGAGGACCACTGGGATAGGAAGGGAGTGGAATCTAGGAGAGAGGACCACTGGGATAGGGAGGGTGTGGGGTCCAGGAGAGAGGACCACTGGGATAGGGAGGGAGTGGGGTCCAGGAGAGAGGACCACTGTGATAGGGAGGGAGTGGGGTCCAGGAGAGAGGACCACTGGGCTAGGGAGGGAGTGGGGTCCAGGAGAGAGGACCACTAGGATAGGGAGGGAGTGGGGTCCAGGAGAGAGGACCACTGGGATAGGGAGGGAGTGGGGACCAGGAGAGAGGATCACTGGGATAGGGAGGGAGTGGGGTCCAGGAGAGAGGACCACTGGGATAGGGAGGGAGTGGGGTCCAGGAGAGAGGACCACTGGGATAGGGAGGGAGTGGGGTCCAGGAGAGAGGACCACTGGGAATAACCCATCATGCCACTGGTGACCTTTCGAAAGAAAGCTTGTGCCAAGATGACATCACTCCTGAGAGAAAACCCCACCACACTAGGGGTTTTGCAGGCCTGCACTGAAAAGGTGTTGCCTATAGTAACCTTCCATACTATAGCAGGCATGCAGGACACTTGTGCCTATTGTCCCCCCCCCCATTTTTACCATCCTGGTCTGGGCCTCACATTAGCACACAGCACCTTCATGGCTCTGGATTCAGCTGTCCTACTCATCTACTCTGTCATTTAGAATTGTTTATGTTTTTCTCTCAGGACTCAGATGGTTCACTCTTGGAAAACTTTACACTTTCCAGGACTTAAATTAATTGAGTACATTGCAACCTATTACTTTCCCATTGCTATAGTCAGACTGAACTGACAAATCAATGGTGGGAAGAATTAGGCTTTTGCCTCAGTCTGAGTTATAGTCCTCCCTGTGTTTCTGTCCCTGTGGGCTAGCTCTTCTGTTTAGTCTGAGTTAGTCCTCCCTGTGTTGCTGTCCAAGTGGGCTAGCTCTTCTGTTTAGGCTGAGTTAGTCCTCCCTGTGTTGCTGTCCCTGTGGGCTAGCTCTTCTGTTTAGGCTGAGTTAGTCCTCCCGGTGTTTCTATCCCTGTGGGCTAGCTCTTCTGTTTAGTCTGAGTTAGTCCTCCCTGTGTTGCTGTCCCTGTGGGCTAGCTCTTCTGTTTAGGCTGAGTTAGTCCTCCCGGTGTTTCTGTCCCTGTGGGCGAGCTCTTCTGTTTAGTCTGAGTTAGTCCTCCCTGTGTTGCTGTCCCTGTGGGCTAGCTCTTCTGTTTAGGCTGAGTTAGTCCTCCCGGTGTTTCTGTCCCTGTGGGCTAGCTCTTCTGTTTAGTCTGAGTTAGTCCTCCCTGTGTTGCTGTCCCTGTGGGCTAGCTCTTCTGTTTAGTCTGAGTTAGTGCTCCCTGTGTTGCTGTCCCTGTGGGCTAGCTCTTCTGTTTAGTCTGAGTTAGTCCTCCCTGTGTTGCTGTCCCTGTGGGCTAGCTCTTCTGTTTTGCCTGAGTTAGTCCTCCCTGTGTTGCTGTCCCTGTGGGCTAGCTCTTCTGTTTATCCACCAGTAGGTGAGTCCTGGGTCCATTCATTCAGACACCTTTAGGGTTTACAGGGTGTCACAGCAAACGAGACATCAACCCAACCAGCCTGTCAAAAATTCACAGCCTGCTCTTTTTGCACATTCAAATCAAATCAAATCAAATTTTATTTGTCACATACACATGGTTAGCAGATGTTAATGCAAGTGTAGCGAAATGCTTGTGCTTCTAGTTCCGACAATGCAGTAATAACCAACAAGTAATCTAACAAACAATTCCTAAACTACTGTCTTATACACAGTGTAAGGGGATAAAGAATATGTACATAAGGATATATGAATGAGTGATGGTACAGAGCAGCATAGGCAAGATACAGTAGATGGTATCGAGTACAGTATATACATATGAGATGAGTATGTAAACAAAGTGGCATAGTTAAAGTGGCTAGTGATACATGTATTACATAAGGATGCAGTCGATGATAAAGAGTACAGTATATACGTATGCATGTGAGATGAATAATGTAGGGTAAGTAACATTATAGAAGGTAGCATTGTTTAAAGTGGCTAGTGATATATTTACATCATTTCCCATCAGTTCCCATTATTAAAGTGGCTGGAGTTGAGTCAGTGTCAGTGTGTTGGCAGCAGCCACTCAATGTTAGTGGTGGCTGTTTAACAGTCTGATGGCCTTGAGATAGAAGCTGTTTTTCAGTCTCTCGGTCCCAGCTTTGATGCACCTGTACTGACCTCGCCTTCTGGATGATAGCGGGATGAACAGGCAGTGGCTCGGGTGGTTGATGTCCTTGATGATCTTTATGGCCTTCCTGTAACATCGGGTGGTGTAGGTGTCCTGGAGGGCAGGTAGTTTGCCCCGGTGATGCGTTGTGCAGACCTCACTACCCTCTGGAGAGCCTTACGGTTGAGGGTGGAGCAGTTGCCGTACCAGGCGGTGATACAGCCCGCCAGGATGCTCTCGATTGTGCATCTGTAGAAGTTTGTGAGTGCTTTTGGTGACAAGCCGAATTTCTTCAGCCTCCTGAGGTTGAAGAGGCGCTGCTGTGCCTTCTTCACGATGCTGTCTGTATGAGTGGACCAATTCAGTTTTTCTGTGATGTGTATGCCGAGGAACTTAAAACTTGCTACTCTCTCCACTACTGTTCCATCGATGTGGATAGGGGGGTGTTCCCTCTGCTGTTTCCTGAAGTCCACAATCATCTCCTTAGTTTTGTTGACGTTGAGTGTGAGGTTATTTTCCTGACACCACACTCCGAGGGCCCTCACCTCCTCTCTGTAGGCCGTCTCGTCGTTGTTGGTAATCAAGCCTACCACTGTTGTGTCGTCCGCAAACTTGATGATTGAGTTGGAGGCGTGCGTGGCCACGCAGTCGTGGGTGAACAGGGAGTACAGGAGAGGGCTCAGAACGCACCCTTGTGGGGCCCCAGTGTTGAGGATCAGCGGGGAGGAGATGTTGTTACCTACCCTCACCACCTGGGGGCGGCCCGTCAGGAAGTCCAGTACCCAGTTGCACAGGGCGGGGTCGAGACCCAGGGTCTCGAGCTTGATGACGAGCTTGGAGGGTACTATGGTGTTGAATGCCGAGCTGTAGTGGATGAACAGCATTCTCACATAGGTATTCCTCTTGTCCAGATGGGTTAGGGCAGTGTGCAGTGTGGTTGAGATTGCATCGTCTGTGGACCTATTTGGGCGGTAAGCAAATTGGAGTGGGTCTAGGGTGTCAGGTAGGGTGGAGGTGATATGGTCCTTGACTAGTCTCTCAAAGCACTTCATGATGACTGAAGTGAATGCTACGGGGCGGTAGTCGTTTAGCTCAGTTACCTTAGCTTTCTTGGGAACAGGAACAATGGTGGCCCTCTTGAAGCATGTGGGAACAGCAGACTGGTATAGGGATTGATTGAATATGTCCGTAAACACACCAGCCAGCTGGTCTGCGCATTCTCTGAGGGCGCGGCTGGGGATGCCGTCTGGGCCTGCAGCCTTGCGAGGGTTAACACGTTTAAATGTTTTACTCACCTCGGCTGCAGTGAAGGAGAGACCGCATGTTTCCGTTGCAGGCCGTGTCAGTGGCACTGTATTGTCCTCAAAGCGGGCAAAAAAGTTATTTAGTCTGCCTGGGAGCAAGACATCCTGGTCCGTGACTGGGCTGGATTTCTTCCTGTAGTCCGTGATTGACTGTAGACCCTGCCACATGCCTCTTGTGTCTGAGCCGTTGAATTGAGATTCTACTTTGTCTCTGTACTGATGCTTAGCTTGTTTGATAGCCTTACGGAGGGAATAGCTGCACTGTTTGTATTCAGTCATGTTACCAGACACCTTGCCCTGATTGAAAGCAGTGGTTCGCGCTTTCAGTTTCACGCAAATGCTGCCATCAATCCACGGTTTCTGGTTAGGGAATGTTTTAATCGTTGCTATGGGAACGACATCTTCAACGCACGTTCTAATGAACTCGCACACCGAATCAGGGTATTCGTCAATGTTGTTATCTGACGCAATACGAAACATGTCCCAGTCCACGTGATGGAAGCAGTCTTGGAGTGTGGAGTCAGCTTGGTCGGACCAGCGTTGGACAGACCTCAGCGTGGGAGCTTCTTTTTTTAGTTTTTGTCTGTAGGCAGGTATCAGCAAAAATGGAGTCGTGGTCAGCTTTTCCGAAAGGGGGGCGGGGCAGGGTCTTATATGCGTCGCGGTAGTTAGAGTAACAGTGATCCAAGGTTTTTCCACCCCTGGTTGCGCAATCGATATGCTGATACAATTTTAGGGAGTCTTGTTTCAGATTAGCCTTGTTAAAATCCCCAGCAACAATGAATGCAGCCTCCGGATAAATGGTTTCCAGTTTGCAAAGAGTTAAATAAAGTTCGTTCAGAGCCATCAAGCCATCGATTCCCAAGGTCTCTCCTCATGCAGTTGCCTGTTGCATGGTCTTTTGCCATGCTGTTGTTGTTTGGAATCTGTTGAGTTTGATGAATTTTCTTATATTATGTGTGTTAAACAGGTTAACTCTCTGTCTCAATAAAATTCAACTCAGACTTGATTGCCCCATAATGCTAGATTAAATCCTTGTTCTACGTATGGAGTCCTGGGTGTTAATGGTGAGGGAGGACTGCTGCCTATCATTAGTCCTGGGAGTATTACAGTAGTTGCCTTGAGACCCCAAGCCAGGCCTCTGACAGACTTTAGGTACATTGGACATGTATGTAGTGTGACACACTATGAGTCAGTGGAATGGTCCCTGGTGTCGGTATGGTGTGGTGGTGCTGGAGAGAAGGGCACTGTTCCGATGCACTGTGCCTGTCAGAGGGGATCTCACTCTGGGTAAGGACTGCTAGAGAGGGACACTGCTGATGAGGAGGACAATGCCCAGTCTATTTAGTCAAAATGACAGAATCGTGGTCATTTCACTGGACAGAAAACATTGCTCTGTATTTAGAGTTTTATTAGGATCCCCATCAGCTGTTGCCAAGGCAACTCTTCCTGGGGTCCACACAGAAAACAAATGTTTGTAAGGGGGTGTGTGTGCTTGTGTGTATGTCAGGGTTTCCATTCAGAAAATGGACAACGTGATCCGGAAGATTTTAATTTGAGAAATGTACCGGACCCATATTCATTGGGTGAGTAACCCATTAGGTTGTCCACCCACATGTATGGAAATTCATCTTAACAGAACATGCAACTCCTGTAATGAAACAGCCAACAAAACATAATTTGCCAAAATACAATTTACAGGAAAATACAATTCAAATCAAATATTTGTCACAGGTGTAGAAATGCTTACTTATGTACAGGGGTAAGAGGCAATTGAGGTAAATTTGTACATACCATGAGTGTACAAAACATTAGGAACACTAGCTCTCTCCATGACATAGACTGACCAGGTGAATCCAGGTGAAAGCTATCATCCCTTATTGATATTACTTGTTAAATCCACTTCAATCAGTGAGATGAAGGTGAGGAGGCAGGTTAGAGAAGGATTTTTAAGCCTTGAGACATTTCAGACATGGACTGTGTATGTGTGCCATTCATAGGGTGAATTGGCAAGACAAAATATTTAAGTGCCTTTGAACGTGGTATGGTAGTAGGAGCCAGGCGCACCTGTTTGAGTGTGTCAAGAACTGCAACGCTGCTGGGTTTTTCACACGCAACAGTTTCCCATGTGTATTAAAAAACCCCTCTAAGAGCCCACTATGCCCTGCGACGAACCATCAAACAGGCAAAGCTCAATACAGGACTAAGATTGAAATCCCGGCTCCGACGCTCGTCTTATGTGGCAGGGCTTGCAAACTATTACAGACTACTAAGGGAAGCATAGCCGTAAGCTGCCCAGTGACACGAGCCTACCAGACGAGCTAAATCACTTCTATGCTCGCTTTGAGGCAAGCAACACTGAGGCATTCATGAGAGCATCAGCTGTTCTGGACGACTGTGTGATCACGCTCTCCGTAGCCAACGTGAGTAAGACCTATAAACAGGTTAACATACACAAGGCTGCTGGGCCAGACGGATTACCAGGACGTGTGCTCCGGGCATGTGCTGACCAACTGGCAGGTGTCTTCACTGACATTTTCAACATGTCCCTGATTGAGTCTGTAATACCAACATGTTTCAAGCAGACCACCATGGTCCCTGTGCCCAAGAACACAAAGGCAACCTGCCTACATGACTACAGACCTGTAGCACTCACGTCCGTAGCCATGAAGTGCTTTGAAAGGTTGGTAATGGCTCACATCAACACCATTATCCCAGAAACCCTAGACCCACTCCAATTTGCATACCGCCCAAACAGTTCAACAGATGATGCAATCTCTATTGCACTCCACACTGCCAATTCCCACCTGGACAAAAGGAACACCTATGTGAGAATGTTATTCATTGACTACAGCTCAGCGTTCAACACCATAGTACCCTCAAAGCTCATCACTAAGCTAAGGAACCTGGGACTAAACACCTCTCTCTGCAACTGGATCCTGGACTTCCTGACAGGCCGCCCCCAGATGGTGAGGCTAGGTAGCAACACATCTGCCATGCTGATCCTCAACACGGGGGCCCCTCAGGGGTGCGTGCTCAGTCCCTTCCTGTACTCCTTGTTCACCCACGACTGCATGGCCAGGCACGACTCCAACACCACCATTAAGTTTGCAGACGACACAACAGTGGCAGGCCTGATCTCCGACAACGACGAGACAGCCTATAGGGAGGAGGTCAGAGACCTGGCCTGGTGGTGTCAGAATAACAACCTATCCCTCAACGTAACCAAGATGAAGAAGATGATTGTGGACTACAGGAAAGGAGCACTGAGCTTGTCCCCATTCTCATCAACGGGGCTGTAGTGGAGCAGGTTGAGAGCTTCAAGTTCCTTGGTGTCCACATCAACAACAAACTAGAATGGTCCAAACACACCATGACAGTCATGAAGAGGGCACGTCAAAACCTATTCCCCCTCAGGAAACTAAAAAGATTTGGCATGGGTCCTGAGATCCTCAAAAGGTTCTACAGCTGCAACATCGAGAGCATCCTGACTGGTTGCATCACTACCTGGTACGGCAATTGCTCAGCCTCAGACTGCAAGACACTACAGAGGGTAGTGCGTACGGCCCAGTACATCACTGGGCAAAGCTGCCTGCCATCCAGGACCTCTACACCAGGCGGTGTCAGAGGAAGTCCATTCTGACAATTCTTCAGGCCTTCCTCTGACACCACCTGGTATAAAGGTCCTGGATTGCAGGGAGCTTGGCCCCAGTGATGTACTGGGCCATACGCACTACCCTCTTGTGGTTGGATGCCAAGCAGTTACCGTACCAAGCAGTGATGGAAGTGTTGTTGCCTACCCTCACCACCTGGGGGCGGCCCATCAGGAAGCATTCTAAACAGGGCACTTGACAGGTTCCATATGTGACAGAGATGAAAAAGTCAGTTGGAAACATAGAAAGAGAGTGACTCTAAAGTGGATGGGTTGCTGATATGACTAGGATTGTGCCTTTGGCTTCTGATCAAATCAAATTAAATCAAATCAAATTTTATTTGTCACATACACATGGTTAGCAGAAGTTAATGCGAGTGTAGCGAAATGCTTGGCTTCTAGTTCCGACAATGCAGTAATAACCAACAAGTAATCTAACTAACAATTCCAAAACTACTGTCTTATACACACAAGTGTAAGGGGATAAAGAATATGTACATAAAGATATATGAATGAGTGATGGTACAGAGCGGCATAGGCAAGATACAGTAGATGGTATCGAGTACAGTATATACATATGAGATGAGTATGTAAACAAAGTGGCAAAGTTAAAGTGGCTAGTGATGTATTTTACATAATTTCCCATCAATTCCCATTATTAAAGTGGCTGGAGTTGAGTCAGTGTGTTGGCAGCAGCCACTCAATGTTAGTGGTGGCTGTTTAACAGTCTGATGGCCTTGAGATAGAAGCTGTTTTTCAGTCCCTCGGTCCCAGCTTTGATGCACCTGTACTGACCTCACCTTCTGGATGATAACGGGGTGAACAGGCAGTGGCTCGGGTGGTTGTTGTCCTTGATGATCTTTATGGCCTTCCTGTAACATGGGGTGGTGTAGGTGTCCTGGAGGGCAGGTAGTTTGCCCCCGGTGATGCGTTGTGCAGACCTCACTACCCTCTGGAGAGCCTTACGGTTGTGGGCGGAGGAGTTGCCGTACCAGGCGGTGATGAAAGAAAGTTGATATGAAAACCATTAGAACAGGAGAGAAATGCTGGTTTCAGTGGCATACATGAAAGTCTTTATAAAATACTTTTATCCACGTTTCAATGGTGGGATTTTGGCTAGGTTCCTTTGAAGGAAGTTAAGACATGCCTCATAATATGAAGTCAAATGTTCAGGTTTCAAACAATTAAGTACATGTTTTCAAAATGCATACTGCCTCCAGCTGACATTGTAAAATGGAGGTGCGCTTCAATTACCAGTTGAGAAAGTTGCTCTTTTAAATTGTTTCACAATGAATGGGTTTACTGCATAAAAGCGCACGTTTCACTCCAGCCGCAACAAGCAGAGGATGATATTCCGCTCAATACAGGCCCTGTATGCAGTGTGAGTGTGATAAATAGACACATGATGACTAAAGAGAATACACACGCACCAATTCAATTCTGTGAAAATGTGCAAATGAACCTATAGACTGATAAGCAAGACGATCAAATGTATTTCCATCGACGAACAGAAAGTATTGTTTGGCAATGGTTTTTTTCTCCCGGTTAATTTAACCTGCAACAATTTCATTTATCGGCTTTTCATTTATTTTATCTGCCAAAAGCTGGCAATTACCGGCTAACGGTAATGTTGAGGGTTTCCCTCACACATGGGTACCAATTATGTAGTGTAGTGTCCGCTTTAAGACATAGTAAGTACATATAGATAGATGCTGATCCAAAGGGAAATGTAACCATGTATAAAGGAGAGAGGTGATCATCAGGTTATCAGTGCAGCTTTCAGCAGACAGAAAGTTATCTCATTCACCTCCCTGTGTCGCTTCTGTGACCAGTCTCACACACAAATGCACCTCTCCTCTGTCTGTCTGCTCTGTCTAGCCTCATTAAAACCCCTCTGGCTTCACCCCGTCTCCAACTATAAGTTTAAAAAAAGACCACAGCTAGATCAACCAAGGAATTAAAGATAAGCAATAAATACTTTTAGCTAATTCCCTAACATCTACTGAATGTGCTGCAAATACATGAATATGACTCAACTTGATATTCTACATTTAGCAGTACAAGAAATCAAGAGTCAACCTTCAAAATCATTCTTTTTTCTTTACAAGACCGTCACTGAACAGTGAGGTCAGTTGCACCAGTCCAACACCGCCCTTCATCTTCTTACTGAAGTGATCCATCAACTCTGTTGCCTCTGATGCTTCATTGTTCAAGCCCAGCATCGCCAGCACCATAAACACTTCTTCACAGCCCCGAATACCAACAGTCCTCTTTCTGGGAAACTGTTTCTGAATCTAATAATTATCCTCTTCATCCTCTTCATTCAGTCTTCAGTGTGTTTGGCTGTGGACTGGGCTGACTGGGCTGTCTGCCAGGCTGGGGCAGAGTTAGAGTCGTCAGGAGGATTACAGTCATACGCAGCGCTCAGCAGGAGGCCGAGCAGCCCGCAATTACCCAGCCCTGCGCGGCGCCTTTGATTTAGAGGAAACTTTCAGAAAATGGCTAAAACGTTGAATAATATGCCATTAGCGACTCCCAGTCCAGTACAGAAAAGAGTCCCCCTCTTTTAGTATACACTCCAAACTGTTTGTTGCAAAGACCGCCATACAATTAGCTACCGGCTGGAAACAACATGAAAATCGAACAATGTTTTATTTCTATTTGTATTCATTTATCCACCGACTAGGCTAAACACCTGGGAGTTGAGCAACCATTTTAATTTATCTTTCCAACTCAGTGGAAGTTATAAAAACCTCTTTGAGAGTTGTTAAGAGGAGTAATCACTTTCCTCCCCCAAAAATATATCCGTATATTCTATTGTGACGGAGCACTGAATTAAATCTTTTCAAACGGAATCTTTTATATGATGGCCTGGATTTTTAAATGAAAATGGGGGTCAACTTCTCTCATTTTCCTGACAAAGGAGTGAAAGAGGGGACTGAGCGGACTTGATGGCTGCAGCAGAAGGTGATGTGATAAAAAGGAGACTGCGAGCGCCGCTCAGCTCACATCAATGCCGCATTGTGAGCTCTGCCTGAGACAAACGAGCACTGGCCACAATCTGAACGCTGTAATTAAATTTCACACAATATGAGGCAGCAAATGACATGTAAATTATGAATGGCGGATTCCTTGCTTTCCATGACAGTGTTAAATAAGGGAGGTGTAAGTGAAATCATTAGATAATGCCGGTTGGGGGGAGGGAGGCTTTTCAAAGGTCGTCTTCGAGGGCCTACAGCCAGCTCTGCTACAAACCGTGTAGTCGGAGACCATTTCAAACGGCACTGGGACAATGAGGAACCCGGCCTTGATTGTGTTTGTCTATCTAGGTATAAAATAGACATTATGGGCATATTGTCCTGCCAACCAAGATGCTCCAGCTTGCTCTGAAGGGAAGTGAGATAAGTGGATGTACTTCACTAGTTCCTTGTTTCTCTCACCAATTACCCCTAAATAAATAGACACAGCCCACTGGCACCAACAATGAAATATAGCTTGAAAGGGAAGAAAAGACCATTTTAAAACCATTGGCATGCATATAAAAGTACTGTTGGGTAATTGCAGGGAGAGAAGGACACAGCGGAGGAGCTGGAGCTTTTCATTCACTGTTTCCTTCAAAAGGAAGAGAAGATCAAAGAAGAAAATAACTGACCCCAGTTCAGAAAAGTGGGTGCTTCATCCACAAAGAGTGACCGTTTTATCCAGGCTTGAATATCAGTCTTATAACACTGTACAATGCTGCATAACATCTTCACATAAACTCCTCAAACCACATAGAATTGAGATCTGTCTCACTAACAAACAAAAATATAAATTCCAAGTGATACAAAATGCAACTATTTTCTTGTAACTACACAAGCAAGGAAACTTTTAAACAAAAAAAGTGCTAATAATGCAACATAAGTTGTCAAGATCACAAGTTTGATCTTGTGAAGTGAAGCTCCCAAAAAATGATTAAAAAGTAATGTGAGCTGCACTGTAGGCTATCATATACAGCCCTAGCCTACTTAATTAGGACAAGTCTCCTTTGAGCCTACTCTGAGGAGAGAAGAGAGAATAGGCAAGCCCACAGTGTTTGTAAGGAAGCTCATTAAAAATACAAAATGCTGCAGAGAGAGAGAGAGAGAGATAGAGAGGGGAGGGAGGGAGAGGGGCGGGAGAGAGAGAGGAGGGGGAGAGAGGGGAGTGAGGGAGAAAGGGGAGAGGGAGAGAGGGGATGGGGAGAGAGAGTGAGGGAGGGAGGGGCGGGGGGAGTGAGTAAGAGGGAGACAGAGAGAGGGACAGAGAGAGGGGGGTGAGAGAGCATCTCTCCCCACACAGCATCTTTCTGCTTGAGTAGCTCCAAGAGGTCTGCAGGATAAATCTCCCTCTCTCGTCTCAAGTAGTTGTCTTGCACCCACCGCCGAAAGAGAAAAGAGCCACAACTTGTTAGTCAACAGCAGCTCTGAGGGGCTGAGGAGGGTGTAGAGGGAGGGGGAAAAGCCACTGTGGATCCACATACTGCACACGGTATTCCAGAGAGAAAGAAACCTCCTCTTCCATGTATCATATCAAAACAGCACAAGATATTTGGGTATGTTGATGGGAAAATCATGATTGAGATGAAGATTTTACTTTATGTTACTCTACAGCAAAAGTGTGAAGTGTGAACATAAAATAATTGTGCAGAAATAGCAATTAACCATAGAAAACCATAGAATCATCAAATATAAGTATTACTTTTGACTTATCTAAAAACAGAAAACGAAGGACACACAGGCTATACATTCTGAATAATAAAGATTGTTGAACACACAAACCACTGTAAGAAAACACTATAAAATCTACCAGTCGTTATCAATGTCTCATCATGACTGTATGAAAACACCACAGATACTTCTCCGGCACTTCAGATAAACCAATGTGACTTTATATTTAACCCTGAGTATCCCCACTTCTCCTCTCATCTCTGTCTGTGTGAGGAGAGTGGAGGGGAGAGAGAGTGGCCCCGGGGCCAGCCCTGTCAGCTCCAAGAGCTCTAGGGCTTGCCTGCACATGGATTAACCCTGATAGAGCCCTGGCCCCCAGGCCACATGGCTGTCCTGAACCGACTTCAGCTAGAGTTCATCCTTATAGACTCAACACCAACTCTCCTCTCCTCTCTGGGCAGGCCCACAACCACTCATATACACTCATGCATATACACTCATACACTCACACCAATGAGGCTATGATTCTCAGTGAAGCCACTTTGCCCTGCTGTGTGGCTAATGGCTACAGCTCCACAGAGATGGCTTCTCGCCCTGTCTTTGAATAGAAAACACAAATAGCTGTATATTATTCAAAGGTAATATTAAAGAAATGCCTGATTATCTTTCTCCTGGTAGAGTTCGAAAACATTAAAACAATGTCAACCGCTCATTCGCCGGCTTTTGAAAAGAGGAAAATTAATTATTTCAAGTACAAGCGCTCCTTTTATGAGCACAGACTTATTTGCATTGAGGAAAATTCAGCAGAAGTAATTGATGCACACTGAATGAACTCAATTTTAATTCCAAATTTCCTCAAAGTCCCCAGGCACACGTGTGTTGGATGCAAGCGGCCAAATAAACAGGCGTAATATGAAAAGGGAACACGAGGAGGGAATATTGCAACAATCAGAGGACAAAAGGAGCGCAAAACAGTTTGAACGCCGCAAATGAATGATGAAGCCTTCATTCAGCCACAGCAGATATACTATGGCAAACTGACAGTTGATGTCTTCATATAAATGTAAGAATTTACATTCTAATTAAAAATAATTTACATCTTAATCACTGTGGTACTCATTGTTCAGTATTTTCCTACAGTAATGAACAACAACACTGTTCTGCTTTTTCAGACAGAAACTTCTGGGAATTATTTGAATATTGTTTACCCATATTAAATGTATGTAGATGCATTTCAAGAGGTATAAAATATCTTACCCAATTTTGAAGGTAGATATTAAGACCCACTTTAAAATATAGGCTGCATACTAAATGGAATGAGTTGGTAAATCGTTGAATTATATATTAGGAGATAGAAATGTCCTGGAAATTCAATTCAATGACTGAAAACAGTATACTTTCCCTAAACAGTTCCTCCTACAAACAAACAAGTTGAGCATGTTGTATTATGTTACTCATGTGAGCCCATCTCCTGAAGATCAGCCCTAAACTCTGACTATTGTGCTAACATTCTCAAAACAGAGCATATCATCTGCTCTATAATCAGGCGCTCCTGGCGACTCCTGCTGCACCTTTGCATGCTGAGAGAGGGCTAAGGTAGAGGGAGAGAGAGAGAGACTTGGAGAAGAACTCTGAGGCAGTTTATGAGAAAAAAAGAGAAGAGGTGGAGGGCATCTCCACAGCATTAAAGGGCCCCACACCCTCTTCCCAGAGGCCCACACTCTAAACTGGACCTGGCCTGGAGAGAGAGGCTCCTCACATGCAACCCTACAAGCACTGATGGAATATGCATGGTCAATGACGCCCTGCTTTTTAATACCCTCGTTCCACTGAGGAAATGTATGCTTATTTTATACCAGATGCCAGGGCTCTCCGTAGACACATTGTGGAGAAGATAAGACGTGTCTTAATTATCAGTAATGAAGCAGGCATAAGCTGCTCACTTAGATATAATATACTAAACAACCTTTTTGGCTGGCAGGGATGATAAAAGGTATCTGTTTCATGAATCATGCTCCATTTAGCCACTGGTCTTTGTGTGGCCTAATGTTGGGAGGATGACTTACAAAGTCAAGCGTAAATGGTGTTAAAGTGTATTAAATTGATTTAGCGTTTTGGGACTGATGTTCCATTATTTTTGCAGTACTAAAGGAGTCTGCTGCGGTTGGTTATCTGAGGGTTGTTATTAGAGGGGATACGGCTGGGATGTGGTCCTCTCCTGTCTAGCTGTATTTCTGAGGGTTGTTATTAGAGGGGATACGGCTGGGATGTGGTCCTCTCCTGTCTAGCTGTATTTCTGAGGGTTGTTATTAGAGGGGATACGGCTGGGTATTTCTGTGGATACGGCTCTCCTGTCTAGCTGTATTTCTGAGGGTTGTTATTAGAGGGGATACGGCTGGGATGTGGTCCTGAGGGTTGTTATTAGAGGGGATACGGCTGGGATGTGGCCCTCTCCTGTCTAGCTGTATTTCTGAGGGTTGTTATTAGAGGGGATACGGCTGGGATGTGGCCCTCTCCTGTCTATCTGTATTTCTGAGGGTTGTTATTAGAGGGGATCCTGGGATGTGGCCCTCTCCTGTCTAGCTGTATTTCTGAGGGTTGTTATTAGAGGGGATACGGCTGGGATGTGGCCCTCTCCTGTCTAGCTGTATTTCTGAGGGTTGTTATTAGAGGGGATACGGCTGGGATGTGGTCCTCTCCTGTCTAGCTGTATTTCTGAGGGTTGTTATTAGAGGGGATACGGCTGGGATGTGGTCCTCTCCTGTCTAGCTGTATTTCTGAGGGTTGTTATTAGAGGGGATACGGCTGGGATGTGGTCCTCTCCTGTCCTGTATTTCTGAGCTGTATTTCTGAGGGTTGTTATTATTTCTGAGGGGATACGGCTGGGATGTGGTCCTCTCCTGTCTCCTGTATTTCTGAGGGTTGTTATTAGAGGGGATACGGCTGGGATGTGGTCCTCTCCTGTCTAGCTGTATTTCTGAGGGTTGTTATTAGAGGGGATACGGCTGGGATGTGGTCCTCTCCTGTCTATCTGTATTTCTGAGGGTTGTTATTAGAGGGGATACGGCTGGGATGTGGTCCTCTCCTGTCTAGCTGTATTTCTGAGGGTTGTTATTGAGGGGGGTTGGTTAGCTGTATTTCTGAGGGTTGTTATTAGAGGGGATACGGCTGGGATGTGGTCCTCTCCTGTCTAGCTGTATTTCTGAGGGTTGTTATTAGAGGGGATACGGCTGGGATGTGGTCCTCTCCTGTCTAGCTGTATTTCTGAGGGTTGTTATTAGAGGGGATACGGCTGGGATGTGGTCCTCTCCTGGGATGTTATTGGTCCTGGGATGTGGTCTCCTGTCTAGCTGTATTTCTGAGGGTTGTTATTAGAGGGGATACGGCTGGGATGTGGTCTGTCTAGCTGTATTTCTGAGGGTTGTTATTAGAGGGGATACGGCCTGTCTAGCTGTGGGATGTGGTCCTCTCCTTTAGCTGTATTTCTGAGGGTTGTTATTAGAGGGGATACGGCTGGGATGTGGTCCTCTCCTGTCTAGCTGTATTTCTGAGGGTTGTTATTAGAGGGGATACGGCTGGGATGTGGTCCTCTCCTGTCTAGCTGTACTTCTCCCCATCTCCTGAAACCCTTTTAACTTCTCTCACACTTTCATCAACACAGTGCAATCAACTAAATCATTTTGGATCCCATTTTTTAAAATTGGCGAAAATCGAAAAAGGCAGATCCTTAAGAGAGTTTAAAGGCAGGAGAGAGAGCCTGGTGTGATGGAGTGGTGAGGGGAGCCAGACAGTCTAACATATATACAGTAGAGGGACGGTTCTCTACTGAGTTCCGTTGGCTAGCGACACAAAGGAACCTTTTTCTGACATGAATTTACTCAAACAAATGTAGCTTAACAACATTATCAATAATATGGTAAACATTGTTGATAAAGAAGAATTAAACACACCACAGTCTAGACTTATATGACCAATGAAATGACACCACCAACACACCAAGTCGCACAAACAGCAACGACAATTCTCATACAAAACGAGTTGGTTTATTCTGTGGAGAACTAGGGGAGAGTGTGGAGAGTGTGTTGGACGCGACAAAGGCGCAACCCCGAGGGAGACAGTGGCCTGTAAATTAACATCTGTTCTGGTTCAACATTCAGCTGAACTGGCGAGCTGTGGCAGAGGTGCCACCAGAAGCATTGTGCCCGTCGCAGCAGAGTGGGAAGCAAAAAGAAAGAGGAGGGAAGTGGGCTACAAAAAGAAGAAAATTAGAAAATGGGGTGATGATGGAAAGAGACAGACAGGATCGAGAGGGACAAAACAAGAGTGGCTGAGACTACTT
Source organism: Oncorhynchus masou masou (assembly GCF_036934945.1). Taxonomy (NCBI): domain Eukaryota; kingdom Metazoa; phylum Chordata; class Actinopteri; order Salmoniformes; family Salmonidae; genus Oncorhynchus; species Oncorhynchus masou. The sequence goes on along the minus strand of NC_088233.1, from coordinate 16,696,348 downwards.
GGTCAACATTTCCCCTAGAGATAGAAAGAAAAACAAAAAGACAAGAGGGAGAATGAGAATGAGAGGACATGAGTTTAGGAATGTAAATGCAAGATTAGTGGGGGTAGAGGAGTGTGTGGCTGGGAAGGAGTGTGTGTTTGTGTGTACACTATATGTGTGTGTGTGCGTGTGTGTGTGTGGGGGGGGTGTGTGTGTGCATACGTGTGTGTGTGTGTGTGTGTGTGTGTGTGTGTGTGTGTGCGTGCGTGTGTGTGTGTGGGTGGGTGGCTGGGTGTGTGTGTGTGTGTGTGTGGGTACAGTATGTGTGTGAGGGTATAGTGTGTGTGTGTGTGTGTGTGTGTGTGTGTGTGTGTGTGTGTGTGGGGGGGGGGGGGTACAGTATGTGTGTGGGTACAGTATGTGTGTGTGTGTGGGGGGGGGTCACAATGTGTGTGTGGGTACAGTATGTGTATGTGTGTGTGTGGGTACAGTATGTGTGTGTGTGTGGGGGGTACAGTATGTGTGTGGGTACAGTGTGTGTGTGGGTACAGTATGTGTGTGGGTACAGTGTGTGTGTGGGTACAGTATGTGTGTGGGTATAGTATGTGTGTGGGTACAGTGTGTGTGTGGGTACAGTATGTGTGTGGGTACAGTGTGTGTGTGTGGGTACAGTGTGTGTGTGGGTACAGTATGTGTGCATGAAAGGATGTCTCAGTAGGACTGTTCAAGTAAAAGCTCTGCTGTAGAGAGTGAGTTGGGATCACATGTCTGGAGAGGCTTTCTTCTTCACTGCTACACATGCTCAGTGGATTGCATTTCAGGGGCTCCAGCATCCAATCTTTGCCATTCACTGAATACGCAATCTCAGCAGCCAAATTTCTTCAATCCGCCACAATGCATGAACAAGCGTGCCACTGAGGAGGCTCTCCTGTAGACTTGACAGGAGAACCAACAATAGCCTCCATGCTGTGGCTGAGCCGAGGTATTGCCCCAGAAAGGATCCACAACATGGATGATTTATTGAGCTAAATGTGAGCACATGATCTCATGTGACACGTGGTATGTTCAGTCATCCACGTGGGTTCAGTATGTTTCATGAGGTGGTGCCTCAACGTTAAGTCACACAATGACAAATGGATGACAGCTCAGGGACCTAAGGAGGGGTTGTCAAGTCATCACCTGCAGGCACGCCATCATTACATTTGTCCATTATAGATTGTAACAGAGGTAATTATTAGGCTGGGAATGGTTAAGACAATGATTTCTCTCAACAGGCGTAATAATAGACAGGCTATGTCAATGAAAGGAAATGTTTTATTTGATTTCAGTCAGGCATTGATGAAAAATACATAATTTCCATACTTTTGATTCAAGTACATTCAGATACACAAGGCTTAAGAGATACGTGCCCTGTTATATCACAATTATACAGTATGTGGGCGTCAGGGTATCATATTGACAGAATATTCACAATAGAAAAAAGTCTCTCACTTGGGTCAAGGGTCGCATTACCTGTTATATTTGCATTACCTGTTCTATTTGCATGCAATGTTCTAACAACTGACCTATTTTCAGAAGTAAAACGGATCATTTTCAGAAGTAAAACTGCTCATTTTCAAAAGTAAAACTGATAATTTTCAGAAGTAAAACTGATCATTTTCCAGGAACTTGCTCTGACTGAGGTAGAGGTACTTTTTCTGAAGAAGAGGGAAATTCTACAACCTGATATAAATACTCTTCAGAATTAGTATATTACATAAATTGTAATTTTGCAGAAATGTTAGAAATGAACAATAGAATAAAATGACTATAACAAACTATATGAAAACTCAATACCTAGAAGAGAGGCTGTGTTACTAGTAGACTACCATTAGATTGCCTTGCTAAGTAACGCATTCGGACAAGACAAAAAGGCAGTGAAGAAAGAAAGAAGAATTTAACTGCATTTCCACCCACTTTCTGTCTTTAAAATGGTTTTGGGCTACGGTCTCGCTAATATAAAAATATTCCAAAAAGGCTGTAAGTTTGCTTGGCTGAGATGATCTGCTTTGACAAATTTAACAGCTCTTTTCCCCTCTCCTAATGCACTTGTCACTCAGTATTAACTGTTCTCATTAATGACAATGGGAAAGTTTATCTTAGGCACACATTTAAAATCATCTGCCGCTTACAATGGTGCTCAAAAATCTCCTACAAAATAGTAGGATCTACTTACACAACCCTTTTTTGAAGTAGTGTTACTCTTTATGCCAGTCCATGAATAATCTATTCACCACAATAAAGTACATTCTTCGGTGATCAATAGACATTATCTTTGCTCAGATACATCTCTATACAGCCCCATTGAATAGCCAGCTACCTGTGTGGTTTGGCTGGATGGTAGCTTTCTGTGCTCAAGAATGAGGGATATTCCAAACCTTGTGTTCAGTGGCTAACTGAAGTGTGTTGATGCTTCATTGCAGATGAAATGTTGAATAAGCAAATATTGTTAACGTTTTCTGTATCAATATTTACCCCAATTAAACAGTTTAAAAAAGTGTTTTTTCACATTGCTAACTTGGTACTTATTATGTTTCATAACAAGTCTCTAACACAAAATACTAAAATACCCATTTTTGCTTGTCCATATGCATTGTTTACTATTAACTGTTTAGTTAAAGCAGTGCCCTTCTCAGATGGCAGGCTTACTTTAGAATCTAACACTCCCCTGCATTCCCCTGAGCAAAACTCAGTTTGGCATTTACCATGGTGAACAGCACCTTAACGGAATTTAATTACTTCCAAGCAATTCACTTTGCGTTTAAAATGCATTCATCGTGTACCATGAATCTACTGTGACCACCACCAGAGTATGGTGCTATACCCCGAGCAGCAGCACTCTTCAAGGGACATTACATCTATATCAGCAGACAGACCAACTACTAAACACTATACTGAAGCACAAAATAAATACTTATTTGGACCTAAACAGGACCTGTACCAAAAGAACAAGACTCTTACAAGACTCTTACAAGACCCAACATAACAGTTATTTGTTATTTGCTATTACTTAAAACTCTATGTTGCTTCAGAAGCACACAGCAAATACAAATACTATTTCCTGATGTGGCTTGAATGAGATTATTTGAAATGTTAATTATCTGGATTCAAATTTGAAAATAGACATAGTATTCTATGATAAATGTTTATGTATTTATGAGCTGTTGAGTTCTCTCCAAAACGAAGGACTATAAAATGCAGGGTTAGATACAACATATTGCAGTCACTGGCCCTGTCCTCGCACACAACTCTACCCCAATGGTCCTGTTGGAGCAGAGCAGCGTCAATCCAAACAAATAGCCTGGCCCCTCCCCCTGGCCCCTGGAACCTCCACTACCCCAACAGACTGTCACTGTGCTGTCTGTGGGAAAGTTAGTTTTAGTTCAGATGCCGGTGGAGACAAAGCAGGAATAGCTCCTGGCTATGGCACTTTTTGTGCAGGATCAAAATTCCACCTTTTGACAACCACCTTTTGACAAGGGCTGCCTCCCCCTTTTACTTGGTTCTGACTGCACTCGCAAACAAGGAGCCATTTCATACACAGCCACCATTTTATGTTAATTTCATAATCATGGATCAACACTACAACATTAACTGGTTCTGGGTGAGCCACAATCAACAAAGTACAAAGAAATACAATGGTGCTAGTTGTTTATAGACCTCTGTCTGCATAGCCAGAACAACAGACAGGAGAGATGCAGCGCTACAATATTCCAACATGTTAGAGGATTAAAAACAACAAGAACATTCCTAAAATGCCTCGAGACATGCCTTGATACACACTAATTCTAACTGTCAAATAGGACCACAAGGGCTCCCGAGTGGTGCAGGGGTCTAAGGCACTGCATCTCAGTGCAAGAGGTGAAACTACAGTCCCTGGTTTCAATCCAGGCTGAATCACATCCGGTTGTGATTAGGAGTCCCATAGGGCGGCACACAATTGGCCCAGCGTCGTCCGGGGTAGGCCTTCATTGTAAATAAGGAGTTGTTCTTAACTGACTTGCCTGTTTTGTTTTTTTTACATTTTTATTTCACCTTTATTTAACCAGGTAGGCTAGTTGAGAACATGTTCTCATTTGCAACTGCGACCTGGCCAAGATAAAGCAAAGCAGTTCAACACATACAGTACAACAACACAGAGTAACACATGGAATAAACAAACATACAGTCAATAACACAGTAGAAAAAGTCTATATACAGTATGTGCAAATGAGGTAAGATAAAGGAGGTAAGGCAATAAATAGGCCAATTATAATATAGCAATTAAACACTGGAATGGTAGATGTGCAGAAGATGAATGTGCAAGTAGAGATACTGGGGTGCAAAGGAGCAAGATAAATAAATAAATACAGTATGGGGATGAGGTATTTACAGATGGGCTATGTACAGGTGCAATGATCTGTGAGCTGCTCTGACAGCTGGTGCTTAAAGTTAGTGAGGGAGATATGAGTCTCCAGCTTCATTGATTTTTGCAGTTCGTTCCAGTTAAATAAAGGATAAACAAAATCCTCAAGCCTCAGGTTTTAATGAGAGCTCAATATCAGAGGACTGTAATCCACTAATGTGAAATGTTTAGTTTTATTTCAGGTCAAATACAGCTTATAGTATATTCTGATGGCTAATATTACTCTTTAATGGTATCTCTCTCTAAAATGCTAAATAAGAAAAAGCTAACTCTACCCTGTGTGATATGTGACCTCCTTGACCACCTTTTCTGTAGAATTTAAAACATACAGTGCCATGAAAAAGTATTTGCTCCCTTTCTGATTTTCTCTACTTTTGCATATTTTTGATACTGAATGTTATCAGATCTTCAACCAAAACCTATTATTAGATTAAGGGTGACCTGAGATTACAAATAACAAAACATATATACTTATTTTATTTATTTAATTAAGAAAGTTATGCAACACCCAATGCTCCTGTGTGAAAAAGTAATTGCCCCTTTACACACAATAACTGGTTGTGCCATCTTTAGCTGCAATGACTCCAACCAAACACTTCCTGTAGTTGTTCATCTTGGACGAGATGGATCCCAGTAAGCCTAGCGAAAAGCAAACACTGCATTCGACAGTAAGAACCTTATACCAACAGTCAAGCATGGTAGTTGAAGTGTGATTGTTTCACACTTCCACCAATGGATCAATGTTTAGAAAAAGGTTGAGAGGATGGGAGTAGAAAAACATTGCTTTTCAGTGCATATGTCTTGCAAAAGCCCTTACGTAAAGAAGTGAAAACAGGTTTTAAGTGGGTGGGGTGTTTAGGTTCAGCTTGAAAGTTATCCACTTAGCAGGAAAGGGAAATGTAATAAAGTCATCCCACCCCCCATCCAGCCCCCCCCCCCCAGCCCCACTTTACTGCACAGTCACAGAGGCACTTGAAATAAAACCTCTACATAATAGATGGTTATTTGATGTATGTTCTAAATAATTTGCTGTGCTGAATGTGCAGTGTGTGGTCTGTTTGCGTGAGATGTCGTGGCCTACACTGAGAACGAGCATTCCACTGAAACACAACAGGGTGAGAAATTCAGAAAGGTGGTCCATCTATAATTCATGTCCAATATTATTTAAAGAATCGCTGCAAACTGTGATGTTGGGGGAGGGGGATCGGCACTTAACAGATGTATAGAATGAACAATGGATCTTTAAAAGCTCTGTGGTGTGAAAAGATGATTTGGTTTTTATTGAACACTCAATTGAACCGATGACCAAATCTAGTCTCTTTGTGAGTCTTCACAGCAAGCTCCGGTAGTTCAGGTAAGGCTGTAGATTATGGGCTCTCTGCCTGGCACGCAACCTCTCACGCACACAGCCACCTGTTCTCAACAATACAGCAGCCATTTGAACGGTGAGGGTCTGAACACGCTGGTGACTTGCCACTCTTTAATTGCTGCTTCTCCACGGAGGCTAAAAGCATTAGCGGTGAAGAGATGGCCTCGGTAAAGAGGAGGGCTCTCTCCTACCCTATTCACGCCTTCCCGAATGTGCTGTGGCTCTAATTAGTTATGACCTGGAAATCACTTAACCAGTCATCTGATTCTAAGCACCACTCAAAATAGCAGCCTGCCATGCTTTGCGTAACAAACTGCGCAATAGGCCCATCAACATTCATCCACTCAGCACGAGAATTGTTTAAGGGGAAAAATGTACGAGATACAGTTTCAACATTCAGAGACACAGACAATCTAAAGCCCTTTCTTAACCCAACCTACCTCCACTATGCTCTCTCCTCTCCTCTTTTGCCTAGCTGGCTGATGCCAACATGTTTCAGGTTAATTTTCAGCCAATATGAGTGGGGATGGAGTGACAGCACCTGACAAAACAGCTCAGAGAAGAGTAGTATTCCAGGTGACAAGAACCTGAACTGGCTACCCAAACTCCTGCAGCTCGGGTTGTAGGGGAGAACTTCAGACATTAGGAATTGTTCGCAATTGGTTGTAAGGGGAGGGATAGTTATAAGTGCAGAGCTCTAGAAACACTTAACATTTAATTTAGGAAGAAAAGGTGTTAAAACGCATTATGCTTGTCATACTCCATCATATTCTGCTTTCAATCCGAACTGAGAGGGCTCCAAAATTATGGACAGAGAGTGAATGGATGTTGGAGTGCCAAAACACTGCTACTCTAGCAAACCTTTCATTTATTTTGGTACTGTTACGATGGTAAGGCCCAGGAGTTTTTTTCTGAGAACATGGCCTGACCAGGTAAAACTCTGGGCACTTGTTATGACCTGATCTGGTCACAGGTTAGGTCACATGACCAGGATTACTCCTTGTCCTACTAATGATGTAGCCTCTAATCTGAAACTAGCACCTCGAGCACAGGTAAGAAAATAATTTACATTCCTAAACAAAGTCAGGTTAATTTGACACAGATCCTAAAGCTCAGTCTTAACCCCCGACCCCATCGTGTTTAGTCTTAAGTGTTGGGACTTAGAAGCACTTAAGTTTTCTATAATTGTCTATCTGTTGCATTCTTACCCTTGGTGACCCGGGTGAGCAGCTGCATTGTGAAATGAATGACAGACAGGAAAGAAGCCCTAATCTTCAGCCTCACTACACCTCATACCTCACCTTCCCTGACTGATATAGCCACAGCCCCAGGCCTAACACTGCCTACAGGGACTCCTGGGTAATGAGTCCTCGTCAACCTGTATCTGAACTCTACTGTACCTGTCTGTCTGTCCACGGCAAACATGTGTGGCTGTGTGTACTGAGGCCGCCATTTGAAGTTTTGGTGTCGTGCCATATGAAAGTGGTGATGCAAGTTTACTTCAATATGCTCATCAACATAACGATTATATAAATTACATGATGTGCACTATTGTACTTACAGTAAAAGTCAAAAGTTTGGACACACCTATTGATTCCACAGTTTTTCGTTATGTTTACTATTTTCTACATTGTAGAATAATAGTGAAGACATCAAAACTATGAAATAACACATATGGAATCATGTAGTTACCAAAAAAGAGATAAATAAATCCAAATATATTTTATATGAGATTCTTCAAAGTAGCCACCCTTTGCACACTCTTGGCACTCTCTCAACCAGATTCATGAGGTAGTCACCTGGAATGCATTTGAATTAACAGGTGTGCCTCGTTAACAGTTAATTTGTTGAATTTCATTCCTTCTTAATGCGTTTGAGCCAATCAGTTGTGACAAGGTACGGGTGGTATACAGAAGATAACCCTATTTGGTCAAAGACCATATTATGGCAAGAACAGCTCAAATAAGCAAAGAGAAACGACAGTCCATCATTACTTTAAAACTTCTTAGGGCCCACCTCCCACGTGGCGCAGTGGTTAAGGGCGCTGTACTGCAGCGCCAGCTGTGCCATCAGAGACTCTGGGTTCGCGCCCAGGCTCTGTTGTAACCGGCCGCGACCGGGAGGTCCGTGGGGCGACCAACAATTGGCCTAGCGTTGTCCGGGTTAGGGAGGGCCTGGCCGGTAGAGATGTCCTTGTCTCATCGCGCCCCAGCGACTCCTGTGGCAGGCCGGGCGCAGTACACGCTAACCAAGATTGCCAGGTGCACGGTGTTTCCTCCGACACATTGGTGCGGCTGGCTTCCAGGTTGGATGGCGCTGTGTTAAGAAGCAGTACAGCTGGTTGGGTTGTGTATTGCTTGGGTTTGTTTTTCAACATGACTTTCAACCTTTGTCTTCCCGGGTCCGTACGGGAGTTGTAGCGATGAGACAAGATAGTAGCTACTAAAAAACAATTGGATACCACGAAAAAGGGGTAAACAAAATATAATAATAATAAATAAAAAACTTCTTAGGGCTAGGCTCATTTTATCTCCACTTCCTGCCTGAATGAAGTGCCCAAAGTAAACTGCCTGTAGCTCAGGCCCTGAAGCCAGGATATGCATATAATCGGTACCATTGGAAAGAAAACACTTTGACGTTTGTAGAAATGTTAACATAATGTAGGAGAATATAACACAATAGATATAGTGGGAGAAAATCCCCCCCAAAAATCGCCCTGTTTTTTTTCTTTTAGAAATGCAAGAGAAAGCTAATATTGTAAAATAGCTCCCTGGATGCAATTCCTATTGCTTCCACAGGGTGTCAGCAGTCTATGTTCAAGGTTTCAGGCTTGTAACTTCAAAAACTAATAAGAAATTACAGTTTCAGTAGAAGGACGCAGTCTTGGAAATCTGTGTTTGCATGAAGAAATTATGCACCTGCTAAAATCGGTTTCCTATTGAACATACTTCTTTCCAAAATACATTTTCTAGTTTAATTACATTTTCGGTTATCTGAGGAGTAAATAGAAACTCATATTGACTTGTTGAAACAAAGTTTAGGGGTAGATTTTCGGATTCCTTTCTCTGCAAGTTGAACTAGTTGATTACTCAAATCGATGGTGCCAACTAAACAGATTTTTGGGATATAAAGGAGATCTTATCTAACAAAACAACACTACATGTTGTAGCTGGAACCATTTGGATGACAAATCAGACGAAGATTTTCAAAAAGTAAGTGAATATTTCATCTTTAAATGTGAATGTATGAAACCTGTGGAGGTGGAAAAATGTTTTGATGTCGTCCTCAAACAATCACATGGTATGATTTCGCTGTAATAGCTGCTGTAAATTGGACAGTGAATTACAATTTATTTGAATTATGCACCCTCCAGTTTCCTCATTAAGACATGAATGTGAGTCAATCTGGAACATTTCAAGAATATTAAATGTTTCAAGTGCAGCTGCAAAAACCATCAAGCGCTATGATGAAACTAGCTCTCGTGAGGACCGCCACAGGAAAGGAAGACCCAGAGTTACCTCTGCTGCAGAGGATAAGTAAATTCAAGTTAACTGCACCTCAGATTTCAGCCCAAATAAATGCTTCACAGAGTTCAAGTAGCAGAAGCATCTCAACATCAACTGTTCAGAGGAGACTGTGTTAATCAGGGCTTCATGGTCAAATTGCTGCAAAGAAACCACTACTAAAGGACACCAATAAGAAGAAGAGACTTGCTTGGGCCAAGAAACACGAGCAATGGACATTAAACCAGTGGAAATCTGTCCTTTGGTCTGATGAGTCCAAATTTTAGATTTTTGTTTCCAACAGCTGTGCCTTTGTGAGACGCAAATTAGGTGAATGAATGATCTCCGCATGTGGGGTTTCCGCCATGAAGCATGGAGGAGGTGGTGTGATGGTATGGGTGTGTTTTGCTGGTGACACTGTCTGTGATTATTTAGAATTCAAGGCACACTTAACCAGCATGGCTACCACAGCATTCTGCAGCGATACGCCATCCCATCTGGTTTGCACTTAGTGGGACTATCATTTGTTTTTCAACAGAAAAATGACCCAAAACACACCTCCAGGCTGTGTAAGGGCTATTTGACCAAGAAGGAGAGTGATGGAGTGCTGCATCAGATGACCTGGCCTCCACAATCACCAGACCTCAACCCAATTTAGATGGTTTTCAATGAGTTGAAACTCAGAGTGAAGGAAAAGCAGCCAACAAGTGCTCAGCATATGTGGGAACTCCTTCAAGACTGTTGGAAAAGCATTCCAGGTGAAGCTGGTTGAGAGAATGCCAAGAGTGAGCAAAGCTGTCATCGAGGCAAAGTGTGGCTAGTGATGAATTTAAAATATATTTTAATTTGTTTAAAACTGTTGTGGTTACTACATCATTCCATATGTGGTATTTCATAGTTTTGATGTCTTCACTATTATTCTACAATGTTGACTGGTAATGTGTATCCTATCGAACTCCCTAAGGGCTACTTTCATACTTCTTCATTGGCTAGCTATGAGTGAGAGACCCAGTACAACTGCCTCCCACCTTCAGCAGCCATTAGCCTGCTCAACCCCTAGCTACCTTCCATTGATCAGCTGCAGCCTGTCAATCATGTCAGATGGAACATCACACACTGCTGAGGCTCCAAACACACAGTCACACTAGTGACCTAAACCAGATGTGCTTGATATGCCCTCAACCTGAATATTTGTAATATTAGTCTGTCTGTCTGTCTGTCTGTCTGTCTGTCTGTCTGTCTGTCTGTCTGTCTGTCTGTCTGTTTGTCTGTCTGTCTAGTTGGAAATATGATCTTTATCTCCTTTGTCAAGCTCAGCCAGCCTGGCATGAGTGACAACCCAACAGGACCTGAGATAAAGTAGGGAGATCAATTCAAAACCAGGCAGGCCACATTAATGAGACAGTAGTAGATAAAGAGAGTAAACTACATTAGCTGATTACAGATTGATAATACAGAGGAACAGTTCCATTGCTGTGGTTAACCCCTCCACACACACACACACACACACACACACAAATCTCAATTTATGTTGGGTACTACACAGTACACAGGCCTCAATTTTATGATGGGTTACTTACACAAAAAAATGTATCTCAGTGTTCCTTTCGGTCAACAATCAGAAAATCAAAGGCAATTGACATGACTCAACCCAAACTTTAATACCACATGATGGTATGGTGGTAAACTGGGTTTGTGCGAAGAGCACTGTGGTTTTAGCAGAGACATTAGCGACTGGGCCAAAGTTGGCCTCCAATCCTTGACCTGCTGATGGCCCTGGGCCTTTGATGCGGGCCCATCATACCTGGCAAGGCAGCAGTGGGAACTAGACTGGTGTCAGGTCTAATCAGCCGCCTGTCTCTGGACAGCTAACCCAGGGCTGCGCTAATTGGCCCAATTGAGGATTATACCCCTTTGCTGCAGATTCAAGTCAATAATTTAGTCAAACGGTATTTTTTTTTATCTCTCTCATTAAGATGCCTAAGTTGAGAAGAAATGGGATCAGACAGGGTTTTATTCCTTAGAAGGGGGACGTTTTTGGAGAGCTGTGAGGATTGGCTGAGCTATTCTACTGTATCATTTGAGACTGGTATTAGAATAATATCAGAACATTACCTTTATTTAATACCAAAACATCTCTGTGACGATGGAATGGTTGACACCGTCTTGATTATGGCTGGCATACAAACACACATAATAGAATAAAATAACTATTAATGTCTATGCAAGAAGAGGGTCCCAATGCTCCCTCATTTGGGGGAATCCCATGAGCAAACACCAGTAACCTAAAGTGAACTGGCTCATCGTGTATCTACACAGCAGAAGCGCAGAAAAGAAAAGTGTGAAAGACCCACACTTTTCCCTGGAAAAATAATAATTTGAACATGGGAAGCTAAGCTGCCCTAACAGACAATGAAAGCACGAAGAATTACAATGTGGTCCAGAACTCATAGAAACCCATTACATAAGCACAACTAAAGGCCATAGCAAACCTCCATGTGGATTTTTATAGGGCTCATGAACCATTTATTAGGTGCCTGTTAGGGGCTTAGGGTTAAGGCTCTAGGGGTTGGCTGGGTGCCACAGTTTCTCTTTACAGAACAACCCAACATGAAACAATGGGTCTTCCTGACCAACCATTAACAGCATCTCCACATGAGAACCTCATAATGGACAATAATGACCGTTAACCTCGAATGATAATTTGTGGAGGGCAACTTAATTTGTCAGTGGAAGGAGTGTATGTTGATTTATGGAGGAGTGGAGGGCACAAGGCGGATCCTTTGGTGGCAGTCGCTTGGGGAGACACAGAGGGGAGGGGAGAAGAGGACACTTAAGTTTGTTAATCAAATGGCCGGCTAAAGAGGTCAGTGGGTCACAGAGGGGGCACAGTGGTCACTAGAGGGTGAAGTCCCAAACACCAAAGCAGTGCCAACCCAATTGAGCAGCAAGCACATGAAAGGGGGCATGGCTTAGTGGACTATGCTAATTCAGCTGTGGGTATTCTTATGTCAAACGGTCCTGGCTTAAAGCCCTTACTCTCTCAGACAGATCATTGGAAATAGGCTTGTCAGCGCTGTCCACTTGTTTCACACCTTCTATTACCTTACATCTGCATTGACTGGGACAGATACCTAATCACGTCGTCAAAGACCCTCCACTGTCCTCACACACTTTTGTTCGGCATGGCTGGCCAGACCTCGGTGATCAATCAGAGAGAGAGAGAGAGAGAGAGAGAGAGAGAGAGAGAGAGAGGAGAGAGAGGGAGGGAGAGAGAGAGAGAGGGAGGGAGGGAGGGAGAGGGAGGGAGAGAGAGAGAGAGAGAGAGGGAGGGAGAGGGAGAGGGAGAGGGAGAGGGAGGGAGAGGGAGGGAGAGAGAGAGAGAGAGAGAGAGAGAAAGAGAGAGAGGGAGGGAGGGAGGGGGGGAGAGAGAGAGAGAGAGAGAGGGAGAGGGAGGGAGGGAGGGAGGGAGGGAGGGAGGGAGGGAGGGAGGGGGAGGGAGGGAGGGAGGGAGGGAGGGGGGAGGAGAGAGAGAGAGAGGGAGGGAGAGAGAGAGAGAGAGAGAGATGTCATTCCAAAAGTTGTTCTAAGGAGGCAAATCTCTTTTAATTATTAATGACCACCCACAAGAGCTTAAGTACCTTTTAAAGACTTTAATAGTGTCATAAAAGAAGGCTTACCTATGTGGTGTAAACACAATAGCAATGTGAGTCCCCAAAACCTACTTACCTGTAGGGTGAGAACCAAGGAGATCGGCTCAGAGATTCTCCCTTTGTGTTGCAAAATAAATAGACTTTAGCGCTCGCTAGAACACAAATGAAACACTGTTGGAGTGGGAACAACTGCTGCATTTCGCCTCATTTATTGACTCTGACGTTCAATGTAAACACCATCATTCATTTCACTGTATTTTTCATTTATTGATGAATTCCCGATACATACAAGTATCACACAGCCATATGCACTTCATGCTACCATTACAAAAACATATTGAAGTTGGCATCCAAATGTAAATGATTATGAATTATTACCAAATATCAACAAAGGTTTTTCTCGGTGTAAGAAATGCCCACACCAGGTCAGTCAGTGGAGGCGTCTGTCTCACGTGTAGCAGACGTTGCAGAAACAAAAGAAGATTACGGACGAGTGAGTGAACCTGGAAGCCCAGATGGGTAAACATGACTTGAGGGGGAAAATCCCCCAGCGCAGCCCTAAACCATATCCCTCCCCCCTCCTTCTTTTGTGCACAGCAAGTTCAACACTTAAAGCAATGAAGCAAACTGTTGGGATTATGCTCAAGTAATGAAGCAGAACAAGATAAACAACCATTCTTGTTGGAGAGGAAGAAAATAATTGTGTTCTGGGGTTTGGTGGCAGCGGTGGGATCTTAAAAGATGGTTGCGTTGCTGGCTTGTCACAACCGCACAGTATTTTGGTGTTTCCCCGCCCTCCTGGACACATGCACACACACACACGCACGCACGCACGCACGCACACACACACACACACACACACACACACACACACACACACACACACACACACACACACACACACACACACACACACACACACACACACACACACACACACACACACACACACACACACGCACGCACGCACGCACGCACGCGCACACACGCACACGCACACGCACGCACGCACGCACACACACACACACTATTTACAGTAAGCAGATCTGGCTATCACCTTGCACCCTGCCCAGGGCACGCCTCAGTCCTCTTTATTTTATTAACTGCACCAGTGGGCAGCTACCAAAACACAGAGCAAAGGGAACAAACCACGTGGAGAGTTGTGAGAAGGGGGAGAGCAGGCCATCCTACGCAGGACACAGGGGAACGGCCAGAGAATCACAGTCTCCTACCTCCACTCTATCCTGTCCCAAAATGTGAAGGAACATTTAGAAAAGCAAAAGCAGCAGTTGGTGTGAGATGAATGAAGGGAGAGGCCGAGGGGAAAAGGGAGGGGGTATGGGAGACGCTGTTTGGGCCGCACAACATAAAGTTACCCTGGGTCCTGGCAGCCCTGTGCATCCGCTGAGTCCCCTCAGTCTGATGTCATCTGACAGGGAGGCTGACATGTTTCATACAGTCCTCTACAACTGCTGCTGACACACAAAGGAAACAGAGACGAGTTCACAAGACCACAGGTCAACAAAATTCTCATGCTAAATCAAGAAGGGCTTGTCCCTGAATTAGCACTGTTTGGAAATTAAACTTGTATTGTGTAGTTTGATTTAGTATGAGCAGTCATTTCTTTATAAATATGACACATAAATAATGTTATGATGGGGAGACTATTCAACACTTCACAAATGAAAATGATGTGGTATACAATCGATTGAATTCAGATTTGAAGGCAAGGTAAAAACAAATCAAATCCATATGTGACTATGGAACAAACAGAATAAAGTTTATTTCCTTATGCCGTTTTAAACAATCACATTTGTCTGTAATAACATCCCAGCAGTAAACAAACAGTGGGATATTGGCCAGCCTTTACGGGCCAGCCGTGATATTTCCACAGCAGATTCCTCTTTCTCACACAACCTGGCTGCATGGGCCTTTCTGCTGGAAACAGGAAAATTGCAAAGGGCGACAGAAAAAAACAACCCTTGTCTAAAAATATCTTGCCTGCATTAAGTAACCTTTAAGCCGTGAAGAAGAGAGAGCTGTACTCTCACACACCCACACACACGCACGCAGGCACGCACGCACGCACACAGACACACAAAATGAATCCCTCACTCCTCTGTACATTTTATGGGATACACTGAAATAAAAATAAAACTCAACATGTAAAGTGTTGCTCCCATGTTTCATGAGCTGAAATAAAAGATCCCAGAAATGTTCCATACTCTCCAATTTTGTTGATCATTACACAGCTGCACCTTGTGCTGGGGACAGCAAAAGGCCACACTAAAATGTGCCGTGTTAGCATTAACATTAAGCAGAATGGGAGAAAGATTGATGGTAATAGAAAAGGTCCTTCTAGTTATTTGATATCATTCCTACTAGGGTTACACATTTTGGGGAATTTTCAGAGGTGGAAACCTTCCGTGGGAATTAATGGGAATATATGGGAATTAATGGGAATATATGGAAATATATGCAAATTAATGTTAATACCATTTAAGTGTATATTATTTTTTGCATTGGATATACTTACCATATGATATGGAGACAGAAACATCAACCTTTAACCTTATCATAAGTAGACATATTTGGAAATGATTAAATCCTTCCAATAGAAATTTAAAAAAACGATTTAGTTACAAATTGAACTTTAATTAAATGAGTTGACTCTTCACATAGGATGATTTCGCTGAACAACAAAAGAAAGGGAATATTGAATGATCCCCAAATGATCCATCGCATCTCCCAAAAATGTTTTCAACATACATCTGTAAAATGATAGTCTAGAAACTAAAGATTTGGCTGTCTTCCTCTCAGGCTTCTATGTCTTCTCCCTGAACCTCCTCCATGTCCACCTCTTGAACATCAGACTCTGAGGCCCCATCTTCACTGTCACTTTCCAACCTTGTTGAGGAACGCTCATTGTCAGGCTCAAAAAGCCTGACAATGATTTGCCTGGATGGCCACCAATGTTTCAACCCTTGTATTGGTCAGCCTGTTGCATGCTTTGTGTGTGTGTGTTCCCAAATAAGGACCAGTTGCGCTCTGAGGCGGCTGATGTTGGTGGGATTTGGAGGATGATAGAGGCAACAGGGGAAAGAGCCCCTTCCACCAGGTGGCTGATGAGATGTTGGCACAACTGCCATATTGCATCTCCATCCCAAAGCCCTTGCTTGGAACTGTATTTCGCCAGACTGCCAAGAAACTTGCCCTCATCCAGGCCAAGGTGGCGAGACATGGTAGAGATGACACCATAGGCCTTGTTGATCTCTGCACCAGACAGGATGCTCTTGCCAGCATACTTGGGGTCCAACATGTATGCTGCGGTGTGTATGGGCTTCAGGCAGAAGTCTTCACACTTTTTGATGTATTTCAGATGTGCAGTTTCCTCTTCTTGGCGCAACAGTGAAGTGGGCAGGTCAGTATGGATTTCTTCTCTGAGAAGGGAGTAGTACACAGCGTTGTACAAGATCTTCAGTTTCTTGGCAATTTCTCACATGGAATAGACTTCATTTTTCAGAACAAGAATAGACTGATGAGTTTCAGAAGAAAGTCTTTGTTTCTGGCCGTTTTGAGTCTGTAATCGAACCCACAAATGCTGATGCTCCAGATACTCAACTAGTCTAAAGAAGGCCAGTTTTATTGCTTCTTTAATCAGGACAACAGTTTTCAGCTGTGCTAACATAATTGAAAAATGGTTTTCTAATGATCAATTAGCCTTTCAAAATGATAAACTTGGATTAGCTAACACAATGTGCCATTGGAACACAGGAGTGACGGTTGCTGATAATGGGCCTCTGTACGCCTATGTAGATATTCCATAGAAAATATGCCATTTCCAGCTACAATAGTCATTTACAACATTAACAATGTCTACACTGTATTTCTGATCAATTTGATGTTATTGCA
Source organism: Oncorhynchus masou masou (assembly GCF_036934945.1). Taxonomy (NCBI): domain Eukaryota; kingdom Metazoa; phylum Chordata; class Actinopteri; order Salmoniformes; family Salmonidae; genus Oncorhynchus; species Oncorhynchus masou. The sequence continues at coordinate 16,679,488 of NC_088233.1, read as the reverse complement.
ATGGACAAAAAACATTTCTAGGTGACCCCTATCTTTTGAACGGTAGTGTATATATATTTGTTTATCTTGCTGTGTTTGTTCTTTTCAGTATTATGTCTATCTCTGATAGGCTACCCAGAAACAGCCCATATTAATATATGTAGTCTTAGAAATAAGGTTAATAATATCAATAACTTGCTGACATCAGATAACATTCATATATTAGCCATTTCTGAGACTCACTTAGATAATTCATTTGGTGATACAGCAGTAACAATACAAGGATATAACATATATAGAAGAGACAGAAATGCTTATGGGGGAGGTGTTGTTGTATATATTCAGAGCCATATCCCTGTAATGCTTAGAGAAGATCTTATGTCAAGTGTTATTGAAGTGTTGTGGTTGCAGGTTCACTGGACACATCCTGTTTGGAATATGGCACAAAAGTAAAACTGCAAAAAATATGGCTAAGAAATTAACTTTATGTCCTGAATACATGCGGGAGGTGTTTCTGTATATATTCAGAGACTTATCCATGTCATGCTTAGAGAAGATCTTGTGTCAAGTGTTATTGAAGTGTTGTGGATGCAGGTTCACTTGGCACATCTAAAGCCTTTTCTTTTGGGGTGTTGCTATAGGCCACCAAGTGCTAATAGTGAGTATTTAACTAATGTGTGTGAAATGCTTGATCGTGTATGTGATGTAAATAGAGGGGTCTACTTCCTTTAGAACCTGAATCTAGACTGGTTTTCATCAAGCTGTCAACGCAAGAGGAAGCTTCTTACTGTAACCAGTGCCTGTAATCTGGTTCAGGTTATTAATCAACCTACCAGGGTGTTTACAAACACTACAGGAACAAGATCATCCACATGTATCAGTCCCATTTGTACTAATACTGTAGAACTTTGTTCTAAAGCTGTATCTGTACCCATTGGATGCAGTGATCACAATATAGTGGCTATATCCAGGAAAGTCAAAGTTCCAACCGCTGGGCCTAAAATAGTGTACAAGAGATCATACAAAAGATTTAGCTGTGACTCTTATGTGGATGATGTTAAACATATTTGTTTGTCTGATGTGATTAATGAGGCGCATCCAGACGCTGCACTTGATTAATTTATGAACATTTCTTCTTCCAATTATTGATAAACATGCACCTGTTAAGAAACTAACTGTTAAAACTGTCAAGGCTCCATGGATTGATGAGGAATTGACACACTATATGGTTGAAAGAGATGGGACAATAGGAGTGGCTGACTTACTGCAAATTGAGAAATTATGTGACTAAACTCAACTAAATGAAGAAGAAACTGTATTATGAAGCCAAGATCAATGATATAAAGAATGATGGAAAAGAAACTTGGGCACTTTAAAGGAAATTATGGGCAGAAAGACAAATTAAACTTTCATCAAAATCAGATTCATCACAAAACCATTTGATGTTGACAATTATTTTAATGATTATTTCATTGGCAAAGTGGCCAAACTTAGGCAGGAAATGCCAAAATCGAAGAATGAGCAATTGTAGTCATGCATAAAAAAACAAAATAATGAAAGAAAGCATTGCAAGTTTGAATTTTGTAAAGTTAGTGTGGGAGAGATGCAAAAATTGTTATCGATCAATAATGACAAACCTCCTGGCATTGACAACTTAGATGGAAAGCTCCTGAGGATGGTAGCTGACTCTATAACCACTCCTGTCTGTCATATTTTTAATCTGAGTCTAGAGGAGTCTTTGTCCTCAGGCCTGAAGGGAAGCCAAAGTCATTCCACTACCAAAGAGTGGTAAATGTGGCCTTTACTGGTTCAAACAGCAGACCTGTAAAATTGTGTTTGACCAAATACAATGCTATTTCTCTGTAAATAAATTCACGACAGACTTTCAGCATGCTTATAGAGATGGGCACTCAACGTGTATTGCACTGACACAAATGACGGATGATTGGTTAAAAGAAATTGATAATAAGAAGATTGTGGGAGTTGTACTGGTAGATTTCAGTGCAGCCTTTGATAATATTGACCATAACCTGCTGTATGTTTTATGGCTTTTCAACCTCTGCCATATCGTGGATTCGGAGCTTTCTATCTAATAGCACTCAAAGGGTTTTCTTTAATGGAAGCTACTCTAATGTCAAACATGTAAAGTGTGTTGTACCGCAGGGCAGCTCTCTAGGCCCTCTACCCTTTTCTATTTTTACCAATGACCTGACACTGGCATTAAACAAAGCATGTGTGTCCATGTATGCTGATGATTCAACCATATACGCATCAGAAACCACAGCGAATGAAGTCACTGAAACCCTTAACAAAGAGTTGTAGTCTGTTTTGGAATGTGTGGCCAGTAATAAACTGGCCTTGAACATCTCTAAAACTAAGAGAATTGTATTTGGTACAAATCATTCCTTAACCTCTTGAAACTCTGGGGGCGCTATTTCATTTTTGGATGAAAAACGTTCCCGTTTTAAACAAGATATTTTGTCACAAAAAGATGCTCAACTATGCATATAATTGATAGCTTTGGAAAGAAAACACTCTGAATTTTCCAGAACTGCAAGGATATTGTCTGTGAGTGCCCTAGAACAGGAGCTACAGGCAAAACCAAGATGAAACGGCAACCAGGAAATGAGCAGGATTTGAGGCTCTGTTTTCCATTGTCTCCTTATATGGCTGTGAATGCGACAGGAATGAGCCTGCCCTATCTATCGTTTCCCCAAGGTGTCTGCAGAATTGTGACGTATTTGTAGGCATATCATTGGAAGATTGACCATAAGAGACTACATTTTCCAGGTGTCCGCCCGGTGTCCTCCGTCAAAATTGGTGCGTCATTTTCAGCTGCTGGTATTTTTCCATGGGATTCTGAGGGGAAAGCAGGCTTCCACGAACGGCATATCAATGAAGAGATATGTGAAAAAACACCTTGAGAATTGATTCTAAACAACGTTTGCCATGTTTCGTTTTGGTCGATATTATGGAGTTAATTCTTTCTGGAAAAAGTTTGAGTTCTTCGTAAATTATTTTATTTATTTTTTGGTGACTGAATTTTCGGTTACACAAATGCTTGATTTGCTATGGTTCAAAAGTAGAAAATCCAAATGTGATGTACAAAACGGAGCGATTTCTCCTACACAAAGATTCTTTCAGGAAAAACTGAACATTTGCTATGTAACTGAGAGTCTCCTCATTGAAAACATCAAGGAGTCATCATGTCAGGTAGTCCTGGGGCATGGTCCTAGGGCTCAGGTCCTCCGAGAGAGAGAAGGAGAGAATTAGAGAACGCACACTTAGATTCACACAGGACACCGGGTGGACAGGAGAAGTACTCCAGATATAACAAACTATCAGAAACTACTTCACTAGGGTCAGGAGACACTGTGGCTGTAACGAGAATCCCACTAGCCAAGGCCCCCACACCACAGGATATCTTCAACCACCAACTACACCAATCCTGAAGTTCTTCAAAGGTAAATTATTTTATTTATTTGGTTATCTGTTTTTTGTAAATGAAAATTTTCTTGTTTTTGTGAAAATGTTGCTGGCTGAATTCTAGGCTTAAATGCTAGCTATCAATACTCTTACACAAATGCGCTCAAATTCAAATCAAATCAAATCAAAATGCTCAATGCTGTACAGAAACCCAGCCTAAAACCCCAAACAGCAAGCAATGCAATAGGAAAAACTCCCTAGAAAAGCCAAAACCTAGGAAGAAACCTAGAGAGGAACAGGCTAAGTCCTCTTCTGGCTGTGTAGAGATTATAACAGAACATGGCCAAGATGTTCAAATGTTCATAAATGACCAGCATGGTCGAATAATAATAGTTGAAACTGGAGCAGCAGCACGGCCAGGTGGACTGGGGACAGCAAGGAGTCATCATGTCAAGATGGGGCATGGTCCAGTGTTGTGGACTAGTCATCATGTCAGGTAGTCCTGGGGCATGGTCCTAGGGCTCAGGTCCTCCGAGAGAGAGAAGGAGAGAATTGAGAAGCACTTAGATTCACACAGGACACCGAATGGACAGGAGAATTCCAGATATAACAAACTGACCCCAGCCCCCGACACATAAACTACTGCAGCATAAATACTGAAGGCTGAGACAGGAGGGGTCAGGAGACACTGTGGCCCCACCCGAGGACACCCCCGGACAGGGCCAAACAGGAAGGATATAACCCCACCCACTATGCCAAAGCACAGCCCCCACACCACTGGAGGGATATCTTCAACCACCAACTTACCATCCTGAGACAAAGCTGAGTATAGCCCGCAAAGATCTCCGCCACGGCACAACCCACGGGGGGGGGGGTGCCAACCCAGACAGGATGACCACATCAGTGAATCAACCCACTCAGGTGACGCACCCCCTCAGGGACGGCATGAGAGAGCCCCAGCAAGCCAGTGACTCAGCCCCTGTAATAGGGTTAGAGGCAGAGAAAGTGGAAAGAGGGGAACCGGCCAGGCAGAGACAGCAATCCAGAGGATCCTGGGCCAGACTACACTCAATCATATGACCCACTGAAGAGATGAGTCTTCAGTAAAGACTTAAAGGTTAAGTTCTGACATGGGACCTCAGCTATGAAATCTGGCTTAGAAATAGGGAATGGTGACCGTGGCTGTTGACCAAATCAGAAAAGTAGGAGCAAGCCCATGCAAGAGTTAGCTAAAACCTTGAAATCAGCCCTTGCTTTGACAGGAAATTGCACTGGAGTTACTTTAGCTATGGTTGAAAAGCATATTTTGAAAATCTGATGACAGTGTTGTTAACAAAAGTCTAAGTTGAGAGCAAATATATTTATTTCATTTCAAATGAATGGGGATGCTAATGAGCTTGAGGCTGAATCCATGATAAAGTTCTAGATGCTGAATCTGGTAATGAATGGTGTGGCTGTTGAAAAAGTTGAAGAGACTAAATTTTGTTACTTTAGATTGTAAACCACACTTTTTTCAACAAGCAAGTTCTGCAGGCTCTAGTTTTGTCTAATCTTGATTATTGTCCAGTTGTGCGGTCCAGTTGTGTGGTCCAGTTGTGTGGTCCAGTGCTGCAAGGAAAGACCTAGTTAAGTTGCAGCTGGCCCAGAATAGAGCGACACGTTTTGCTCTTAATTGTAATCAGAGGGCTGATATAAATACTATGCATACCAGTCTCTCTTGGCTAAGTGTTGAGGAGAGACTGACTGCAGCACTTCTTCTATTTAATCTGAAACATTAATGTGTTGAAAATCCCACATTTGCATAGTCAATTTACACACAGCTCTGACACACACACTTATCCCACCATACATGCCACCAGGGGTCTTTTCACAGTCCCCAAATCCAGAACAAATTCAAGAAAGCGTACAGTATTATATAGAGCCCTAATTACATGGAACATCCTTCCATCTCATATTGCTCAAATAAACAGCAAACCTTATTTCAAAAAACAGATAAAGCAACACCTCACAGCACGAAGCCTCTCCCCTATTTGACCTAGATAGTTTGTATGTATGCATTCATATGTAGGCTGTTTGCCTTTTTAAACATGTATGTAGTTCTGTCTTTGAGCTGTTCCTGTCTATTGATGTTTTGTATTATGTCATTCTGTATTATGTTTCATGTTTTGTGTTGGACCACAGGAAGAGTAGCTGCTGCTTTTGCAACAGCTAATGGGGAGCCTAATAAAATACCAAAATACCAAATACCAAAATGGTATGGGCAGGCATAAGCTACAGACAACGAACACAATTGCATTTTATTGATGGCAATTTGAATGCATAAAAATAGCTGAGGCCCATTGTGAGGCCCATTTTTTTTATGTTTCAGATTCATCTTCTGTATTCCCAGTCATGTGAAATCTATAGATTTGGGAGTAATGAAATGATTTCAATTGACGTATTTCTTCATATGAACTGTAACTCAGTAAAATCAATGAAATAGTTGCACGTTCCGTTTATATTTTTGTTCACTATAATTAAGATATTGATTGGCTGACAATCACTGTGGAGTAGAGTTGGGGATGGGGGAGGGAGAGGATGAGCGAGCATGGGGCTCGTGTGGCCTCTGAATTCCCTGGAGCCTGTCTGCTGAGGCCAACGTCTGATTGAGTCGTGTCACACTAATCTGTCTTGACAACATGCGAGCAGTTGCCATGTTTCCCTCTTAGCCCTAATGCACTTTTTTTGTGTGCGAGAGCGGCCCCCATTCAGTTAAGAAAGGCTGGGGTGGGGGGACAGGGAGGAGGATTAGGGGGTCTACTGAGAAACGCAGATCTGGAACTGAAACCTCAATCAATGGTTTTCTTTTGGAGGTTATTTCTAGTCATTGTTCCAATCATTAACAGTATTTTGAAAAATGTTAAAACATGTTTTAACATTTTTAAGATATGGTAAACTGTCGATAATATACAGTGTATATTAAAAAGGAAATTGTATGTTGTGTCTACATTTGGATGCTTGTATCATGTATTGGAGTGCAGCACAGCACTTGTCTCCCTGGTGATCTAAATAATTCAATAGTGGTGACTGGATCACTCAACTTGGTTACGCATTCTGCTATAACAGCTCTGCCCAGAGAAACACAGACAGGTAGACGCTCAATAAAGCAGAACATAGAACATATCAACCATCCTACAGGGATATGTCAGGTTATTATTATCTTACTATGTGACTTGGGGTGGGAGAATAATTGGGGGGAAAGGTATCCACATGGTGGGTTCTATTAAAACAAGACATCCGCCTAATAATAGTGTCATCTGTGCTGTAGTGCATTTTGGCAAAAGACTAGGTGCAATAGAAGTCTGTAAATCGCACAATTCCCACTAAAGTAACTCACGCTGCTCTCTGGGTAGCAGTCCAGTCCCAATCGCTCCTCAGGTCCGGGGCACTCAGGAAGGGTGGAGAGGGAGAGAGGGCAGAGGAGAGTTTAGGTGAGAATGCTCTGTGATTCATTTGAAGTGGTGTTGGTGTGTATTGATCTCACATTTTTCTTAAAAATGCATTGTTGGTTAAGGGCTTGTAAACCACCTCTCGGCGGCTCCTGAGTGCGCATTGGTCTAAGGCACTGCATCGCAGTGTCACTACAGTCCCTGGTTCAAATCCAGGCTGTATCACATCCAGCCATGATTGGGAGTCCCAAAGGGCGGCGCACAATTGGCCCAGCGTCATCTGGGTTTAGCTGGGGTAGGCCGTCGTTGTAAATAATAATTTATTCTTAACTGACTTGCCTAGTTAAATATCACTATTAGTTTCTTATAAAAATTTAAAAAGTAAGCATTTTACTGTAAGGTCTATTACACCTGTTGTATTTGGCGCATGTGACAAATATAATTTAATTTGATTTTTGATTTGACATAAAGAGAGATTTTGAACACCCACAGTCCACCTGGTGAGGAAGGGTCTAGGCCTCCCCCTAGTCATGATCTGCAGTGGGCCTCCCCTAGGCTTGTCCTGCAGTTGGCCTCCCCTAGACCTGCCATGCAATGGGCCACCCCTAGACTCGTCATGCAGTGGGCCATCCCTAGACCTGCTATGCAGTGGGCCTCCCCTAGACTTGTCCTGCAATGGGCCTCCCCTAGACCTGTCCTGCAATGGGCCTCCCCTAGACCTGCCATGCAGTGGGCCTCCCCTAGACCTGTCATGCAGTGGGCCTCCATTAGACCTGTCCTGCAGTGGGCCTCCCCTAGACCTGCCATGCAATGGAAGGGACATGAAAGGGGACAGCAGCCAGGGCCAGGGTCCACAAGGGCAGGGAGCCAGGGACCTGTATCAGACCTGGGAGGGGTCAGGGTCTAGTAGGGACGCGCTCCCCCTGCTGGCCCAGCCTCTCACCTGCTCCTCCCCACAAAAACACACTTTGTAAACATATGACTGGACGGCCTGAATAATTAAACTCCTCTTCAATATTTCACATGCCCCCCATTGGATGTTTGTTGCCCTGGCCCAATGCAATTTTCATGCCAAAATGTTTTTGTCCTACTTTAAAACATGAACACTGTTACTGTGAAGATTTGGGTCCATTGCAGTTAGTACATTTTGGGAAATTTGCACTAGGGAGGCATGAAATACAATGACCAATCTCCCTGTGCATCTGGTCCCTTGTAGTTCAGATCACTTACATACACACCAGTAATGGAGTTTTGTCTTTATGAATGATAGAAAAGCTGGAGCAAAGTGGAAAAAGTAGATTTGTTGTGGTAATCAACATAGCCTAACATTGAAGATTAACACTAATTACTAAACACCAGAGCAAAAATGAATGTTAAAAATAGACAACAGACTAACGGTATGCCCCCCCCCCCAACATACATATTTAAAACGCTTAGTGCTATAAATAGAGGTAAATCAAACTCCAGTAACTATGTCATACAATCACTGACACCAGAGGTCAAATTGTCGGTAACTTGAAAAAAAGGTCACTCCTGTTTTGGTTAGTAGTCACACTTTTTGTTCACCCACTCTACATAGGAGTGCCTTCTGTAAGCAGACTTTTGACGCTGGGATGTTGGCTAGTGCCCAGCTCCTCCCAGAGCAGGACGAGTGAGCTCCTTTCCCCCACTGTTCCTGTGTGAAACCTGGCTGCTGCTCTGGCCCAGGCCCCACCCAGATCCTCCAGCCCACTCAAACCCCACCCTGTCCCACCCTGCCCCTCCAGCCCACCCCAATCCACCCTGCCACTCCAGAAGGCCCCAGCCCAGGACCCCGCGGCTGGCCTGCCATTTGATTGGCTGTTCCCCTGTTCTCCCCTACTCTCACAGGGCCGTGCAGATGAGGCCCAGGCTTGGCTAGGCTACAGCCCAGCAGCTTCGTGAGCAAGTTATTATTCAACTTTAAGGTCAATTGTGGCACTAGCAGCTCTGTGAGAAGCTTTCAGCATATAGTGCTGCATGCTGCTGATGAAACATTCATGGGGAGAGCTGGATTAGCGCTGTAGGGTTTTTTATCTTTTACTTTTCACTATCTGTGTTCACTGCAGGACTTAGTTAAAGTTAAAGGAAACTAATTCAACACACACAACACAAGTTTAAGTTACACAGTTTAATTCATTCATGTTTGGGATTGAAAGATTGGACCCCACTTAAATGCAGTTTTAAAAATGTGTTAAATCAGCTCAGGCATAAAATTGACCCATCTTTAATTTCAGCATTATGAAAGATCTCAATGGATACATCAATGCCTTTGATGAATACGAAAAATCATCAAATTCGACTTGGCATAAAATAAAGAAAAAACACAACTACACTCCTACCCACCTCACCTCCAATAAACGTAAAGATGTGCTAATTTGACAGACCCACAGATCTTTAGAGACGGTGCTGTTCAGACTAACTGGGCATCTGTTGTGAGTGGGTGAGTCCTCCTAGGCTGTCTGAGAGAGGTGAGTATAGGGGTTCCCTGCCTTCTGCCGATAGAACAGTTGTTCCCAAGACATCCATATGCCTTCCCAGATGACTCTTCCCCATCCACAGGGAAAACCCAATAAACTCAACCAAAAGTTTACACTGTGTACAAACGCAAATAAACATGCAAATAAGTGAGCAAATGCACTCCATCACATGTTTGGATACACTACAGCATTAACAGTAAACCGAATGGCAGAAAGATTGATGGTAATAGTAAAGGTCCTTCTAGGTAATTGATATCATTACTACATTGATGCCTAAATCAGGTAGTATTTTATTCAACGGGAGAGTATTGTCAGTAACAAAATATATTGCTCTCACGACAAATTTGCATTGTCTCTGCCACATTAGTGATTTCCCTGAGTTCTCCATTCACATTGGTTGCTAGTAAAGGCACTAGTAAAGGTGATAAATATTTAAATACATCAAATGGAAAATGGAAAGTAACATATTGTTTGGCGGAGAGCTCTCACGAGGAGAATCAAATACATTTTATATACTGAACAAAAATATAAACGCAACATGTAAAGTGTTGGTCCCATGTTTCATGAGCTGAAATAAAAGATCCCAGAAATGTTCCAAACACACAAAAAGCTTATCTCTCTCAAATGTTGTGCGCACATTTGTTTACATCCCTGTTAGTGAGCATTTCTCCCTTGCCAAGATAATCCATCCACCTGTCAGATGTGACATATCAACAAACTGATTAAACAGCATGATCATTACACAAATGCACCTTCTGCTGGGGACAATAAAAGGCCACTCTAAAATGTGTAGTTTGTCACACAACACAATGCCACAGATGTCTCAAGTTTTGAGGCAGTGTGCAATTGGCATGATTACTGAAAGAATGTCCACCAGAGCTGTTGCCAGAGAGTTGAATGTTCATTTCTCTAACATATGCCACCTCCAACTTTGTTTTGTAGAATTTGGCAGTACGTCCAACCGGCCTCACAACCGCAGATCACGTGTAACCACGCCAGCCCAGGACCTCCACATCTGGCTTTTTCACCGGCGGGATCATCTGAGACCAGCCACCCGGACAACTGATGAAACTGTGGGTTTGCACAATCAAATAATTTCTGCACAAACTGTCTGAGGGAAGCTCATCTGCATGCTTGTCATCCTGACCAGGTTCTTGACCTGACTGCAGTTCGGCGCCGTAACCGACTTCAGTGGGCAATGTTCACATTCGATGGCCACTGGCACACTGGAGAAGTGTGCTCTTCACTGATGAATCCTGGTTTCAACTGTACCGGGCAGATGGCAGCGGTGTGGGCGAGCGGTTTGCACAGAGATACTGTGACGAGATCCTGAGGCCCATTGTCGTGCCATTAATACGCCGCCATCACCTCATGTTTTTGCATGATAATGCACAGCCCCATGTCGCAAGGATCAGTACACAATGTCACCAGACATGTCACCCATTGAGCATGTTTGGGATGCTCTGGATTGACATGTTGCTCCAGTTCAGGCCAATATCCAGCAGCTACAGACAGCCATTGAAGAGGAGTGGGACAACATTCCACAGGCCACAATCAACAGCCTGATCAACTCTATGTGAAGGAGTTGTCACGCTGCATGAGGCAAATGGTGGTCACACCAGATACTGGCTGGTTTTCTGATCGACGCCACTACCTTTTTTCTTATGACCAACGATGTATTATTTTGCCTTCTTCCTTCACAACTATAAGCTAAAGGTTACCAGAGAGGTATTCAGTCACCACATTGTCCACCTACAGGGCCTTGCAGTCATCTTTTTATCCCTCCTGTCCTGTCATCCCATCCATCCTCTCCAATTAACTCTTAACAGGGAGGACTATCCCACCAGCCCACGAGGACAGAGGGGTTTGTGGAGGAGGGAGGATGGAGGGATTTGGGAGAGAGTGAGGGAGAGCGGGAGGGATTGGGCTCTTAAACAACAGCACAGCAGGAGTCTTGGGAAAAGAGGACCACAGACCACTGCCGGACGCCACCCCTCTCCAATTTCCTCCGCTTCTCCTTTCCCTCACCCCGAGCCTCGTTCCTCTTTGTTCTTTAAACCACTTATTTTATTACAACTACATAACAACTTATGTATTACTCTTTCTGAAATGTACTGGTGTTTTGGAGCCAGCTGGAAAAATGTGTCTATAGCGAGACATCCTAGGCACGGTAAGATAAGAGGAATCCTGATCTAGTCCATCCTGGGCACGGTAAGATAAGAGGAATCCTGATCTAGGACATCCTGGGCACGGTAAGATAAGAGGAATCCTGATCTAGTACATCCTGGGCACGGTAAGATAAGAGGAATCCTGATCTAGTACATCCTGGGCACGGTAAGATAAGAGGAATCCTGATCTAGTACATCCTGGGCACAGTAAGATAAGGGGAATCCTGATCTAGTACATCCTGGGCACGGTAAGATAAGAGGAATCCTGATCTAGTACATCCTGGGCACGGTAAGATAAGAGGAATCCTGATCTAGTACATCCTAGGCACGGTAAGATAAGAGGAATCCTGATCTAGGACATCCTAGGCACGGTAAGATAAGAGGAATCCTGATCTAGTACATCCTGGGCACGGTAAGATAAGAGGAATCCTGATCTAGTACATCCTGGGCACGGTAAGATAAGAGGAATCCTGATCTAGTACATCCTGGACACGGTAAGATAAGAGGAATCCTGATCTAGTACATCCTGGGCACGGTAAGATAAGAGGAATCCTGATCTAGTACATCCTAGGCACGGTAAGATAAGAGGAATCCTGATCTAGGACATCCTAGGCACGGTAAGATAAGAGGAATCCTGATCTAGTACATCCTGGGCACGGTAAGATAAGAGGAATCCTGATCTAGTACATCCTGGACACGGTAAGATAAGAGGAATCCTGATCTAGTACATCCTGGGCACGGTAAGATAAGAGGAATCCTGATCTAGTACATCCTGGGCACGGTAAGATAAGAGGAATCCTGATCTAGTACATCCTGGGCACGGTAAGATAAGAGGAATCCTGATCTAGTACATCCTGGGCACGGTAAGATAAGAGGAATCCTGATCTAGTACATCCTGGGCACGGTAAGATAAGAGGAATCCTGATCTAGTACATCCTGGACACGGTAAGATAAGAGGAATCCTGATCTAGTACATCCTGGGCACGGTAAGATAAGAGGAATCCTGATCTAGTACATCCTGGGCACGGTAAGATAAGAGAAATCCTGATCTAGTACATCCTGGGCACGGTAAGATAAGAGGAATCCTGATCTAGTACATCCTGGGCACGGTAAGACAAGAGGAATCCTGATCTAGTACATCCTGGGCACGGTAAGATAAGAGGAATCCTGATCTAGTACATCCTGGACACGGTAAGATAAGAGGAATCCTGATCTAGTACATCCTGGGCACGGTAAGATAAGAGGAATCCTGATCTAGTACATCCTGGGCACGGTAAGATAAGAGGAATCCTGATCTAGTCCATCCTGGGCACGGTAAGATAAGAGGAATCCTGATCTAGTACATCCTGGGCACGGTAAGATAAGAGGAATCCTGATCTAGTACATCCTGGGCACGGTAAGATAAGAGGAATCCTGATCTAGTACATCCCTGCACCTGCCTGCTTACAACATTATACAACATATAACAGAGAAAACATACAATTGTACAATTTGTTTTTCAGATGCCCAAGTACACCCAGTTGCACATAACTAATCAGTGTCTTATCAACAATGTTACGCTTGTTGTTTTACCATGCCACTTATTTGATGTTTCCACTTCAGAATGACAGGCATGTTTTGGGGATTTTTTTTGGCACACTTGAATAAAAACTCAATGTGGAACAATTGTTCAGTCAAGGAGCCAGTAGACAATGCCATGATGACAGTGTAAAAAGCAGTCTAGACTCCCTTTCAAAATGTCAGATCACTTACAAAAGCAAGGCTCACATTTTTGGCACATCAAATGTATGCGGCGGCTGAGGGCTCTTGATGAAAGCACTGAGGAAGATGGGAAAAATCAGAGGGATGGAGGGAAGCCAAAAGGGGACGGGCTGGAGGGCAGGCTGGCAGGCCCCTCTCCTCTGGATGTCCTGTGCCGAAACGTTTGGTTGGGTTCCACTATCGACTCAGGCCTGAGGGGCGATCAATACTTCCACACATTGAAGACAAAGTCTGTACTACTGTACTACGTGGCCAAACCATTGTCGAAAGCCATATAATATGTCTGGTAGACAAAGCGTCACCTCGCACAATATAATACAAAGGTGACATATAATAAAAATGTGACATAGAATAGAGAGGTGACATATAATAAAGAAGTGACATAGAATACAGAGGTGACATATAATAAAGAAGTGACATAGAATACAGAGGTGACATATAATACAGAGGTGACACAGTGTCACCTCGCACCATATAATACAGAGGTGACATATAATACAGAGGTGACATAGTGTCAACTCGCACCATATAATACAGAGGTGACAGTGTCACCTCGCACAATATAATACAGAGGTGACATAGTGTCACCTCGCACCATATAATACAGAGGTGACATATAATACAAAGGTGACATAGTGTCAACTCGCACCATATAATACAGAGGTGACACTGTCACCTCGCACAATATAATACAGAGGTGACATAGTATCACCTCGCACCATATAATACAGAGGTGACATATAATACAGAGGTGACATAGTGTCACCTCGCACCATAGAATACAGACGTGACATAGTGTCAACTCGCACCATATAATACAGAGGTGACATAGTGTCAACTCGCACCATATAATACAGAGGTGGCATATAATACAGAGGTGACATAGTGTCACCTCCTAATGTAGATGTCTGACAGGTCTACGGTCTCTCTTCACAGTTTGGCCAGATGAAGCTGACAGTTAGCACATCCAACACATCTAATGGTAATAACCTTCTCCTTCTAATGCTTGTTTTTTATTGGTTAAGTTGCTAAAGGTGTAAGGTCTCGGTGTCTGTGTATGTGTGTGTGCGTGTGTGTGTGTAATGCTTTGAAATGAAACACCACCATCTTTCTTGTGACACTTTAGGGAACTGTTATGACATGCCTGTTGCTATGACAACCCCTGGGGAAAAGGAAGAGGACGGGGTGAGGACCAATTTACTCCTCATCCAGAGGGATCTACAGTACAGGACTCCCTACAGTGGATACTACTCGGTTCTGAACCCATTCCAAACATCCACACCATGCCTGGATCCAGAGCCGCTGAAATGGGTCAAAGTGCAAACACCACACGCACCAGAGAGCTGGCTGTAATTTCACCAGCAAACATTGCAGGCCATAGACGAGGAATCACATGGAGCTCATGCAAACATTGTCAGCCCTAACCCTCAACTGAAACGCAGTATGTTTTTTGTTTGTTTTTTGTTTGGAAAACTCCATGTCTTAATCTTCCTAGTATTTGATGAGCAGATACCATTTCAAAACTTGGAACAATCAACATTTCATTACAAAGCAGGAAGAGGGAGCAAAGGGATTCATATTGTTGTAAGACAGCTCTGTCCTATAGAAGAGAGAACCCCGCAATGGGATGGTCCTCAAGCCTTTTCATAGAGAAATGTCTGGGGACATTACTAAAATTCGGAAGGATCACCAAGTAATGATGTGGCATCAAGTAATTCAACGCATTGTCCTCGACCCAAAGTCAACTTTAAACATGTCAGAGTTGGTCTTTGCTCTCCTCTAACCCAATAATAGAACAATAACACAACAAAGGAAGACAACATCCAAAAACAACATCCAGAAAAGACAGCACCACAAAGGACAAAGGAGGCGTTCCACAAGGTATCAAAGGTACAGCCTCAATAAAGATGATACCTCACCAATTTCCCCAGAAATGTTTTCACATTAAGTTCATAATGAAGGCCATGTTCGGTAGTAGACAACAAAAGCAAACCTAGTAAGGTTAGGTAAAGAAAATGTCTGGACAGAAGCGTATAAGCCATGAGAGAAACAGGCTAGCTGCTAGTGTATGGGGAGTTGTAGGGCTGACAGTAGTCTGTGGGAAAGAGAAGGGGAGCTAATGAGAGAGAACATATTGCAGGCGCTCTGTCTTGGCTCTAGTTGTTTACTTGTGCGCTGCCTGGAAACAGCTTGTTCACTGTTGTTGTCGGCAGGCAGGCAGGCAGGCCCTGGTGGCCCAGGCATGGCAGGCTCCCCTGGGGCCAGAGAAAACAACATTAGTAACTAGATAACAGTGTAGGTCTGTTGGTGGTGGTGAAGAGGTGAGGACCCTCAGAGAAACCTCTCACCCTCATTAGTTTGAACTGTTAATATAGTATCATAACACTATTTTAACACTACTATATTATAACACTATTATAACACTATTATAACACCACTATATTATAACACTATATTATAACACTACTATATGATAACACTATATTATAACACTACTATATGATAACACTACTATATTATAACACTATTATAACACTATATTATAACACTATTATAACACTATTATAACACTAAAATAACACTAGTATATTATAACACTATTATAACACTATTATAACACTACTATATTATAACACTATTATAACACTATATTAGCACTATTATAACACTAGTATATTATAACACTATTTTAACACTACTATATTATAACACTATTATAACACTACTATTTTATAACACTATTATAACACTATTATATTATAACACTAGTATATTATAACACTACTATATTATAATACTCTTTTAGCACTACTATATTATTTATTTTATTTTACCTTTATTTAACTAGGCAAGTCAGTTAAGAACAAATTCTAGGAACAGTGGGTGAACTGCCTGTTCAGGGGCAGAACGACAGATTTGTACCTTGTCAGCTCAGGGATTTGAACTTGCAACCTTTCGGTTACTACTCCAACACTCTAACCTCTAGGCTACCCTGCCGCCCACTATTATAACACTAGTGTATTATAACACTATTAGAACACTATTATAACACTAGTATGTTATAACACTATTATAACACTAGTATATAATAACACTATTATAACCCTATTGTAACACTAGTATGTTATAACACTATTATAACACTAGTATTTTATAACACTAATATAACACTACTATATTAAAACACTATTATAACACTATTCTCTGATAGAGTTCAGTGTGTCAAATCGGAGGGCCTGTTGTCCGGGCATCTGGCAGTCTCCATGGGGGTGCCACAGGGTTCAACTCTTGGACCGACTCTCTTCTCTGTATACATCAATGATGTCGCTCTTGCTGCTGGTGAGTCTCGGATCCACCTCTACGCAGACGACACCATTCTGTATACTTCTGGCCCTTCTTTGGACTCTGTGTTAACAACCCTCCAGACGAGCTTCAATACCATACAACTCTCCTTCCGTGGCCTCCAATTGATCTTAAATACTAGTAAAACTAAATGCATGCAACCAATCGCTGCCTGCACCTGCCCGCCTGTCCAACATCACTACTCCGGACGGCTCTGACTTAGAATATGTGGACAACTACAAATACGTAGGTGTCTGGTTAGACTGTAAACTCTCCTTCCAGACCCATATCAAATATCTCCAATCCAAAGTTAAATCTAGAATTGACTTCCTATTTTGCCCACAAAGTCTCCTTCACTCATGCTGCCAAACTTACCCTTGTAAAACTGACAATCCTGCCGATCCTCGACTTCGGCGACGTCATACTCAAAATAGCCTCCAACACTCTACTCAATAAATTGGAAGCAGTCTATCACAGTGCCATCCGTTTTGTCACCAAAGCCCCATATACTACCCACCACTGCGACCTGTACGCTCTCGTTGGCTGGCCCTCGCTTCATACTCGTTGCCAAACCCACTGGCTCCAGGTCATCTACAAGACCCTGCTAGATAAAGTCCCCCCTTATCTCACCTCGCTGGTCACCATAGCAACACTCACCTGCAGCACACGCCCCAGCAGGTATATCTCTCTGGTCACCCCCACCCACTTTAGCTGACTCGCCGTCCAGTTCTCTGCTGCCAATAACTGGAACGAACTGCAAAAATCTCTGAAACTGGAAACACTTATCCCCCTCACTAGTTTTAAGCACCAGCTGTCAGAGCAGCTCACAGATTACTGCACCTGTACATAGCCCATCTATAATTTAGCCCAAACAACTACCTCTCCCCCTACCGTATTTATTTATTTATTTTGCTCCTTTGCACCTCATTATTTCTATCTCAACTTTGCACATTCTTCCACGGCAAATCTACCATTCCAGTTTTAATTTTTTTAAATTAATTGTTATACTTGCTATATTGTATTTACTTTGCCACCATGGCCTTTTTTGCCTTTACCTCCCTTATCTCACCTCATTTTCTCACATTGTATAAAGACTAATTTTTCTACTGTATTATTGACTGTATGTGTGTTTTACTCCATGTGTAACTCTGTGTTGTTGTATGTGTCGAACTGCTTTCCTTTTTCTTGGCCAGGTCGCAATTGTAAATGAGAACTAGTTTTCAACCTGCCTACCTGGTTAAATAAAGGTGAAATAAATAAATAAATAAAACATTTAACACTACTACAAGATAACACTAGTATTTTATAACACTATTATAACACTATTATAACACTAGTGTATTATAACACTACTATAATATAACACTATTATAGCACTAATATATTATAACACTTTTATAACACTATTATAACACTACTATATTATAAAACTATTATACACCACTATAATATAACACTATTATCGCACTAATATATTATAACACTTTTATAACACTACTATATTATAACACTATTATAACACTACTATAATATAACACTATTATAGCACTAATATATTATAACACTTTTATAACACTATTATAACACTACTATATTATAACACTATTATAACACTACTATAATATAACACTATTATAGCACTAATATATTATAACACTATTATAACACTACTATATTATAACGCTATTATAACACTACTATAATATAACACTATTATAGCACTAATATATTATAACACTTTTATAACACTATTATAACACTACTATATTATAACACTATTATAACACTACTATAATATAACACTATTTTAGCACTAATATATTATAACACTTTTATAACACTATTATAACACTACTATATTATAACGCTGCTATATTATAACAATACAATATTATAAAACTAGTATTTTAAACAACTATTATAACACTAGTATATTATAACACTATTTTAGCACTACTATATTATAACACTATTATAACAGTACTACATTATAACACTACTATATTATAGCATTATTATAACACTGTTAAAACACTACTATATTATAACACTAATATATTATAACACTTTTATAACACTACATTATAACACTACATTATAACACTACTATATTATAGCACTATTATAACACTATTATAACACTACTATATTATAACACTATTATAACACTACTATATTATAACACTATTATAAAACTACTATATTATAACACTGCTATATTATAAGACGAGTATAACACTACTATATTATAACACTACTATAACAATACTATATTATAACAGTACTACATTACAACACTATATTATAACTACTATATTATAACACTATTATATTATAACACTAGTATATTATAACACTACTATAATATAACACTATTATAACACTACTATATAATAACACTAATATATTATATATTATAACATTATAACACTAGTATTTTAAACAACTATTATAACACTATCATAACCCTACTATATTATAACACTACTATATTATAACACTATTATAACACTAGTATATTATAACACTATTATAACACTATTATATTATAACACTATTATAACACTATTATATTATAACACTAGTATATTATAACACTATTATAACACTATTATATTATAACACTATTATAACACTACTACATTATAACACTATTATAACTACTATATTATAACACTATTATAACACTACTATATTATAACACTATTATATTATAACACTATTATAACATTACTATATTATAACACTACTATATTATAACACTTTTATAACACTACTACATTATAACACTATTATAACTACTATATTATAACACTAGTATATTATAACACTACTATATTATAACACCTCTATATTATAACACTACTATATTATAACACTAGTATATTATAACACCTCTATATTATAACACTTGTATATTATAACACTAGTACATTATAACACTAGTATATTATAACACTACTATATTATAACACTATTATATTTTAACACTATTATATTATAACACTATTATACCACTACTGCATTATAGCACTATTATAACTACTATATTATAACACTAGTATATTATAACACTACTAAATTATAACACTATTATAACACTACTATATTATAACAATAGTATATTATAACACTATTATAAAACTAGTATATTATAACAGTACTATATTATAACTATTATAACACTATCATATTATAACACTATTATAACACTACTCTATTATAACACTATTATAACACTATTACATTATAACACTATATTATAACACTATTATAGCACTATTATAACACTAGTATATTATAGCACTATTGTAACACTATTATAACACTACTATATAATAACACTATTATAACACTAGTATATTATAACACTATTCAATACTATTATAACACTGGTAAATTATAACACTATTTTAACACTATTATAACACTACTATATTGTAACACTATTATTACATTACTTTATTATAACACTAGCGTAATATAACACTATTATAACACTACTATATTATAACACTATTATAACCCTACAATATTATAACACTATTAAAACACTATTATAACACTACTATATTATATCACTATTGTAACACTACTATATTATAACACTAGCATAATATAACACTATTATAACACTACTATATTATAACACTATTATAACACTATTATAACACTATTATAACGCTAGTATATTATAACACTATATAACACTATTATAACACTAGTATGTTATAACACTATTTTAACACTATTATAACACTATAGCACAATTATAACAATGTGCTTATAAGGCCTATTTCTCAAATACATTATACTAGCACTTTACTGAATTAGTATGTATGAGAGGAATTAATTTATTTAACCTTTATTTAACCAGGAAGGCAAGTTAGAACAAGTTCTCATTTACAATTGCAACCTGGCCAAGATGAAGCAAAGCAGTTCGACACATACAACAAGTCTATATACAATGTGAGCAAATGAGGTGAGATAAGGGGGGTAAAGGCAAAAAAAAGGCCATGGTAGCGAAGTAAATACAATATAGTAAGTAAAACACTGGAATGGTAGATTTGCAGTGGAAGAATGTGCAAGGTAGAGATATAAATAATGGGGTGCAAAGGAGCAAAATAAATAAATAAATACATTATGGGGAGAGGAAGTTGTTTGGGCTAAATGATAGATGGGCTATGTACAGATGCAGTAATCTGTGAGCTGCTCTGACAGCTGGTGCTTAAAGCTAGTGAGGGAGATTTAACTTTGGATTGGAGATGTTTGATGTGAGTCTGGAAGAAGAGTTTACAGTCTAACCAGACATCTAGGTATTTGTAGTTGTCCACATCTTCTAAGTCAGAACCATCCAGAGTAGTGATGTTGGACGGTGTCCTGTCTTTGGCTATGCCGGATTAAGTGATATGACATGCTATTCTATGAAATAATCTCTCCATAATTAATATTACCTGATTGAGCTAATCATGTAAATGTAATTAACTAGAGAGTCGGGCACCACAAAATAATATTTATAGAGCTGTTATCTTCCGAATTAACTGTTAAAGACCTAGTAATATTTTACATCAATAGCAGTCAACATTAATCTTCATCTTAATTCAGTCTCATGTCAAAGTTTTAATTCTTAGTTATCTGCACGAACCCTGGCTAACAAGTTGAATCAGCAATACAAAATTGGGTTTTAATTATTTATTTACTATATACCTAACTAATCACACAGAATTACACATACACATAATTAAATCATAACTTGAATACAAGTTACGTCATAAAGGAAAACCTCCCTAGCGGGCAGAACAGATATGACAGCTGGTTACACAAAAGAAACGGGGCTGTGTTTGAGTGAAAGAGCGGGAAGACTGAGGAACAAAGGGCGAAGCTGTGCTATCGTAAATACAGTATCAAATAAATTACCGCCAATTTGGAAAAGGAAAATGCAATAAATATTTACTCTGAGCTGCGCTTCGGTAGGTTGGTGGAAGATGGAAGGCCGTGTTGCCCAACCGAGTCCTTCCTTTGAAGAATGTCTCTGCTGGTAAATTGAATA
Source organism: Oncorhynchus masou masou (assembly GCF_036934945.1). Taxonomy (NCBI): domain Eukaryota; kingdom Metazoa; phylum Chordata; class Actinopteri; order Salmoniformes; family Salmonidae; genus Oncorhynchus; species Oncorhynchus masou. The sequence goes on along the minus strand of NC_088233.1, from coordinate 16,657,836 downwards.
CGTTGTAGTAACTTCGTTGTGTGGTAGACGGGATACTCTGTCTGTTCCTTCCTAACACTCGTTTGCAGTGGCTTTTGCTAACTCAACGGCTAGGAGGTATCACTTGTGTAGTGAATAAGAGTTCGAAGTTCATACCATTCGCAACCAAAGCTCACGCTGATGTTGGCTTTGTTCTGTAGTTATTATCTGAACCATTCTGACATCGGGCCATCGTCCTCACATCCTCGGAACAGGAGGTTATATTGTCGTCAAGGGCTTATAGAGGAAGGGAGAGGAGGGCGTTTGAAAAGTTTTATAGCCCATGTCCCTTCACAGGGTCGGGCCACTGATTGAGCAGAGACCTATCTTATGAAAACCCAAATCTCACATTTTAGAAGCTAAAATCACATTTCATCCCATCACAAATAATTTCATATTCAAACATTTAAATTGAACAACAATTCCATGTGACTCCGATAACTCTGATGTGTAGACTTTTCACTGTAGAGTTTATGTCATCTTATCATTGATGGGAATGTCTCAGATGACAACCGAACTGACTTCATATTCATTAAGTACCACCGCATATGTTCCATTGGTCAGATTACCAGAATACAGTTCATTTCCCCGCACCTTCTGATGTTCCCAGAATCTATATGTTAACCAAGGGTTTTGCAAATGTAACATCAGTAGGGTAATAATAATAATAATAATATATCCCATTTAGCAGACGCTTTTGTCCAAAGCGACTTACAAGTCGGCTGGGGCCACTACTTTTACATATGGGTGGCCCCAGCGGGAATCGAACCCACGACGCTTGGCATTGCAAGCGCCATGCTCTACCGACTGAGCCACACAGGAGAGAGAGGAAAAGGGGGAAAGAGGTATTTATGACTGTCATAAACCTACCCCCAAGCCAACATCATGACAACGGGCAGGCAGGTGCTGGCAGCGATCGTTTGAAGAGCATGCATTTATGTTTACTTGTATTTAAAAGCAATTGGAGGCCACGGAAGGAGAGTTGTATGGCATTGAAGCTTGTCTGGAGGGTTGTTAACACATTGTCCAAAGAAGGGCCAGAAGGATACAGAATGGTGTCGTCTGCGTAGAGGTGGACCAGAGACTCACCAGCAACAAGAGCGACATCATTGATGTATACAGAGAAGAGAGTCGGATCAAAAATTGAACCCTGTGGCACCCCCATAGAGACTGCCTGGACAACAGGCCCTCCGATTTGATACACTGAACTCTATCAGAGAAGTAGTTGGTGAACCAGGAGAGGCAATCATTTGAGAAACCAAGGCTATCGAGTCTGCCGATGAGGATGTGGTGATTGACAGAGTCGAAAGCCTTGGCCAGGTCAATGAATACGGCTGCAAAGTATTGTTTCTTATCGATGGCGGTTAAGATATCTTTTAAGACCTTGAGCGTAGCTGAGGTGCACCCATGACCAGCTCTGAAACCAGATTGCATAGCGAAGAAGTTACAGTGGGATTCGGAATGGTCGGTAATCTGTTTGTTGACTTGGCTTTCAAAGACTTTAGAAAGGCAGGGTAGGATAGATATAGGTCTGTAGCAGTTTGGGTCAAGCGTGTCCCCCCCCTTTGAAGAGGGGGATGAACGCAGCTGTTTTCCAATCTTTGGGAATCTCAGACGACACGAAAGAGAGGATGAACAGGCTAGTAATAGGGGTTGCAACAATTTCGGCAGATAATTTTTTAGAAAGAAAGGGTCCAGATTGTCTTGCCCAGCTGAGCTGTAGGGGTCCATATTTTGCAGCTCTTTCAGAACACCGGCTGACTGAATATGGGAGAAGGAGAAATGGGGAAGGCTTGGGCGAGTTGCTGTGGGGGGTGCAGTGCTGTTGCCCGGGGTTGGGGTAACCAGGTGGAAAGCATGGCCGGCCGTAGAAAAATGCATATTGAAATTCTCAATTATAGTGGATTTATTGGTGGTGACAGTGTTCCCTATCCTCAGTGCAGTGGGCAGCTGGGAGGAGGTGTTCTTATTCTCCATGTACTTTACAGTGTCCCGGAACTTTTTTGAGTTTGTGTTGCTGGAAGCAAATTTCTGCTTGATAAAGCAAGCCTTGGCTTTTCTAAATGCCTGTGTATATTGGTTTCTAGCTTCCCTGAAAAGTTGCATATCATGGGGGCTGTTCGATGCTAATGCAGAACGCCATAGGATGTTTTTATGTTGGTTAAGGGCAGTCAGGTCTGGTTCTGTTCCTGGTTCTAAATTCCTTGAATGGGGCATGCTTATTTAAGATGGTGAGGAAGGCATTTTTTTTAAATAACCAGGCATCCTCTACTGACGGGATGAGATCAATATCCTTCCAGGATACCCCGGCCAGGTCGATTAGAAAGGCCTGAAGTGTTTCAGGGAGCATTTGACAGTGATGAGTGGAGGTCGTTTGACCACTGACCCATTACGGATGCAGGCAATGAGGCAGTGATCACTGAGATCTTGGTTGAAAACAGCAATGGTGTATTTAGAGGGCAAATAGGTTAGGATGATATCTATGAGGGTGCCCATGTTTACGGCTTTGGGGTGGTACATGGTAGGTTCATTGATAATTTGTGTGAGATTGAGGGTATCAAGCTTAGATTGTAGGATGGCTGGGGTGTTAAACATGTTCCAGTTTAGGTCGCCTAGCAGCACGAGCTCTGAAGATAGATGGGGTGCAATCAGTTCACATATGGTGTCCAGAGCACAGCTGGGGGCAGAGGGTGGTCTATGGCAGGCGGCAACGGTGAGAGACCTGTTTTTAGAGAGGTGGTTTTTTAAAAGTTGAAGTTCAAATTGTTTGGGTACAGACCTGGATAGTAGGACATAACTCTGCAGGCTATCTTTGCAGTAGATTGCAACACCGTCCCCTTTGGCCGTTCTATGTCTGAAAATGTTGTAGTTTGGATGGAGATTTCAGAATTTTTGATGGTCTTCCTAAGCCATGATTCAGACACGGCTAGAACATCCGGGTTGGCAGAGTGTGCTAAAGCAGTGAATAAAACAAACTTGGGGAGGAGGCTTCTAATGTTAACATGCATGAAACCAAGGCTATTATGGTTACAAAAGTCATCAAAAGAGAGCGCCTGGGGCATAGGAGTGAATCTAGGCACGGCAGAGCCTGGATTCACCTCTACGTCACCAGAAGAACAGAGGAGGAGTAGCATAAGGGTATGGCTAAAAGCTATGAGAATTGGTCGTCTAGAACGTCCGGAACAGAGAGTAAAAGGAGGTTTCTGGGGGCAATAAAATAGCTTCAAGGTATAATGTACAGACAAAGGTATGGTAGGATGTGAATACAGTGGTAGGATGTGAATACAGTACCTAGGTATTGAGTGATGATGAGAGAGATATTGTCTCTAGAAACATCATTGAAACCAGGTGATGTCATCGCATGTGTGGATGGTGGAACTGAAAGGTTGGATAAGGTAGAGGCTCGAGGCTCTACAGTGAAATAAGCCAATAAACACTACCCAGAACAGCAATGGACAAGGCATATTGACATTAAGGAGAGGCATGCTTAGCCGAGTGATCATAAGGGTCCAGTGAGTAGTGAGGTTGGTTTGGTTCACGGTGATTCAGACAGCTAGCCGGGCCATTGGTAGCAAGTTAGCATAGGATAGAGGTCTGTTTTTAGCCACCTCGTGCGTTTCCGTTGGTAGATTAGTGGGGCTTCGGTGCGGTGGGGGGGACCGATCCAATTGGCAAAATAGATATAGTTATAGTGACCCAAGAAAAATTGTCCGATAGACCTATTCAGATAGCAGCCGATAAGACAACTAACGATTAGCGGGCCGCAGATCGGCGTTCATGTAACGTCGCGATGGAGGGGCCAGTTGGATAACTCCCTCGGGCAGGTAACGTCGGTAGTCCAGTCGTGAAGGTCCGGTGGGGCTCCGCATCGGCAGTAAAACAAGGTGATTGTAGCCCAGGAGTGGCTGATGGAACTCTTCAGCTGGCTAGCTCCGGAATAATTGATGTTTGCTCCGGAATCGACGTAAGCCAATAGTCACACGGATAGCAGCTAGCGAGCTGCTCGATCCAGGTGTAAATGTCCAGAGCTTGCGGTTGAAATCCGGGGATATGGAAAGAAAAATAGGTCCAGTATGATCTGGTCTGAGTCGCGTAGTACAAAACTGGCGATAGCTTTTCGAGGTAAAGGATAGCTGATGACCACAAACCATGGTTAGCTGAATACTAACGTTAGCCAGTAAACTGGCTAGCTTCTGGCTAGCTTCTGGTTAGCTTCTGGCTAGCTTCTGGTTAGCTTCTGGTTAGCTTCTGGCTAGCTTCTGGTTAGCTTCTGCTAGCTTCTATTGTGGATTTCAGATTTGAGGTAAATACTACTTTTTTTAAATTGGTGAGGCGGGTTGCAGGAGAGTGTTTTGAAGTTGAGTTTTTGGAAAATAAAATATATAAAAGATATGCGAAGAAAGATGTAAATATATATATACATGGGACACAACAAGATGAGGACAAAGGACGTCTGACTGCTATTCCATCTTTTTATATTTGAGGAATAAGATGCTCTCACTTGTGATATAGAGAGGAAATATTTGCCATCTGTCACACTGATTTAGAGGGCTCCTGCTGAGTTAGAAAACTCAAATTCGTAATTTTTTGTTACTTTGCTAAATCACACTTTGGAGCAGTTCAGCTAAATTAGAGAGAATGCCAAGAGTGTGCAAAGCTGTCATCAAGTTAAAGGGTGGCTACATTGAAGAATTTTTTCTTCTTCATTTTTTTATCACTTTCTTGTTTACTACATGATTCCATGTGTATTATTTCATAGTTTTGATGTCTTCACTATCATTCTACAATGTAGAAAATAGTAAAATAAAGAAAAACCCTGGTACTGTATGTTTGAGACAGCGGTCACATTGGGATAACATTGCTACCGTAAAGGTGTCCCCTAAACTGCCATAGTGTTATCCTGAAAGGGATCCTATGTATTGATATCTCCATTTAACAAATCAATTTAATGGCCTGAGACATCATCGAGGAAGTCTCTCTCTCCCTCTGCTCAGCACCAACGCTTAATAATGGGAGAATTCTGCTGAGACTGTGATGGCTTCATTATGCCTGGCTCAGTTAACTTCTGGGGAATTAATGATTTAATGAAGTTAAGAGATGACACAGCCGCCGTGTTTCAGCGCTAAATCACACATAATGAACATGCCGTTAATGAGGGCCACTCAACACCTGAACAACCCCCACCATCGCTTTCCACACACACAAGGATAAGCACGTCGCACACACACCCTAATGTGCACACATACACTCACACACATACACTCACATTTAGTTCATATACCATTTTTTCAAACCACAGAAACAATGTACTATTTTGTCATTCAGTATCACTAAATGTAAATGAAATAGACAATAATATCCAAAGCAGAGACCTTATGAGAACCCCCTCATCATGAGTCACATCCACATCAGACATCTGTAGTTTATCTGGAGCAGACACTCAATTCTATTGACAGGTGACATTTGTTGAATGTCAAATATATCCACTAACATCTGGGCTCAGCTTATGCTGCAGGTAAAGACAGAATGTCAGCTAGCCAAATGCAAGCCGCCAGATACAAAACATCTATGTCATATTCATTCCATCCTAATAGATAGTCACAGAAAGTTGACATTTCCCTCTGTGTTTAGTTTTGACGAATGGAGAGGGCCTTTCTCTGATTTTTAACCAGGTCTTTCCAGCGTAAGTTGAATTGCAGGCTACGTTTTCATTGTGGCACCCAGCTAGCGTCCAGCAGTGCCATCAATTATAGTGAATTTTAACACTCCATTTTGTGACACAAATACACCTTTAGAATGACACTTGGCCTTATCACTTCAAACAAACACTTGAGGACCCCTTCAAGGAAAAGCATTTTTGCTTTTGACAAACAAACAATGGTGCCCACTGAGCCTGCTGTGCTAAACATCACTTTGTGGTGCTGAATTAAATGGGAGAAAAGTGCTCAAACTTCTTTCTCCGGTCTCTGTGTTCTGGGGGAGAAAAGCACACATTTCAAACAGTTGCCTTTGTGAGTAATATATTATATCATGGCCTTCCCACTGAGTGTATTTCCTATAGATAATGACACAAGCTAGCTGGGCTATGTAAAAATCCACGAGAGCAAACATGTGAGCTAATTAAGATTAGACGGCGAGCCATCAGGGTACAGTACTGCAAGGCACGGCTCCACTGCCTCCATTGTCTGGAAAAAAGGGACCCATTTAAACAACAGGGTCCAAATCACCTGGAGAGCATTTTATACCAATTACACCATATCATAAAATAACCCAATTTAATAGCCAAGTAATCAACATGGGGCAATTGCCATGTGTTCGAGCCAACAGCTAAAGGATTCATTTCTGGTCAATGAGCTGTCATTTTGCCTGTCTGATGAAGGGCCTCTGTCACGGCTCGCACTGTCAGATAAGTGTGGTGTTCTGTAATTTAGCTGGACAGCTCCAGAAAGACACACATACTAGAGTACAGCTGGTATAGTCATAATATAATATTACCACAGCGTTGTTGAATACTGGCTCTGATTGGCTAGAAGGGCATTATAGAATGGGCATTAAAACAAGATAACGGGACAGTTGGCAAAGATATCAGGACACCTTGAAATCATGATGCAATATGCACCTACACATGCAGACCATACTTGCTACAAAGTTACAGAAAGCTAAACCAACAACCACACAAACCACAAAGGTTCAACAAGGACAAACTTCCAGCATTGACTTGTTTTTGCAAAGACATATTTTTTTGGAAGCATCTGATGACAATAACCTAAAACAGAAGGCCAAATTTGCTTACCAAGTTGACATTGAATGTTCCTGAGTGGCCTAGTTGCAGTTTTGACTTAAATGGGCTTGAAAATCTTTGACAAGACTTGAAAATGGCTGTCAACAACCAACTTGACAGAGCTTGAATAATTTGTTAAAGAATTATGAGCAAGCATTGTACAATCCAGGTGTGCAAAGCTCTTAAAGACTCAGTGCTGACAAAGGTGATTTTAACATGTATTGACTCAGGGGTGTGAATACTTATGTAAATTAGATATTTATGTATTTTCAAAAATGTGCAACAATTCCTTAACATCTTTTCATTTTGTCATTATGGGTTATTGTGTGTAAGAGATGGGTAAGAGAGAGAAAAAATGAATTAAGGCTGTAACACAACAAAATGTGGAATAACTCAAGGGGTATGAATACTTTCTGAAGGAACTTTATGCCCAAACAAAACCTGAAATGCATAATCAATTATGAATTATTCTTCAAGATATTATCACACCAACATTAGATTGTAAAATCAAGCATCGTGACCATAAGAGTATAGGCATTTCATTAGGGCTGGATTCTTTAATTTTTTTTAAAATTCTGAGATTTCAAATAAAATTGGTTTATTATGGATGGTATAATCCACTCTTAATCTGGATAAGGGATCCCAATGTGTTTTAGTCGCCGCTCATCTTTTCCCTTTGTGTTGAGCCGGCCTCCTTAACGTTTTAGCAAGGCCTTGACTGGCTGAACTTTGATCCGATGTCTTCATTGAAGGGAGCTCCAGGTTGCCCATTTCAGATGCAAATCCTCTGCGAGGCCTATTGGTACGTTGTAAAGGAGGAAAAGCAGGAAAAGAGAGGGGAGAGAGAGAGAGGGTCCCAGAGGGGCTCTGAAGGGATGCTGAGTCGTGGGCAGCGCCCCCTTCCCTCTAATCCACATAGCAATATGGATTAAGGTAGGGGATAACCTTTCTTAATGCAGAAGAAAGACTATAGCAGGGACAAGCTGGGGAGGGAGGCTGGGATTCCTTCATAATAAAACAGTGTGCAGTAAAAGCATGCTCTGTGTCAGGGGACTGTGAATGGGCCTCAATGCAGCCGATTCCCAGGCCTGGTGGGGAAGCTTGCAAAAGCCTACCTAGAGCCAACTAAGCGTGAGTAATCTGCTCTCGCTCAATGGCTGGGGTGAAGCCCATTCAGCTCTCAGGAGTTTAAGAGTTGATACATTTATTATCAGTGGCGATTAGGCTGCGTGCCTGTCACCTTCTTAGAGGGACGGTCGAGGAAAGAAGAAAGGAGGAATGAAAGTGTCAGTAGTGGAGACGGTGCTCTCAGAGAGACTAGCCTACGATAGCCCCGGCCTCTAATTGCTATACTAATGTGTTAGAAACCTCTTGTTTGAAATTATCCAAGGCAGAAAATTGATTTCATGCTGTGACAGTTTATACATTGCCTCAAGTAGACAAATTACTTATTGAAAACAGCACCTTTAATTTTATTTAGAAATACCCTTAACTGCCAGGTTACATACTGTTGGTGGGAAATTCATTTATGGAACTGGGCCTGCAATAATGGTCAGGCCAGTATGTAACAAAATCCACTCAGTTATTGACTTCTGACACAAGAGCCATATCCATTGTTTTTGGAACGGGTTGTAATGTCCCCTGAGTGAATAGCTTGTGCAGTAAATTAAATGCAACAAATGCAAGTTAAATAAGCTTTGTCTCAGAGTATCACACCCACCAGAACAGCCAGAGGGTGCAATGGTGTGGGACAAATCCCAAGTTTTCCCCACACACCCTCCAGCACATGGATAAAACATATGATTAGCTCCATTCAGGCTTTGTTTTATGTTGGGAAAACTGCATGGAAACCAAGAAACTGAAAAGGCGTGTCATGCAACTTGTTATAGTGCTTGCTCATATGCCTGTCCAATTGTGGCCAGTAAAGTGAAATTAAGTAGCAAAACAGAACCAGGACCTGCAAGCATACGTAATTGTTTTAGAAAGTGGCCCATTACTGGGGCCAGCCATGCTGTCAGTCCTCAGTGCAGTGGACCTTTCCCACTCTGTGCTCTTCACTATAAGACCCCATAGCCCCCACCCCATTACACACAATTATACCACACTACACCTTCACCCACTGCAAACATTTCACACAAAAATATGACTCCAAGAGGATTTGAGCAACAGAAAGGGATTACTCAGTGCTCCAGTGTTGATCACAAAGTCAATTGCCTGTGTGCCGCTTTGTATCTCGGTCATTATGTGTAATTCTGCGAGCACGTGGATGAATGTGTGTACAGTGCTTTCACTCATCTTCATGAGGGGCTCTGTGCTTGACTGGGAGCGGCTGCTGTGGCAACACTCCGTTTATCTTAATGGGAAATGAACACGCTAACAACTTTAGCCGCGTCCTCATTCAGACATCATTTCATATAAATCATCTGGTATCAGCCCGGCTGATCTACTGTGGCATGCGTTCAGCTGCTGTTACAGTAAAACAAACAGAATTCTGGGGAAACTGCTGCAGTTAAAGACACTGCAGATTTGCTGCTTTGAATGTGTTCAGGAAATAAGTTGCCAGGAAAGTGCTTATTTTGGGCTGATCATAAAAATTATTAAAAACAAAAACAAATGTGTCTTAACATGCACAAGATGCACATTTTGACACTCAGTAAACATGAAAAACCAGGAAACCTGGGTAGCACACAGGCATATTGTGTGGCCTGAAGTAATCAGTCCTCACAGATACAGATACGGAGAGAGAGGAGCGAGAGAGAGATGAGAGATGCTTCAAAGTCCCAGAGAGCATCACCTTTCTAATGCAATAACAATAACAAAAACAAGCTATTGTCTCACAAATTACACCTTAAATTAGTGCAGCCACATTTTCTGACAGCAGCTCCCACTCATTAGTCCAGCTAGGGGCCAGGACCAATCAGCAGCCAGGGCCAACGGGGCCCTGTCGACAGTCATTAAAATAATTCCTGTTTAAATGCTCATCTAACTCCCAGGGCTGGTCATTGTTACAGTTTGCTGCCTCGGAGTGCGTGTGCGCACGCGTGTATTTGTGTGTGTAAGGGGGCTAACCTGTTGCTTCTCACATCCTCCCCTCATCCCCCATCCTGCATCCCTGAGATAGAGGCTGCAATAGGAGACCACACTTTTTAACGTGGTCAAGTTTAATGTGACAAAACAGTGAGGGGGGGGGGGCAAGGTGTGACAGGCCTGTTCAACTCATTTCACTGAGTACCCTGCAAGTGTAACTAATACCCTTTTCTCTTTTTAGTTATTAAACACAAATAGGCTACACCCACCAAAATGCCACGCATGCACCCATCTATCATTAAAAAGTGAATAAACATATTTATTTATTTAGGAACTGCATATCAAGGGAAGATACAAACACGCACCACATCACCTCTCCCACACAAAGAGTGTCACGTCACCCCATCTTTTATACAAGAACCAGGAGTCTAGGCTTTGACCTCACCCACTATCAATCAAACACACCACAATGGCCATACATCTGCTTGCTGATGTGCACCAGCTTCCACCACCCTGTTCCAGCATCCTGGCAAACACAGACACGCCGTGACCCTTCACTCCACTCTATACTCTGGAGTGTCATTAAAAGGAAGTCACATCACAGAGCACTATCATTAACAAGCTTTGGACCCCTCAGACCAGCTCGACTGATTCACTGTGTCAAGAGTCAGTGGCCCAGGGTGTTTACGTGAGACCATTTATGGGACTAACAAGACTATTCCTCTGGGTAAATGGTGGAGAATAACTATAGCTAGTTAAAGTAGGAATTGGACGAATAGCTATAATAAGCAGGTATGTTTCAATAATTCACCACGGTCACAAGTGCTGTACCAATTAGGTATGTGAGAACAGAGGATCTAAATTTGATCACTCTTTTGATGCTGAGAATTGTCCTGGTTTAAAAAGGCTTCTAAATCTTGTAATTTCCATTTTAGACCATTAATTATAATGGTCTGAGGGGTCTAAAAATTCACATTTCCTCTTGCTGCAGGATTATTTTCCTGCTGGAATAAACTGGCTTAAATTAAAATGTCTGGAACAAGGAGGTGGAGAAATAACATCATTGCTGTGATCCATGATTTTAATGTATGTAAGAATGGTGGTAGCAACACACCAAAACATTTTCAATAATGTCCTGTAGGCCAAAACGTTCCAATGCCTACTATAATGTTCAAATATTAGCAATATGCCATGCAGTCTTACAACAGTATACAGTATCTAAGTATACTATACATTCCTTGGAGCCTCAACAAAGAAACTATGATTGTTCCAAGATCTGCCAGTCATATACACAACCATTCAAAAGTGTGGGGTCGCTTAGAAATGTCCATGTTTTCAAAAGAAAAGCACATTTTCTGTCCATTAAAATAACAATATAATAATCAAATTGACCAGAAATACAGTGTAGACATTGTTAATGTTGTAAATGTCTATTGTAACTGGTAACAGACAATTTTCTTATGGAATATCTAGGCATATAGGCATATAGAGGCCCATTATCAGCAACCATCACTGTGTTCCAATAGCATGCTGTGTTAGCTAATCCAAGTGTATCTTTTTAAAAGGCTACTCCCTTCACAGAACAGTGCAAAAGGGCTCTAAAATGAATAGAAAGAGGAGTGGGAGGCCCCAGTGCACAACTGATCAAAAGGACAAGTACATTAGTGTCTAGTTTGAGAAACAGACGCCTCACAAGTCCTCAACTGGCAGCTCCATTAAATAGTACCCGCAAAACACCAGTCTCATCGTCAACAGTGAACAGGCGACTCCGGGATGCTGGCTTTCTAGGCAGAGTTGCAAAGGAAAAGCCATATCTCAGACTGGCCAATAAAAGATTAAGATGGGCAAAATAACACAGACACTGGACAGATGAACTCTGCCTAGAAGGCCAGCATTCCGGAGTCGCCTCTTCACTGTTGACGTTGAGACTGTTGTTTTGCGGGTACTATTTAACGAAGCTGCCATTTGGAGCCTGTAATCGAACGACAAATGCTGATGCTCCAGATATTCAACTAGTCTAAAGAAGGCCAGTTTTATTGCTTCTTTAATCCGAAGAACAGTTTTCAGCTGTGCTAACATAATTGCAAAAGGGTTTTCTAATGATCAATTAGCCTTTTAAAATGATAAACTTTGGTTAGCTAACACAACGTGCCATTGGAACACAGGAGTGATGGTTGCTGATAATGGCCTCTGTATGCCTATGTATATATTCCATTAAAAATCAGCCGTTTCCAGCTACAATAGTCATTTACAACATTAGCCATGTCAACACTGTATTTCTGATCAATTTGATGTTATTGTAATGGACAAAAAAATGTGCTTCTCTTTCAAAAACAAGGACATTTCTAAGTGACCCCAAACTTTTGAACGGTCGTGTAGGTGAAAATATAAATGTCACCAGCAGGCATGCACACTCTCTTCCAACACATTTGTCTTTCTCTCAAAACGGTGTAATTTCTGAAGATTGAAATCCCACCGTCTGCATTCCTTCATCTCATCTCTGACAACAATAGAAACCCTGAATGCTTTCAGCCATGATGGATAAATTGGTGGGTAGTGAAATATGATATCTAAGGTAGGTGATGGAGATGGGTCTGATCTCCATCAGTCTCAGAGCAGAGTGGTAATTATAGTCTGTTAGATTGGCTCTCTCACAACTTGGGAAGAGGTAACACTGTTTGCCATAGGGATCATCCAACAGGGGGAGAGGGACAGTAATGGTCCATTGACATCTGTTGCCAGCTCGCATTGTCACAGACATGATAGGCGATCACCAATGACCGTTACTGATTACTAACCAAAAAAAGAGAAATGGTAATTAAGAGTCATGATTGAACCATAAATTACAATGTACTGTTTATTCAAAAGACACAATTGCCATTAAATATGTAGTTCATATCTGCTGTTCATCCCCATGCATTTTGGGATTAGGGAAATGCCTAGTTGATTGTCAATCATTGTCTCTCCCGCCAAGGGATCAATTTCCAGCCAGGTCGCTCAAGATCCACTTCGAAATTCGACGTCCGTCCAGGTCACCAGGATGTTGGAAGATGCCTTCAAAATCCACCACAAGGGGCAAAGGTGAGAGCTATTACCATCAAGTAGGCTTGGGTTTTGCATGGGCTTAGTGGACGGGGATGGCGGATGGGCGTAAACAGCAAATTCCTGCTCTGAGGATTGGGTGTTCTATCCCAGTGCTAGGCACTCATAATGTTTTTAGTTTATTTTAACCATATCCCAAACCATAACCCTTAATTTAACCATTCATAACCCTATCCCAAACCTTAACTTAACCATTTGAAATTAATGCCTAAACCTAACCTTCCAAATTTGATATTTATGGACAAATCTATAATTCTGCAGTCTATGAGAGCTTGTTGATGTCAAACAATTATAGATTATATTATAGACAGAAACTGAGATGACTCTGTTTATTAATGATTCAAATGTACATTTAGTTTGATATTTTAGGAATGGCAAATGATAAAGTACTTAACACTAGTGTTGCACGGTATACCAGAACTTCTGTACATGTTCTATACTAAAACATGAAAAACTATATATATATACAGTAACAGTCAAAAGTTTGGACACACCTACTCATTCCAGAGTTTTTATTTTTTACTATTTTCTACATTGTAGAATAATAGTGAAAACATCAAAACTGAAATAACACATGTGGAATCATGTAGTAACCAAAAAGCAGCAATACGCCATCCCATCTGGTGTGCTCTTAGTGGGACTAAAATTGGATTTTAACAGGACAATGACACAACATACCTCCAGGCTGTGTAAGGGCTATTTGACCAAGAAGGAGAGTGATGGAGTGCTACATCAGATGACTTGGCCTCCACAATCTCCCGATCTCAACCCAATTGAGATGGTTTGGGATGAGTTGGACCGCAGAGTGTAGGAAAAGCTGTCATCAAGGCAAAGGGTGGCTACTTTGAAGAACCTCAAATATAAAATATATTTTGAATTGTTTAACACTTTTTGGGTTACTACATGTGTCCATATGTGTTATTAAATAGTTTTGATGTCTTCACTATTATTACATTTGTTTTAGAAAATAGTAGAAATAACCCCTGAAGAAACCGGGAATGAGTAGGTGTCAAAACTGTTGACTTATCCTATATACACAATTAAACACACACATATTATATAATATATATACACATATATTATGTACACTATATAATATAACCGATTTATATAAATCTTCTTATGGCTAGGGGTTCCGCTATCGGCACCCCTCGACCACATTCCGCTGGAAAGGCAGTGCGCGAAATAAATTTTTTTGGGGGGGGAAATATGTCACTTTCGGGCCTCCCGGGTGGCGCAGTGGTTCAGGGCGCTGTACTGCAGTGCCAGCTGTGCCACCAGAGACTCTGGGTTCGCGCCCAGGCTCTGTCGTAACCGGCCGCGACCGGGAGGTCTATGGGGCGACGTACAATTGGCCTAGCGTCGTCCGGGTCAGGGAGGGGTTGGCCGGTAGGGATATCCTTGCCTCATCGCGCACCAGCGACTCCTGTGCCGGGCGCAGTGCGCGCTAACCAAGGTTGCCAGGTGCACGGTGTTTCCTCCGACACATTGGTGCGGCTGGCTTCCGGGTTGGATGCGCGCTATGTTAAGAAGCAGTGCGGCTTGGTTGGGTTGTGTATCGGAGGACGCATGACTTTCAACCTTCGTCTCTCCCAAGACTGTACAGGAGTTGTAGCGATGAGACAAGATAGTAGTTAGTAAACAATTGGATACCACGAAATTGTGGAGAAAAAAGGGTCAAATTCAAAAAAAAAGAAAAAATAAGAAGAAATATGTAACTTTCATACATTAACAAGTGCAATACACCAAATGTAAGATAAACTTCTTGTTAATCTACACATCGTGTCTGATTTCAAAAAGGCTTTACAGCAAAAGCACAACAAATGATTATGTTAGGTCAGAGCCAAGTCATAAAAACACACACAGCCATTTTTCCAGCCAAAGAGAGGATTCACAAAAAGCAGAAATATAGATAAAATTAATCACTAATCTTTGGTGAGCTTCATCAGATGACACTCATAGGACATCATGTTACACAATACATGGCGCGTTACGTTCAGTAATGTTTTGCTTCCAAAACATCCAGTGATTTTGCAGAGCGCCACATCAATTTACAGAAATACTCATAATAAGCATTGATAAAAGATACAAGTGTTATTCACAGAATTAAAGATATACGTCTCCTTAATGCAACCACTGCGTCAGATTTCAAAAAGACTTTACAGAAAAAGCAAAGCATGCAATAATCTGAGTACGGTGCTCAGACAACAAATCAAGCCAAACAGATATCCTCCATGTTGGAGTCAACAGAAGTCAGAAATAGCATTATAAATATTCACTTACCTTTGATGATATTTATCAGAATGCACTCCCAGGAATCCCAGTTCCACAATAAATGTCCAAATACCTCCTTTTTGTTAGCGCATTCAGCCCAGTAATTCAAATTCATGACGCGCGGTCACTACAACTAAATTTCCATTACAGTCCGTAGAAACATGTCAAACGAAGTATAGAATCGATCTTTAGGATGTTTTTAACATGAATCTTCAATAATGTTCCAACCTGAGAATTCCCTTGTCTTCAGAAATGCAATGAAACTCAAGCTAACTCTCACGTGAACGCCCGTCACGAGCTCATGGCACTCTGCCAGACCACTGACTTATTCAGCTCCCATTCCCCCCTCCTTCGCAGTAGAAGCATCAAACAAGATTGTAAAGACTGTTGACATCTAGTGGAAGCCTTAGGAAGTGCAATATGACCCCATAGGCACTGTGTATTTGATAGGCCAAGAATTGTATTCGATAGGCCAGATTTCCCACTTCCTGGTTGGATTTTCCCAGGTTTTCACCTGCCATATGAGATTTGTTATACTCACAGACATCATTCAAACTGTTTTAGAGACTTCAGAGTGTTTTCTATCCACATCTACTAATAAAATGCATATAAACTGCTCAACAAAATAAAGGGAACACTTAAACAACACAATGTAACTCCAAGTCAATCACACTTCTCTGATATCAATCTGTCCACTGAGGAAGCAACACTGATTGACAATACATTTCACATGCTGTTGTGCAAATAGAATAGACAACAGGTGGAAATTATAGGCAATTAACAAGACACCCCCAATAAAGGAGTGGTTCTGCAGGTGGTGACCACAGACCACATCTCAGTTCATATGCTTCCTGGCTGATGTTTTGGTCACTTTTGAATGCTGGTGGTGCTTTCACTCTAGTGGTAGCATGAGACGGAGTCTACAACCCACACAAGTGACTCAGGTAGTGCAGCTCATCCAGGATGGCACATCAATGCGAGCTGTGGCAAAAAGGTTTGCTGTGTCTGTCAGCGTAGTGTCCAGAGCATGGAGGCGCTACCAGGAGACAGGCCAGTACATCAGGAGACATGGAGGAGGCCGTAGAAGGGAAACAACCCAGCAGCAGGACCGCTACCTCCGCCTTTGTGCAAGGAGGAGCAGGAGGAGCACTGCCAGAGCCCTGCAAAATGACCTCCAGCAGGCCACAAATGTGCTTGTGTCTGCTCAAACGGGTGGGGCTTGTGCTTACAGCCCAACACCGTGCAGGACGTTTGGCATTTGCCAGAGAACGCACTGTGCTCTTCACAGATGAAAGCAGGTTCAAGCAGGTTCACACTGAGCACATGTGACAGACGTGACAGTCTGGAGACGCCGTGGAGAATGTTCTGCTGCCTGTAACATCCTCCAGCATGACCTGTTTGGCGGTGGGTCAGTCATGGTGTGGGGTGGTATTTCTTTGAGGGGCCGCACAGCCCTCCATGTGCTCGCCAGAGGTAGCCTGACTGCCATAAGGTACCGAGATGAGATCCTCAGACCCCTTGTTAGACCATAGGCTGGTGCGGTTGCCCTGGGTTCCTCCTAATGCAAGACAATGCTAGACCTCATGTGGCTGGAGTGTGTCAGCAGTTCCTGCAAGAGGAGAGCATTGATGCTATGGACTGGCCCGCCCGTTCCCCAGACCTGAATCCAATTGAGCACATCTGGGACATCACGTCTCGCTCCATACACCAACGCGACGTTGCACCACAGACTGTCCAGGAGTTGGCGGAAGCTTTAGTCCAGGTCTGGGAGGAGATCCCTCAGGAGACCATCTGCCACCTCATCAGGAGCATGTCCAGGCATTGTAGGGAGGTCATAGAGGCACGTGGAGGCCACACACACTACTGAGTATCATTTTGACTTGTTTTAAGGACATTACATCAAAGTTGGATCAGCCTGTAGTGTGGTTTTCCACTTTAATTTTGAGTGTGACTCCAAATCCAGACCTCCATGGGTTGATACATTTGATTTCCATTGATAATTTTTGTGTGATTTTGTTGTCAGCACATTCAACTATGTAAAGAAAAAAGTATTTAATAAGAATATTTCATTAATTCATATCTAGGATGTGTTATTTTAGTGTTCTCTTTATTTTTTTGAGCAGTATATTAGCAACTGGGACTGAGTAGCAGGCAGTTTACCCTGGGCACGCTTTTTATCCAAACGTGAAAATGCTCCCCTATCCCAAACAGTATATATATATATATATATATATATATATATATATATATATATATATATATATATATATATATATATATATATATATATATATATATATACAGTGCATTGCGAAAGTATTCGGCCCCCTTGAACTTTGCGACCTTTTGCCACATTTCAGGCTTCAAACATAAAGATATAAAACTGTATTTTTTTGTGAAGAATCAACAACAAGTGGGACACAATCATGAAGTGGAACGACATTTATTGGATATTTCAAACTTTTTTAACAAATCAAAAACTGAAAAATTGGGCGTGCATCCTGGTTCCATTGATCATCCTTGAGATGTTTCTACAACTTGATCGGAGTCCACCTGTGGTAAATTCAATTGGTTGGACATGATTCAGAAAGGCACACACCTGTTGATATAAGGTCCCACAGTTTACAGAGTATGTCATAGAAAAAAACAAGTCATGAGGTCAAAGGAATTGTCCGTAGAGCTCCAAGACAGGATTGGGTCGAGGCACAGATCTTGGGAAGGGTACTAACAAAATTCTGCAGCAGTGAAGGTCCCCAAGAACAGTGGCCTCCATCATTCTTTTTATTTTTTTATTTATTTCACCATTTTTTAACCAGGTAGGCTAGTTTAGAACAAGTTCTCATTTACAACTGCAACCTGGCCACGATAAAGCAAAGCAGTGTGACACAAACAACAACACAGAGTTACACATGGAATAAACAAGCGTACAGGCAATAACGCAATACAAATAAATAAAGTCTATATACAGTGTGTGCAAATGGCATGAGGAGGTAGCAATAAATAGGCCATAGTAGTGGAGTTACAATTAACACTGGAGTGATAGATGAGCAGATGATGATGTGCAAGTAGAAATACTGGTGTGCAAAACAGCAGAAAAGTAAATAAAAACAATATGGGGATGAGGTAGGTAGATTGGGTGGGCTATTTACAGATGGGCTATGTACAGTTGCAGCGATCGGTTAGCTACTCAGATAATTGATGTTTAAAGGTAGTGAGGGAAATATAAGTCTCCAGATTCAGCAATTTTTCATTACATTCCAGTCATTGGCAGCAGAGAACTGGAAGGAAAGGCGGCCAAAGTAGGTGTTGGCTTTCGGGATGAACTGTGAGATATAGCTGCTGGAGCGCGTGCTACGGGTGGGTGTTGTTATCGTGACCAGTGAGCTGAGATAAGGCAGGGCTTTACCTAGCATAGACTTATAGATGACTTTGAGCCAGTGGGTCTGGTGATGAATATGAGGGCCAGCCAACTAGAGCATACAGGTCGCAGTGGTGGGTGGTATAAGGAGCTTTAGTGACAAAACGGATGGCACTGTGATAGACTGCATCCAGTTTGCTGAGTAGAGTATTGGAAACAGTGGCAGCATCATGCTGTGAGGATGGCTTCAAAACCTCTCAATGGAGAATGCATCTGCAATCCAGGGTTCATATACTCTGAGTATACAAAACACCTGCACTTTCCATGACAGTTGAATATATGAAATGATTTATCTGTAATATAGAATAGAACACATTCTGTTATTTTAGGTGTTCAACCAGTTATCAACATATTGTTCAATGTTTTTTTAAATAAAGCCCTGTGGTTATTCTGTGACTTTAGCGAATACGCTTTCTTTTTTTTTGCCATGGTATCGTTTCGGTATCGAGTATCATTTAGGGGTTGAGTATCATTTAGGGGTTGAGTATCATTTAGGGGTTGAGTATCATTTAGGGGTTGAGCATCATTTAGGGGTTAAGTATCATTTAGGGGTTAAGTATCATTTAGGGGTTGAGTATCATTTAGGGGTTGAGTATCATTTAGGGGTTAAGTATCATTTAGGGGTTAAGTATAATTTAGGGGTTGAGTATCATTTAGGGGTTGAGTATCATTTAGGGGTTAAGTATCATTTAGGGGTTGAGTATCATTTAGGGGTTGAGTATCATTTAGGGGTTGAGTATCATTTAGGGGTTAAGTATCATTTAGGGGTTAAGTATCATTTAGGGGTTGAGTATCATTTAGGGGTTGAGTATCATTTAGGGGTTGAGTATCATTTAGGGGTTGAGTATCATTTAGGGGTTGAGTATCATTTAGGGGTTGAGTATCGTGACAACACTACTTAACACTGCGCCCAAGTTACTTGAACTGGATTAAAAAAGGACAAAATGGGCACCTGGCTTCAGAACAAAGGTTCAATTTAAGTTTTGGATATCTGCAACAAGGACACATTTGATGCATTCTGAAGCAGTCATTCTGGGGCCACAAAAGCACATCTTGTGCACCCGGGCATTGAGTTTGAGACCCATGTCCGATTGTATTTGTTGGTGGCATAAACAATTATGTGTGAGGGATTACTGCTTGTGACAGGGAGCCCAGAGAGATTGTACTGTACAAAGGTAATGGTGAAGACGAACAGGATCATGTTTCAAATCAAATCAAATCTTATTTGTCACATACACATGGTTAGCAGATGGTAATGCAAGTGTAGCGAAATGCTTGTGATTCTAGTTCCGACAATGCAGTAATAACCAACAAGTAATCTAACTAACAATTCCAAAACTACTGTCTTATACACAAGTGTAAGGGGATAAAGAATATGTACATAAAGATATATGAATGAGTGATGGTACAGAGCAGCATAGGCAAGATACAGTAGATGGTATCGAGTACAGTATATACATATGAGATGAGTATGTAAACAAAGTGGCATAGTTAAAGTGGCTAGTGATACATGTATTACATAAAGATGCAGTAGATGATATAGAGTACAGTATATACGTATACATATGAGATGAATAATGTCGGGTATGTAAACATTATATTAGGTAGCATTGTTTAAAGTGGCTAGTGATATATTTTACATCATTTCCCTTCAATTCCCATTATTAAAGTGGCTGGAGTTGAGTCAGTATGTTGGCAGCAGCCACTCAATGTTAGTGGTGGCTGTTTAACAGTCTGATGGCCTTGAGATAGAAGCTGTTTTTCAGTCTCTCGGTCCAAGCTTTGATGCACCTGTACTGACCTCGCCTTCTGGATGATAGCCGGGTGAACAGGCAGTGGCTCGGGTGGTTGTTGTCCTTGATGATCTTTATGGCCTTTCTGTAACATCGGGTGGTGTAGGTGTCCTGGAGGGCAGGTAGTTTGCCCCCGGTGATGCGTTGTGCAGACCTCACTACCGTCTGGAGAGCCTTACGTTTGTGGGCGGAGCAGTTGCCGTACCAGGCGGTGATACAGCCCGCCAGGATGCTCTTGATTGTGCATCTGTAGAAGTTTGTGAGTGCTTTTGGTGACAAGCCAAATTTCTTCAGCCACCTGAGGTTGAAGAGGCGCTGCTGCGCCTTCTTCACGATGCTGTCTGTGTGGGTGGACCAATTCAGTTTGTCTGTGATGTGTATGCCGAGGAACTTAAAACTTACTACCCTCTCCACTACTGTTCCATCGATGTGGTTAGGGGGGTGTTCCCTCTGCTGTTTCCTGAAGTCCACAATCATCTCCTTAGTTTTGTTGACGTTGAGTGTGAGGTTATTTTCCTGACACCACACTCCGAGGGCCCTCACCTCCTCCCTGTAGGCCGTCTCGTCGTTGTTGGTGATCAAGCCTACCACTGTTGTGTCGTCCGCAAACTTGATGATTGAGTTGGAGGCGTGCGTGGCCACGCAGTCATGGGTGAACAGGGAGTACAGGAGAGTGCTCAGAACGCACCCTTGTGGGGCCCCAGTGTTGAGGATCAGCGGGGTGGAGATGTTGTTGCTGACCCTCACCACTTGGGGGCGGCCCGTCAGGAAGTCCAGTACCCAGTTGCACAGGGCGGGGTCGAGACCCAGGGTCTCGAGCTTGATGACGAGCTTGGAGGGTACTATGGTGTTAAATGCCGAGCTGTAGTCGATGAACAACATTCTCACATAGGTATTCCTCTTGTCCAGATGGGTTAGGGCAGTGTGCAGTGTCGTTGAGATTGCATCGTCTGTGGACCTATTTGGGCGGTAAGCAAATTGGAGTGGGTCTAGGGTGTCAGGTAGGGTGGAGGTGATATGGTCCTTGACTAGTCTCTCAAAGCACTTCATGATGACGGAAGTGAGTGCTATGGGGCGGTAGTCGTTTAGCTCAGTTACCTTAGCTTTCTTGGGAACAGGAACAATGGTGGCCCTCTTGAAGCATGTGGGAACAGCAGACTGGGATAGGGATTGATTGAATATGTCCGTAAACACACCAGCCAGCTGGTGTTTCAGCACCATAATGTATGGGCTACCACTGTGAGGGAACGATGTCTCAAGTGGGACAGTCACAAACATTCTGTGACAGAACTGGGGAACTATTATACAGTGACACAGCATCTCATCAAATCCTATATGGTGGAAGTGAGGTCACACACAAATCCAATGGGCAACCCACTGACTGTCAACCAGTGAAAGTAACATACAACCAGTCACATCCTATACTGAGTAAGAGGTTTGAGTGATGAGTGGGACAGTCAAGCACTCTGTGTCACCCAAACAAGCGAGGAGAATTATTGGCAGAAAGACAAGAGATTCCTCTGCTCTTCAATTTGTCTTCGGAGGGATTGTCTATTATTGATGGGTTTCTAGGTCAGCGACCCTTTGTGCTGTTCAAAGGATCTAAAAGCCCCCAGATGGGCCTTCTCGAGATGGAGCCTATTGTGGTGGGTTTTCTATGGCATCTAACAAATGAAAACTGCAGGAGCCATTAGCCGGCCCGGAATTGTTTTAGGGGTGGCCCCTCCTCTCATGTGGGGGTCCTGATGACAGTGTCCACCACAGATCAGTCATATCGAACATTGTAGCCTGGCTCCTTTCTCAGGAAAAAGGCTTTGCTCATTTCACTCTCATATTTCTTTTCTCTGGGGAATAAACACTTTAGTGTGGCTTTACAAAAGAGTGCCGGAGCCCAGAGACGTTAGTGATGTTGTGAGACCTGTTTAGGCCAGTATCTTCAGGCTCAAAAATCATAGGTTTAGAGTCCACAGCATCAATGAGAAATGATGAGCCCACATTATCTTTCCAACACCTGTCAATTCTGTACTCTGGCAACTAATGACATCTCATAATCATACATCAAGTTATCAAATTACAAAATGACTTTCTAAGCTACTGCAATGTTCAACAAAACACATATGTAAGTTCCTGCCATCAACATTTATGATGTTAAGTATCAATCAAACAATAGCTAAGGACAATGTGTAATTTCTTAAACCTCCCAGAGCCAAAGGGGAAAAATGGTTCTTACTTTAGTGCGAAAGTGTGAACACTTGGGCTAACTTTCAGGTGAATTGTGCACTTCACTGAGGGGAATTGAGGCACCCGGCAGGTGTCTGCTTTCCTCCACTGACAGCCTTCCATACACCAAGTAGTGTGAACACCACAGGAAGCCTGGGCCCCACCATGAAACCACATGACATGATTAGACCAACCTGTCTACAGTATGGGAACATCTCATCTCAGAGCTGTGACCAAGAGGGAGTAACACCTTGAACTACCTCAGAGGGAGATCACGCAGGAATTAACAGATCATTTCACTTGAAGAAAAAAAATCATTGGCCCCAGATAATGTCACACAAATGAGTATTGGTGATCAGTACTAAATATGCACAACATTATGTCAGTCCACATAGGGTTTGTACAAGATGATCTAAACACAACTAATAAACAACAAATAGCCTCAACACCATTTCAATACGCAATGTAACTTATGCCAGAAGTTCCTCCTGATGCAAATCAAGTTCTGTCTGTCTGTCTGTCTGTCTGTCTGTCTGTCTGTCTGTCTGTCTGTCTGTCTGTCTGTCTGTCTATCTCTCTCTCCCTCTCTCTCTCTCTCTCTCTCTCTCTCTCTCTCTCTCTCTCTCTCTCTCTCTCTCTCTCTCTGGCCCTCTCTCGCTCTCTGGCCCTATCTCTCTCTCTCTCTGGCCCTCTCTCTCTCTCTCTCTGGCCCTCTCTCTCTCTCTCTGGCCCTCTCTCTCTCTCTGGCCCTCTCTCTCTCTCTCTCTGGCGCTCTCTCTCTCTCTGGCCCTCTCTCTCTCTCTGGCCCTCTCTCTCTCGCTGGTCCGCTCTCCCTCTCTGGTCCTCTCTCTCCCTCTCTGGCCCTCTCTCATTCTCTGACCCTATCTCTCGCTGGCCGTCTCTCTCTCTCTGGCCCTCTCTCTCTCTCTGGTCCTCTCTCTCTCTGGCGCTCTCTCTCTCTCTGGCCCTCTCTCTCTCTCTCTCTCACTGTTCCTCTCTCTTTCTCTCTGGCCCTCTTTCTCTCTCTGGCCCTCTCTCTCTCGCTGGTCCTCTCTCCCTCTCTGGTCCTCTCTCTCCCTCTCTGGCCCTTTCTCTCTCTCTGGCCCTCTCTCTTTCTCTGGCCCCCTCTCTCTCTCTGGCCCTCTCTCTTTCTCTGACCCCCTCTCTCTTTCTCTGGCCCCTCCTGCTTTCTCTCTCTGGCCCCCTCTCGCTCTCTCTCTGGTCCCCTCTTGCTCTCTCTCTGGCCCTCTCTCTCTGGCCCTCTCAATTCAATTCAAGGGGCTTTATTGGCATGGGAAACATGTGTTAACATCGCCAAAGCAAGTGAGGTAGATAATATACAAAAGTGAAATATTACACATACATAAGTTTCAAAACAATAAAGACATTACAAATGTCATATTATACATATACCTCTCTCTATCTCTCTGGTTCTCTCTCTCTCTGGCCCTCTCTCTCTCTCTGGCCCCCTCTCTCTCTCTGGCCCCCTCTCTCTCTCTCTCTGGCGCTCTCTCTCTGGTCCTCTCTCTCTCTCTCTGGCCCTCTCTCTCTGGCCCTCTCAATTCAATTCAAGGGGCTTTATTGGCATGGAAAACATGTGTTAACATCGCCAAAGCAAGTGAGGTAGATAATATACAAAAGTGAAATATTACACATACATAAGTTTCAAAACAATAAAGACATTACAAATGTCATATTATACATATACCTCTCTCTATCTCTCTGGTTCTCTCTCTCTCTGGCCCTCTCTCTCTCTCTGGCCCCCTCTCTCTCTCTCTCTGGCGCTCTCTCTCTGGTCCTCTCTCTCTTTCTCTGGCCCTCTCTCTCTGGCCCTCTCTCTCTCTGGCCCTCTCTCCCTCTCTGGCGCTCTCTCTCTCCCTCTCTGGCACTCTCTCTATCTCTGGCCCTCTCTCTCTTTCTCTGGCCCTCTCTCTCTTTCTCTGGCCCTCTCTCTCTCTCTCTCTCTGGCGCTCTCTCTCCCTCTCTGGCACTCTCTCTATCTCGGGCCCTCTCTCTCTCTCTCTGGCCCTCTCTCTCTCTCTGGCCCTCTCTCTCTCTCTCTCTCTGGCCCTCTCTCCCTCTCTCTCGCTCTCTCTGGCACTCTCTCTATCTCTGGCCCTCTCTCTCTTTCTCTGGCCCTCCCTCTCTCTCTGGCCCTCTCTCTGGCCCTCTCTCTCTCTCTGGCCCTCTCTCTCTCTCTCTGGCCCTCTCTCTCTCTGGCCCTGTCTCTCTCTCTCTCCCTCTATTGCTGGTCCTCTCTCCCTCTCCCTGGCCCTCTCTCCCTCTCTCTCTCTCTCTGGCCCTCTCTCTCTGGCCTTCTCTCTCTCTCTGGCCCTCTCTCTCTCCCTCTGGCTCTCTCTCTTTCTCTGGCCCCCCCTCTCTCTCTCTCTCTCTGGCCCTCTCTCTCTTTCTCTGACCCTCTCTCCCACTCTCTCTCTCTCTCTCTCTCTCTCTCTCTCTGGCCCTCTCTCTTTCTCTGGATGCTGGGAGTGAGTCAGCAACTGGAATTATTTTCACCCTATTGGGTTTCGGTGTGTGTACATATTTACATACCTTAAGGGAACATTTCGACATTTTCTGTATGGTTAGTGAAAAAGTCGATTTTGCAAATGTACGGTCCCTTACTAGACGTCCGAAAACATTTGTAAAATTCGGGGATGGCGTCGGGCCGAGCGGCAGGGCCAGACCTAACGGGAAGTCATCAAATGAACTTTGTTGGACACTCGGTTTTCGTTTTATAAAATAATCAAATTTTGGTCATTTTTCCGCTATCCCGGAAAATCCCACAAGAGGGCATAAGCAATCATATTGCAATTTGACAAAACATCACGAATCACGACGGGGCCTTATCTCGAAAACTGAAAATATTCCGAAGCCGAAACTTGGTGAGCATAGGTTTGGCATAATGGGCAGTTGGCCCCGAACAAGATGGCGTCTAGGCCTCAACGGTTTTTAAGTTATGGCCATTTTTCTGGGATTAAAGGTCCAAAATGAAAATAGAGAAATTATTTTTTCAGGGGGCCTCCGGTGTCAATAAAAAAAAAATCAGCCATTTATCTATCGTCATTTAAGAGAAATCGTACAATGACAGATTAGTGATGTTCAAATATAGGTGTTTTTTTTCAACAGTTACAGATCCAGTTGCAGGGTGTTCATACGAATATTTTTAAAGTGTGCTGCGGAGCTCTGCAAGATTTCTGTGATTTTCTATGATTTTTTGAAATAACACACACTCACTAAACCCTCCGTAAATGACTCAGTTCTTAATGTAAAGACTTAAAACTCAGGATTCTGTAAAGGCATACCCCAATCAGGATATGGGTTTATTCATAGCTTCCTGTGCCAACAGGAAGTGCCTTAAATGTTGTCATAGTGGCTCTTTCCAAGGGTTAAAAAGGTCAGATCTTTTCAAAACTTCATATGTGTGATTAGGCAACCCTCCTGAACTGTAAAATTAGTCATTTCTCCCAACAGATGTCAAAGAAAAGCTCTCACACACACACACACACAGCAAGGGTGGAGTGACAAAGCGTGGTGCTTAAAGACACAGAGAGCAGGCAATGGCATAAACATAATCCCAAGGCCGTGCTGAGTTCAACGAGATATCCCGCTTGACCGTAGCTCGCTCGGTCTAAGCGCAGCGACCATTAGAAAAGTAGGCCCAAAATGAAGCCTGCACCACAATGTCATTTGCTTTTGGGTGACAGTGAGAGAACCGTTAGGGTGAGAAACACAATTCGACCTCAGGTACGTTCCTAAGGTCCCCCCGATCCGTGCAAGCCTAACCTTGACCGTGTGGCATTAACCCTTCACAGTTAAAATAAGGTGTTTACATCAAACAGTTTGCATTGTCTTCTCTCCCCATAGGAATACATTGCCTGCTCCTCTAAATTCAACCTGAGGCCTATGTGGGTTATGAATGCCTTATGAACCTGTCTTTGATGACAGTCCATCAGGACACTATGAGGTCTACCTGTGTCAATTCTAAGCTTCCTGGACCAACCGGAAGTGCTTAAAATCACCCTAAAAGTGTATATCCATACCCTGCCTGCAATTTGATAGACATAGCGCATTGAACCCTGTGTAAATCAGTCAAATTCTTAACGTAAAGACTTAAAACTCAGGATTCTGTAAAAGCATAGCCCAATGAGGATATGTGTTGACTTATAGCTTCCTGTGCCAACCGGAAGTGCCATAATTGGTGTCTCATGGGCTGTTTCGAGGGGTTAAAAAAATCAGATCTTTCCAAAACTTCATATATGTGATTAGGCAACCCCCATGAACTGTAAATCAGTCATTTTTCCCATAAAATTTCAAACGAAAACTAAATCACACACACACACAGCTTGGAAGGAGGGACCCATTGGGGTGCGTAGAGACATACACTCCCTGCATTAGTTAACCTTGTTGGAACTTTTAAAGAACCGTCAGACCTAGCGTTCCAAAACTTTAGAATCCTGTTCTAGACCTCATGTCGATAGTGCGTGGTGAGTTACGTCGCTCTAGGAGGTTCTCGGACTGAGAAACAGCCTCGTACATTTGCAATGACTTCAATTCATTTTTGCATCACGAAAATGTCGACATTAGGAAATGTCTCAGAGTCACAGGACTAGGTGCATTGTGACCGTCTCGGCCCATAGAGACAGAACCCAATGTTTCTGTCCGATAGCTCATTCAAGGACCCCGTAGCAAGTCATGGAAAAAAGTGGATTTTCAGCACCAATTAGGGTTTTGCTCGGACACCAAATGACCTATTGAGCCGAAACTTGGGATTCGGGGTCGCCTCAGCTAGGCCTACACATAACACAAGAAATGGACCCGCAGCTAGAACGTAACTACGTGTTTTATGTTTTTTTTTATGGTTTGAACCGAAGGCGTTGTGAATTTTGGGCCAGCTCTGAAGTATGTGATACTTGGCTACTAAATGAGTTGGGAAAAGTGGGTTTGGTGTCAGTTTGTATCAGTTTGGTGTGTCAGAATGATATCAAATTGACTGATGGACGGTGACTTGCTGGTGACTCTTGTCCATTTGCAATATGTTTAAACAGTGAGGTACCATCACCAAAAGTGACATTCTGAAATCAACCCTAACGAGCAATGGAGAGGTACCAGAATCACTGCCCAGCCATCCCGAGTTCATCGGGCCAGTCAATTTTGCATTCCTGCACAATTTTTATAGCATGACAAATTCGTGATGGTGAATGCCCATTGAACCATATTGCAAATGCACAGTGACTTTGCAAAAGTGAGAAAACATTTGCAATATGTTTAAACAGTGAGGTACCATCACCAAAAGTAACATTCTGAAATCAACCCTAATGAGCGATAGAGAGGTACCAGAATCACTGCCCAGCCATCCCGAGTTCATCGGGCCAGTCAATTTTGCATTCCTGCACGATTTTTATAGCATGACAAATTCGATGGTGAATGCCCATTGAACCATATTGCAAATGCACAGTGACTTTGCAAAAGTGAGAAAACATAAACAAATGGACATAATGAAATCAACACAACTATCACTGCCAGGCCATCCTGTGTTCATCAGGCCAGTCAATTTTGCATTTCTGCATGATTTTTGAGCATGACAAATTCGTGATGGTAAATGCCCATTGAGCCATATTGCAAATGCACAGTGACTTTGCAAAAGTGAGAAAACATCACCAAATGGACATGATGAAATCAACACCACGAGTGATGGAAAGGAACAACAATCACTGCCCGGCCATCCCGAGTTCATCAGGCCAGTCAATTTTGCATTTCTGCAGGATTTTTGAGCATGTCAAATGTCTTATGACATTTGGCCTCCACAAAACATATGCCTTTTTTGCACAAGTAAAAAAAAATAAAAAAATATGATAATAAAATATGACTATAGTATGTTGATACAGTTCTTATATGTGTGTAATTGACATAAAATTCGAAAGAATTTCGAAAAACGGTCCAGAAAGCACTTTTTAAGGGTGTGTGAAGTTTTTTATAAAATTTAGCTATTTTTTACTTTTGACTTCCTATGAAATCATATTCCAAATGGAGAAAACATGTGCCTAATGCACAAGTAAAAAAAAATAAAAAAATAATGATAATAAAATATGACTAAAGTATGTTGATACAGTTCTTATACGTGTGTAATTGACACAAAATTCGAAAGAATTTCGAAAAACGGTCCAGAAAGCACTTTTTTAGGGGTGTGTGAAGTTTTTTATGAAATTTTGCAATTTTTGACTTTTGACTTCCTATGAAATCATATTGCAAATGGACAAAACATATGCCTTATGCGCAAGTAATTAAAAAAAAAATATGATAATAAAATTGGACAAAAGTATATTCATACAGTTCTTACACATGTGTAATTGACAAAAAAAGCGAAAGAATTTCGAAAAACGGTCCAGAAAGCACTTTTTTAAGGGGTGATAAGTTTTTGACAAAAAATTCATTTTTTCAAAATTTGGCTTTTGGATGTTGACTTGGGCTCCATTTCCAATATGAAAAACCACGGTGGAGCGCACACGCCACCTGTTGGATTTTTGAAGTGTTACAACTGGCAATTGCCATATGGCATTTGATTTTTTTTTTGCATGAATCAACGCCGAATTGGGTGGTATTGGCCATCGTGTACATGGTTTGTCCTATGCCAATGTTTTCCCATTCATTTTTGTCCATTTCAGGGGGGCATTCCCTTACATATACAGTATATATTGATTAGTTGAGTTGTTTTAAGGTTATTCTTGTCTCACTATCACTAACCACGTATAGGGGTGGTGGGATCGTTGAGGTTGTTTCTCTCGAGGGCACAACCAGCGGTAGGGACTGGTTGTAATGGCCACTTGTGGAGGTGTAGAGTTTGAAAAACTTAGTCGGTGGCATGGGGTGAAGATTCCTGCTGCGACAGGTTGTTGGGTGGAAGAATGTAGTTTAGCAGTGGGCGCTATCATTGAGTATCATGGTATAAAATCAGCCTAGTGCTGTAGTGATGTTCTTAGAATCCATTGAAAAGGTGAATCCGATAGTTGAGAGTGGTGTTATGTTGCGGGAGACACAAACGTTGGTGTTCCCTCATGAATCCGGAGAAGAAAGTTATACTTTCTAACATGAGATGAAGTGTTGGAGCGAGAGTTCTCTCCTCATGGACAACTCATGGACAACTTGTTTCTACAATGTTATTTTGGGATGCAAATCGCCTTTTCTGAAACATGTTGTATCTCATAGGAGACGCATGCACATGTTTTTGAAGAAGTATACTGACGAAGTGAATTTAGCGTTCAGTTTCAAGATTGATGGGTTTAATTATGTGTTCTACGCTTCTACTGAGTCAATGAAATGCTTTGGGTGTGGAAGAGAGGGGTATTTGGTGCGTAATTGTCCAGAGAACGAGCGTGCAGAGCCCTGTAGCAGCTATAGCGCTGGTGCAGCTAATGCACCACTGAGAAGGGATGAACAGGCTAAGGGTTCAGGAGAAGGGATGAACAGGCTGAGGGTTCAGGAGCAGGGATGAACAGGCTGAGGGTTCAGGAGAAGGGATGAACTGGCTGAGGGTTCAGGAGAAGGGATGAACAGGCTAAGGGTTCAGGATAAGGGATGAACAGGCTGAGGGTTCAGGAGAAGGGATGAACAGGCTGAGGGTTCAGGAGAAGGGATGAACTGGCTAAGGGTTCAGGAGAAGGGATGAACAGGCTGAGGGTTCAGGAGAAGGGATGAACAGGCTGAGGGTTTAGGAGAAGGGATGAACAGGCTGAGGGTTCAGGAGAAGGGATGAACTGGCTAAGGGTTCAGGAGAAGGGATGAACAGGCTGAGGGTTCAGGAGAAGGGATGAACTGGCTAAGGGTTCAGGAGAAGGGATGAACTGGCTAAGGGTTCAGGAGAAGGGATGAACAGGCTGAAGGTTGAGAAGGGATGAACAGGCTAAGGGTTCAGGAGAAGGGATGAACAGGCTGAGGGTTCAGGAGAAGGGATGAACAGGCTGAGGGTTCAGGAGAAGGGATGAACAGGCTGAGGGTTCAGGAGAAGGGATGAACAGGCTGAGGGTTCAGGAGAAGGGATGAACAGGCTGAGGGTTCAGGAGAAGGGATGAACAGGCTAAGGGTTCAGGAGAAGGGATGAACAGGCTAAGGGTTCAGGAGAAGGGATGAACAGGCTGAGGGTTCAGGAGAAGGGATGAACAGGCTGAGGGTTCAGGAGAAGGGATGAACAGGCTAAGGGTTCAGGAGAAGGGATGAACAGGCTGAGGGTTTAGGAGAAGGGATGAACAGGCTGAGGGTTCAGGAGAAGGGATGAACTGGCTAAGGGTTCAGGAGAAGGGATGAACAGGCTGAGGGTTCAGGAGAAGGGATGAACTGGCTGAGGGTTCAGGAGAAGGGATGAACAGGCTGAGGGTTCAGGAGAAGGGATGAACAGGCTGAGGGTTCAGGAGAAGGGATGAACAGGCTGAGGGTTCAGGAGAAGGGATGAACAGGCTGAGGGTTCAGGAGAAGGGAGAAGGTGGGCAGATGTGGTGGGAAAAATAGGAAAGGAGAGCAATGTGCCTACGGGGGAAGTTGTGGTAGAGCAGATTGAGGTCGATTGAGGTTGCTGAGAGGGTGCTGGAGAATGAAATGGGAGTTCAAGAGGAGAGTGACACAATGGAAAATGAAACAGTGGTTTCAAAGTACTGAGGAGTAAGAGGAAGAATTTCAGGGGTGGTGAAGGTTCTAATTCTAAGAGGAAGGTAGAGATGATCAACCTGTTTATCCTCAACTGATTTTAGAGATGATAAATCAGTTGAGGATTAACAGGTTGTAGAAATGATAAATCAGTTGAGGATGAACAGGTTGTAGAGATGATAAATCAGTTGAGGATAAACAGGTTGTAGAGATGATAAATCAGTTGAGGATTAACAGTGTCACGGTTTTCTTGCGGTGAAGGAGAGGAGGACCAAAATGCGGCGTCGTATGTGTTCATCATTAATTTTAATAAAGAAAACACTGAACACTGAAACACTATACAAAAACAATAAACTAAATAACAACCGTGAAGCTAATGAGAACTGTGCTGAATCAAGCAATCAACATAGACAATCACCCACAAACAAACAGTGCAACCCAGGCTACCTAAGTATGATTCTCAATCAGAGACAACTAATGACACCTGCCTCTGAT
Organism: Oncorhynchus masou masou; assembly: GCF_036934945.1. Classification (NCBI taxonomy): domain Eukaryota; kingdom Metazoa; phylum Chordata; class Actinopteri; order Salmoniformes; family Salmonidae; genus Oncorhynchus; species Oncorhynchus masou. The sequence continues at coordinate 16,626,071 of NC_088233.1, read as the reverse complement.
TGAGAACCATACTAGGCCGAAACGTAGAAATCCCCAAATCATAGAAAATCAAACATAGACTGCCCACCCCAACTCACGCCCTGACCATAATAAATAAATACAAAACAAAGGAAATAAAGGTCAGAACGTGACAAACAGGTTGTACAGATGAGAAATCAGTTGAGGATTAACAGGTTGTAGAGGTGATAAATCAGTTGAGGATTAACAGGTTGTAGAGATGATAAATCAGTTGAGGATTAACAGGTTGTACAGATGAGAAATCAGTTGAAGATTAACAGATTGTACAGATGAGAAATCAGTTGAGGATTAACAGGTTGTACAGATGATAAATCAGTTGAGGATTAACAGGTTGTAGAGATGATGAATCAATTGAGGATTAACAGGTTGTAGAGATGATAAATCAGTTGAGGGTTGTAGAGATGATGAATCAGTTGAGGGTTGTGGAGATGGAGTTTTCGTCTAGGGATGATAGCGACAGTGGGGCATCTGATGCGTCACAACAAAATATAGCGAGAGAAATGGGGTGGAAGGGAGGTATGGGATTGAAAAGGTATGTCAATTTCAGAATTTGATAAAAGGGAAGAAATATATGCAGGATTATAATGTCCTTAACTCTGTAAAGAGATGTGTTTTCTGAGTTCAATCGAGATATGAAAACATCACTATGTGTTTAATAAATGGATATGTCCCAGTAGTGGCAGTTGAGAGACATTATCAAATACCATTGAGAAATGTAATACTGAGGATAATTTGTTTCTTGCTGGGGATTTTAACTGATTTATATAGAAACCACAAAGAACCTCATATAGCCTCAAGGACTTTTAAAAACGCCTTATGTGATATTTGGCGGAGTCAAAATGGAGGCACGAGACAGTACACATGGGCTAATGTGAGAGAGAACACCATCCCTCTGGCCAGGTTAGATAGGTTTTATTGTCTTGAGCATCAATCTCAGGTCTATAAATCAAGTTTGATACCCCAGTGGGATGTTCTGATCATTGTTTAGTAACAGAGGTGGTGGACATTAACGCTGTAAAACCCAAAAGTGCATACTGGCATTTTAAGTATAACTTTATTGAATGATGCTCACTTCAGGAAATTTTTAGTTTTTTCTGGGAGAGGTGAAGGTCTGAAAATGACAGTTTTGTATCTCTTCAACAGTGGTGGGATATGGGGAAAATTCAACAATTCTGTAATCAATACACAATGAATGTCACCAGAGATATCAACAGATCAATGAACGCCCGAGAGTCTGAAATAGTGGAACTCCTGAGCGTGGTTGAGACCACAGGAGATCGAGGCCATATTCAGGCACTCAAGAGGAAAAAAGCCACATTGGCAGACCTGCTGGGTCTCAGAGCACAGGGGGCATTGGTGAGAAGTATGTTTCAGGAAATCTCTGAAATGCATGCCTCATCCAAATTTGTCTTTGGTTTAGAGAAAAAGAATGGACAAAGAAGAATTATTCATTGCCTCAAATCAGCTGACAGGAGCTCACTAGCCCAAGTGAAATTAAAAAGAGGGTGGAAGAGTTCTATGCTGAGCTCTACAAGTGTGAGTACAAAGAGGGCAGAAGAGTTCTATGCTGAGCTCTACAAGTATGAGTATAAAGAGGGCAGAAGAGTTCTATGCTGAGCTCTACAAGTGTGAGTATAAAGAGGGCGGAAGAGTTCTATGCTGAGCTCTACAAGTATGAGTATAAAGAGGGCAGAAGAGTTCTATGCTGAGCTCTACAAGTATGAGTATAAAGAGGGCAGAAGAGTTCTATGCTGAGCTCTACAAGTATGAGTATAAAGAGGGCAGAAGAGTTCTATGCTGAGCTCTACAAGTATGAGTATAAAGAGGGCAGAAGAGTTCTATGCTGAGCTCTACAAGTATGAGTATAAAGAGGGCAGAAGAGTTCTATGCTGAGCTCTACAAGTGTGAGTATAAAGAGGGCAGAAGAGTTCTATGCTGAGCTCTACAAGTATGAGTATAAAGAGGGCAGAAGAGTTCTATGCTGAGCTCTACAAGTATGAGTATAAAGAGGGCAGAAGAGTTCTATGCTGAGCTCTACAAGTGTGAGTATAAAGAGGGCAGAAGAGTTCTATGCTGAGCTCTACAAGTATGACTATAAAGAGGGCGGAAGAGTTCTATGCTGAGCTCTACAAGTATGACTATAAAGAGGGCAGAAGAGTTCTATGCTGAGCTCTACAAGTATGACTATAAAGAGGGCGGAAGAGTTCTATGCTGAGCTCTACAAGTGTGAGTATAAAGAGGGCAGAAGAGTTCTATGCGGAGCTCTACAAGTATGAGTATAAAGAGGGCGGAAGAGTTCTATGCTGAGCTCTACAAGTGTGAGTATAAAGAGGGCAGAAGAGTTCTATGCTGAGCTCTACAAGTATGAGTATAAAGAGGGCAGAAGAGTTCTATGCTGAGCTCTACGAGTATGACTATAAAGAGGGCGGAAGAGTTCTATGCTGAGCTCTACAAGTATGACTATAAAGAGGGCGGAAGAGTTCTATGCTGAGCTCTACAAGTGTGAGTATAAAGAGGGCAGAAGAGTTCTATGCTGAGCTCTACAAGTGTGAGTATATAGAGGATAAAACAGAGACTCAGCAGTTCCTTGGTGGCCTCCCACAGGTGGCTGCAGAAGCTCAGGTTGAACTAGAGCAACCATTGTCTTTACAAGAGCAATACACTGCAGTAAAAGGCATGGAAAATGGAAGGGCACCGGGCATTGATGGGCTTCCTGTTTACTTTTTAAAGTCTTTTTGGGCTATGTTGGGAGAGGATTGGCTAGCAGTAATTAACGATAGTTGGACCGCACGGTTACTGCCGTTAAGCTGCAGAACGGCTGTCCTCACCTTACTGCCAAAAAAGGGTGACCATATGGAGGTGAAGAACTGGAAGCTGGTAGCCTTAATGTGCACTGATTATAAGATCCTGTCTAAGGCTTTGTCCAACAGGCTGAGGGAGGTGATGGGGCAAATCATACACACGGACCAGTCCTACTGTGTTCCCGGCAGGCAGCCTGTTGATCAGGAAAAGGCAGTTGACCGAGTTGAACATCAATACCTATGGCACACTTTTGAGGCTTTTTCAGCTTTGATTTTATTGCCATGATCAGGGTGATACAGTGACATTGAAAGTGTATTGAATGTTAACGGTGGCTTGAGTGCTCCTTTTAAAGTGTATGGAGGAACTAGTCAGGGGTGTTCGTTGTCCAGAATGTTGTATGCCATCGCTGTAGAGCCACAACTAAATAGCATTAGACGTCGCATTGAAGGGGTGAACCTTTCAGAGGATATGCCTCCTATTCGTCTCTCAGCATGATGCTGATGTAGTTATTTTGGTGAAAAATCAAGCTGAGGTGGATAGTTTGAGTCTCATAGTTGATCGGCTTAAGGGAATATCCTCTGCAAAGGTAAATTGGGAAAAAAGTTGTGCTTGACAGATTGGGAAATGGTCTGGCTTTGCCAGGGGACTTGGAATGGTGGAAGGGAGGTTTCAAGTATCTTGGAGTGTACCTAGGGGATGAAGGGACGATGGAAAACAAATTGGAATGGGGGGTTGAAAAGGCGGAAGGAAGGATGAGATGGCGGTAGTTATGTCGTATGTCATATAGGGTGAGCACTATTATTGTTAACAATGTGGTTGTCTCTGCACTGTGACATCGGTTGTCATGTTAGAGCCACTGTCTGGTCTTCTGGCCAAGATACAGGCAATTATAGTAGATTTATGGGGGGATAAATATCACTGGGTTCCACAAAGTGTTTTGTATTTGTCAAAAGGGGGGACAAGGTCTTGTACATCTGGCTAGTAGGGCTGCTGCTTTCCGGTTTCAGTTTATTCAAAGGTTGTTCTATGGACCGAAAAAAGTGGTGTGGAGATGGGTGGCAGGTCTGGTATTACAGCAGGTAGGGGGATTAGATTTAAAGAAGGCAGTGCTTCTACACCTGCATTGCTTGCTGTTTGGGGTTTTAGGCTGGATTTCTGTACAGCACTTTGAGATATCAGCTGATATACGAAGGGCTATATAAATACATTTGATTTGATTTATTTTTGGTTGATAGTAGCGATGGACTACCTCTGTTTTACAGAGGCCTTCTTAGGGTTTGGAGGATAATGAAGGTGTCCAGACACACTAAGGTGGAGTCAGTGCATTGGCTGTTGGAGGAACCTCTGGTGTATGGAGCAAGACTGGATTGTACAACTGAAGCTGTTCCACATTTCTCCAAGATGCTGGTGAAGGGCAAATACATCACCTTAAGGAAGTTAATGGACATGGCTGGGCCCACATTAATGGATGGAGGACGGGTGGCTGAACATTTGGGGGTGAGGTCAGAAAGGATTGTCGGACAACTGCTGGGAAGTTGCAGGAAGGCTCTGTCAGCAGAGGAGTGGATTATGCTCAAGAGTTACTACAAAAAGGCACACGATGAAGACGCTCCATTTCCAACACTAAGGAGTTACACCCAATATCCCAGAGTCAGGCAGAAATGCTTTATTACTGTATCTGAGAGGGTTGGAAGAGGTGGGTTTGGATGAGGTGAATGGGAATGAGTTATATAGGGGGTGTGTCAAGGTTTTAAATAAAGAAAATTTGAAAAATAGAAAAGACACTCCTTGGAGAGTTAAACTGGGACTTGATGACAAGGTAAAGCCAGCATGGAGAGCATTGTACAGGCCACCGTTACTAAAGGGGACTGGTGATATGTAATGGGGGGTGATACATGGCATCATTGCAGTGAATGCTTTTGTATCTGTCATTAACTCAGATGTTGGAGATGGATGTCCTTTATGTAATATAAGAGAAACAATTTTTCACTGTTTGATGGAGTGTGAGAGGATAAAGCCTCTTTGAAATATTAGAGTCGTTGTTTACAGCTGTAGGGGAGATTTTTAATAACGCTGTTTTTATTTTGGGGTTTCAATATAGTAAGCAACAGAAAAGAGAATAGCAACAGAAAAGAGAATGTCAACTGTTAAATTTTATTTTGGGACAAGCTAACAAGATAAGATAAGATAGACAAGGGATATAGTGAGGATGTAAGATGTGTTTATAAAAAATAGTAAAAGTGAGAATAAAAGTGGATTTTGAGTTCTTCTCGGCTGTATAAAACCTCCCATTGTTTGAGGAGAAGTGGACTGGAGCGGTGTGTTTTGTGGAAGAGGGGAAACTATTTTTGGTTGATGTAATAAGTTGAATGAAAATTATTTTTTATTTAATTTATTTGTTTTTTATATGTTTATTTAAGGAGGACCAATAATTGTGTTAATACTTTAGTTTAAAAAAATGTTTTATAAAATCTCTCTCGCTATGTCTCCATGGCCCTCGCTCTCCCTCCCTGGCACTCTCGCTCTCTCTCTCTCTGGCCCTCACGCGCTCTCACTCTCTGGCCTTTCTCTGGCTTTCTATCTCTGGCTCTCTCTCTGGCCTTCGCTCTCTCTCTGGATCTTCCTCTGGCCCTAACTCTCTCTGGCCCTCAAACTCTCTCTCTCTGGCACTCTCTCTCTCTCTCTCTGGCCCCTTGCTCGCTCCCTATCTCTGGCACTTTTGCTCTCTCTCTCTCTCTGGCCCTCCCTTGCTCGCTCGCTCACTCTCTCTCTCTCTTGCCCTCGCTCTATCTGGCCCTCACTCTCTCTCTCTCTCTGGCCCCTTGCTCGCTCTCTACCTCTCTCCTTGGCCCTCTCTCTGGCCTTCGCTTTCTCTCTCTGGCCTTCGCTCGCTCTCTCTCTCTCTAGCCCCCTCGCTCTCTCTCTCTTGCCCTTGCTCGCTCTCTCTCTCTCTTGCCGCCACTCGCTAGCTCTCTCTGGACCTCACTCGCTCTCTCTCTCTGGCCCTCGCTCGCTAGCTCTCTCTGGCCCTCGCTCCCTCTCTCTCTCTGGCCCTCACTCCCTAGCTCTCTCTGGACCTCACTCCCTCACTCTCTCTCTGGCCCTCGCTCTCTCTGGCCGTCACTCTCTCTCTCTCTCTGGCCCCTTGCTCGCTCTCTACCTCTCTCCTTGGCCCTCTCTCTGGCCTTCGCTTTCTCTCTCTGGCCTTCGCTCGCTCTCTCTCTCTCTAGCCCTAGCTCGCTCTCTCTCTCTCTTGCCCTTGCTCGCTCTCTCTCTCTCTTGCCCTCACTCGCTAGCTCTCTCTGGACCTCACTCGCTCTCTCTCTCTGGACCTCACTCGCTCTCTCTCTCTGGCCCTCGCTCGCTAGCTCTCTCTGGCCCTCGCTCCCTCTCTCTCTCTGGCCCTCGCTCGCTAGCTCTCTCTGGACCTCACTCCCTCACTCTCTCTGGCCCTCGCTCTCTCTGGCCCTCACTCTCTCTCTCTCTCTGGCCCCTTGCTCGCTCTCTACCTCTCTCCTTGGCCCTCTCTCTGGCCTTCGCTTTCTCTCTCTGGCCTTCGCTCGCTCGCTAGCTCTCTCTGGACCTCGCTCGCTCTTTCTCTCTGGCCCTCGCTCGCTCTCTCTCTCTGGCCCTCGCTCGCTAGCTCTCTCTGGCCCTCGCTCGCTAGCTCTCTCTGGCCCTCGCTCGCTAGCTCTCTCTGGACCTCACTCCCTCACTCTCTCTCTGGCCCTCGCTCTCTCTGGCCCTCACTCTCTCTCTCTCTGGCCCCTTGCTCGCTCTCTACCTCTCTCCTTGGCCCTCTCTCTGGCCTTCGCTTTCTCTCTCTGGCCTTCGCTCGCTCTCTCTCTCTCTAGCCCTCGCTCGCTCTCTCTCTCTTGCCCTTGCTCGCTCTCTCTCTCTCTTGCCCTCACTCGCTAGCTCTCTCTGGACCTCACTCGCTCTCTCTCTCTGGCCCTCGCTCGCTAGCTCTCTCTGGCCCTCGCTCCCTCTCTCTCTCTGGCCCTCGCTCGCTAGCTCTCTCTGGACCTCACTCCCTCTCTCTCTCTCTCTCTCTCTCGCCATCGCTCGCTCTCTCTCTCTCTCTGGCCATCGCTCACTCTCTCTCTCTGGCCCTCGCTCTCTCTCTGGCCCTCGCTCTCACTCTCTCTCTGGCCCTCACTCGCGCTCTATCTCTCTCTGGCCCTCGATCGCTCTCTCTCTCTGGCCCTCTCTCTCTCTCTCTTGCCCTCGCTCGCTAGCTCTCTCTGGACCTCGCTCGCTCTCTCTCTCTTGCCCTCGCTCGCTCTCTCTCTCTTGCCCTCGCTCTCTAGCTCTCTCTGGCCCTCGCTCGCTCTCTCTCTCTGGCCCTCGCTCGCTAGCTCTCTCTGGCCCTCGCTCGCTAGCTCTCTCTGGCCCTCGCTCGCTGGCTCTCTCTGGCCCTCGCTCGCTCACTCTCTCGCGCCCTCGCTCGCTAGCTCTCTCTGGCCCTCGCTCCCTCTCTCTCTCTGGCCCTCGCTCGCTAGCTCTCTCTGGACCTCACTCCCTCACTCTCTCTCTCTGGCCCTCGCTCTCTCTGGCCGTCACTCTCTCTCTCTCTCTGGCCCCTTGCTCGCTCTCTACCTCTCTCCTTGGCCCTCTCTCTGGCCTTCGCTTTCTCTCTCTGGCCTTCGCTCGCTCTCTCTCTCTCTCTAGCCCTCGCTCGCTCTCTCTCTCTTGCCCTTGCTCGCTCTCTCTCTCTCTTGCCCTCACTCGCTAGCTCTCTCTGGACCTCACTCGCTCTCTCTCTCTGGCCCTCGCTCGCTAGCTCTCTCTGGCCCTCGCTCCCTCTCTCTCTCTGGCCCTCGCTCGCTAGCTCTCTCTGGACCTCACTCCCTCACTCTCTCTCTGGCCCTCGCTCTCTCTGGCCCTCACTCTCTCTCTCTCTCTGGCCCCTTGCTCGCTCTCTACCTCTCTCCTTGACCCTCTCTCTGGCCTTCGCTTTCTCTCTCTGGCCTTCGCTCGCTCTCTCTCTCTCTCTAGCCCTCGCTCGCTCTCTCTCTCTTGCCCTTGCTCGCTCTCTCTCTCTCTTGCCCTCACTCGCTAGCTCTCTCTGGACCTCACTCGCTCTCTCTCTCTGGCCCTCGCTCGCTAGCTCTCTCTGGCCCTCGCTCCCTCTCTCTCTCTGGCCCTCGCTCGCTAGCTCTCTCTGGACCTCACTCCCTCTCTCTCTCTCTCTCTCTCGCCATCGCTCGCTCTCTCTCTCTGGCCATCGCTCGCTCTCTCTCTCTCTCTGGCCATCGCTCACTCTCTCTCTCTGGCCCTCGCTCTCTCTCTGGCCCTCGCTCTCACTCTCTCTCTGGCCCTCACTCGCGCTCTATCTCTCTCTGGCCCTCGTTCGCTCTCTCTCTCTGGCCCTCTCTCTCTCTCTCTTGCCCTCGCTCGCTAGCTCTCTCTGGACCTCGCTCGCTCTCTCTCTCTTGCCCTCGCTCGCTCTCTCTCTCTTGCCCTCGCTCTCTAGCTCTCTCTGGCCCTCGCTCGCTCTCTCTCTCTGGCCCTCGCTCGCTAGCTCTCTCTGGCCCTCGCTCGCTAGCTCTCTCTGGCCCTCGCTCGCTAGCTCTCTCTGGCCCTCGCTCGCTAGCTCTCTCTGGCCCTCTCTCTCTCTCTCTCTCTCTCTCTCTCTCTCTCTGGCCATCGCTCACTCTCTCTCTCTGGCCCTCGCTCTCTCTCTGGCCCTCGCTCTCACTCTCTCTCTGGCCCTCGTTCGCTCTCTCTCTCTGGCCCTCTCTCTCTCTCTTGCCCTCGCTCGCTAGCTCTCTCTGGACCTCGCTCGCTAGCTCTCTCTGGACCTCGCTCGCTAGCTCTCTCTGGACCACGCTCGCTAGCTCTCTCTGGCCCTCGCTCTCTCTCTGGCCCTCGCTCGCTCTCTCTCTCTGGCCCTCGCTCGCTAGCTCTCTCTGGCACTCGCTCGCTAGCTCTCTCTGGCCCTCGCTCGCTAGCTCTCTCTGGCCCTCACTCTCTCTCTCTCTCTCTCTCTCTCTCTCTCTCTCTCTCTCGCTCTCTCTCTCTCTCTGGCCATCGCTCACTCTCTCTCTCTGGCCCTCGCTCTCTCTCTGGCCCTCGCTCTCTCTCTGGCCCTCGCTCTCACTCTCTCTCTGGCCCTCGTTCGCTCTCTCTCTCTGGCCCTCTCTCTCGCTCTTGCCCTCGCTCGCTAGCTCGCTCTGGACCTCGCTCACTCTCTCTCTCTTGCCCTCGCTCGCTAGCTCTCTCTGGACCTTGCTCGCTAGCTCTCTCTGGACCACGCTCGCTAGCTCTCTCTGGCCCTCGCTCTCTCTCTGGCCCTCGCTCTCTCTCTGGCCCTCGCTCTCTCTCTCTCTCTGGCCCTCGCTCGCGCTCTATCTCTCTCTGGCCCTCGCTCGCGCTCTATATCTCTCTGGCACTCTCTCTCTCTCTCTCTGGCCCCTTGCTCGCTCCCTATCTCTGGCACTTTTGCTCTCTCTCTCTCTCTGGCCCTCCCTTGCTCGCTCGCTCACTCTCTCTCTCTCTGGCCCTCGCTCTCTCTGGCCCTCACTCTCTCTCTGGCCCCTTGCTCGCTCTCTACCTCTCTCCTTGGCCCTCTCTCTGGCCTTCGCTTTCTCTCTCTGGCCTTCGCTCGCTCTCTCTCTCTCTAGCCCTCGCTCGCTCTCTCTCTCTCTTGCCCTTGCTCGCTCTCTCTCTCTCTTGCCCTCACTCGCTAGCTCTCTCTGGACCTCACTCGCTCTCTCTCTCTGGCCCTCGCTCGCTAGCTCTCTCTGGCCCTCGCTCCCTCTCTCTCTCTGGCCCTCGCTCGCTAGCTCTCTCTGGACCTCACTCCCTCACTCTCTCTCTGGCCCTCGCTCTCTCTGGCCCTCACTCTCTCTCTCTGGCCCCTTGCTCGCTCTCTACCTCTCTCCTTGGCCCTCTCTCTGGCCTTCGCTTTCTCTCTCTGGCCTTCGCTCGCTCTCTCTCTCTCTAGCCCTAGCTCGCTCTCTCTCTCTCTTGCCCTTGCTTGCTCTCTCTCTCTCTTGCCCTCACTCGCTAGCTCTCTCTGGACCTCACTCGCTAGCTCTCTCTGGACCTCACTCGCTCTCTCTCTCTGGCCCTCGCTCGCTAGCTCTCTCTGGCCCTCGCTCCCTCTCTCTCTCTGGCCCTCGCTCGCTAGCTCTCTCTGGACCTCACTCCCTCACTCTCTCTCTGGCCCTCGCTCTCTCTGGCCCTCACTCTCTCTCTCTCTCTGGCCCCTTGCTCGCTCTCTACCTCTCTCCTTGGCCCTCTCTCTGGCCTTCGCTTTCTCTCTCTGGCCTTCGCTCGCTCGCTAGCTCTCTCTGGACCTCGCTCGCTCTCTCTCTCTGGCCCTCGCTCGCTAGCTCTCTCTGGCCCTCGCTCGCTAGCTCTCTCTGGCCCTCACTCTCTCTCTCTCTCTCTCTCTCTCTCTCTCTCTCTCTCTCTCTCTGGCCATCGCTCGCTCTCTCTCTCTCTCTCTGGCCATCGCTCACTCTCTCTCTCTGGCCCTCGCTCTCTCTCTGGCCCTCGCTCTCACTCTCTCTCTGGCCCTCATTCGCTCTCTCTCTCTGGCCCTCTCTCTCTCTCTTGCCCTCGCTCGCTAGCTCTCTCTGGACCTCGCTCGCTCTCTCTCTCTTGCCCTCGCTCGCTAGCTCTCTCTGGACCTTGCTCGCTAGCTCTCTCTGGACCACGCTCGCTAGCTCTCTCTGGCCCTCGCTCTCTCTCTGGCCCTCGCTCTCTCTCTATCTCTCTCTGGCACTCTCTCTCTCTCTCTCTGGCCCCTTGCTCGCTCCCTATCTCTGGCACTTTTGCTCTCTCTCTCTCTCTGGCCCTCCCTTGCTCGCTCGCTCACTCTCTCTCTCTCTGGCCCTCACTCTCTCTCTCTCTCTGGCCCCTTGCTCGCTCTCTACCTCTCTCCTTGGCCCTCTCTCTGGCCTTCGCTTTCTCTCTCTGGCCTTCGCTCGCTCTCTCTCTCTCTAGCCCTCACTCGCTCTCTCTCTCTCTTGCCCTTGCTCGCTCTCTCTCTCTCTTGCCCTCACTCGCTAGCTCTCTCTGGACCTCACTCGCTCTCTCTCTCTGGCCCTCGCTCGCTAGCTCTCTCTGGCCCTCGCTCCCTCTCTCTCTCTGGCCCTCGCTCGCTAGCTCTCTCTGGACCTCACTCCCTCACTCTCTCTCTGGCCCTCGCTCTCTCTGGCCCTCACTCTCTCTCTCTCTCTGGCCCCTTGCTCGCTCTCTACCTCTCTCCTTGGCCCTCTCTCTGGCCTTCGCTTTCTCTCTCTGGCCTTCGCTCGCTCTCTCTCTCTCTCTAGCCCTCGCTCGCTCTCTCTCTCTTGTCCTTGCTCGCTCTCTCTCTCTCTCTCTCTTGCCCTCACTCGCTAGCTCTCTCTGGACCTCACTCGCTCTCTCTCTCTGGCCCTCGCTCGCTAGCTCTCTCTGGCCCTCGCTCCCTCTCTCTCTCTGGCCCTCGCTCGCTAGCTCTCTCTGGACCTCACTCCTCTCTCTCTCTCTCTCTCTCTCGCCATCGCTCGCTCTCTCTCTCTGGCCATCGCTCGCTCTCTCTCTCTCTCTCTGGCCATCGCTCACTCTCTCTCTCTGGCCCTCGCTCTCTCTCTGGCCCTCGCTCTCACTCTCTCTCTGGCCCTCGCTCGCGCTCTATCTCTCTCTGGCCCTCGTTCGCTCTCTCTCTCTGGCCCTCTCTCTCTCTCTCTTGCCCTCGCTCGCTAGCTCTCTCTGGACCTCGCTCGCTCTCTCTCTCTTGCCCTCGCTCGCTAGCTCTCTCTGGCCCTCGCTCTCTCTCTCTCTCTGGCTCTCGCTCGCTCTCTATCTCTCTCTGGCCCTCGCTTGCACTCTCTCTCTCTGGCCCTCGCTTGCACTCTCTCTCTCTGGCCCTCGCTTGCTCTCTCTGGCCCTCGCTTGCTCTGTCTCTCTCTGGCCCTCGCTCACGCTCTCTCTCTCTGGCCCTCGCTTGCGCTCTCTCTTTCTGGCCCTCGCTTGCGCTCTCTCTCTCTCTGGCCCTCACTCACTCTCTCTCTGGCACTCGCTTGCTCTCTCTGTCTGGCCGTCGCTTGCGCTCTCTCTCTCTCTGGCCCTCACTCACTCTCTCTCTGGCACTCGCTTGCTCTCTCTGTCTGGCCCACGCTTGCTCTCTCTCTGTCTCTGGCCCTCGCTCGCTCTCTCTCTGTCTCTGGCCCTCGCTCGCTCTCTCTCTATCTGGCCCTCACTCACTCTCTCTCTCTCTGGCCCTCACTCGCTCTCTCTCTCTCTGGCCCTCGCTCGCTCTCTCTCTCTCTCTGGCCCTCGCTTGCTCTCTCTCTATCTGGCCCTCGCTCTCTCTCTCTCTCTCTGGCCCTCGCTCGCACTCTCTCTCTCTCTCTGGCCCTCGCTCTCTCTCTCTCTGGCCCTCGCTCACGCTCTCTCTCTCTGGCCCTCGCTTGCTCGCTCTCTCTCTCTGGCCCTCGCTTGCTCTCTCTCTCTGGCCCTCGCTCGCTCTCTCTCTCTCTGGCCCTCGCTTGCTCTCTCTCTCTGGCCCTCGCTCGCTCTCTCTCTGTCTCTGGCCCTCGCTCGCTCTCTCTCTATCTGGCCCTCACTCTCTCTCTCTCTCTGGCCCTCACTCGCTCTCTCTCTCTCTCTCTGGCCCTCGCTTGCTCTCTCTCTCTCTCTCTGGCCCTCGCTCGCGCTCTCTCTCTCTCTCTCTGGCCCTCGCTCTCTCTCTCTCTGGCCCTCGCTCACGCTCTCTCTCTCTGGCCCTCGCTTGCTCTCTCTCTCTCTGAACCTCACGTGCTCTCTCTCTCTGGCCCTCGCTTGCTCTCTCTCTCTCTGGCCCTCGCTTGCTCTCTCTCTCTATCTGGCCCTCGCTCGCTCTCTCTCTCTCTCTCTGGCCCTTGCTCGCGCTCTCTCTCTCTGGCCCTTGCTCGCGCTCTCTCTCTCTGGCCCTCGCTCGCGCTCTCTCTCTCTCTCTGGCCCTTGCTCGCTCTCTCTCTCTGGCCCTCGCTCGCGCTCGCTCTCTCTCTCGCCCTCGCTTGCTCTCTCTCTATCTGGCCCTCGCTCGCTCTCTCTCTCTCTCTCTCTCTCTGGCCCTCGCTTGCTCTCTCTCTCTCTGGCCCTCGCTTGCTCTCTCTCTATCTGGCCCTCGCTCACGCTCTCTCTGGCCCTCGCTTGCTCTCTCTCTCTCTGGCCCTCACTCTCTCTCTCTCTCTCTGGCCCTCGCTTGCTCTCTCTCTATCTGGCCCTCGCTCTCTCTCTCTCTCTCTCTCTCTCTCTCTCTGGCCCTCGCTCGCTCTCTCTCTCTCTCTGGCCCTCGCTCGCTCTCTCTCTATCTGGCCCTCGCTCGCTCTCTCTCTCTCTCTCTCTCTCTCTCTGGCCCTCGCTCGCTCTCTCTCTCTCTCTCTGGCCCTCGCTCGCTCTCTATCTCACTGGCCCTCGCTCTCTCTCTCTCTGGCCCTAGCTCTCTATCTCTCTCTCTCTCTCTCTCTCTCTCTGGCTCTCGCTCGCTCTCTCTCTCTTAACTTGTTACGGCTAGACGTTCAGCTGGCGGAATCCCTCGACAGCATCAGGTGAAATGGCAGAGAGCCAAATTCAAATTAAATTGCTATAAATATTAAACTTTCATGAAATCACATATGCAATACACCAAATTGAAGCTACACTTGTTGTTAATCCAGCCAATGTGTCAGATCAACCAATTTCTAAAGACTGTTGACATCCAGTGGAAGCGACAGGAAAGTGCCACAGAAATCTAGATTCCCATAGAAATCCCATTGAAAAGAGAGTGAACTCAATTTATTTTTCCTGGAAGGATTTTTCTCAGGTTTTCAGCTGCCATATCAGTTCTGTTATACTCACAGACATTATTCAAACAGTTTAAGAAACTTTAGAGTGTTTTCTATCTAAATCTACCAATTACATGCATATACCAGCTTCTGGGCCTGAGTAGCAGGCAGTTTACTTTGGACACGCTTTTCATCCGGACGTGAAAATACTGCCCCATAGCTGGAAGAGGTATTAAGGACAACAAAGTCAAGGTAATGGAGTGGCCTTCACAAAGCCCTGACCTCAATCCTATAGAACATTTGTGGGCAGAACTGAAAAACCGTGTGCGAGCAAGCAGGCCTACAAACCTGACTCATTTACAGCAGCTCTGTCAGGAGAAAAGGGCCAAAAAAACTTATTGTGGGAAGCTTGTGGAAGGCTATCCGAAACATTTGACCCAAGTCAAACAATTTCAAGGCAATGCTACCAAATACAAATCGAGTGTATGTAAACGTCTGACCCACTGGGAATGTGATGAAAGAAATAAAAGCTGAAATAAATCATTCTCTACTATTATTCTGACATTTTACAATCTTAAAATAAAGTGGTGATCCTAACTGACCTAAATCAGGGAGTTTTTACAAGGATTAAATGTCAGGAATTGTGAAAAACTGAGTTTAAATGTATTTAGCTAAGGTGTATGTAAACTTCAGACTTCAACTGTACATATAAATATATGGTTGAGCAATGGCCAAGTGGCATAGGTAAGATGTAATAGATGGTATAAAATACATTATATACATATGTGATGAGGAATGTAAGATATGTAAACATGATTAAATTGACATTATTTAAAGTGACTAGTGATCAATTTATTAGAGTGGCCAATGATTTGAGTCTGTATGTAGGCAGCAGCCTCACTGTGTTAGTGATAGCAACTTCTTCAGGATTGGTGGGTCCCCCACGGGACGGTTGAGCTAACGTAGGCTAATGCGGTTAGCATTACGTTGTAACAAGAACATTTCCCAGGACATAGACATATCTGATATTGGCAGAAAGCTTAAAATCTAGTTAATCTAACTGCACAGTGCAATTTACAGTAGCTATTACAGTGAAATAATACCATGCTATTATTTGAGGAGAGTGCACAGTTTTGAACTTGAAAAGTGCCAATTGGGCACATTTGGGAAGTCCTGACACATCATTTTGAACAGAAATGCAATGGTTCATTTGATCAGTCTAAAACTTTGCACATACACTGCTGCCATCTGGTGTCCAAAATATAAATTGCACCTGGGCTGGAATAATACATTATGGCCTTTCTCTTGCATTTCAAAGATGTAACCAACAAAATACAAAAAAGTTGATTTTCTTTTACCAGATCTAATGTGCTATATTCTCCAACATTCCTTTCACAATTCCACAAAATTGTTACCTTTCAAATGGTATCAAGTATATGCATATCCTTGCATCAGGGCCTGAGTTACAGGCAGTTAGATTTGGGTGTGTCATTTTAGGTGGAAATTGAAAAAAGGGGCATATCCTTAAGATTAACAATCTGATGGCCTTGAGATAGCTGTCTCTCGGTCCTAGCTTTGATGCACCTGTACTGACCTCGCCGTCTGGATGGTAGCGGGGTGAACAGGCAGTGGCTCAGGTGGCTGTTGTCCTTGATGATGTTTTTGGCCTTCCTGTGACATCGGGTGCTGTAGGTGTCCTGGAGGGCAGACCGCACCACCCTCTGGAGAGCCTTGCGGTTAAGGGTGATGCAGTTGCCATAACAGGCGGTGATACATCCCCGACCTGATGCTCTCAATTGTGCATTTGTAAAGGTCTGTGAGGGTTTCAGGTAACAAGCATCCTGAGGTTGAAGAGGTGCTGTTGCGCCTTATTCACCACACTGTCTACGTCGGTGGATCATTTTAGTTTGTCCGTGATGTGTACGCCGAGGAACTTAAAACTTTCCACCTTCTCCACTACTGTCCCATCGATGTATATATGGGGATGCTCCCTCCACTATTTCCTGAAGTCCACAATCATCGGCTGGTAATTCTTGACACACAAATACAATAAAAAGAGTATCCTGTTGACAATAGACCACGCTTTGCCCTTTAGAATGCTAACTAAGACTCTAACTGTTCAGCAAAGTCCACCATTTGACCCAGTATATTGTGTTCCTTTTTGACTCAAACAGATTAAATCACAAGTAGAACCTACTATGAGCCGAACCTTTCTCTTTGTATCAGTTCCTTTCTCCCTCACAGAACGGTGTCTGACCGTGCTTCCTGATCCACCGCAGGGTGACCACAGGGTGTGGGACATGGGCCTGCCCGTCCATTCCCTGAGCAGATCAATAAGCACTGGACACTATTGTGTCTTCCGGTGCCAACAGAGAAGGCCGTCTCGCTTCACGTTGCTAGGAAACTATGCAGTATTTTGTTTTTTTTACGTGTTATTTCTTACATTGGTACCCCAGGTAATCTTAAGTTTCATTACATGTAGTCGGGAGGAGCTACTGAATATCAGAGCAACGTCAACTCACCATCATTTTGACCAGGAATATGACTTTCCCGAAGCGGATCCTGTGTTTTGCCCACCACCCAGGACAATAGATCGGATCCCAGCTGGCGAACCAAAACAAGGTCTCCGTAAAAGGGGCAAACGAAGCGGTCTTCTGGTCAGGCTCCAGAGATGGGCACATCGCACACCACTCCCTAGCATGCTACTCGCCAATGTCCAGTCTCTTGACAACAAGGTTGATGAAATCCGAGCAAGGGTAGCATTCCCGAGAGACATCAAAGACTGTAACATTCTTTGCTTCACGTAAACAGGGCTCACTCGAGAGACGCTATCAGAGCCGGTGCAGCCAGCTGGTTTCTTCACGCATCAATTAACAAGACGTGGTGTGATCATAACAACATACAGGAACTCATGTCCTTCTGTTCACCCGACTTAGAATTCCTCACAATCAAATGTTGACCGCATTATCTACCAAGGGAATTCTCTCCCCCCAAGCAGACACATCGATGGCCCTGAACAAACTTTATTTGACTCTATGTAAACTGGAAACCACATCCTGAGGCTGCATTCATTGTAGCTGGCCTAATCTGAAAACAAGACTCCCTAAATTCTATCAGCATATCGATTGCGCAACCAGGGCTGGTAAAACCCTGGATCATTGATATTCTAACTTCCGCAATGCATATAAGGCACTCCCCCTTTCGGAAAAGCTGACCACGACTCCATTTTGTCAGACAGAAACTAAAACAAGAAGCTCCCGCGCTCAGGTCTGTTCAACGCTGGTCCAACCAATCTGATTCCTCGCTTCAAGATTGCTTCGATCACGTGGATTGGGATATGTTCCGCATTGCGTCCAACAACAACATTGACGAATACGCTGATTCGGTGAGCGAGTTCATTTGAAAGTCCATTGGCGATGTCATACCCAGTAGAATTGCAATTCAACGGCTCAGACACAAGAGGTATGTGGCAGGGTCTACAGTCATTCACGGATTACAAAAAGAAAACCAGCCCCGTCGCGGACCAGGATGTCTTGCTCCCAGACAGACTAAATAACTTCTTTGCTCGCTTTGAGGACAATACAGTGCCACTGACACGGCCCGCTACCAAACCCTGCAGACTCTCCTTCAATGCAGCCGACGTGAGTAAAACATTTAAACATGTTAAGCTTCGCAAAGCTGCAGGCCCAGACGGCATCCCCAGCCGTGGCCTCAGAGCATGCGCAGACCAGCTGGCTGGTGTGTTTACGGACATATTCAACCATCCTTATCCCGACTGCATGGCCACGCACGCCTCCAACTCAATCATCAAGTTTGCGGACGACACTACAGTGGTATGCTTGATTACCAACAACGATGAGACGGCCTACAGGGAGGAGGTGAGGGCCCTTGGAGTGTGGTGTCAGGAAAAATAACCTCACACTCAACGTCAACAAAACAAAGGAGATGATTGTGGACTTCAGGAAACTGCAGAGGGAGCACCCCCCTATCCACATTGATGGGACAGTAGTGGAGAGGGTAGTAAGTTTTAAGTTCCTCGGCGTACACATCACGGACAAACTGAATTGGTCCACCCACACAGACAGCGCTGTGAAGAAGGAGCAGAAGCGCCTCTTCAACCTCAGGAGGCTGAAGAAATTCAGCTTGTCACCAAAAGCACTCACAAACTTCTACAGATGCACAATCGAGAGCATCCTGTCGGGCTGTATCACCGCCTGGTACGGCAACTGCTCCGCCCACAACCGTAAGGCTCTCCAGAGGGTAGTGAGGTCTGCACAACGCATCACCGGGGGCAAACTACCTGCCCTCTATACCATCTACTGCATCTTGTCTATGCCGTTCTGTACCATCACTCATTCATATATCTTTATGTACATATTCTTTATCCCTTTACCCTTGTGTGTATAAGGTCGTAGTTGTGGAATTGTTAGGTTAGATTACTCGTTGGTCATTACTGCATTGTCGGAACTAGAAGCACAAGCATTTCGCTACACTCGCATTAACACCTGCTAACCATGTGTATGTGACAAATAAATAAATAAATAAAATGATTTTGATTTGATTGATTTGACCCGCTGTCCCCCCAAATGACCAACAGGTAATGAGCCTTGGCAACTCACAGTGTTCTACCACTGAATGACACGCAGGACAAGTTAAAAACTCTCAGGCAAATGGTGCAAATGGAACACCATGAGCTGCTTGCCAAGGCTCATTCCTTGTTGGTCATTTGGGGGACAGCGGGTGGATGGTGTCTGGTCATACACATTTCTGTGAGGGAGAAAGGAACTGGTACACAGATGAGAAAGGAACTGGTACACAGAGGAGAAAGGAACTGGTACACAGAGGAGAAAGGAACTGGTATGCAGAGGAGAAGGGAACTGGTACGCAGAGGAGAAAGGAACTGGTACGCAGAGGAGAAAGGAACTGGTACACAGAGGAGAAAGGAACTGGTACGCAGAGGAGAAAGGAACTGGTACGCAGAGGAGAAAGGAACTGGTACGCAGAGGAGAAAGGAACTGGTACACAGAGGAGAAAAGAACTGGTACACAGAGGAGAAAGGAACTGGTACACAGAGGAGAAAGGAACTGGTACACAGAGGAGAAAGGAACTGGTACACAGAGGAGAAAGGAACTGGTACACAGAGGAGAAAGGAACTGGTACACAGAGGAGAAAGGAACTGGTACACAGAGGAGAAAGGAACTGGTACACAGAGGAGAAAGGAACTGGTACACAGAGGAGAAAGGAACTGGTACACAGAGGAGAAAGGAACTGGTACACAGAGGAGAAAGGAACTGGTACACAGAGGAGAAAGGAACTGGTACACAGAGGAGAAAGGAACTGGTACACAGAGGAGAAAGGAACTGGTACGCAGAGGAGAAAGGAACTGGTACACAGAGGAGGTTCGTCTCATAGTAAGTTCTACTTGTGGTACCTACTCATTTATTCAACAAAGCATTCATTTTGTACATACAGTATTTACAGAGACTACAACAATAGCAAATACACTGGATGTCACATTCTAAAGACACTGAGAAACGATAACAGTGATACATAGTGTAATCACCTCTATTTTGCTTCCTTAATTATACATTGGTAAATCAAATTCAATGTGGGTTATAGATGAAGCTGACTTGACATCGACCTGTAGTTGTGGGCAGTAGGTTATGAGTAAGTGGACTGCACGTGAGCCAACCTTACCCCCACAAATGCAGCTGTGGGAGATGGAGTCTGACCCTGTGAGTATGGGACACCAGTGGCTGGGAATGGACAGCTAATTCAGAACACAATCCCATTTGATTTCCAGCAGCTCCTAGGCTGCCTGCCACCCTCTGCGACACATATCCCTCAGCCTACAGCAGCTGACAGTGAGCCAGCCGGCCACATATGGATCCTCCCTTGATTTCATCCAGTCAGCGTGTAATCTTATTATGCAAAGTCCTAATCCTCACCTATGTTTTATGCCCCAAGGGTCGCAATATTGTGATATCAAGGTTCTGGGGGGTCATGTTTTGTGATCCCTGATCTATTCTTCTGAGGAGATGTGGGACTTAAGGACTGTCCCCAGAGGCCAACCGGCAATACACAGAGAAAGAGAAAGGGGGAAACCTGCAGCATGGGTTTGTAAAACGAGATTGACATGAGGTCCCTTGCTAGGATTATAGACTTGATTTGTAGCAGTGGGATTTTTCCAGCAGACACGTTATTGGACGGGGGAATAAGGGGCCACCAGCGTGCTGAAATTAGATCAAGATTGGCATTCGCAGCGAGTCGGCG
This sequence comes from Oncorhynchus masou masou, assembly GCF_036934945.1. Classification (NCBI taxonomy): domain Eukaryota; kingdom Metazoa; phylum Chordata; class Actinopteri; order Salmoniformes; family Salmonidae; genus Oncorhynchus; species Oncorhynchus masou. Next base: position 16,606,233 of record NC_088233.1, on the reverse strand, counting down.
CGCCAGCTAAAACAGCAGCTGCCTGAAGATTTTGACTCCTTTCAGGTGAAGCCACCTCCAGTCACTTGGAAAGAGAAAGGATGGAAAGTGAGCAGGAGGATGGGAGGGGGGCAGGAGGGCAGGGAAAGAAGGAGGAGAGAGGGAGAGGGGGAGGGTGTGAGTGGGGCAGGAGGGCAGGGAGAAAAGGAGGAGAGTGGGAGGTTGTGAGGGGGCAGGAGGGCAGGGAGAGAAGGAGGAGAGAGGGAGAGGGGGAGGGTGTGAGTGGGGCAGGAGGGCAGGGAGAGAAGGAGGAGAGAGGGAGAGGGGGAGGGTGTGAGTGGGGCAGGAGGGCAGGGAGAAAAGGAGGAGAGACAGAGGTTGTGAGGGGGGCAGGAGGGTAGGGAGAGGAGGGCAGGGAGAGGAGGAGGAGAGAGGGAGAGGGGGAGGGTGTGAGTGGGGCAGGAGGGCAGGGAGAAAAGGAGGAGAGTGGGAGGTTGTGAGGGGGGCAGGAGGGCAGGGAGAGAAGGAGGAGTGATGAGAGACAGAGGTTGTGAGGGGGGCAGGAGGGTAGGGAGAGGAGGGCAGGGAGAGGAGGAGGAGAGAGGGAGGTTGTGAGGGGGCAGGGTAGTGGAGGAGAGAGGGAGGTTGTGAGGGGGGCAGTAGCGCAGGGAGGGGGGGGGGGTGATCATTTTGATGTCTGTGAGATTTAGTAGCGACGTAATGGGATTAAGTGTAACACCTTTGCTGGAGGAAAAAGCCACCTGGCGCTGTAACGAAGAGAGCAAGGCCTAATCCGTTCCCATCTGTAGGATGTCATTCATAAAGCTCCTGGTGGTTTCCGCTCTGCTTGCTTTAGTTAATGCCATCAACAGGAGCAATGTGGAGAAAAATGCAGAACTCATTACCCTGCAACAATAACAAGCCAATGAGGCATCATCCTCCTACCCAAACTGGGTGGAGAGGTAAGTGTGTTATAGGAACAGGTTGTAATATAGCCTACACATTGGGATGACATGTCATTTATAGAAGGCTACCGTTTTATGTCAGATGTACAGTTACATTGTAGGATGAAGAAAATCCTACTGTGTCTACTGGGCTACAGGATTGTAGTGGGGTAACAGTGAGGTGTAAAGCTAGCTAGGGTGTAATGAACATTTCTAGACCGGTTAGTGATCAGCTGGGGATGCCAGGGTGGGGCCTTCATGTCACTAACAAGCTGCAGCTATGTTCATCTGCAGGTCCTGACATGTAGCAGGCAAAACCCAAGGGTTAAATGGCTTCTCTAACCAAGATGGCTGTCACTCACTCTGCCTCAGCGTACATATGGGAGTTCAGCCAGATATTTCTACCCTCACCAGTACTCACACAATGTTAAAATTCCCAAAGGGTTAGTTGGCTTCTCTAACCAATATGGCTTCCACTCACTCTGCCCCAGCGTACATAGAGTTCAACCAGGAAATTGCTTATAAAACTCCTGTCCTCCAAATGATGGAAGATCTTGTTATATATTCTAGTTTTCTAATAACTCAATATTAGACTCTGCTCAGAGCGGCTGTAGGTAGACTAAAATCACATGAAAACCTGTATCAGACACCCTATATCAGAACGCAACCAGCAGCGCAATGAGTCCTTTATACATCTTATTTTGTAAATCTATTGTTCAACTTGAAACCAGTAATGTTTTTATCTTGTTCTCATTTATCCCTTTCAAAACACACAGACACACACGTCTGCAATTGCTTTCAGGGCTGTTAGTGTTATTGCCAGCTGAGTTGACAGGCTGATGGGATGGGCAGTAAACCTCTGGCTCTGAAACAGGCTCAGATATAAACAAAGAGACAGTCTTAAGACTGCTATAGCTGTCTCATTACATACTGACTGGCCTTACCCATCTAACTACAATAAAGCTCCGGTAATTCAACTTAATTTGAGCGATTCTGATTAGTCATTAAAATGTCATTCTGAAAGAGATTGTACCGTATTATTCTTCCTCTACCTGAAGTGAAATCAATGGTTTCAACGGTGGGTTTTATATCTGTGTGTAGGATATGGCCTTCATTTAGCGGTAAAGTCAAACAGAGTAGACTCTTCTCTGTCTATCCCCTCCTGGCAGCTAGGCTAAAGCATGGGGCCAATGTCACATTGTGGAAGGCTTCTGTTTACCCTCTGATTTAAGAGGGGCTCTGTGTAAAGAGGGTTGCCCACTGAGCTCTATGGCAAACAAGAGGAGCAGCAGCGGGTTTGAGGTTCTGACAACACGTCACTCTCACACAGTCTATCTCGCTATCTAACAAGTCTCAGTGTTAACACAATGCTTCAGATAAACTCCAAATAACAAGCAGAGCGTTTACTAGGGTAATTTCTCTCGGAGGCAGTGTTGTTTGCATAGGGCTTGGTATCCTTGTCTGCATTAAGCCATGTTGAGGAGGTACTAGATAGCACAACACAAGACTTTCACTTATCTGAAAGGAGGGTATATTGTACATATTGCCAAACAATTTATTTGCCGTTTAGATGATCTGCTGGTCATGAGTACTTCTTGAACAGTGGTCCAACAATAATGGCCACTTAAGAAACGACCAAAGTTATTCAGAATTTATTTGTGCTAGAAGACAAGTGGTTTCTAATATTGAGCTAACATTAATGAGCGTTCAAAAATCCTACTGTTTTACTGCATGTGATTTTCAAACTAAGTAACACCTGCAGTGTACTGTAAAGCCCACCTTTTGTCCAGCTAACACCAAGTCTCTGGGAGCGGCAATTCCATTGGTGGTAATAATAGCAGAGCACTACTACAGATCTCAGTGTGTTGGGATATAAATTAGATGAGGCGGGGGGAGGGGGTCCTTCCTTTGTCCATCTGAGATTAAGTCGGAGTTCCAGAGGAAAAACTAGGGAAGAAAATCCATTGAGGTTGATTAGGAGAAAGAGTGGCTTTCTCTCACTCCCCCTTTGAGTGTGAGCCTCCCTTTCAGGCTTTCTTTTCAAAGATACCTGTGAACTTGGAAGGAGATCTGTGAAAGTCTCTCCTTCGTTCTGTTCACACTTGACAGGGGTTTCAGGTTACGGCTGACATTCACACAGAAAGACCCAGAGCCACAGGACTCCTTCTCCTCCAATATCGTGACAACAACTAGCGGAAAGAGTAGGAGGCGGAGCATACTTTTGTCTGGACCTTTTCTTAGGAGCCAAGTGATCTTATAATATTGTACGGTCCCACTTTTTTCCCGTACAGTATATACTGTGTGGTTCAAGATTACTGACACCAAAATTACTGTCTCAAAGAAATAATAAAAAATACGGACCAATATATGCTCCAAGAAATGGCGAAATTATATTAGATTTTGTTTAACAAGTAATATACTTTTTTTTAAATTTAAAGTTGGGGTTAAAATGATTGACACCCCCGTTTTCAATTCCTCACCTCGCGAGGATAACGGCACAGCCTTTTTCTCAAATGTTTTGAGTTGGAGAACACATTGGGAGGGATCTTCGTCCACCTCCATGCATAATCTTTCCAGAGACTTGATATTCTTTGTCTGTGCTTATGGACTTTCCTTTTCAATTCAAACCACAGGTTCTCAATGGGTTTCAAATCCAGAGACCTAGATGGCTATTGCAAAATGTTGATTTGGTGGCCAATTAACCAAATCTTTGTGGAAGATCCCATTTCCATCGCTATTCACACAGCCTTAACACATCTCGACAAGAGGAACACCTACGTGAGAAAGCTGTTCATTGACTACAGTTCAGCATTCAACACTATTGTTCCCTCCTAGCTCAAAGCCCTGGGCCTGGACACTATCCTCTGCAACTGGATCCTGGACTTCCTGACGGGTAGACCACAGGCTGTGAGGATTGGCAACAACACCTCCTCCAGACTAACTTAACACAGGGGCCCACCAGGGGGGTGCAATATGGTCTAATTGCAGACCACAATTCGGGGCGTTTCTTGATATCAGGAAACGCCCATTGACACCTGCCACTGGTCAGTTCCGTTGTTATGAGACTGATGGTTTCTCGACACAGATGATATGTTTACATAGCAGGTTAGGATAACTAACTTGGCAGGTTAGGTGAATTACCGTGGCAGGTTAAGAGAATGGGGTTAAGGTTTGGAAAGGAATTAGGGTTAGGCTTAGTTACAGTTGTTAACAACTGTTGTCCCCGACGCAAAAGAAACAGCCATGGGCCAATGACGAGCACCAATGGGTGTAACTTGACTAAGAAACGCAGATATTAGAAAACAGACCTAATTGGGGTCTGCAATTACACCCTTCTCAGGGTGTGTCCTTAGTCCTCTGCTGTACTCCCTGTTCACTCACAACTGCCTGGCTTTGCATGACACCAACTCCATTGTAGGCCTGATAACCAACAATGACGAGTTAGCCTATAGGGAGGAAGTAAGTGAACAGGCATTGTGGTGCCAGAACAAAAACCTCTCCCTCAGCGTAAGAAAAACAAAGGAGTTAATTGTTGACTTCAGGAAGCTGAGGAGGGAACACGCCCAAATCCACATCAACGGGACTACAGTAGAGTCAGCAGTTTTAAGTATCCTGTGTGTGTGTATTTCTTTTTTCTCCTTCTCCCCTCACAGGTGGCAATCATCATTCCCCAATCAGTCAATCAGAAGACATCTACTCCTTTTCCATTACCCTATCACATCCCCTTTCCCTTGGTTTAAAAACCCATTCAGTTGTTTTCTCTGGAGCTCGATCTCTCTATATCTCGCTCTCTATATCTCTCTCTCTCGCTCTCTATATCTTGCACTCTATATCTTGCTCTCTATATCACTCTCTCTATATCTTGCTCTCTATATCTCTCTCTCTCTATCTTGCTCTCTATATCTCTATCTTGCTCTCTATATCTCTACCTTGCTCTCTATATCTGTCTATATATATATATCTCTCTCTCTATATTGCGCTCTCTATATCACTCTCTCTATATCCCGCTCTCTATATCTCACTCTCTATATCCGTCTATATATCTATCTTGTGCTCTATATCTCGCGCTCTATACATCTTGCTCTCTATATCTCTCTCTATATATCTTGCGCTCTATATCGCGTTCTCTATCTTGCTATTTATATCTCTCTATATCTTGCTCTCTCTATCTTGTTCTCTATATCTCTCTCCCTCTTGCTCTCTATATCACTCTCTATCTTATCTCTCTCTCTATATCACTCTCTCTCTTTGGATTGAGTTGTCTTTTGTTTTTGCAACTACATATCACTTTGTCCCCACCTGTGAGTATTGGTTTTGTTATGGTGTTTGTTTGACGGTGGGAAAAGGGGGTACCAAGACAAGTTGCCCATGGGCATACATTACCCGTAAGAATACTTTGTCTAAATACCCTAGTTAGAACTGGGCGGACCATCCGCTGTATTTTTTGTTAGTTAGTTAGCTGTATTGAAGTAGGCTAGTCTAGCTTAGGGGTGTTTTTGGATATTTGTTTCTTTCCTTGGGTCCAGCTCAGCCCCTTTTCCTGCCCCCCTTTACCGTGTGTTTAAAAATAAACCCTGAGTGTTTGACGGTAATTTAGTCGTCTGTGGTTTTTCATTCTCACTGTTACTTTTTCACTATTATACTTGGCATGAGTTATGTTACGGGTCTCATTACCATCCCCCCTAGACTGCCGAGCCAAAGGGATTTGTAACAGGTCCTCTCCAATACTACCACTGCACCATCGAGAGCGTTCTGACCGTTTGCATCACGGCCTGGTACAGGAATTGCTCTGTCCACACCCGCAACGCCCTTCAGTGGGTGGTGAAGACGGCCCAGTACATCCCCTAGGGCTGTGTTCCCACCCATCCAGAACATCTACATTAAACAGTGCCTGAGGTAGTCCCACAGCATCATAAAGTTCCCCACACACCGCAGCCACAAGCTATTTTCTCCCTTAGGCAGGCGGTATCGAAGCATGAAGTCTGATACCAACAGGCACAGAGACACTTCCTATCTAGAAGCCATCAGACTGGTGAACACTTGAACTGAACACCTGCACTGACTCTCCGCAACTTCTCACATGCATTCACACACGCACATCTGCTACCAGACATTCATTTACTATTGCTAATTCTGCACAATTTAAACACTTGCCCCCCCATTCCTCCCTTCTCTCATGTGTAAATACAGGACTATAAATTGTCTTCCTGTATTATGATACTTATGCTAAAATGTTTATATTCTGAGACATTTACTTGATGTTCATATTCTTTTTTGTTTCTTATTGTTCTTGCATTGTCAAGAAGAAACCTGCAAGTAAGCATTTCGTTGGACAGTGTACACCATGTGTATCCCGTATATAAGATTCATAACACTTGGATTTTGACGTGTGTTTTGGAGTTAGTGTCTTGCTGGAAGATCCACTTCGGGCTACATTTTAGCCTCCTGCTAGGGGCAACCAGGTTTTGGGCTAAAATGACTTGGTAGAGTTCATGACGCTGTTGACTTTAACAAGGGACCCTGGACCAGTGGAAGAAAAACAGCTCATAACATCAGAACTACCACCATATTTGACAGTAGAGATGGGGTTATTTTCAGCTTGTGTCTTCTCATTTCAAGACCAAACCCACCATAAAAAAATATTATTTGCTAAACGAAATCTCTCCGAGCAATAGTACTAGTATAAAATAAGATTTCCCAATTTTTTGGAGCATACAATATAGCTCAGTATTTGAATAATTTATTTTATAGTCATTTTTGCATATTTATCAAGTGTCAATTTCAGACCCACTGTAGTACCTTTACAGAGAATCATCGGAATCTACAACATTTCTAAGTCACAACAAAACAAAGCTCAAAATGCCATCATATCGATCATTCATTCCGACTACTATTGGAAGTCATTTAAATCAATAAGGAGCTGAACATACACAATTTTTCAACTGTAAACTAATATAGAAGATTTCTCCAGAGACCCAAGTTCACACCAGGTTAAAATCCACACAAATCGCCTCTGGGATTCTAAAGTCCATCACTATACCATAATGTGTTGTTGATCTTGTCTGCACTATATAGGAGAGACACCGAGAGAACTTTAACAAGCCCAATCTCTAAAAGTGATGAGATTATTCCTAATTGATGTCACAGTGGATTAAGGTTTGGACTGTTGCTGGCCCACTGGCAGGTCTAGCCCTGGTTCGGACTGTGGGATATTGGTGAAAAGCGTAGTTTGGCCCGCTCAAGCTGTTTCTGCTACAAAAGGATAGATTTTAGCGAACAGCCTAATGACTCTGTTTGAAGTATAATGAACCCATGACCCCATCCCATTGCTGTAACCTCTCCTATCTGCCAACATTGGGGCTGAGGGACAATAAGACAAAACTGTTGGCATTCCCTAGAGGGGTCTGTGGTGGAGTGTGGAGGCCGTTTGTAACCGCATTGAGTCTAGGAAAAAAATATTTATTTACATGCAAACAAAGTTAAGAGCTAACAAGTTACCGAGCCATTTGCTTTTCACAATGGAAGGGGTGTGCAAACAAAGTGCAGATTATTTTACTCAATAGGACTCCAGGGTCTACTCAATAGGACTCCAGGGTCTACTCAATAGGACTCCAGGGTCTACTCAATAGGACTCCAGGGTCTACTCAATAGGACTCCAGGGTCTACTCAATAGGACTTCAGGGTCTACTCAATAGGACTCCAGGGTCTACTCAATAGGACTCCAGGGTCTACTCAATAGGACTCCAGGGTCTACTCAATAGGACTCCAGGGTCTACTCAATAGGACTCCAGGGTCTACTCAATAGGACTCCAGGGTCTACTCAATAGGACTCCAGGGTCTACTCAATAGGACTCCAGGGTCTACTCAATAGGACTCCAGGGTCTACTCAATAGGACTCCAGGGTCTACTCAATAGGACTTCAGGGTCTACTCAATAGGACTCCAGGGTCTACTCAATAGGACTCCAGGGTCTACTCAATAGGACTTCAGGGTCTACCAGAGACTAAGGGCTCTATTTTCAGCTGGCGTTAAGGCATAAAAACGTATTATAGTTTGTCAATTCTTCATGTAAAAACTGCCGCACTAGCATTTTCCAGGCCCAACGGCAGGTTATGCAATTTACCCGTGTTATATCAGCTCGCTTGCGCTCAGATGGGACGGGTGGAAATATTTTAGGTGTGTCCTTAAAAACATGATCCAAAGTGCTAATTTCAGGCAGCTTTGACAGGGATAGTTAAGACCAATCAAAAGCAGGTTTTAGCAGTAACATGGTTGGTTATGGCATGAATTTTTACAGTGGAAATACAGCCCATATGAACATGGAACAAGAGTAGCCTGATGTGCTTTTGGTGCCTGTATACATCGTATTGAGAAACAAAAATACAAAATGTTTTCCCCCCATTTCATTTTACTTGGTTAATAACCAAGCATAGCCTCCCCTCCTCTCAATTAAGTACATTTTTTGTCCTGCCCAATGCAATCGCGAAGTAGTCAAGACTGTCGATAAAGGGTTTGGCTCCTGAGAACGCTTGGAAATCAATCTTAACATCACCAAAGCGTTATTAAAGTTTGAGAGGAGTTAAACAGTGAGCTGACATTCCCATTTGATCTATGCACTGTAGGCAGGCCCACATTATTTTAACCATGCAGGTCCCTTTTTTTGGACGTGCATTAAACCCCTAATCTGAATGAGATCTGATCTGTAAGGTTTCAATTCAGTTCAGAAAACAGACCTATTTGGGAGCACTATAACAGTGAGTGGACATTCTCCCTCTCTCTTTACAGTGGATTTTGTCCAGCTACTTTTAAAAGTTTGGATGTGTGTAAAACCCTCCACGTTGTTTTAATATTATATGCCCACAGGGAGAAATGATGGTGCCTGTAAGCGTGACATAGCCTATTTGAAATCAATTTGTTTTGTTCTGAACTTGCTTCAAATTATTCACTCTTTCTTGACCTTATCAACAATTAATTGAATTTTGGCATTGCCAATTTTTAACATGTCCATGCTCAGCCATAACGCAATTTACAGGAGGCCCAGCCCCTAAACAAATCAAGTTTGTCACAAACACATGGTTAGCAATGTTAATGCGAGTGTAGCAAAATGCTTGTGCTTCTAGTTCCAACCATGCAGTAATATCTAACAAGTAATATAACCTAACAATTTCACCACAACTACCTTATACACACACACACAAGTCTAAAGGAATGAATAAGAATATGTAAATAAAAATATATGAATGAGTGATGCCCGAACGGCATAGGCAAGACGCAGTAGATGGTATGGAGTACAGTATATACATGTGAGAGGAGTAATGTAGGGTATTTAAGCATTATATAAAGTGGCTCGTGATAAAGCAGTGTGAATGCTATTGAAGCCACAGCAAATGGGTTCAAGTTAATGTATTTAGCAAAGTCAGGTATACATTTTATTATTTAACAAACTATAAAATGAACTAACATTGTAACTGGAGTTGATTCCAAGGCAATACATAAAAGACCCTAAATACAGAACTTGAAGCAACCAAATATTTCGCCATGGAGCAGGTTCTGATTGGCCAGTGAGGGGCCAAGCCTCTACACACTGATTATTCAAAAACCCAGCCCTTTCGCCCCAACGGCAAGTGCGCCGATAATTTTGATTATGAAAATAGCAGAAATATTTCTGACACACCCCTGAACCTATAGTGCTACCACCTGCGCTTAGATTTACCATTGTGTAAGGTCTGTTAAACTAGAGCCCATTATATGTGCGTGCATGTGAGACCCACACACCCATTATCATGACAGTTCACTTGTTGGTTGTTAGTTGAATTTTGCACAATGATTTTATTGCATGACATTTAAAAGAGCAAAATCAAATTTCCTTTCATTGTCCAATAGACAAGTGCACACGGTCCCATGGGGGTGCCCATTTAAAAAGGTTCAAATGTGGACACATGTTGGGTGGATGTAGATTAAAAGAAAACTATGAACCTCCTTGATCTAGCTCTTCAGGATTTAGAGGCGTCTGGCGAACAATGAGACAGTCAGGTTGTCGTCTTGACTTCTATGCTGAGTGAACAGGTATCACAGCACACAATGGCCTCTTCTCCCTCCGCCTCCTCTCTTCCAATGGAGAATTCCCCTCCACAGCGACAGCCATACGTGTACACCTCGTTATCTGAAAAGAGAACACAGACAGACAATGACAAACAGCTGAGAGAAAAGGGGCACATGGGATGAGACAGGTGGGGAAGTACTTTAGGGATCTATCTACGATGACTTCAATGGCAGCACAGAAGAGATCATGATTAAATAAGTAAGATAAAGATGACCATGACTTGACTCACCATCATCCCAAGTCATGTCGTCCAGACTGACATGGGCGTCGACTGGCCAACTCTGATTCAGTTCGCTGGCTGTATTGAGACACAGAAGAAACATGAAAATGTAAAATATTTAAAAAAAGATTTTTATTTTTTTGTGTCACTCCACAATGGTACAATAATAGACAATAGGAAAATCACATTGATGCTCTCAGATACATATTTGTAGGCTACTGTTGTGCCAGTGACATTCAGTGTTCAAGAGAGTGATACAGGAGATTCAAGAGTACCACAGGCAAAGCACACAAACGAAAGGCAGATGGTGGGGAGATGGGAGGATGTGAGATGTTAGACTGATCTCATTCAATGGTAGTTTCTTGGGAAAGACAATTGAGATCTTGCATGAATCTCTGTCTAAATAGTAAGGAATATGAAGGCATTAGGCAGCCTCTCCGGGATTGTTTATGTTTTCATACAGAACCAGTCAAAAGTTTGGACACCAACTTGTTCAAGGGTTTTTCTTTATTTTTACTATTTTCTACATTGTAGAATAGTAGTGAAGACATGAAATAAGACATATGGAATCAGGTAGTAACCAAAAAAAGTGTTAAACAAATCAAAATACACTGCTCAAAAAAATAAAGGGAACACTTAAACAACACAATGTAACTCCAAGTCAATCACACTTCTGTGAAATCAAACTGTCCACTTAGGAAGCAACACTGACTGACAATAAATGTGACATGCTGTTGTGCAAATGGAATAGACAATAGGTGGAAATTATAGGCAATTAGCAAGACACCCCCAATAAAGGAGTGGTTCTGCAGGTGGTGACCACAGACCACTTCTCAGTTCCTATGCTTCCTGGCTGATGTTTTGGCCACTTTTGAATGCTGGCGGTGCTTTCACTCTAGTGGTAGCATGAGACGGAGTCTACAACCCACACAAGTGGCTCAGGTAGTGCAGCTCATCCAGGATGGAACCTCAATGCGAGCTGTGGCAAGAAGGTTTGCTGTGTCTGTCAGCGTAGTGTCCAGAGCATAGAGGCACTACCAGGAGACAGGCCAGTACATCAGGAGACGTGGAGGAGGCCATAGGAGGGCAACAACCCAGGAGCAGGACCACTACGTCCGCCTTTGTGCAAGGAGGAACAGGAGGAGCACTGCCAGAGCGCTGCGAAATGACCTCCAGCAAGGCCACAAATGTGCATGTGCCTGCTCAAACGGTCAGAAAGACTGACTGCCATTAGGTACCGAGATGAGATCCTCAGACCCCTTGTGAGACCATATGCTGGTGCGGTTGGCCCTGGGTTCCTCCTAATGCAAGACAATGCTAGACTTCATGTGGCTGGAGTGTGTCAGCAGTTCCTGCAAGAGGAAGGCATTGATGCTATGGACTGGCCCACCCATTCCCCAGACCTGAATCCAATTGAGCACATCTGGGACATCATGTCTCGCTCCATATACCAACGCCACGTTGCACCAGACTGTCCAGGGGTTGGCAGATGCTTTAGTCCAGGTCTGGGAGGAGATCCCTCAGGAGACCATCTGCCACCTCATCAGGAACATGCCCAGGCGTTGTAGGGAGGTCATAGAGGCACGTGGAGGCCACACACACTACTGAGCCTCATTTTGACTTGTTTTAAGGACATTACATCAAAGTTGGATCAGCCTGTAGTCTGGTTTGGTCGTTGTTACTGCAATCTTGTGAGACCATAATTTGACAGTGGTCAGGTGGAAATTATAGTCCTACATCTAGGTGATTCAATACATCATACAAAATGAGGCTATACATTCACTGGGACCCTTTGTCACAGTGCTTCAACAGTTAAGCTAATACTACAGGGCAAATAGATGTCCATGCCTGATCGAAGCCTCAAAATGACTTGTAAAGGAACAAAAGCAGATCAACTACACTGCACACTGTAGTCTTGACGGGACACTATAGTCTTGCTAGTGTTGAGGGAGTCAGAGTGACCATGACTCAGCCAGTTGATGCCGCCTGCCCTGAAGGCCCAGATGACAGCCAGTCACTACTGAGAGATCCCAAGGAGGCTCTTCCAGGTCCCATGAACAACTCTTTTTTTAAGGTGCCGGAGCACCATTTTTTATGACGTCAGCATTTCTCAAAGTTTGTATCGACAAGATGTAGCCTATTGAATATAATTTTAGAAAGTGCATAAAATGCCTCCTAAAAATGCTACAGTCTATGAATATTTTCGCAACACTTTTTTCTTATTTTAATACCCTCAAACACCAAATTAGGCCATCACTGTCAAACATGAATGATAATTATTCACGTTTTACAGGTGAAATGTTCAAACTGCATAAACAAGTCATTAATTTGAGCTCAAATCAGTTTCATGGGAATATCCATTTAAATCTTCTTGAATTATGTAGGTCAGGAGTAGGCATAAATTAAACTAATTTTTTGCTGAATTCCTGGTGATTTTAGTGATTTTTTAAATTTTTTACTAAAAATGAAATCCCCACAAAACACACAATGTATTTATTTTTTATATTGAGGGAGAAAAAAAAAATCCCTCCACCTGCTGCCGACCCCTGATGCAGGCCTACATACTGTTTTGTGAATTAGAGCAGATAGTGTTAACTAAAACATGCATTTTGCCTCATGGCGAGCGGTTGGAGATCTATGGAGGTCACTGGTCTCAGTGTTGGGGAGGAGGAGAAACACGTGTGGGCTGCTGCAAGGTGCCCTGAATCAAACCGGGAAGACGACCACTATGTGTTTGGCAATGGGGCGGTGGAGGTGAGGTACATTAAGAATGAGATGATTTAGTATTAGTCTGGCTGCACATCGCTCCTAGACAACCCAACAGTGTGTCAGAGACCTGGAGCAGAACGCATCCACCCTGCACACCCACACTTCTCCCTCCGCCACAAAACACAATTACCGTCCCTAGTAATTAACATACATGTCTGCCTAAACACAGGAAAATGCAACCCCGGTCTCAGTACCAAAATGATTTGCAACGCCGGTTGTTTATGATATAGTTTGACAGCCAACATGGGATTCGTTCCTAATGCTTTGAGACTATCAGCTTTTAACTGTTTCTTTGTTGTAATGGTATTGAATATCACTTGGAAGAAGGCTATACATTCTCAGTTGTAATAGACATGGGGATAGCAGTGAATGAATATCCATCCCCCTTCATTTCTAATGAGCAAGAAGATAAAACATTCCACTCATGATGAAGTTCAAAAGGGCCGAGCAACAGAGTCATCCATCTCCCTCTGATAAACAACAGAAGGACTGACTGAGTTCCTCTGAAATCTGGATGAAACAGGCCTTTGAGCTGGCTTCAGTCGTGTTTGTTTTAATTATCAGCCCCACTTGATCACAGTGCAGAATGAGCCAGTCCTTCTGAATGGCTGGGCAACATTAAACACTATGGTGCTGTTTACTGGTAGGTACTGGAGATCTCTCTGATTGAACACTACAGAGATCTACAGCAGCCAGACAGATGGGAGCTGTGCTAGTCTACTACCCAACCCTCCCTATTGGCTGGTGGTTGAAAAAGCACACAATTGTCATACTTGAGTAAATACTTTCTCAAAGTATTTGGTTCTAAATATACTTAAGTATCAAAGGTAAATGTAATTGCTAAAATATACTTAAGTCTCAAAGTATAAATCATTTCAAAATTCCTTATATTAAGCAAACCAGACAGCGACAATCTCATTTTTTAAATTTTTTAAAAGATAGTCAGGGTCACACTCCAATTCTCAAGACATCATTTACAAACAAAGCATTTGTGTTTAGTGAGTCCACCAGATCAGAGGCAGTAGGGATGTTCTCCTGATAAGTGTGAATTGGACCATTTTCCTGTCTCACTAAGCATTCAAAATGTTACAAGTACTTTTGGGTGCTGGGAAAACATATGGAGTAAAAAGTACATTATTTTCTTTAGGAATGTAGTGAAGTAAAGGTTGTCAAAAATATAAATAGTAAAGTACAGATAACCCCAAAAACTACTTAAGTAGTACTTAAAATAATTTTCCCTTAAGTACTTTACACCTCTGCTATGCTTACAACAATCACTCTGCAACCAGCAATGAGGTACATCCAATATTCTTACAGAACGGCCAACAAAGAATGCCCAGATTTCACATTCAACAGAGAAACTGATTTGTCTGTGTTATAAAAAAAAGGTGTGTTGGAAACAAAGTATTCATGCTGGAAATATAAATGATTGTTAAATGAACACACAACCTTCACTTCTTTCTAACTCATTGTTAGGTCATAATGGATAACTGTCCATGGAGATCTAAATGTTAGATATTCAGAGGATGAGTGAAAAAATAATGATTTAAAAAGCGGTTAAAAAGGGCGTTTACGGCGGGAATCTTTAGAGTTTGGTTATTGTAAGGCTGCATACAACGATAGACAAAGTCAATACCATCCATGAGGGCCAGAGAGGGGTTTCTTTCTATTACAGACACTCTATATGTCAATGCTATGGCTAGAATGTGCTGCCTTATAGTGGCACTGTGCAGTGGCTGGCTGGCTGAGTGTTTGCCCCCAAAGGTGATGAGAGCTCTCCCCTGCTAATGGTACGCACACACACATACATACACACACACACGGCCTGAATGTAGAGTTGTTGAAGGTCCTAATGGAGAGCTAGCTAGGGGAACCTCTTTCCTGGGATCACGGGGGAGCATATCACTTCATGTAAAGCTAGGCCATGTGTAAAAGGCCTGACCTACATTTCCCCCTCCTCTCCTCCCCTCCCCTCCAAGGAGCATTTTATGAGGGACAGAGATGGCAGAAAACAACCATTGTCAGGAGCCCGACACAATCTCTTGCTTGTTTTATTCATGTATTGGCTGTGTGGGTGGGTGAATAGGAGGGTCTTTGCAAAACAAGCTCTCTGCCCTTTCTTGTGCACCCAGATAAGTGAGAAACGTTCAGGTGAACAAATATGGTAAAACAGGCCAGTTGTTTTTAATGGGTTGGTACTAGAGACTATTATTGCTTCTGACTTTTAAAGTTTCAAGGAAATCTTGGAAATAGAATTTAAGTTATGCAAACTGTATTGGTTCATGCCTCATTTAGTGTGACCTTTTCAGACAAAATAGGCCCACTAGTTATATGTGGCCTTAGTGACTTCACACAGCGTCACTGTTTATCACTCAATATTAAGCAAGGGATGGTCCCAAGGGGAATTGCTATGGAATTTAATTGAGCATGAACCAACCAGTAAGAATAAATAAAACCATAAAATTCCAAACGTGTAATGAAATGAAAAATCATGTTTCATGTTCAAATGAATCACAGGAGAGCTATTAAAAAAGAGTGAGAGGGATGAGATGGTGGCTGAAAGAGCATCAGAGAGTGGGAGTACAATGTGCTAGTGTAGATGTAATGTACATTATGGGAGAGTGAATGTTTCTTAGCGGAGCCGGATTGTAGTGTTCCTCTGAGAGACTCCTCTGAACTATGGAAGGAGGACGACTTACCACGTAACTGCAGATCGTAGGCTCTCTTGGTCTCCTGGTTGCTCAGAACCTTCCAAGCCTGATCGACCTCAATGAACCTGTGTAAGTGCTCCTCTGCCTCAGTCACAGTCACATCTGGGCCCTGCTTGTCGGGGTGATACTGTCAGCCAGGAGAAACACAGGTTAGAGACAGCCACAATGACAAGACTGACAACAGCCATCACAACAGAAACAATGACCAAAATAACAGCAGCCATCAGTCCCCTGAACCAGTACTTTGTTTAAGATGGTAGAGGAGAGATGTGGGAGGGGAGAGATGTGGGAGGGGAGAGATGTGGGGATGGCTCAGACACACTAGACAGAAGCTAGGTTAATTAAGCCATAGTAGTCGGTGACAATCTGCCAGTGAAAAAAAAAAGCCTGTCAGAACCTGAACTGTCAGCTTTTTCTGGGTAATTTGCTGATGGACCAATGCTCTTCTTCTGGACAATTTACCAGAGGAGGAGGAGTACAGTAATGCAAACACAACTAGATTGAGACATCAGAGGACAGAACCGTTAGCCCAGACAGCTTTGGGCAGAGAGCTGGAGAAGAGCATTGGCCATCCCACGACACCTCTGGCCAAATACAGTAGCGATACCACCCATGCTCTCTTTTGCGTTTTATTGTTGTTTTGTTAGGCGAGAGGGGCTATAGCAATATCCGCATTATGTCATCCGTTGATTAATATCAATATTGAAGGATCTCCTCATGTAATGCTCACACTGGCCCTGAGGTATGTCCCTGTTCTCTAGTGGATACTGACGGCCCTGTGTGTTTCCTGGCACATGGAACAGCCCTAATTTCCTCCTGCAGGTCTATGCAGTTCAGGCTTCAGCCACCGATTAGTGAGGGTCGCAGGAGGATGGATCATGGGCTCCTGATCTGCCTATGGGAGAGGGGCTTTTAGAAAACTTAGATCTATCCTAGCAGCATTCACATGAATGATGATGATGATAATCTGGCACTGGCAAGCAGACCATTGCGTGTGTGTTTGTTCTTGTATGGTCACTGTAGTTCAGAAACAGAACCTCTTCAAGAACGGGTAATGATACATGGGGTGATACTGAACTACAATGACCAATGGTCTCAGCTAGGCAAATTAATGTCCACCGCAAATATACTTTACATTTTAAGTAACTGGAAGACGCAAACAATTTTTAAAAATACATACATAATGTACGCCTCCACATATAATTTAAGAAAGATCATCAAGGATAACATAATAAAGCTTAACGGCTTATTTTCATTGTGGTCCTTTTGGAGGTGGAAGAGCGGAATGCAGCAAGGTTAGGAACTGCAGTGGCAACACACAATGACACACAAAATTGCTGTTTGTTTCATAAAATGAGCTAATTAGTACCGTTCAATTTACTAATAAACAACAATTGATAGGGGTATGTGAGACAAGGGAGATGTACCTAACATATAAAACAAGTCAATCCCTAATATATACAAGACAATCACAATATGATAGACAATAGGCAGACTACATGCTATCCCGGGTATTTTCTTCTCAGCCACGTACTGAACTATAATCTTATGACTCACTTGAAACATGCAACTATATAGCAATTTTTTCATTGAGAATGTGAAACTACCCATTGAATGTATACATTTCAAATTCATTGGAAGACTATTCTAAAGAATGGCAGCTGAGTACGAAAAAAGTTATTTTCCCATAACACTATTACATCTAAAAGGAACACTATCAGTTTCACGCTTTCTAGCGGAATAGTTCTGGTTATCCCGGACCGAGTTAAAGTAGTTATATAAGTACCTAGGGACCAGACTGTGGACAATCTGATGTACCAGACACAATTTCATCTGAGAGACTCGCTCCTCCACTTTGAGCCATCTAAGGCTTTCAAAGCAGGAATGGTCAAGATGAGTATGTCCTGGAAGTTTAAGAAAAATCCTGGCAAATTTGTTCTGAGATGTTTGCAATTTATTTTTTAATTATCTTGGAAGCACTATTGTACCAGGAAGAGCACCCATAGTCCAAATGGCACAGAACAAGAGCCCCTACCAATGCCACCATGTTGCATTCTTATCCAGATATTTGGAGGTTCTTGCCAGAAACCACATTTTATGGTTCACTTTGGATATAATCATCTGACAGGGGAGAGCATGGCACAAAAAGTTATCTAGAACGCATGATAATTAACAGACTCTTTTGCTGTGACTACTAAGTCACCTGCTACCACCTTAATATCCAGTGATTTACTCAGTTTGACTTTGGACCCGAGCAAGATGGACTGTTTTTCCAAGGTGAAGTGACAGCTTGTTGTCATATAACCGTTTACTGACATTCAGAAGTTCAGCACCGAGGGCCTCCTCAACCACAGTTTTGTCTTTGTAAGAAACCAACAGTGCAGAATCTGCATAAAGGAAAAGGTCACATGTACAGGCAGATTTCAGAATTTATATACAACAGAAAGAAAAGTGGACCCAGCACACTCCCTTAGGGTACCACAGTTCAAGATTTTGGGTTTAGACAGGGTCCCATCCACACCCACCATGTGTTTTCTTCCTTACAGATAAGCGCTAACCCATTTTACGGCGAAGTTGTTAAAGCCCATAGCTCTTAGTTTGATTAACAGAATCTCATGATCCACTGTACCAAACATCTTTTGGAGATCTAACATAACCATACCATAACATTTTCATCCATCTACTTCCTTCCCGGTGTGGTCAGTTTGATATAGTAGGCAAGTGTTGGTGGAATGAGATGCACTAAAGCCAGATTGAGGCTTGTATAGTATGTTATGTAAGGAAATATAACTGTCAATCTGCTCGCACAATATTTTCCATGACCCTCGATAAAATACACAGGACTGAAACAAGCCAATAGTTTACATGATCTAACTTAGTCCCTTTTATTTATATCACCCTTGTGCGTTTTAGTTCACTGGGGGGGAGTTCAATAGACAGATTTACATTGTGAGTTACGCAGGGGGTGATCATTACTGCAGCATTCTGTAGAAATCTGGCAAGAATGTTGTCACGGCCAGTTGTTTTGGAATGGTCAAGTTCAAGCACATAGAAACGCATTGGCCTTATTTTGGACAGATCTTAGTGAGTGTGAAACTTTGTTTCGCCTCTTCCTCTATTGTTTACACAGACCAGGCCCCTCCCCACCTCTCACTCCAACAAAGTTGAGAAATCCTCTCTTGACAAGCAGTTTTAAATCTACATTTGCATTTGCAGTTTGGTCGAACAGAAAATTGAATGATTAACTGCAATTTGCACTGAACTCTGAAGCAGAATTTTGTTTTATGACTGAGGGGACAGCATTCACACATCTCTCAAGACACCTGGAGCACAGGGCCAGCCACTCTTAAACACCTTCCGACTAACGAGATGGTCAAGCCAGCATAGGTGTAACACATAGACTAACATGCTTCTACACCAGCATTGCTTGTATAATTTTAAACCGTCCCCTCGCACATACCCGGGCGCGAACCAGGGACCTTCTGCACACATCAACAACAGTCACCCCCGAAGCGTCGTTACCCATCGCTCCACAAAAGCCACGGCCCTTGCAGAGCAAGGGGAACTACTACTTCAAGGTCTCAGAGCAAGTGACGTCACAGATTGAAACGCTATTTAGCGCACACCGCTAACTAAGCTAGCCGTTTCACATCCGTTACACTTGCTGTTTGGGGTTTTAGGCTGGGTTTCTGTCCAGCACTTTGAGATATCAGCTGATGTAAGAAGTGCTATATAAATTAATTTGATTTGATAACAATCCGTGCGCCCTACGTACTACCATGCTATATGTGCTAAAAGTCCAAGTGTCAACTGTAGGGACCATCTCTTCCTTCAGCGGTCCTACAAACTCGCTTTTCAAAGGAGAGGTCAGGGGAAATAAGGATCACCCATAAACGTCTCAGACAGATCGACCATGGTGGGATTGCTGACATCCTCAACATTAGACTTGCTCCTTTTTTTACACATAGCACGTGTAACGGCACGACCTTCCCTCTAGCCAAATTGTTTCCCGAAAAAATAAAAATAAATGGAGACCACCTTCACCGGTAGGCTAAGCTTCACTGCAACGAAACCAGAAATAAGTTCAGACTCGAGTTCCACATTATACAAAGGAACTTCCATGCAACACATCTCCACGCCTTGTACTAACACACTGTAACCAGTTTCTGAAGTGTCAGAAAAAGACAAAATACCCTCCAAAATGAAGGACTGCCCCAGTTTTGCTGTATCTTCACCGGCTGCACCGGCACTCGGCAGAGAGACAAACCAGTCTTTTTATTTTAATTTTACCTTTATTTAACCAGGCAAGTCAGTTAAGAACAAATTCTTATTTTCAATGACGGCCTGGGAACAGTGGGTTAACTAACGGATGTGTATGAACAAAGGGTTCATACACATCAAAGGGTTCATACACACAACCATCAGTCCCAACCAGAGACTATGGGCTGAAGTGCTCCCACAAGAATAAACAGCTATTTCTCTCTCAACTTAGGACACAGAGACAATGTGTACTTTCTCACGGCAGAAACGTGAAAATGGCAGATACAAATTTATTATTTTTCCTCCAATCTTTATCTTTGGGCACTGTAGAAAAAGACTGAAATCTGCAGTAGGTGAATTCTCTGGATTGCTTTTTGTGTAGGCTTTGTTTGTGATGGTAGTTGTGTGTGTGTAAACAAACTCATCTGCAAGAAATGCAGCTTTCTCAAGAGAGATCCTTGTGCTCAAATCTAGGTAGCAACCCTTTTGCGAAGGAAATGTTTTAACTACTGGAGAAGGATGAGTGTCTAAGTCCTCAAAGTCCTTGTCCTTAGAACCACGCCGATCAAAAAGACATGCCTGTTCTCTTGCGAACTCCATATGATTTTGAAATTCTGTATTTTGTAATTTACAGAACTGTTGTCTGTATGCGTCCGAGACCAACTCGTAAGCCAGAAGGATAGCAGCTTTAACAGTGTCATAATCTGAACTCTGATCAAGAGATAAAGCAGCGTACCCTTTCTGAACTTGTCCCACAAGAACACTTTGGAGGTGCAGTGACCAACTACCGATTGACTCAGACTACTGCTTTTGGATCGCCAGATGCCACTTTGATGTCATAATGCTTTGCAATGATGAGCAGATTCACCTTCACCTACATGTGTCCAGCATCTCCCAGGTTGGGTTTTCCACAAATTCTTCCAACTTAAAGTCAATGGCTTTAAAAAAAAATGTTTTATACAAGGCTGTGTGTTTATGCAACTTTCAAAATGATTCCACCAATCTTATACCCGCTCAGGGATCCACCACAAATCTGTCAGTGACAGAAACTCCACCACAAATGTGTCTTTTGAACACTCCAATATGTGGGCAGAGCAAAGCTTCAGAGTAGGTGATTAGAGCAACTACCATACTCATGGGGAAATAGATCCTGGATGATCCCACTTTTTGTTACATTCCCCTGAAAGACAACCAAACGAAATGTTGCTGAAACATGGAGGAATTAACAAAGAGTCACTGACAAAACAAAATGTGGGGTTTTAGGAGGGGTTCTGAAAGACACTCATGGGTGTCCACTGACAGTTGACTAGCAACAACAACTGGGACCTAAAAGACACTCACCATGAGTGCCACTAAATTTGCCCACTAAGAGGCAAACAAAAGAAAAACCCACACCAAACTTAAGACAGGAAGTAAACAAAAACGTTGAGCAAAACAAAAAACAGGGAAGATCAGAGAAAGGAATGTTTTTTGAGAAATCAAATAGGGAGAGCCAACTAAAAGGTGTTAATATAATAATAAAAAATATATCCCATTTAGCAGACGCTTTTGTCCAAAGCGACTTACAAGTCGGCTGGGGCCACTACTTTTACATATGGGTGGCCCCAGCGGGAATCGAACCCACGACGCTTGGCGTTGCAAGCGCCATGCTCTACCGACTGAGCCACACTGTTGACCCTCCACATCTCTCAAGACAACTGGAGCACTGGTCCAGCCACTCGTAAATGTCACCTGGGCCAGCACAGGTGTAACACATACTTACTAACGAGGTGACAACAAATCGGTGCGCCCTACTGCTATTCATGCTGATAGTCCAACCTCAAAACATAAATGGAAAAAACAAAACCTGTAACACCAGTGCCAACCTCTATCGTCTAGCCTATTTAAAAGTTTTGTTCAGCAATGAAAGTGTTACAGTTTAAAAGAACAAAGACTCAACAGAAGGTTGAGAGGGGAAGCTCATTTTCTAAAACATTCAGTGTGGTCACGCAATGCATATGACAGGTCTATATACGTGACCAGGCGCCTGTGCTCAAGAAATGGGTCTGGCTATCTGATAGATGGGGTGAGGAACTGATTCAATCAACATTCTGACAGAAAAATATATTGTTCTCTTTCTAAAGAACATTACAAAATCCTTCTCACACCATTGAACCAGCTTTGTGGCTCTCTCAAATCCTGAAGGAAATCAAAGCAAACCTAGAGAAGCTGCTTGGTTCCACAGTGGTGATATAGTCCCAGAGGGTGTGCATGTCCAACTCCCCTTTGTGATCTGATTGTGACAGTGCTCTGCGCTGGAAGCTTACAGGTGTGAAGTATCTGGCTGCGGAACTAACATGCTGAACACACCGGCCACATCGCGTACACGAGCGTTGCTAAATAAATTTACACGTACATGTTATTCAAATCATTGCACCCACACTGCTCGCGAGCGTCTGCGTTGCCAGGCGCAAAAATAGTTGTTGACACAAATAGTTGATTCTATTTGTGGTGCAGAACTCGCTGCAAGTCCTGCCTCTCCCATCTCCTCATTGACTTTTAGAAACATATACCCACGTGCCATCTCATTGGTAATACCCACGTGGGTGATTGAAAGATGAACTGAGGTCGGTTATGGTAATACACCTTATTATTAAAGTTAGTTGCCAATCGCCATTTTAAGTCCAAAAGAAGAAAAGGCCTGGAAGGCACCTTGTGCATTTCAGGTAAAATAACAACTCAATGCGTACATCCCAGGTTAAATTAGATAGCTAGCTTGTTGTTGCTATCTATCTAAATAGGACAAATTTGCTAGCAACTGCAAGCTAGCTAAATTACCATATGTTTAATGCTTTTCGACCTGTCCCTAAATTTATTTAATTGGTTCAGAGTTTGTTTTGATATTTCAACCTGTGTGTCGTGATCGCGTTTGGTATGTGGGGGACAAAATCCGGTTTGGGCGTGGCGTAAGGCTTGAAAACAGCCTACACCTCCAGACCCACTAGTCCATGCTGCTACAGTAGTTCTCACAACTTTATGGTTAAAACGAAACGTATACATTGAAGAGACTATAGCCTGGTGAGTGACTATTTGCTAATGACATTTGAGAAAATTTGAAGCTCAGAATTAAACATGTTTTATCTACTGTAAAAATTCCAGCCAGACAGTATTTTGACATTTTACAGCAGAGAAACCCATTTGCTGTAATTCCTCCCCCCACTTCTGAGTCCCCATGCAGCTCAGGGTTTTTTCATAAATACATAACACAATGAAAAGCCCCGGCTCTTATAAAATAGCCCACCCTCCGTTCCTGTGGAGTTACGTACTTTAATTGATGTCTCTTTGCACGCATTGTAAAATATTCATTTACAGGGGCTAATGGAGCTTAGAGGCAGGAACACAATATAAAGCACTGGCAATTTGGAGCACTAGGCGCTTCTTACCATGAATCATCTCTCTCCCTATCTGTGCTGTATCAGACTTGTCTGTTTCTACCACGAGGCTGAGGCGTGTGCTGTGCAGGCATTCAGAAGATGGGAGAGCAGATGAGCTGGTGGCAGAGCAAAAGGCCACCATCATCACACTACTGCCCCCTAATGTCTGAGGGAGGCCAGACACGAGCGGGTATTACTGAGGGGGGAAGGGGAACGCCAACAGCAAAGTTTAGGATGTTTTGTTCAATTGGATTAATCAAATCTTGTTTTAAGAAATGTTGACATTGATGGTAGCTTGAATTTTGTGTTTTTACAATTGGTTATCATAGAGCCCCTGGTTTATGTGAAATCCTACAGCACCTTGAATCCAGAAAGTCTGACAAAATAACACAGTAATCAGTTCATGGTGATATCTGTGGCCTAGGCCTGTATCCTACTTACTGTGTGCTAATAAACATTGCTAATTACCAGAACTACCATACTCTTGCTCAAATCCCTGTGTTTATAGAACAGTGTGGCTATTTTCAGACAAAAATATTTTCAGATAACCCAAAAACTATTTTGGTGTTTTATAGCTTATTGACTAGAGTATGATTGATTTGACAGTTTCTAGGTGATTCCTGTAATTAAAATGGGTTTTGGATTATACAAATCCATTTTTATGTTGTACTCTGTCAAGGATTAAAAGAAAATGTACAGATTAATATCAAAGGGTAAGATGCAGTTAATACTTCATCATACAGTCATCAATCACATCGACAATCTAAGCTTGCATGATAAGTAGACTAACCTTGCCAGAAACCTACAAGACTTATCTTGAAGACACTCCCAGAATTCATGTTGAAGCTGGAGCGCAGTCGATTAATGTAGTCTTGATTTGCACACATGGCCAGAAATAAACACCCAGTCGGTAATGTGTGTGTGATAGAGGGTGTGTATATTCATAAAATATATTACTTTCTAGAAATACATGCTAGGTGCTAACGGACCAACAGTAACGTTATGTCAAGATACTTTCTCACCCCGCCTCTCACTCAATTATTGGGACCTCTTTTGACATGGTTCATCAAGATGCAAATAAACCTAACAGCAGTTAATTCATCAGTACAATTGAAAAGACATGACACAGGAGACCGTTAGAGTTTACACATACCATTAAGGCCAGTCTTTGGTACTTCTGTTTGAGGTCTTGTAGCATATCCGATGGACTGGATTCAAGTATAGAATACCAGTCTTTCTGGGATCTACGTTCACTTGTCATGTTGAGAAAACAATCATCTTTTGATTCAATTTGTGAGCCAAACAAGGTACTCTTAGTTTCATTACCAGAATAAGTGCGATCTAACCGTTTCGTCGCCTATGAATGACAGCTAGCTACAAGGCTAACAACAACAATGTCCACGTGTTCGTTGCAGGCTAACCAGTCAGCAGACATTATCATTATATAACATGCCATCAAAATATTCGTTTGTTAAACTGCATTATATATCGTAATTCCAAAAAGGTTCAACAGCAAGCTGAAACCAGCACATTACACAAATGTCTGGCACTTTGCTCTTCCAGCCGCGTGCCTGTATCACGTGATGCCCCTGTGTAAGCATGTGCATCAGTTTTTACAGCCCCCGCGGAAACATGTCCTATAGTGCTTTAGTGATAAAATATGTGCTATATTATAAATATAGATCCTATTCTCATAAACGAATTATGCATAAAAGTTCAATATCTGTACAAGTACTAATTACCATTCGTTTCAGCCATTGAACCAGTAATTGAACGGGATATTACATTTTTCTACACGAAGTAAATATTGCAATACAGACATAAGAACGTGGATGAGAGGATCTCAATGGAAACTAACGTTAGCTAAATGCAGGGCATGCACTAAGCACATCTGGGATAAGAAACGTCCAGCACGTACCATCTTACAAGTCAATTATGTTTTAAAACATTTTGAAAACCAGGAATTACTTTGGATGCAAGTTAATGCTTGTCGTGAATTAGTTTTTTTAGTTCGAGGAATATCATGCGAAGAAGTGCGCATGCTCATGTTTCATTCAACAGAGAAATGCACTTTCTCTCTCTTTCCAATTCAAATGCCTTTTTTTGGCATGGAAAACATACACCGAGTGTACAAAACATTAGGAACACCTGCTCTTTCCATTACAGACTGATCAGGTGAGTCCAGGTGATAGCTATGATCCATTATTGATGTAATTTGAAAAATTCACTTCCATCAACGTAAGTTGAAGGGGAGGAGAAATTAAGCCTTCAGACAATTGAGACATTGATTGTGTATGAGTACTATTCAGAAGGAGAATGGGCAAGACAAAACGATTTAAGTACCTTTGAACGAGGTATGGTTCCACCGGTTTGAGTGTGTCAAGAACTGCAATGCTACTGGGTTTAAGACACTCAACAGTTTCCTGTGTGTATCAAGAATTGTCCAACAACCAAAGGACATCCAGCCAACTTGACATCTGTGGGAGGCATTTGAGTCAAAATGGGCCAGCATCACTGTGGAATGCTTTCGACACCTTGTAAAGCATGCCCCGACAAATTGAGTCTGTTCTGAGGGGAAAAGTGGGTTCAACTCAATAGTAGGAATGTGTTCCTAATGTTTTGTACACTCAGTGTATGTTTACATTGCCAAAGCAAAGGGGGGGGGTTATTGTCAGGGGAAACATATAAGTAAGTAAGTAAGTAAAATAAAATATAGCATTCAAATTTGCTCTGTTTTCTGGTTGATTCTTTCCAGTGTGCCAAATAGTTGTTAAGTCCGTCGTCGGAATGAGACCAAAGCGCAGCGTGGAAAGTGTACATCTTACTTTATTTTAGATTAATGAGTTTTTAGAATGTCACCAGAGGAGATGGCTGCCGTTTTACGGGCTCCTAACCAATTGTGCTATTTTGTGTGTTTTTTCACGTGGTTTGTAACTTATTTTTTATGTAATGTTTCTGCCACCATCTCTTATGACCGAAAAAAGCTTCTGGATATCAGAACAGTGATTATTTACCTCGTCTAACGAGTCGGACGCAAAGGATTTACTTCCCGTCATTCGCTTGAAGAAAAGACACCGATACAGGGGACGCAGGTCCGGGTGCCTTGTTATAATTTGTTGGCGAATGGGTAACGTGCCTTTACCATCCGTCCTATTGGCCAATGTGCAATTATTGGAGAATAAACTGAATGAACTATAAACTATTTCACCAAGTCGTGGCTGAACGACGATATGGATAATATACAATTGCCTGGTTGTTCTGTGCATTGGAAAGACAGAACAGCTGCATCTGGTAAGACAGGGGTTTGGCGGTCTGTGTCTATTTGTCAATAACAGCTGGTGGGTGAATTCAATTACTAAGGAAGTCTATGGGTCGGTAGTCGTGTAGGCATATGTGTCACGTCCTGGCTCTGGTGCGGGTCTACGTCCCGCACCAGAGCCTCCGCCGTAAAGGAAGCCCACACAGACCCTCCCCTTTAGAGTCAGATTTTGAGGTCGGAGTGGGGGGGCGGGGGGGGGGTACTGTCACGCCCTGGCCATAGAGAGGCTTTTATTCTCTATTTTGGTTAGGCCAGGGTGTGACTAGGCTTGGCATTCTAGTTTCTTTATTTCTATGTTTTCTATTTCTTTGTGTTTGGCCGGGTTTGGATCTCAATCAGAGGCAGCTGTCTATCGTTGTCTCTGATTGAGAACCATACTTAGGTAGCCATTTTTTCCACCTGTCTTTGTGGGAAGTTGACTTTGTTTAGGGCACATAGCCTTCAGCTTCACGGTTTGTTTTGTAGTGTTTATTGTTTTGTTCAGGTATCTTTTTTCTAAATAAAGGAATATGTACGCTCACCACGTTGCACCTTGGTCCTCCTCCTTCAACAGCCGTGACAATATGCCCTCTATGCCCTCAGACGAACCATCAAACAGGCAAAACATAAATACAAGACTAACATTGAATCCCTGTGGCAGGGCTTGTAAATGATTACGGATTACAAAGGGAAGCCCAGCAATGGGCTGCCCAGTGACACAAGCCTACCAGAGGAGCTAAATTACTTCTATGGACACTTTGAGGAAAGCAACACGGAAGCATGCATGAGACCCCCAGCTGTTCAGGACGACTGTGTGATCACACTCACCATAGCCAATTTGAGTAAGACCTTTAAACAGGTCAACATTGACAAGGCAACAGGCCCAAAAGAATTACCAGGACGTGTACACTGAGCATATGCTGACCAACTGGCAAGTGTCTTCACTGACATTTTCAACCTGTCCCTGGTCGAGTTTGTAATACCCACATATTTCAAGCAGACCAACATAGTCCCTGTGCCCAAGAACACAAAGGTAATGTGCCTAAATGACTACCGACTCGTAGCATTCACAGCTGTAGTCATGAAGTGCTTTGAAAGGCTGGTCATGGCTCACATCAACACCATCATCCCAGAAACCCTAGACCCACTTCAATTTGCATACCGCCACAACAGATCCACAGATGACGCAATCTCTATTGCACTCAACACTGCCCTTTCCCACCTGGATAAAAGGAACACCTATGTGAGAATTCTGTTCATTGACTACAGCTCAGGGTTCAACAACATTGTGCCCTCAAAGCTCATCACTTAACTAAGGACCCTAGGACTAAACACCTCCCTCTGCAACTGGATCCTGGACTTCTTGACGGGCCACCCCCAGGTGGCAAGGGTAGGCAACAACACATCTGCCACGCTGATCCTCAGGGGTGCATGCTTAGTCCCCTCCTGTACTCCCTGTTCACCCATGACTGCGTGGCCAAGCACGACTCCAACATTAAGTTTGTCGCCGACACAACGGTGGTAGGCCTGATCATCCACAACGATGAGCCAGCCTATAGGGAGGAGGTCAGAGACCTGGCAGTGTGGTACATCACTGGGGACAAGCTTCCTGCCATCCAGGACCTATATTATAGGCGGTGTCAGAGGAAAGGCCCAAAAATGGTCAGAGACTCCAGTCACCTAAGTCATAGACTGTTTTAGGTCATAGACCGCACGGCAAGCGGTACCGGAGGGCCAAGACTGGAACCAAAAGGCTCCTTCTATCCCCAAGCCATAAATCTTCTGAACAATTAATCAAATGCCCCCCCCCCCCATTTGTTTTGTACACTGTTGCTACTCGCTGTTTTATCTATGCATAGTCACTTCACCCCTACCTACATGTACAAATTACCTCGACCAACCTGTACCCCCCCACATTGACTCGGTACCGGTACCCCCTGTTTATAACCTCGTTATTGTTATTTTATTGTTTTAGTTTTATAATTTTTTACTTTAGTTTATTTGGTAAATATTTTCTTAACTCTTCCTGAATTGCACTGTTGGTTAAGGGCTTGTAAGTAAGCATTTCACGGTAAGGTCCACACTTATTGTATTCGGCGCATATGACAAATAAAGTTTGATAAATAAAGTGATTTGATTTGGTGCCAGGACAACAGCCTCTCCCTGAATGTGATCAAGGCAAAGGAGATGACTGTGGACTATAGCAAAAGAAGGGCCGGGCTCGCTCCCATTCTAATCGACAGGCTGCAATGGAGCAGGTTGAGCTCTTCAAGTTCCTTGGTGTCCACATCACCAACAAACTATTATGATGCAAACACAGCAACACCGTCATGAAGAGGGCACGACAATGCCTATTCCCCCTCAGGAGATGGAGAAGATTTGGAATGGGTCCTCAGATCCTCAAAAAGTTCTGCAGCTGCACCATCGAGAGCAACCTGACTTGTTGCATCACCGCCTGGTATGGCAACTGCTCGGCCTCCGACTGCAAGGCGCTACAGAGGGTAGTGCGTATTGTCTAGTACATCACTGGGGCCAAGCTTCCTGTCATCCATGACCTCTATACCAGGCAGTGTCAGAGGAAGGCCCTAAAAATGGTCAAAGACTCCAGTCACACTAGTCATAGACTGTTCTCTCTGCTAACAAACGGCAAGCGGTACCGGAGCGCCAAGTCTAGGTCCAAAAGGCTTCTTAGCAGCTTCTATCCCCAAGCCATTAGACTGCTGAATAGCTAATTAAATGGCTACCCGGACTTTTTGCATTGCCACCCCCCCTTTTTATGCTGCTACTACTCTCTATTTATTATCTATACATAGTCACTTTACCCCTGATTTGATAAGTGATTTAAGTATTTTTAACCAGATCCTAATTGGGATGTCGAGTTTTATGTTCCTTTTGATGGTATAGATGGTCCTTCTTTCCTTGTCTCTTAGATATTTCACAGCCTTGAGGTACTCTCCCTCCCCATCACCTCTCTCTCTCTGGCTTTCTGTCTCTCTCTCTTGCTCTCAATCCTTTTCTTTTATTAGGCCATATTTAATAACATATTTGTCTCTTTCCAGGCTTTCAAAAGCATATGCATGCCTGCCTTTTTTCTCTCAAAATGTTCATTGTCAACACATACGGAGTGTGTAAATCCTCAAATCAAGGATTGGATTGGTATTTAGAGCTAATAACATATGGTGTAGATGACAGCTGAATTGATTGCAATGAAAATAAAAGAAATCTCAATTACCAAATAGGTTGTATCAAATAAGACTTGACTTGCAGGATTGGCTTGCATCTCAGCCCACATTTATAATCTATATAAGATGAGGAAAATACACATTGTGAATGTGATTAAATATTAATTATTTGTTATAAAATATAAATTACTTAGTTGGCCTATTCTGAAAGATGGACTAAGGCAAACAATGCTAATTCTATTGCAGTGCATCTTACAGAACTGCAGTGAACAATAAAATACGACTATTAAGGAAGCTGTAATTCATTAATTGTGTTGTGAATGGAGTTACAGTAAAGATTTTAAGATGACAAATATTGCGCACACCTTCAGTTCACGTCGTGTAGCTCATTTGCAAACTGCTTAAATTATCGCTATGATAGATAGCAAGCTCATGCAGCATACGAGTGACAGATTGTTCGTTAAGTTGTATCGAGAAACTCAGACACAACGTAAGTTTTCTTCAGTTGTACTTCACTGCTAATTTGAGACATGTTTATTTCTGACTAGCGATTGAAGTGATTCTGAACTGGAGTTGTGAATACTCATTAGGGTATGAAGAAAGGTATAATAATACCTCACTGTCCTTGGTGTTCTTGTCAGTCTCGTTCATTTATGTAATTACTGACCCATGAGTTATCGAGTCATTCAGTTGGCAACGAAAATAGATAGATTAGTATTTTTCTTATGTTTGGTTGATCACACTAAGACACTCGCGTTTTAATTGAATTGATGTTTCACTTTCTGTGACTGTACTAGTTACTAATATAATATTTTAATTGCTCAAATGTTGATTATAATGATGGCAAAATATTTCCTTGCATCGGAAACCAAGAAAGTACACAAAGTACTTTAATCAAAATACCTTTCATTCTTTTCTTTGGGATTTGATAAGATCAGGTTAACTTTTAACTAACCTTTGAACTGAATATCACTGGTGAAGAATAGATGTTTGAATCATGGAACATATTAGCACGCTGATAAATTGGCGAAAATGGATGATATTCATCACCTGTGGTGTCCATCACTGAAGTATGCATCCAGAAAGCATCCATAATGCTCCATAATGTTTCCCTCGTCACGGTACCGGAGTGCTAAGTCTTCGTCCAAGAGGAATCTAAACGGCTTCTACCCCCAAGCCTTAAGACTCCTGAACATCTAATCAAATGACGACCCAGACAATTTGCATCCCCCCCTCTCTCTTTTACGCCGCTGCTACTCTGTTATTATCTATGCAAAGTCATTTTAATAACTCTACCTACATGTACATATTACCTCAATTACCTCGACTAACCGGTGCCCCCACACATTGACTCTGTACCTGTACCCCCATATATAGTCTCGCTATTGTTATTTTACTGCTGCTCTTTAACTACTTGTTTAGTTCATATATGAAATCCCTTTTGGTTCAAGCTTTTCACAAGGTCCCTACAGGAATTAATTTGTTTCTTTCAAGAAAACATTTCAAATGTATAAAATATACTTCTGGTATAGAGTAATGAAAATCTACAAAACACAAATGTTGTTAAATATAACTATCATCCATACTGGTGATGGCTTAATAAGCTATAAAAACCAAAGACAGTGAGACCTGGAAGGTTTAGTTTACAGATGTTTTGTCTCTGAGAATTGAAGTAGTGTAGAAAGGTGTCAGTTCTACAGTACATCACACATCTTACCCGTCTCAATTTGCAGAAATTGTTGAAGCGGTGAGCGCGGCTCAACAGTGGGCTAGGTGTCTTCGAAGGTGTGTGGGGCGAACTGTCAGGTGGTGCTCAATGTGACCCTCTCCCCAGAGTGAGGGGGAAAGAGCATTCATCTCCCCAGAGAGAGCAGATGAGTGGTTAGCTGCAGCCTGTTTGATGCAAAGACACTCATTAAATAAGGAACGAGCCAGGCTTTATCTGAAAAATTTACCATGAGGGGAGTTTCGCTTCAATAGTGTTTAAACATTTGAATGTAAGGCTACTGATCAAATTGGAAATACCTGTGTGCTTTGACATTGATGTGCATATGCCATTGCCATCGCATCATGTGATGAAATTGGCCTTGTGAAAGAGGTAGCGTGTCTTGGGCACGACATAGCATGAGGCAAAGTTTTTTTTTTTAAGGTACAAAATGGGTTTATGAAATCATAAGTTGACACAAAATTAAAGTCTGGAAAATATTTATAAAAAGACAGACAAAAACAAATAAAACACACTGAGTGTATATCAAAGAAAAATAACAGATCTAAGCATGTATTCCTGCCAAAAGTAGCCTTGTTGTTTTTGAACTTTTGTAGGCTTTTTGAATGGTTTTCAATTGACAGAAACACAGAAACTTAATTAATGGCATCTGTCAGAGGCAACGAACACAAATATAATTGTATATTGTTGTCACGTTGTATAATGACCGGAAACAGGCTCAGGAATACGAAAGTATTTTTTGTATCTCTACCAAAAATAGCGTAGTCATGAACATGACAGGGACGAAGCCCAAAACAAACATGTATATATACGGTTGAAGTCAGAAGTTTACATACACCTCAGCCAAATACATTTAAACTCAGTTTTTCACAATTCCTGACACTTAATCAGAGTAAGAATTCCCTGTCTGAGGTCAGTTAGGATCACCACTTTATTTTAAGATTGTGAAATGTCAGAATAATAGTAGAGAATTATTTATTTCAGCTTTTATTTATTTCATCACATTCCCAGTGGGTCAGAAATTTACATACACTCAATTAGTGTTTGGTAGCATTGCCTTTAAATTGTTTAACTTGGGTCAAATGTTTTGGGTAGCCTTCCACAAGCTTCCCACAATAGGTTGGGTGAATTTTGGCCCATTCCTCCTGACAGAGCTGGTGTAACTGAGTCAGGTTTGTCGGCCTCCTTGCTCGCACACGCTTTTTGAGTTCTGCCCACAAATTTTTTATGGGATTGAGGTCAGGGCTTTGTGATGGCCCCTCCAATACCTTGACTTTGTTCTCCTTAAGCCATTTGGCACAACTTTGGAAGTATGCTTGGGGTCATTGTCCATTTGGAAGACCCATTTGCGACCAACCTTTAACTTCCTGACTGATGTCTTAAGATGTTGCTTCAATATATCCACATCATTTTCCTTTCCTCATGAAGCCATCTATTTTGTGAAGTGCACAAGGCATTTGGAAATTGCTCCCAAGAATGAACCAGATTTGTGGAGGTCTACAATCTTTTTTCTGAGGTCTTGACTGATTTCTTTTGATTTTCCCATGATGTCATACAAAGAGGAACGGAGTTGGAAGGAAGCCCTTGAAATACATCCACAGGTACACCTCCAATTGACTCAAATTATGTCAATTACCATATCAGAAGCTTCTAAAACCATGACATAGTTTTCTGGAATTTTCCAAGCTGTTTAAAGGTACAGTCAACTTAGTGAATGTAAACTTCTGACCCACTGGATTTGTGATACAGTGAATTACAAGTGAAATAATTTCTCTGTAAACAATTGTTGGGAAGATTACTTGTATCATGCACAAAGTAGATGTCCTAACCGACTTGGCAAAACTATAGTTTGTTAACTTGGAACTACCCATCCCGGATCCGGGAGAATTGTCATCAACTACACAAATTACCATAGCGCAACGGTAAAAATAAATGACTAGAAAATATTCATATTCATGAAATCCCAAGTGAAATATAGTGAAACACAGCTTAGCCTTTTGTTAATCACCCTGTCATCTCAGGTTTTGAAATGATGCTTTACTGCCAAAGCAAGTCAAGCGTTTGTGTAAGTTTATCGATAGCCTAGCATAGCATTATGTCCAGCTAGCAGCAGGAAGCTTGGTCATGAAAATCAGAAAAGCAATCAAATTAACCGTTCACCTTTGATGATCTTCGGATGTTTTCACTGACGAGACTCCCAGTTAGACAGCAAATGTTCCTTTTGTTCCATAAAGATTATTTTTATACCCAAAATACCTCCTTTTGTTGGTCATGTTATGTTGAGAAATCCACCGGAAATAGCGGTCACGACAACGCCGAAAGAAAATCCAAATTATGTCCATAATATCGACAGAAACATGGTAAATGTTTTTTATAATCAATCCTCAAGGTGTTTTTCAAATATCTATTTGATAATATATCAACCGGGACAATTGGCTTTTCAGTAGGAGCGAGAGGAAAAATGACTACCTCTGCCACTTACGCAATGTAGTCGTTTACACTCATTCTTCAAAATAAAGGCCTGAAACTATATCTAAAGGCTGTAGACACCTTAGGGAAGCCACATAAAAGGAATCTGGTTGATATCCCTTTCAATGGGCTATAGGGATGCATAGAAAGACAGGGGTTTCAAAATAAGAATCACTTCCTGATTGGATTTTTCTCAGGATTTCGCCTGCAATATCAGTTCTGTTATACTCACAGACAACATTTTTACAGTTCTGGAAACTGTAGAGTGTTATCTATCCTAAACTGTTAATTATATGCATATTATAGCATCTGGTCCTGAGAAATAGGCGGTTTACTTTGGGAACGTTATTTTTCAAAAAATAAATATAGTGCCCCCTAGTTTCAAGAGGTTAACAAGAAATGTGTGGAGTGGTTGAAAAATGAGTTTTAATGACTCCAACCTAAGTGTATGTAAACTTAAGACTTCAACTGTATATATATAGCACAGGGCTGTAACCAAAACAAAGAGCGAGGTGTAAACTTCATGGGACAAGACCCGTAATAACAATACACGGGATGAGACCCGTAATAACAAGTGCACACTAACACGGTAACACGCAAGCCGATACAACAGAGCACAGGTACTCACAAGACCAAAGGACATGTAACAATAATCATCAAGGACAATGGGGAACAGAGGGCACATACATACACATACTAATCAGGGTGAATGGGAACCAGGTGTGCGTAATGAGACAAGACAGTCTGGGGTTGGTGGTGATGATCCAGTTCAGTGATGCCTAGAAAGCCAGTGACGTAGACCTCCGGGGCTGGTGAGTGGAATGAGCCGCAGTACCGATGGGATCCGTGACAGTACCCCCCCCCCCCCCGACCCCCCTCCCACGTGCCTCAGTGGGACGACACCAGCCTCGGAGATGACCACAGGGATGTGCTACAGTGGGACAACACCGGCCTCGGGGATGACCATAGGAACACGATGCAGGTCGGTCAGGGCGCCGATGGTGAAAATCCCTGGTCAGCGAAGTGTCCAGGAAGTCCACTGCGGGAACTCAGCACCGCTCCTCTGGGCCGTACCCCTCCCAGTTGATGAGGTACTGGAGACGCCCTGCCCGATGCCTCAAATCCAGGACTTCACAGACCAGGTACGCCGGACCTCCCTCGATGTCCAGAAGAGGAGGCGGGGCGTCACTGGGTCCAGCCTCAGTGAGGGTACCAGGCACCACTGGTCCGAGGAGAGACACATGAAAAGTTGGGTGAATGCGCTAATCAGCAGGGAGTTGCAAATGGTATGTTACTTCATTAACCCTCCTCAGGACTTTAAACAGCCCCACAGACTGCGGAGGTACCCGGTACCCGGAGGTGAGACGGACCATGACCCCAGGTGTTTCATGAACGCCTTCCATACGCGTGAGGTGAACTGAGAGCCGCGGTCTGACACAATGTCCTCTGGGATCTCATAGTGCCAGAAGACGTGCGTAAAAGGAGCCTCCGCAGTTTGCATGGTCGACGGGAGCCCAGGCAGAGGAAGGAGGCGACAAGTGTTGGAAAGCCGGTCCACAATGGTGGTGTTCCCCTGGGAGGGAAGAAGGTCAGTTAAAAAGTTCACCGAGAGGTGAAACCAGGGTCGTTGTGGAACCGGCAGGGGAAGGAGCTTTCCATAAGAGAGGTGTCCATAAGGTTCCTACAGGAATTTGTTTCTTTCAAGAAAACATTTCAAATGTATAATCAAATAAATGTATAAGTCTAGTATCTATAAGTCTTGTGGCCCACCTAGCCAAGGTGGGCCACCAGTACTTCTCAGTTAGGCAGGCGATGGTATGACCCGACACAGGCACCGTGTGCGCCCGGTAAGGAGGCGGTCATGAACACCCATGGGCACGTGGACGCCGACATCACAGGCGCGATGATATGGAATGGATGGATGATGGGGTCTCCTCTCCCTACCTCTCCTCTGTGTCATAGAGGCGAGACAGGGCGTCTGCCTTCACGTTCTTCGAGCCTGGCCTAAAGAACCGTTAATTGGGACATGGTGAAGAATAGAGCCCACTTGGCCTGTCTTTGGTTTAGCCTCTTTGCTGCCCTGATGAGCCAGTACGGGAGCAGCAGTGAAGCTTCAGCGTCTCGAACACCCTCTCTGCTTCTGCCGTCCAGCGAAGCTGCTGGGGACCTCCTCTCAGCAGGGAGGTAAGAGGCACAACCACCGTGCTGAAGCCCCGGATGAACCTCCAGAAATAGTTGGTGAACCCCAGGAATAACTGGACTGCTTTCACGGAGTTGGGGCCATATAAACCACAATGCTCCACCCCAGCATGTCCTGAAACACTTTGTTAATTAAGGCCTGGAAGACTGAAGGAGCATTAGACAGGCCAAAGGGCATTACGTGATACTCGTAATGGCCCATGGTCGTGGAAAAGGCTGTTTTCAATTCGTCGCCTGCACAAATGGGCACCAGATTGTAGGCGCTCCTCAAGTCCAGTTTTGTGAGGAACTGCGCCCCGTGCATTTGTTTGATGATGGTTGGGATGAGGGGTAAAGGAGAAAACCCAGTGCAGATCCTGGTATTCCTCCCGTAAATCCATTTGAGGGGTGTGGTTCGGACTTTCCACCGTAGTGGTGTTGACAGACACCCCGAGACACCTCCCCTGACACTCCTATGACCAACCCAGCAGTCTCCTCTCAGACCAGGAAATAACAGGGTTATGCCAACTCAACCAGGGGAGACCTAAAACAATGGGGTGTGTGGGGATGTCTGTAATCAAAAGGGTGATCTGTTCTAAATGAGTGTCATGGGTCAGCAGAGAAACAGGAGCAGTGATGTGATGTACGAGCCCTGTCCCTATTGAATGATCCAGGGCTCGAACCGGAATGGGTGACTGTAGGGGAACCAAAGGAATGTGTAATGCAGAGACCAGTGCGCTATCTAAAAGAATCCCAGCACCTCCGGGATCAATCAGAGCTAACGGGAGTGAGTGGCTAGGATATTCAGGGAATTTAATGGAAAACACACTGGTTGAGTTCACAGAAAAGGAGAGGTAATCGTGCATCCACCCTGGGTTGGAGCAGGGGAATTCCCTGGCTTGTCACCTCCTCCTCTATTAGTGGATAGAGGGTAGGTCGGGGAGAAATACAGAGGCACATTATCAGCAACCATTACTCCTGTGTTCCAGGAGCTAATCCAAGTTTATCAATGTGCCATTGAAACACAGGAGTGATGGTTGATGATAATGGGCCTCTGTACACCTGTGTATGTATTCCATAAAAGGGCTGTAACCAAAACAAAGAGTAAGGTGTCAACCTCTAAGAAATTTACGAGACAAGACCCGTAATAACAACACACGGGACGAGACCCATAATAACAATTGCACACAAACACAGTAACACGCAAGCCAATACAACAGAACACAGGTCTTCACAAGACCAATGGACATGGAACAATAATCATCAAGGACAATGTGGAACAGAGGGCACATATAGACACATTACTAATCAGGGGGAATGGGAACCATGTGTGCGTAATGAGACAAGACAATCTGGGGTTGGTGGTAATGAATCCAGTTTAGGGATGCCTAGAAAGCCGGTGACATAGACCTCCGGAGCTGGTGAACGGAATGAGCAGCAGTACCGGGCAATCCGTGATAATTGTAGCGATACTCGCTCTATGAGGTACATAGAGTGTTTGCTTTTTACGCTAATGCCTCGGGATCGGTTCCCTGCCCCACCGTTCGCTACATTGGTGTCAGAAGTAGGATGGCGGCCGTGAGCCCATCGGAATGCATGGCCTGGACGTGTGAGGGGGCTGAGTTGTTGAAGAATGGATAGTGCCTTACTGTTCGGAGGGGTCAGTGTCGCGATCCTCACTACATTATTTGAGTGGCGTTAAAATTGGTGGGTTAACCCTATTGGTGTGATGCGTAGACCACGTTTTCACAAATTTGATTACATCACTGCCAAGCCTGTCACGCCCTGACCTTAGAGATCCTTTTTATCATCCTAATAAAAGGAAAATGTACGCTCACCACGCTGCGCTTTGGTCTAGTTCTTTCAACGGGCCTTGACAAAGCCCATTCAAAAGATTATAGAGGACTGACAATGGAAGTATGACTGCGTCACTTTTATCTACTGGCATAGCCACTGTGGAAACGTGGTTTTATGGTTAACTTACATACACATGACGTGTGGTTGATATAGCCAAGGCCTGTACTGTAGATATGTTGCCACAATTGTATTACATTGATTGTATTATAATATATTCTTACATTATTTTCAGATGGTAGGTCTACAGGTTGCGTGCCTAACCCTAACCCTGGCTCTGTCAAAGAACATCTGCTAACAGAATATGATACAAGTGATTTAGGCAATAATGATGATATGACGATCTCCTGCCAGTGTTGGCTGAGGGGAGAAGGGAGGGCAGTGGCCGCGGCCTTGGCAACCAGTGGTCAAAGTCAGGGTGCAG
This sequence comes from Oncorhynchus masou masou, assembly GCF_036934945.1. NCBI lineage: Eukaryota > Metazoa > Chordata > Actinopteri > Salmoniformes > Salmonidae > Oncorhynchus > Oncorhynchus masou. The sequence goes on along the minus strand of NC_088233.1, from coordinate 16,567,704 downwards.
TAGGAGCAGCAGCATGTCCCCCTCCTCTCCTAGATCAAATCATATCAAACTTTAATTGTCACGTGCCGAATACAACATATGTAGACCTTACCGTGAAATGCTTACTTACAAGCCCTTAACCTACAGTGCTGTTCAAGAAAGAGTTAAGAAAATATTTACCAAATAAAGTAAAAAAGATTAAAATGTAACACAATAAATATCAATAACGAGGTTAAAAAAAAGGGGTACCGGTACCTAGTCAATGTGGGGGGGGGGGGTACAGGTTAGTCCAGGTAATTTGTACATGTAGGTATGGGTGAATTGACTATGAATCAATACACATTAGAGGAAGAGCTAGTGAAGGAGTACAGCCAGTACAACTGCAAGCCCATCAACATCCTCTTCTCCCCTCTATCTGCCCAGATAAGCTGCTCTGATGTCATTCATACAAGAGCAGCTTTTTCACACCCTCACACGTGGAGACGAGTTTCGAGTGCAGACTTTTGTAATGTTGTAGATTGAATGGCTTGTAACTCTATTTAGAATGGAGGTACCACTCCTAATTCCCCTAGGAATTACATAACATCCCTGTGCACTTCATCTCAAGTTGCAGTAGGGTTTGTCCTAATGCTGTAATGTTAGGTCAAGCATACTTTTTGGTGCTCTGAACTGGGTTGACATAATGTACTCCAGTGATGTTTGCTAGTCTTTCATCAGAAAAATTGGCAAATCTCCCCAAATACATTATAATGCTGAGGCATTTTTTGTATTTAGCACAACATAACCAGGTCAACATGTCCAGAGAGACCCATGCTGTTTGTACAGTAATGACGATGAGATTGCTACTCAAGGTTGTTTGTGGATGTTAATCAGCCTGTGTGTCTCTGCCTAGCATGGCAGAGCCTGCACCTAAGGTGAGGATCCATGATGCGCCTTGAATAGACCATTGAAGAACCTATTATTCACAAGGAGCACCAACCACTTGTAATTCAAGTAGAGTGGGCAGCTTTGTCCCCCAGTTTTCCCATTGTTTCTCACCAACATTCGTGCCCCCAAAATCAGACTGAGCGGAGCGGGGGGACTCTACTGACACTGGGGGGGAGTGGAGAGAAAGAAAGAAAGAAAGAAAGAAAGAAAGAAAGAAAGAAAGAAAGAAAGAAAGAAAGAAAGAAAGAAAGAAAGAAAGAAAGAAAGAAAGAAAGAGGGAGGGAGTGGAGGGAGAGAAGATCCAGAGAGAGAAAGGAGAAACCAGTCTCTATGCCCTGGCATCCACGAGAGGGAAGAATGTGGAGGTCTTGGCTGGCGGCCAGGCTATTCGGCTGATGTCTCCGTCAGGATGGGGGGGCCCTTTGATTTTCCTTTTACAGTGGAATGTAACACAAGATGGCTTACCCCCTACTTGTCAGCGAGTGAAAGAGGACCAGGGAGAAAAAGGTTGCAAAGGTCCATGTAACACCTGCGACGGCACAGAGGTAGTTCAGCAGAGCATGGAGAGAAAGGAACACGTGAGTAATGACGGATTAAAGAGTTATGTCACAGCGTGACACACTGTGTCCACACAGAATTACCAGCCAATGCAAATTTCTCACAATAGTCCCCTCGGCAGAATGAAGGGGAGGCAGAGGAGGGGAGTTTGACCGACAGTCATTTGGCTGGGAGCCAGGGGGAATGGCGCCATCCCTGCCAACTGTCATTATCCATGGGGTGATCTCACCACCAGAGTGCTGCCTCGCAGGCCCAACCACATACCTATCCTGGAGTAAGTGGTCACATCCTGTAGTTGTTGTTCTGTTTTTCAATATGATCTCTGGCCTCATGGGGGAATTGTTCCTCAGAGCAGGCAAACTGACTAGAGTGGGGGCTACAGTAGGTATCCCCACTGTCTTGATGCTGCATCAAAGGAAATGTTTTCAGTGATATGAAGGACTGGTATGATCTACTATTGCAAAATCAAATTACTTGTAAGTTACTATAAGTGTCCTTTTTCACCATATAAGTGTTCCTTAATCACACACATTTTAAAATAACCATTTTTAATTTGAAACGATTTATCATAGCTTTTGTAAAGTACAGTATGAGATAAGTGTAATCTTTTATTGTCTTACTGTGTCCTTCTGACTACAGACAATCCTCCTTGCCGTATGCTGGCAACAGGAGCTCTTGGAGGACGAGTGGGAGAAAGAACCATGCTCCGACAACCTTTGACCTTAAAGAGGGTAAAGGAGTAGTCAAGTTCAAGACACCCACACCTGGGAAGAAGTTAAAGACCCCCACCCCAGGGAAGAAGAGTCCATAGTGCCCCTGTCTCTGGACTTCGGTATCTAGAAGTATAGTATGTTTCCACCTAATCTATATCACAGGAGGTTGGTGGCCCCTTAATTGGGGAGGACAGGCTCATGGTAATGGCTGGAGAGAAATAAGGTGGAATGGTATCAAATACATGGTTTCCATGGTTTCCAGGTGTTTGATGGCATTCAATTTGTAAGAGGAGATGAATTCCAAAATTCTATGAGCTTTTACAAAACTAAAGGACAAATCCTTTTAAATATGAACTTAATGTACTCAAATACTTTTTTAGAATAATTGTACATTTTGACATGACTTATAGGCATGGTGTGTGTATGAATATTTTTTATTTCTCTATATTATTTTATATGTCTTGATTAAGAATCTAATCTGCCGGGAAGCCTCCCGTCTTTATGCGCCAGCCACATACAATCAGGATGATTGCCTACAAGAACGGGACAAGAGAAACCTCTGCTAAAGTCACAACTTCTAACATAACCACGGTGAAGTTCCTCTCTACCTTTTTCACAAATGTATTTTGTATTTATACCAGGGGTGTCCAACTCATTTTGCCCCGGGGCCGAATTCAGTCTTCAACGAGGTCCGGAGGGCCACATTGGTTATATTTCCTCTATCCATCGTTTTTTAGATTTTTTGATGCTCTCTGAATGTCTAGCTTTAATTTTAGTGATTTTTTGTGTGCTGGACACAGTCAAGAAACTGTATAAATGTAGGTCCATTATGATTTCAACAGAGTTTAGATTTCGGTTGTAGTCACTTGACTTGAGTTTATTTGAATTCAAACCACCCTCGGGCCGAATTGGACCCACTTGCACCCCTGATTTATACAAAGCCCCCTTGAATCCTAATGATACTTGTTCCTTGTTGGTATTTCAGCTTCAGGAAGTCACATCTAACCTGAAGCTGAACTCTGCAGCCAGAAGGATCTTCCTGTCAGTCGGTACAGAGGGTTCTCTCCCCAAGGACCTGGCCATCGATTTAGAGGTGTTGGTCTCAATTGGAGATGCTTTCCTGGACACACAGAGAGATATCTGAGGTATGGATCCCCAAGCTAAACCCACAGCTCTTCATTAATAGGGTTAGTCACTATTAACCCTATTATTACTATTAATCACTACGAACCATTTCACTACTAATTACTATTCAGACACGGGGGAGCTGAAGAGATTAGAATATTTTGGTCAGGAAATTCTACATATTTGGAAGAGCATATATTAACAAAACTTTTAGTGTAAATTGTCCTATTTTAAGTTCTTTCTAAATAATTAAATAAAACATCTAAGTAAAGACCATGCGTCCAGCTACAGAGAATACCTGATTAGAAACCCTATTGAGATGTTTCTCAAGTTTTTTTTATTTTTTATTTTTACAAAGAGGGGTTTCAACAGTTCATGTGCCATTTTATCCTGGCATCGGATATGCTAAAACTGTGCCATCCAGAGCTAAGTTTATTTATGAACCCTTTGTCGAGCGCCAAGTTGAAGCCCGGAACTTCTGTGCTGCAGCTGTGTTTCCTTGGCTGGGTTTCATGGCGACACGCACTGCTGTTCTCCAAGCGCCATGATGCCTGCGCCATTGGCATGACACGCTGAGGCTTTGCACTGGCTCTTTGCTGGATCAGCAAGCTTAACCCAGCAAAATCTGGTGCAGCACGATGTGTCTTGACTGATAATCAATCTTGCGCGCTCCTCGACAGTTGTCACTGGGACAGAGAGACAGGGAGTGGAGCAGGTGGCAGATGGGCCCTGTCTGCAGAGATCCGAGCTGCTCGGTGTGCCCAGGCCGGGAAGAGTGGAGGGCACGACCAGAATTAGCACACCTTAGTTAGGAACTGGGAGGATGAGAGAGTCCTAGCAAACTCAGTAGGTGTAATACAGACAATAACCAATCGTTTTGTGGACCTATGGTCTGGTGTCACATGTATATTGTAAAAGTCAAATTTACTTCTGATTTCTTGTACTGTATCTGGGGAAATTATCTAACATTCCCTACCTTTTGATCCTTGTCTTTGATTTATGTTCCACGTTGACTCTGTGAAATTAAAGGGCTTCATAAGTAAGAAAGAAAAGAGAATGGAATATAAATTATGAATAAATCAGATAGTTTTATTTAATAAAAATAGTCCAACTTGAGGCTGTCATTAACTTCAATTCACTCCAAATGAAAAGTGCGTTGGATCTTCTCTGGGCTGAGTGCGGGTCCACAGTAACGGGAAGTAGCTCCCACAGGTGTGAGGTGTGGCGCTGTCAGGGAGAGTTTTCCACTGTTTGGCCATGTAGCTGATGTGTTGTGACAAGCCGTGATTGACACAGGGAGGTGTGACTGGCGAGCTGCAGCCGTCGTCTGTTTTGTCGGCGAAAGCGACGTGTTTACATCGCTCTAATTGCTGACTTATTTCGACGTCGGAACGGCAGCAGTCAGGGAGACAGGTAACGCTGTAACACTCCCCGCGTCACACACAGGCAACGCTTAATTGCTCTGTCATTTTCTGTACTTCAGGATGAGCCAGGGTGCTGCTAAATGAAGCATGGCTGGCTCCTGCCTCGTGTAGCAAATGTTCTCCAGAATGTTCCCTGCTTCTTTTTTTATCAAGTGGCGTGTACAGTAAAGTAAGGTGAGGTGAGACAGACACTCATGTGGAGAGTAATTGCAATATGGTTCCACACACTTCTTTTCCGACACTGAGGTTCATGACCTTTTCTCTCATCACAAAATAACAAATGAGATGCTTCGTTTGTTGTATATTTGTTTATATCTTAAATTACAAAGAAACTTCTTCACTTGAAACTTATTGTTGCTTTTATTCCATCAAAGTAGTATTGACTGGTGGTGTAATGATACATGTAGAATTTTTGGAAATTAGAGCCTTTGATAGTTGAAATGGCATCATCATGTACCTATATTTAGTTAGATATTTAGGCTGTGTGTGTGTATCTGTGTTTGTATCTGTATCTGTGTGTGTGTATCTGTCTGTGTATTTGTGCATGTGTGTGGGCATGTTAGAGACAGTGGGTTTGAGGTGAGGCTGAGACTAGGGCTTTGGTGGTCATGAAATTTCGTCAGCCGGTGATTGTCAAGTCGGTTTCACGGTAATTGACTGTTAATTAACATAAACACATTTAGCATCTCCTTGCTTCCACACATTGGAACATCTACATTTTAAAAAGTCTAATAAATCCATGTAATATAGCCTATACTGTACCTTCACAATAAACCCATTATTTACTTTAGACAGGTCTATCTCAGAGGAACTGAATAGCATACTCTGAGTTGTCTTTATGTTAGGTCCTGATCTGGCTATGCCAATTGGCTGTTGGCTAGACTCGTTAATTTAGCAGACAAGATTTGCTTAGAATTACGTGGCTTTATTTTATAGTATGAAGAATACAATTGAACAAAGCTGAATAAAAAAGAAAATATATTTTCTCCAAACTATTTGAGGGAGTGCACACATGCGGTAATTCTGTGTTGAGCAGTTAACTAAGAAATAGGTATTCCTATACATGCTTAATTTAGAGTTATTCATGTAACTTTAGTTGTTCTACAAACATTGGGCTATATGTTTAGATGTTTAATACATTGTAAGGCTGCATGATGCGACTCTAATGATGATTTGAAAAAGTCACCTGAAAGGCATGAGTTCTGCGTTGTGTTTTGTGCAGGCTGTACCCACTACATCGGTCACTCATTCACAATTTGACAATTTCTTGATAATGCCTGGAATTTCACACCAACATCTCCTTTGTGTGGCCAGAATGCCCCCTAAAAACATCCATGCCTTTTTCTGCCAGTGGCCGTTGTGCCCTTCTCCCTGAGTGCTGCGCACTCCATCAGTTCATCAGGTCTTTCTCACAGGCTACAAGGGAAGACAGACACATCTGGAGACTAGAGGTCTACCGATTAATCGGATTAATCGGGCCGATTTCAAGTTTTCATAACAATCGGAAATCAATATTTTTGGACACCGATTTGGCCAATTTTTTTTACACCTTTATGTAATCTTTATTTAACTAGGCAAGTCAGTTAAGAACACATTCTTATTTTCAATGACGGCCTAGGAACAGTGGGTTAACTGCCTTGTTCAGGGGCAGAACGACAGATTTTTATCTTGTCAGCTCGGGGATTCAATCTTGCAACCTTACAGTTAACTAGTACAACGCTCTAACCACCTGCCTCTCATTGCACTCCACGAGGAGCCTGCCTGTCACGTGAATGTAGTAAGCCAAGGTAATTTGCTAGCTAGCATTAACTTATCTTATAAAAAACAATCCATTAATCAATCATAATCACTAGTTAACTACACATGGTTGATGATATTACTAGTTGATCTAGCGTGTCTGTAAGGGATTTCATCCTCTTCTTCCGAAGAGGAGAGGCAAAAAGGATCGGAGGACCAATATGCGGCGTGGTAAGTGTCCATGGTTCTTTTAATAAGAAATAGTACACCTGAACAACTGAAAACAAAAACAATAAATGTGGAATGAACGAAACCCAAAACAGTATCGTGTGGTGAAAAACACAGACACGGAAACAAACACCCACAAACACACAGTGAAACCCAGGCTAGACAACTAATGACACCTGCCTCTGATTGAGAACCATACTAGGCCGAAACATAGAAATCCCCAAATCATAAAAAAACAAACATAGACTGCCCACCCCAACTCACGCCCTGACCATACTAAATAATGACAAAACAAAGGAAATAAAGGTCAGAACGTGACAGTGTCCTGCGTTGCATATAATCGATGCGGTGCACATTCGCGGAAAAAGGACTGTCATTGCTCCAATGTGTACCGAACCATAAACATCAATGCCTTCCTTAAAATCAATACACAGAAGCATATATTTTTAAACCTGCATATTTAGCTAAAAGAAATCCAGGTTAGCAGGCAATATTAACCAGGTGAAATTGTGTCACTTCTCTTGCGTTCATTGCACGCAGAGTCAGCGTATATGCAACAGTTTGGGCCGTCTAATTTGCCAGAATTTTACATAATTATGACATAACATTGAAGGTTGTGCAATGTAACAGGAATATTTAGACTTATGGATGCCACCCGTTAGATAAAATACGGAACAATATTTTAATGACCTAAGGCTCGTATTTCTGTGTGTTATTATGTTATAATTAAGTCTATGATTTGATAGAGCAGTCTGACTGAGTGATGGTAGGCACCAGCAGGCTCTTAAGCATTCATTCAAACAGCACTTTCGTGCGTTTTGCCAGCAGCTCTTTGCTGTGCTTCAAGCATTGCGCTGTTTATGACTTCAAGCCCAATAACTCCCGAGATTAGGCTGGTGTATCCGATGTGAAATGGCTAGCTAGTTAGCAGGGTGCGCGCTAATAGCGTTTCAATCGTCACTCCCTCTGAGACTTGGAGTAGTTATTCCCCTTGCTCTGCATGGGTAACGCTGCTTTGAGGTTGGCTGTTGTCGATGTTGTCATGACGTTGCCCTCTTTGGGTACAGCAAGCCCCATCCCTCTCTCCCCACCTCCAACAACTAGGCTGCTGTGGTCAGAGAGGTCGTAACTTCCTGGAGGAGATGATCTCCTCATGGCCACAGTATAGAGACAGAGTTAATTTTCATAGAGAACAAAGGAATTTCTTCCACCTCACAGAACTTGAGGTCCGAACAACATTTATGTTCCAGAGAAGATATCAAAGATCGGTGAAGAATCCAGCAACGAACTGGTTTGTTTGTTACAACTTGGGGAAGCTCATGGGAGACGGTGTGGCCACATTACCATAACGCTGTTTATGTAACAGCCTCAGATATGAGGTTTACATCTAATTGTTGTATAAGATGAATGAGTGAGGATGATACTGTTTGTAAAATTGTGTAATGTGATTTTGGACTGTTTAATGAAGGAAACTCCAATTCCCTTTTGAGTTTAACTAAATCAGAGGACCGCCCATGAGCCCAGTTAGGGTCGTGCAGCCTGGGACAGGCCCTTTTCTGCAATTCCCGAATAAAACCCCAACTTTGACAATTTCTCAACAGACCGTGTATCTCTCCATTACGAGAGGACAAAGGTTACACACCAGCTTACCTCGATAACGAGAGGGGCAAGGTTTGAGACCAGACTGTTGAATCTTTTAACCATCCCACGTGGTTAAACTCTTAGACTATCGATACAGACAGAATAAGAACAAGTCTTTGATATTAATTACTAGTCTGCAGCTAGGAAGTCGGTATCATTGAATGCGAAGAACGACAACCGCCGAAACATATATCCATAACGACATGAATGAATGTCACTCTGAACTATCCATTCTTACCACGACAGAGAGAGAGACGGACAAATCTACAAAAGAAACAAACTTTTCAGCAGAGATCTCGACGACACACTGAGCGTAAATATATTGATTGATTGCAATTGTTCCCGAATGAGTGAGCGTTCATGTGCAAAAGATTAGCATTTCAATTGTTATAATTATCAATTGTGTGTTGTCTTATCTCAGTCAACCCCCACTTCCTTTTGTCTAGCAAGCCGCCATGCCGGTTTAGCCCACTAGGGCACAATCCCCTATCATTTCTTGTGACCATATTTACTTTGTTCGTGTGTGCACTTCTGTGATTGCTTAGTTAGTAAATAAATAAATGATTTCAGACAATTGATGTATGGATGACTCATAGTGAAGACTGGCTACGTGCAGATAACCAACAATTTACGACGTTTGGAATGAGATTAACGTGAGGTAAAATAAATAATTAATTAATTTGAAGACTAAATGATCAGATATGAAATATCTGAAAAGTTATATTAGGAAAATTATAACTTTGTAATCTGAATACTTTATTTGGTGCCCAAACTTCCTAGTTAATTACAGTTAATTGATTAATCAGTTTAACCGCGTAATACTAATTACAGAGAATCTTTGATAAAAACTAAAAGTATTAATTTCATGATAGTAAAGACACGACAATGTGTTCCTGGTTTGAGCCCATGTAGGGGCGAGGAGAGCTATACTGCTATACTGTTACACTGGCAATACTAAAGTGCCTATAAGCAGTAGTCAAAGGTATATGAAATACAAATGGTATAGAGAGAAATAGTCATATAATTCCTATAATAACTACAACCTAAAACTTCTTACCAGGGAATATTGAAGACTCATGTTAAAAGGAACCACCAGCTTTCATATGTTCTCATGTTCTGAGCATGGAACTTACATGGCACATATTGCACTTTTACTTCCTTCTCCAACACTTTGTTTTTGCATTATTAAAACCAAATTGAACATGTTTCATTATTTATTTGAGGCTAAATTTAAAGTTAAAATAAGTGTTAATTCAGTATTGTTGTAACTGTCATTATTACAAATAAATAAAATTGTCCGATTAATCGGTATCGGCCTTTTTTTGGTCCTCCAATAATCGGTATCGGTATCGGCGTTGAAAAATCATAATCGTTCGACCTCTATCGGAGACGCAACTGCGCACTTCCTTACCCAATTACAAGGTGTAGGTTGAAGATATTGAAAGAACTGTCCACATTTACTTTTTGTCAGCCAAGACGATGTGTAGGCCTAACGAACAGCAAAAGCACCAGCCTATGTCAATCTACTATCCCCACGAATGTTCCATTAGCAAAAAACAACATTATCAAAAGTGACCGAAAATACAATCATGTATGTAATGCTTTTATTATAAGGTGAATGTTTATGGTGAAAATGATCTTCCCCATCTTGAAACTCATGCACTGCTTATTTATGCCAGTTAGGCTCTACACACCTTATAAAGCGGATTAATGTGCTTCATTTTAAGAAGATTTTTATTTAACCTTTATTTAACTAAACATGTCAGTTAAGAACAAATTATTACTTACAATGATGGAGATGTACGACTATGATTCAAAAAAGTTGCAAAAAAAAGGCATTGTTTCTTATGCTGGGCATCATGATATTATATAATTCACAAGTGATAGGCTAATATTGTCACCCATCAGACCCATCAGTCACCCTTTACGTATACTAAATAATTCATGTGTGAAATTTGTTTTGATTTAGAATGGACCATTATCATGCACCTGTATCGAAACAGGGGCATCGGGAAAAAAATACATGTCATCTATGCACTTAAATAGCAAATGGAGGACATTTTTCCTCATGGTTTGTTTTCATTCCAGCCAGGTAGGCTCTACTCCTGTTGTAAATATAAGCAAATGTGCTTAATATTAGGAAAGTTGAGAAATAAATACAGTAGGCCTAACCTATAGAAAGCCTATCCTCCTCTTTTTAGTAGAGGCCATCACTCTGTTTTCTGGCACAATGGTATAGTCTATTGAAATGTTGCGCAAAATGAGCTCTCATGAAGTGTTTGATTAGATTTTTAAATACATTTCCATTGATGTCAGAGTGATTAGAGGGACAATAGAGTGCTGAGTACCAGGGAGTTTGGTACCCTACTAATGACCATCAGCAGCATCAGAGCTTGGAGAAGCCTAATTACTGTGACTAAACGGTCACGTGGAATTTGACTGCCTTCATGACTCGTGACCGCCGGTGTTGCGGTAATACGGTCGCCTCAACAGGCCTAGTTGAGACTCACATCGGCCTTGTCTGGGGCTCACCTGGGAAAACTCTTGAAGAATGTGCTGCTCCTCCCTTTAGTGCTGCAGCTCTGCGCTCCCTGAAATGCTGATTGGCACAGCTAATGGGCTGCTTACAATGAGAGCCTGAATGTTATGTCTGTCACAACCAGACCATGCCAAGTTATTAAAGGCAGCATTCTCACAAGTCAAGCCCCAGGGCTTCCATAACACCTTTAGTATCCTTTAATGGCCTGTTTTTGTTTTATTCTCCCTCTCATAGAAAACATTGGCAATCCCCATGATAGTTAACCTGTGGATGTACTGCATCTCTCACTCAGACACATTGTTCTCAGTGTTCAAGACAAAAGCTTATGTGTGTCAGTTACCTTTCCTAAAGACGTACAATCTGTAATCCGATTAAAAATCAGCCCCATGTCACAACATTGAAGCAGGTGGACCTGATCCTTCTGTAAACAAACTGTGGTAGAGTCAACTTGACAAGAGAGAATGACATCTGAAATACAAAAAATTGTTGATGAGCAGATTGAAAGACTAAACATTCTCTAAAGATGTTAAACAGAGAGCCCTCAGATGTACATGTAAAGGGATGTATGGGAAAGAGGGTAGGAAAATGATCCAAACAGTTTACTGTAAGTGGTTAGATGTTTTCATAAAGATGGCCTGGCCTCCTGCTGTGGTGATGTGTTCAGGTAATCATGTGGGATGACTCCACACACCAGGTGAGGGTTAGGGGGAGGCTGGGGCCTGGGGTGGAAGGAGTCCCTTCCAACAAACACAATATTGAATCAGAGGGAAATAATCATTTGATTAGTGGCAGAGGCATGCTAAGGTGAATTTTAATTAGGGATAAATTGTGGTAGTACTCCCCGATACCCGCGGCATCTGGTCCCTTCAGGAGCGGTGATTTATGGTGCCTATAAGCACGGCCAGCCTGCTGCAGCAGCTTATGTTAGGCTTAGTGGGAGACGACAGTAATGCCACTTTGATACACACCACCATGTGTAGGATGGCCCGTGTATGTTGAGATGGAGTTATCACAGAGAGAGAGGGGGATAGGGAAATAGAGGGTTGTTACTGATTTTTGAGCCAAACCGTGTGTGTTTGTTCACCTGTCCTCCTCCCCATCTGTCACTGTGTGAGCAGTCGATCTGAACGCTGGAGGGGGTGGAGCTTCCAGTGGACCAGGGGCGGGATCGCACCAAGCCTGTGCCATGCCACGCCCACCCTGAGGTTTCTGGTCCTTCGGAATGGGGTGGGTTGTGCCAGTGGGGGTGCGAGTTGTCCTCTGCTACTGACCACTTAGAACAGGTAGAGTCCCACACAGTCTCCCACAGCAGGAGGCTGTGTACCTTGGGGTTGTGGGGACTATCACTCTGGGTGGGGCTCATTGCATGTTGGTAATCATTTGGCTTGTTTAAATACTGTATGTTTTATTGAATTAAGATGATGCCAATAGAATAATGATGTATGATATTTGTTGGAGTATTTTTTGTATGTGTCTATTACTGGTTTTATTTGGCATGAATAATCACACTGACGTGGATATATTGTCTAATGTTCTCATTTACCTCACAAGTGGGGGAAAATACAATTATTTTTTCTGTTCAATGAAGGAAATCCCCTGGCTCATGGAGTTGCGCCAGATGAAATGAGTTAAGTTGAATGAAGAGCTTTGAGCTGTGAAGTGGATCCCCTCTTTTTGGGGTCAGCTGATCCTCCAGTAGGGTGGGTGAAGTTACAGGGTGATAGGATTGTACTTCTCTTCTTCCTCCAGTGGGTGTGAAATGTAAATCTAATCTGAGCCTAATCAGAGTCCAAGAACCAGCTGAGGGGATCCAACTGGAACAAAGTATGTGTGTGTGCGTGCATGTGTACATGCATGTGTGTGTGTATGCATATGTTTGTGTGTATGAGTCATACCAAATCAAATGTTATTTGTCACATACGTCGAATACAACTGGTGTAGACTTTCCCATGAGTTATTTGCTTACAAGCCCTTCACAACGATGTAGAGTTTAAAAATAATAAGGTATTTGAGGTAGAATTGTACATGAAGGCTGGGTGAAGTGACTAGGCATCAGGATAGATAATAATAATGTATTTGAGGTAGAATTGTACATGAAGGCTGGGTGAAGTGACTAGGCATCAGGATAGATAATAATAATTTATTTGAGGTAGAATTGTACATGAAGGCTGGGTAAAGTGACTAGGCATCAGGATAGATAATAATAATTTATTTGAGGTAGAATTGTACATGAAGGCTGGGTAAAGTGACTAGGCATCAGGATAGATAATAATAATGTATTTGAGGTAGAATTGTACATGAAGGCTGGGTGAAGTGACTAGGCATCAGGATAGATAATAATAATGTATTTGAGGTAGAATTGTACATGAAGGCTGGGTGAAGTGACTAGGCATCAGGATAGATAATAATAATTTATTTGAGGTAGAATTGTACATGAAGGCTGGGTAAAGTGACTAGGCATCAGGATAGATAATAATAATGTATTTGAGGTAGAATTGTACATGAAGGCTGGGTAAAGTTGTAAGTCGCTCTGGATAAGAGCGTCTGCCAAATGACTTAAATGTAATGTAAATGTAAAGTGACTAGGCATCAGGATAGATAATAATAATGTATTTGAGGTAGAATTGTACATGAAGGCTGGGTAAAGTGACTAGGCATCAGGATAGATAATAATAATGTATTTGAGGTAGAATTGTACATGAAGGCTGGGTAAAATGACTAGGCATCAGGATAGATAATAATAATGTATTTGAGGTAGAATTGTACATGAAGGCTGGGTAAAGTGACTAGGCATCAGGATAGATAATAATAATGTATTTGAGGTAGAATTGTACATGAAGGCTGGGTAAAGTGACTAGGCATCAGGATAGATAATAATAATGTATTTGAGGTAGAATTGTACATGAAGGCTGGGTGAAGTGACTAGGCATCAGGATAGATAATAATAATGTATTTGAGGTAGAATTGTACATGAAGGCTGGGTGAAGTGACTAGGCATCAGGATAGATAATAATAATGTATTTGAGGTAGAATTGTACATGAAGGATGGGTAAAGTGACTAGGCATCAGGATAGATAATAAGATTAAAATAAAGAGCCGATGGACTGGTAGTTTGCCGGATGGTAGCAGAGAGAACAGTCTATGAGTAGGGTGGCTGGAGTCTTTGGCAATTTTTTGGGCCTTCCTCTGATACCGCCTGATATAGAGTTCCTGGATTGCAGGGAGCTCGGCCCCAGTGAAGTACTGTGCTGTCCACACCACCCTCTATAGCGCTTTGCGGTCAAGGGCTGTACATTTGCCATACCACGTAGTGATGCAACAAGTCAAGATGCTCTCGATGGTGCAGCTGTATAACTTTTTGAGGATCTAAGGGCCCATGCCAAATCTTTTCAGGCTGTGTAAGGAGACACATTTATACAATACGCTAAATCAACAGTAATTCTTACAATATGGTCACTAATTAATTGCAAACAAATGTCCAGTAAATCTAATATTGACAGTTGAGACTAGATGGTAAAACATGAAGTGTACTTTTCCTTGACTGATGTCTTCCACGCATCTCCCATACATGAGGTAAAGAGGTCAGCCTTTATCCCACCTAATGGTGTGGGTAATTGTTTATTTTCTGTGTGTGCTTGTGTGCGCCACGGTTGCGTCACATTCGGTTTCTGTTTACCTGTTTTTTTGTGAAGGTTTCACTTGATTAAAGATGTGGAACTACATACACACTGCGCCTTGGCTCATCTATGACAGGGAGTTTGAAGACAGTGAACGTGACAGAATTACCCACCACAAAAAGTCCAAGCAGCGTGCGCCAACTTGGAGGACGAGCTGGACCGGGAGGAGATTATGGCAAGGGACAAGACCCGGCCAATTGTTTTTGGTGGGAGGCACACGGGGAGATTGGCGGAGTCAGAGTTTAGACCTGAGCCAACTCCCTGTGCTTACCGTGGGGAGCATGTGACCGGTCAGGCACCGTGTTATGTGGTGATGTGCACTGTGTCTCCTGTGAGCATTCACAGGCCGGTGTGCTCTGTGCCAGCGCCCCGCATTTGCTGGGTGGAAGTGGGCATCCAGCCAAGACGGGTTGTGCCAGCGCTACGCTGGAGACCTCCAGTGCGCCTCCACGGCCCAGTGTATCCGGTGCCTGCTCCACACACCAGGCTTCCAGTGCATCTCCCCAGTCCGGTGAGACCTTTTCTGGTTCCACGTACCAGGCCTCGAGTATGTCTCCCCAGCCTGGTAGCCCTGTGGCAGCTCAACGCACCAGGCTTCCAGTACGTCTCCTCAGTCCAGTGAGACCGGTTCCGGCTCCACGTACGAAGCCTCCAGTAATGATCCATGGCCCGGAGCATGTAATGATGATCCATGGCACAAAGCCTCCAGTGATAATCCATGGCACAAAGCCTCCAGTGATCATCTATGGCCCGGAGCCTGTAGTGAAAGTCCAGGGCACAGAGCCTCCAGCGACGGTCTCCAGTCCGGAGCCTCCAGCGACGGTCCCTAGTCCGGAGCCTCCAGCGACGGTCCCCAGTCCGGAGCCTGCAGCAATGGTCTGCAGTCCAGAGCCTCCAGCGTGGGTTCCTAATCCAGAGCCTCCGGCGATGATCCCACGGTCCGGTTCCACAGAAGCAGAGGGATCAGTATGGGGAGCGGGGGCTACGTCCCGAACCGGAGCCGCCACCGAGGATAGATGCCCACCCGGACTCTCCACTATAGGTTCAGGTTTGCGGCCTGGAGTCCGCACCTTTGGGGGGGGGGGTACTGTCACGCCCTGACCTTAGAGAGCCATTTTATTTCTCTATTTGGTTAGGTCAGGGTGTGATTTGGGTGGGCATTCTATGTTTTCTATTTCTTTGTTTTTAGCCGAGTGTGGTTCCCAATTAAGTGCCAGCTATCCATCGTTGTCTCGGATTAGGAATCATACTTAGGCAGCCTTTTTCCCGTCTAATGTTGTGGGTAATTATTTATTTTCTGTGTTTGTTTGTGTGCGCCACGGTTGCGTCACGTTTCGTTTCTGTTTACCTGTTTTGTTGTGAAGATTTCACTTTATTAAAGATGTGGAATTACATGCACACTGCGCCTTGGCTCATCTATGACAGGGAGTTTGAAGACAGTGAACGTGACAGTGTGTGTGTGTATGTGTGTGTGTGTGTGTGTTAGTCAGTTCTCAGGGCCCTATGGTGTCAGTGGAGGCCCTGTCCTGAAATATTAATTCACCCTCCGCATCCACCAGGGTTCGACAAAGGGTTCAATTGAATTCATACGGAAGAATGAAGAATTGCATTACATATCAGAGGGCTACGGCACTAGCTACAGCAGTACACTCTTACAAAAAAATCTAGAACCTAGGGTTCTTCAGCTGTACCCATAGGACTACCCTTTGAAGAACCATTTTTGGTTCCACATAGAATCCTTTTGAGTTCCATGTAGAACCCTTTCCACAGAGGGTAAGAGCAGCTAAACGTTGCAGGCAGGGCAGTAAGAGACAGTTCATCTCCCACATGTAGGTTCTATGCTGAAGTGTCAGGGAGAAGAGAGGAGTCCTGGCACAAGACTTGCTCCTACTGAGGGCCTCTCCTAACACACAGGGCACAGCACTTGTGACCATCACAGCAGTAGGCAACAAAGATGTCTACCGGCCACAGTATTCACAGCAACCAACACGCCCCATGCACCTAACAGCTGTACTCTCTCCAATGTTCTTAGTTGAGAGACGAACATTTAAAATGTTGACATTGTATTTGTCTTCTTTAATTAGATTTTGTATCAAAAAAATAATACAATTATTAGGCATAATAATAGGCATATCCAAATCTTGGTATAATAGTTAACTCCTGGTTGATCATGAATTGCTAAGAGGATCTAAGAGTGAAATGACTGGGTTATTAACCTGTTGCGTCGCGCAATCCCGGATCCGGGATTCTATTTATGGCCTCAAGCTCATTAGCATAACGCAACGTTAACTATTCATGAAAATCGCAAATGAAATGAAATAAATATATTTGCTCTCAAGCTTAGACTTTTGTTAACAACACTGTCATCTCAGATTTTCAAAATATGCTTTTCAACCATAGCTAAACAAGCATTTGTGTAAGAGTATTGATTGCTAACAAAGCTATAAGCCTAGAATTCAGCCAGCAACATTTTCACAAAAACAAGAAAATAATTCAAATAAAATCATTTACCTTTGAAGAACTTCAGATGTTTTCAATGAGGAGACTCTCAGTTAGATAGCAAATGTTCAGTTTTTCAAAAAATATTATTTGTGTAGGACAAATCGCTCCGTTTTGTTCACGTTTGGCTATGAAAAAACCTGTATACAGTTATAGCCTCAAGCTCATTAGCATAATGTAACGTTAACGATTTCTGAAAATTGCAAATAAAATGAAAATAATGCGCCTGCTCTCAAGCTTAGCCTTTTCTTAACAACACTGTCATCTCAGATTTTCAAAATATGCTTTTGAACCATAGCAATTCACTAATTTGTGTAAGAGTATGCTAAGCTAGCTTAGCATTTTGAGTAGCATTTAGCACGCAACATTTTCACAAAAACCAGATAACCAAAGAAATAAAATCATTTACCTTTGAAGAGCTTCGGATGTTTTCAATGAGGAGACTCTCAGTTACATAGCAAATGTTCAGTTTTTCCTGAAAGAATCTTTGTGTAGGAGAAATCGCTCCGTTTTGTACATCACATTTGGCTACCGAAACGAACCGAAAATTCAGTCACCAACAACGTCAAACTTTTTCGAATTAACTCCATAATATCGACCGAAACATGGCAAACGTTGTTTGGAATCAATCCTCAAGGTGTTTTTTCACATATCTCTTCATTGATATATCGTTCGTGGAAGCCTGCTTTCTTCTCTGAATTCCATGGAAAAATACTTGCAGCTGAGGTTTGCGCACCAATTTCGGCGCAGGACACCGGGCTGACACCTGGTAAATGTGGTCTCTTATGGTTAATCTTCCAATGATATGCCTACAAATACGTCACAATGCTGCAGACACCTTGGGGAAACGACAGAAAGGGCAGACTCATTCCTCTCGCATTCACAGCCATATAAGGAGACAATGGAAAACGGAGCCTCAAAAATCCTGCTGATTTCCTGGATGCCGTTTCATCTTGGTTTTGCCTGTAGCTCACGTTCTAGGGCACGCACAGAGAATATCTTTGCAGTTCTGGAAACCTCAGAGTGTTTTCTTTCCAACGCTATCAATTATATGCATAGTCGAGCATCTTTTTGTGACAAAATATTGCGCTTAAAACGGGCACGTCTTTTTATCCAAAAATGATATAGCGCCCCTAGAGTTTCAAGAGGTTAAACTGTACTAGACCATTGGTGCCAGCCAGGGCAGGGCATGTGGGGCAGGGCCTTTGCTTGGTCTAAAAAGTGAAAGATCTGGTGTGTGGAGAAGGGGTGACTGTGACAGTAATTCTTACAAGATGGTCACAAATGAACTACAAACAAATGTCCAGTAAATGGGGTGGCAGGGTAGCCTAGTGGACTAGGAACCGGAAGGTTGCAAGTTCAAACCCCCGAGTTGACAAGGGACAAATTTGTCATTCTGCCCCTGAACAGGCAGTTAACCCACTGTTCCTAGGCCGTCATTGAAAATAAGAATTTGATCTTAACTGACTTGCCTAGTTAAATAAAGGTCAAATAAAAATAAATAAAGTGTAATATTGACAGTTGAGACTATATGGTTGAACATGAGGTATACTTTTCCTTGACTGTGTGTGAGTGAGAGAGAGAGAGAGAGGGAGAGAGATCAGGAATTAAAAATCATTCAATTAAGAGTGCTCAAACATTTCCCAGACAGGACCAAGTGTGGATTTCAGGAATTCAAACAGCTCTTTGGGAGAACGTGGTGTTTGACTTCTCACACCGCCTCTCCAACTTTTGCCAGTCAGTTTTCACGTCCACTCTGTCTGGATTCTCCTCAGCAGGCATTAAAATGGAGCAGAAAAATCTCCCTGCTGCCTCGCATTTCTTCTGCTAGACCACACTGTTTCATTCTTAATGTCGAAGAATGCATGGTAACCACCGCACAAGGCTGCTACACACTTACAAAACAATTGTTTCAAAGGAAATCAAATCGGCTGTCCACATAGGAGAACCCTTTTTGCTTCCAGGTAGAACTCTTTTGAGTCCCATGAATAACCCTCAGTGGAAATGGTTCTACATGGAACTCAAAAAGGATTCTATCTGGAACCAAAAATGGTTCCTCTAATATACAGTGCCTTGCGAAAGTATTCGGCCCCCTTGAACTTTGCGACCTTTTGCCACATTTCAGGCTTCAAACATAAAGATATAAAAGTTAATTTTTCTGCACGCCCAATTTTTCAGTTTTTGATTTGTTAAAAAAGTTTGAAATATCCAATAAATGTCGTTCCACTTCATGATTGTGTCCCACTTGTTGTTGATTCTTCACAAAAAAATTAACTTTTATATCTTTATGTTTGAAGCCTGAAATGTGGCAAAAGGTCGCAAAGTTCAAGGGGGCCGAATACTTTCGCAAGGCACTGTAATTCCTCCAATCCTCTTAATATATTATAAAGGGAACTTTGCGGGAGTTTAGGAATACAAAGACAGATGAGACTGGACAGGGATCTAAGTCAACTTTGTTTACTAGTGTTTTCTTATGGGGAAAGCCGAAGAACCCTTTTGGATCCATTTTTTTGAAATATAAAGCAGCCTTATGCGGTGGATACCATGCGTTGTTAGAACTTTGGATATGCCTATTATTATGCCTAATAATTGTATGTATTTTCTTTATACAAAATCTAATTAAAGAAGACAAATACAATGTCAACATTTTAAATGTTCGTCTCTCAACTAAGAACATTGGAGAGAGTACAGCTATTAGGTGCATGGGGCGTGTTGGTTGCTGTGAATACTGTGGCCGGTAGACATCTTTGTTAACTACTGCTGCGATGGTCACAAGTGCTGTGCCCTGTGTGTGAGGAGAGGCCCTCAGTAGGAGCAGGTCTTGTGCCAGGACTCCTCTCTTCTCCCTGACACTCCTTCTTCTCTCTGACACAGATTGTAAATGTGATTATTGACTTGATTTGTCCTGGGTCTCTGAGAATGTAACTCCTCCAAGTGCTATTTGGCACTATGAATTTACCTCTGAGGGGTGTGGTTGGCTGTCACCTGCTCTGATCTTCACACTTCTTGGTGTTGTTCTTTGTCTCTTTAATCACTCTACACACCTGCTGTGTCCCCTGGATGTTCTCTGTCTGTTTAACCACGCCACACACCTGCTGTGTCCCCTGGATGTTCTCTGTCTGTTTAAACACGCCACACACCTGCTGTGTCCCCTGGATGTTCTCTGTCTGTTTAACCACCCCACACACCTGCTGTGTCCCCTGGATGTTCTCTGTCTGTTTAAACACGCCACACACCTGCTGTGTCCCCTGGATGTTCTCTGTCTGTTTAACCACGCCACACACCTGCTGTGTCCCCTGGATGTTCTCTGTCTGTTTAACCACCCCACACACGTAAGAAGTGTCTGTGTGTCTGTGTTTCTTCCTAGATGTAAGGATGTAATATCAGCCCCAGAGTTGTAAGGAGACAGACATATATATTTTTTAAAGCACAGTCAATCTCGCCCTTCCTACAGAATCAAACACAATGCAATAAGTCACAGCTCAGCTTCCCCCCATTGATATACACTGGTCTTCCAAAGGAAAATGTCCCTGGCTCAGTTATTTTACTTCTCTTTTAAGCCCCACTCTCTGACCCCCTATACCGTCACAGAACTGTCACTGTTTGGAAACCACATCTCCATAGAAATATTTTGACCGTTTGAGTGGCTCTGTAAGGAGTAAAATATATAAATATGTTGGAAAAGCCTCACACATCCTTTGCAATTTGGGTCCCATTGGGGTTCAGGGAGCGTGTGATTGGTGGAGTGGCTCTGAATGTCTCCCTTTGCGCCCATGCTGCTTAGAGGCAGGGCCCCAACATGTCCCCTCTTGTTCCCCCACACAGCAAACCCCTTCACTCTCAATTTAACCCGAAATCTGATGAACCTATTATCACACACACACAGACACACACACACAGTCACGTACACACACAGACTCTCTCTCTCTCACACACACACACACACACACACACACACACACACACACACACACACACACACACACACACACACACACACACACACACACACACACACACACACACACACACACACACACACACACACACACACACACACACACACACACACATTCACGTACACACTAACATCAGATTTCATGGAAGAAAGAGTGGATATAGTTGCAAGTGATCAATCACCAGGCGCGAACCCAGGCGGCAAGACATTAGTAATTCCTACCGTTTTCAGTCCACTCGCCCGAGCAGAAGATCAGTCGGCATATTTAATGCTCAACTCTCTCACGCAACTCTCTCACTCAACTATCTCACTCAATTT